>NC_138546.1:6899379-7499379 GCF_964234715.1 Podarcis melisellensis | reverse complement strand
ACCATACTCTCCCCTGCTGAATTCCACACAAGGGCAACTCTGAGACTATGGCAGAGGAGAAATCTGACATGGAGTGCCACTCCCTTGACTGGTTGCATGTATGCATGTAACAAAGCAGGTGGGCTTAGAGGAGAAGAAGAAGAAGAAGAAGAAGAAGAAGAAGAAGAAGAAGAAGAAGAAGAAGAAGAAGAAGAAGTAGTAGAAGTAGTTAGCGCCCATCTGGCTGGGCTTCCCCAGCCACTCTGGGTGGCTTCCACCACAATATTAAAATACAGTAATGCCTCAAACATGAAAAGCTTCCCTAAACAGGGCTGCCTTCAGATGTCATCTAAAAGTCTGCTAGTTGTTCTTCTCTTTGACATCTGATGGGAGGGCGTTCCACAGGGCGGATGCCACTATTGAAAAGTCCCTCTGCCTGGTTCCTGGTAACCTCACTTCTCACAGGGAGGAAACTGCCAGAAGGCCCTCGGAGCTGGACCTCAGTGTCCGGGTAAAACAATGGGGGTGGAGATGCTCCTTCAGGTATACAGGATCGGGGCCATTTAGGGCTTTAAAGGTCAGCACCAACACTTTGAATTGTGTTCAGAAAGCATGCACCACTCAGGTGAGACAGTCCACGGGCAGGTAGGGTCTCAGCCTGCGTACCATGTGGAGCTGGTAGACAGCTACCCTGGACACAGAACTGATCTGCACCTTCATGGACAGCTGCAAGTCCAAAATGACTCCCAGGCTGCGCACCTGGTCTTTCAGGGGCACAGTTACCCCATTCAGGACCAGGAAGTCCTCCACACCCGCCCGCCTCCTGTCCCCCCAAAACAGTACTAGTCCAACTCCATGCATCTTAATCGTGATGGGGATAATTTTTTGGACTAGGCCCCATTAAATACTTTGTGCTCTGCTTTAAAAACTCAGCATTTTAACAAGAGATATGGCTTCCTTTGCGGCACAGAACAATTTAACATGAGTCAGCTTCCCCTCGAAAAGACACTTTAAGAAAGCCATAATTTACAAGAGAATGTCAAACGCGCGTTGGCTTCTCGAGCCGTTCCCGAAAGTGAAAGTATTGCATCTGAGCCGGGTGATTTAAGCACGAGGCATTTCGGAATTCAAATGAAGCCCAGAGTTTGAAAGCCTTTTGGACACAGGATCCCTGGCCAAACAAATGCTAATTTCAAACCACCAAAGTGCATGTGTGGGAGGAGATCAGACCCCTGTCCCTATTTATGCTAAATGTTGCCTATGTAGTCTAGAGCATTGGGTGGGAAAATTCTGCTAGAGGGCTGCACCTAGAAGCAGCCCACCTTCCATGAGCCTCTTTGGCAGGTGGGTGAAGTCTACCTCCTTATGATAGCAGGTGATTGAAACTTCAAGCTTTGTCTACTTGAAGAAGCCATGGTCCTGTCAGGGAACTGCCATCGGAGCCAGGAGTGGAGGTAAGGCTCTCCAATGATGCCGGAGAGGGGCCCAGCAGGGAGAGAGGGAATTCATCCACTGAAGAAGGAAATCAGCGTGACACCAGGAAGAAAGGGGAGCAGGGGAGGGCTTCGGAGAGATGTCTCCAGGACTCTTCCACAGAAACTAGCGGGGAGAGCACAGGTCCTCCGCTGGCCACGCCCACCCTGCACAGAAGACTTCCGCGCAGGGAGGCTAGGCGGAGACTTGGCGTCAAAGAACTTTTATGCTGGAAGAAGTTCAGGAAACGCCCACTGACGGATTCTGCCAGTGACTGACACAGCCGCGGAGTAAGGGCTGTGCAGCCAGGGAAAGGTTTAACCAGGCAACTTTGCCAAGAGTAGAGGCAACTTACGCACGAGCAACCCCAATTCCCATTACAGGTCCGATCTGAAAAATACAAATATTTAGGTTACAAAACTGTAAAAAGAAAGAAAAATTAAGTTTGCAAAACAATAATTGCCATGTGGTTAGGGTAGATCAACGTGTCAGTGTCCACTTATCCCCAGCGTAAATATGACATTGGCAAAAGTCGGAAATTGAAAGATAACTATAGCATGTACACGAAAATCGATTTCAGATTTGAAATCCGCATTGAAGGAACATATAAGAATAGTCGAAAAATCTCATGCAACAGAAAATGAAAAAAAAAAATGTTCCTCAGTATACTGTGTATCCCAAGGGAATACATTGTTTTGCATACCTCCAACTGTACATAGATATACATGTCGTTTTCAATGCTATATAAGTCACTTACATTTATACTCACATTGTACTGCTTTGGCTATGTGTTTAATAAAATACCGAATTCTTGCATTGTGAAAAACAAAGATTATGGTGAAAAGTGAAAAACATGAATTGCAAAAAAAACAGCAAAAAACTAGAGCTTACAGAACAAAACCAACTTCAGATATGAAATCAGCACATTGAAATTAGGTTAGAAGAACTGCAGGTGTCAATGCAACAAAAAAATTGTTCCCCAGTGATCTGAAGAGAAGGTGGAGCAACCTTGTTTTCTGCTGCTCCAGAGGGTGGGACCTGAACCTATGGAATCAAATGGCGAGAAAGGAGATTGCAACTAAAAATTAGGAAGAACCTTCGGATGGCATGACAGTGGAACAGGCTCTTCTTCACTGGAGGTCTTGAAGCAGAGGTTGGATGGCCATCTGTTAGGGATTCTATAGCTGTGATTGCTGCATTGAGCAGGAGGTTTGAGAAAAAGACCCTTTGAGTCTCTTAAAAATCTACAATTTTATCATTCTGTGAAAAATGGTATCATCATGCTATAAATGTATGGTGCGAATATGACGTGAAGGAGCGTCTCCACCCTCATTGTTCTGCCCAGACACTGAAGTCCAGCTCCAAGGGCCTTCTGGCGGTTCCCTTGCTGTGAGAAGTGAGGTTACAGGGAACCAGGCAGAGGGCCTTCTTGGTAGTGGCACCCGCCGTGTGGAACACCCTTCCACCAGATGTCAAAGAGAACAAAAACTACCTGACTTTTAGAAGACATCTGAAGGCAGCCCTGTTTAGGGAAGCTTTTAATGTTTAATAGACTATTGTGTTTTAATATTCTGTTGATAGCCTCCCAGAGTGGCTGAGGGGGGCAGCCAGATGGGTGGGTATAAATAATAAATAATAATTATTTAGAATAAATAGAATAAATTTGCTGGTGTTTTTGAGTCAATGGCACATTGCAGAATACACCCACAACACAACATCAGTCTGGAGGCACCCCCAGATTCCCTGAGCCTGAGTACAATGTTTTATATCTACTGCCCCACGTATTGGATTTTGCTAGATTTGTTCATCTTCAGGCATCAAGTGTGTGTGTGTGTGTGTGTGTGTGTGTGTGTGTTTAAAGATGTAGGAATTCTGAAATGTTAGCCTCTAGCATGACATAGAAACTTATCTTCCAGTTGTAAGGGTGAGGGAGAAGAAGAAAAAATAGATTTTTTTCCTTTCTGAAGTGTGCTCACTAGATTCCCTTGATCTCTTATAGACTAGCAGCTGCTTAGGGAGACTTGTGAAGAGGAAACTTTGAGGCCCCTCTCTCATTCTCTGCACACGCTCTGGCCCGAGCTCAAAGCCACGTTGACTCTATCGTGTCCTTGGACTGTGGCACGAAACTTTCAGAGATCTGATGAAGGTTTATCTGGGAGAGAAGACTCCCAAGTTGTACCTTCTGGAGATGTGATGGGAAACGGCAGTTCCCCAAAGGAACACAAAATTCAAAGGGAAGGCTGAACTTCTCATGGATGTTGAGGGAAAGCGGGTGTGAAAGGGAAGCTGAGCATGAAGGAGTCTTGCAGATGTGGGGAGAGAAAGGTGATCCCAGTGTGCGCACATAAAGAAAAGGATGAGACAAATCTTCACAACACAGCGAATTAAGACAAGGGATTTCGTTGCAAATCACAGAGGGGCAGGGACTAGAGATGGTAGGAAACGGAGAAAAAACACAGCAGAAATAGGGCTGTGCACCAGATTTGGCAAGGCAGATGTTCTGCTACTGAGCTATGGCCCCTTCCCGTCATAGAAGCAAACAGTGTTTGCAATCCATGCCATTGCATTAAATCCTGCACCTTTGCATCAACGGGATTCTGCAACTTGCATCAAGTATTGCAAGCCAGCAAAGGCGTGCCAATTATTCCCCCCAGTTTTGCACGGTTTATTGGGAAATGCTTAGTGCTGGGTGCAATTTAATTCTGGTCTTGCCTACAATGATACTGCAATCTGGGGCCATCCAATGAAACTGTGTGGAGTCAGAACAGAGAAATGGAACATAGCATGAGAATGTAAGGCGAGCCTGTTGGATCAGGCCAATGGTCCAGTATCTTGTTTTCAGAGTGACCAACCAGATGCCTGTGGAAAACCTGAGCACAAGAGCCCTCTCCCCTCCTAGATATATAGATAAAACTTCATTCGCATTAGCCAATGGCCATAGCAACAGTAAAACATTACCGTATACGCAGAAAAGAAAATTTGGACTGGTAACCACCTTAGCACTTTGGAAGCTGTTCAATCAAAGCCTCTAAGGCAGATTTTTTTCTGTACCGCCATGTGTCCCAAACGCATCATTGAGACTGGAAACAAGTCTGGACTTGGCAAAGAACTCTTAACTTCTGGCTCTGTCTAAACTCAAATCCCCCCGGGTTACTATCCCTAGTACTTCAAGATTCCCTTGAAAGTGCCTGGCTTAAAACCGTCTATCAAAAACTTCACTCTTGTGGCCTGTCCCCACAACACCTACTCACTACGGGCCCCACTAAAGAAAACAGTCTAATTGATCAACGTCTAAAAGATATCGAGCATCAAAACAACCTGGCCACTATAAGGAAATTCTGCCCTTGGTATGTTCAGTTTCCACCTCTCCATTTTGATTCTCTAGCCCCATGTCTGCACAAACTTATTATCCCTCTCCCCTCCTATGTTTTCCACCAACTGGTATTCCGAAGCATTGCTGCCTCCAACTGTGGAGGCAGAGAATCTTCCTTGCCATGGCTAGCAGCCATTGATAGCCCTTTTCTCCGTGAATTTGTCTAATCTGCTTTTCAAGCCATCCAAGTTGTTGGCCATCGCTGCCTCCTGTGGCAGGGAGTTCCATAGTCTAACTATGCGCTGAATGAAGTCCGTTTACCTGTCCTGAAACTTCCAACATTCAGCTTCATTGGACGTCCACAAGTCTAGTGTTACAAGATGGGGAAAACTTTTCTCTATTGACTTTCATGCATTATTTTATAAACGTTTATCATCTCACATATTACGTGCCTTTTCTCTAAGTGAAGAAGTCCCAAATGCCGCAATGGGGAGTTCCTCCATCTTCTTTAACATTTTGGTTGCTCTCTTCTGAACCTTTTCCAACTCTGCAATAAAGTAAGGACTTTGCATAGCTCATAGTTAAGACTATGTCATTTTCTCCCTGCCCAGAGATGTGATGGGGAGTAAAATTGTGCTCTTTATGCTCTTCAGACAATGGATCTGAAGAATGGAGAGGAAGTTATTTTACTCACTGCTCCCTCTGATGCTACATCTTGCTTTGAGAGGCAGCCCGTCCAACAAACTCTCATTTGGAGGACTGGATCTGGTCCACTGCCTAGCAGTTCACCACATCTCAGCTATGAAAACAGGTGGCCAGACTAGTGAAAAATTTACTATGTCATTAAATGCAAAGCATGGAAGGAAGGATACATCTTCTATGCTGGATGGGAGACGAGGGTCATGAATCCAGACAGAATGCAACAGCTTTTGGCTAACCTGTTGAATTGTCTCTCAGTCCAAGTTTGTCATCTATCCATCCCCATCTAACTCAGATTCAAATTGATCATTTGCCTACCTATCTGATCTCTTATGCCAGGGATCAGCAACCTTTTTCAGCTGTGGGCCGGTCCACCGTCCCTCAGACCATGTGGTGGTGGGCCGGACTATATTTTTTGGGGGGAAATGAATGAATTCCTATGCCCCACAAATAACCCAGAGATGCATTTTAAATAAAAGGACACATTCTACTCATGTAAAAACACACTGATTCCTGGACCGTCTGTGGGCCGGATTTAGAAGGCAATTGGGCCGCATCCAGCCCCCGGGCCTTAGGTTGCCTACCCCTGTCTTACGCCTTCCAGATTGCATTTCCTTGTATAATCATATATAATACAGAAACCACAGCAGGTAATGGGGTCTTATCCGAGTGGAGATAACTCTAGGAGGTCTCAACCATAGGTGAGGGAACTGTGACCCTCCACGTGTTGTGAGACCACAATTCCCATCAGCCCCAGCCAGCATGGCTGATGGTGAGAGATGGTGGGAGTTGTAGTCCCATAGGACTGCCCACCCCCCATTCCTACCACAAACCAAGCAAAACTGCAGTGATGTTCAATTAGGGCTGATGGGGGTATCCTACAATCTTCAGGAGAGCCAACCAGCATTGCTGATCAAGATAGATTTTTTGGAAGCCTACATCAGCCTCTGAGTTTGATGCTCCTGTTTCACGCTCCAGGAATACTGGAGAGAATCTGAAGCAGATTTACTTGGCTGGCCAACTTATTCTAGGATTTGTGGAAGCAGACAGCCAACCCCACCGATCACAGCTGGCTTCCCACCTTATGTTAATACAAGGAAGGTAGAACAGAGACGCCCAAGCAAGCAATGTGTCTGTTCACCTATGGAAATCTCCCATCCCTGCTGTTTCTAATTAAGAGTATACAGTTGGTAGCTTTAAATGAGAACACCTTGAGGATATATGTGTTGATGTGCTACCACCTAGTGGAAAGGTGGCCGAGACCCTTAAGTGGCAAGGGACAGCAAACAGAACTATCCATACCTTTGATTACTATTGTGGCATTGAGTGGTGACTTTATTTTATGGTCTTATTTCATCCGTCTGTACGTTACATTGCATTTCCAGCTGTTCAAATCAGCTGATCTCAAAAGCAGTTAAGCAAATGCACTCAAAGAGACCCAAAACGTTAATCAGATGCAGTGTGAATCTGAGCAGGAACTGAAGCAAAGGGAATTCGCTCAAACGTTTATTGGGGTGTGTACGGGGTGAGGGATGTAGGTCTTACAATCCAACCAGCGGTCCCAGCTTCACTTCAGACCCTGAGCCCTGCCAGCTGAGCTGGGCTACAGAATGTCATTGCCCGCCACCGCTTGTAGATTTCCTAGAGTTTGAACATGCCTTGCATTTCTCTCCCTAGTTCTGCTCGTTTGCTGATGGCTTCCTCCTCTGAACACTAGAGACCTCAAGGGGGAAAGCTCTCCAAAGTGAGTTGGGAAAAGGTTCTTCTTATTTTGCAAACACACACACACACAGCAGCCCTCTCAGAGGTCCAGAGAGGCCTAGGCCAATTCTAGCTTCTGAGACCCCTTGCTGTAATAAAAATTTAAAAAATGACAATCCATGGAAACAAAATAAGGCACAAAAAAAGAAAAGATCATTTGAATATCTTTTTTACGTGTTTAGCACATGCTTCTCTGGGCTTTTTTTCTGGACAAATGCACCCAATTTGAGGAGAAATCTAGTGTTTGTGGAATGTCACCATTTTTCTTGCTGTTGTTAATTATCCGTCCTTCACCCTGAGGTACCAGAGTGGGTCACAAAATTAAAACACAAAATAAAATCAATTTAAAGCAACTTACAATCACTGAAATAAGATAAGTCCTGAAAATAAACACCTCACGTGTCAAAAGCCAGGGCAAAGAGGTTAGTCTTCAGCCGGAATGTCCTAGGCACTGTTAGGAGCTCCATCGCTTTTTGATCTTCCCATTGCTTCAAGTTGCAGGATATTAATACCTGCAATAGTAGATGAGGAGTCAGTGCAGCTGTTTTAACAATGGTGTCATCGCATGGTGTGAGCCAGATGTCCCCACCAGCAATCTGGCTCCCACATTCCTCACCAGCTGGAGCTTCTGAACAAGCCCAAGGGCAGCTCCACAAGGGGTCTATTGCAACCTATGCGCAGGGTTGACATATTTTGAAGAGCAAAACAAGAGGACACTATGATGGCCATTAAAGGTAAAGGGACCCCTGACCATTAGGTCCAGTCACGGACGACTCTGGGATTGCGTTGCTCATCTCGCTTTACTGGCCGAGGGAGCCCACATACAGCTTCCGGGTCATGTGGCCAGCATAACTAAGCCGCTTCTGGCGAATCAGAGCAGCGCACAGAAACACAGTTTACCTTCCCACCAGAGCTGTACCTATTTATCTACTTGCACTTTGATGAGCTTTCAAACTGCTAGGTTGGCAGGAGCAGGGACCCAGCAACGGGAGCTCACCCCATCGCAGGGATTCGAACCGCCGACTTTTCTGATCAGCAAGCCCTAGGCTCTGTGGTTTAGAAGCAAATAAATGCAATGTGTCTCAGATGTTACCCTTGAAAAAGAGGACGTGCCCAGGAAAAAGAGGACACATGGCAACCCAACCTACACATGAACTACAATGAAGGGTTGACGTTCCCCTCTCCGATCTTCTTCTGAACCTTGCCTGTTCTTTCTGCCTGTTCTCCCCTAAGCTCTCCCCTTCGTCTCCTGGCTCAGCTCTGCTCATACTAAGAGAAGCATGTCACACTTCTTAAGTGTGCTAGGAAGCATGGTTGCGTCCTCAGCCCTGCCTTAATTAAAGAATAAAGCCACAGTGGCTGTAGCAATCTCTGGAAGCTTGTTCAAAGGAGCCTTTCCCCCTTTTGCATCTACCTAGTACTGAGCCACAAACCTGCTGGCAGAGGATCTGCAGTGCGCTGTAATTGCAGCGGTTACTGGACCGTGCAAAGCACAATGAAGTCAACCACTGAGAAGGCAGAATGCAAAATTACTCATTGTGTTGCATGGATTATTGGAAGAAAGCAATGTGTTAGTTTTTGAAATTAAACCATTATTCTAGGTTAAACTCCTCGCTTCCTCCCCATGTTTACCTCGAGCTCAGGGAAAAGGTAGCAGCATTTAAGGAGCAAGAAGTGTTTTTCAGCTAAAGGGCACCATGGAAAATGCTTATTGATCGATTGGTTTACTTCTACTTATTTATTAAACTTATTAGTTGCTTGTAAACCAAAGGTCTCCAAGCAACTTATATATAAGAAAGAAAAATGCATGCACACACATAGTGCCTCGGAGGAAAATGGGAGCTTGCATAATATGCTAATATTTCGTATGTCTTGTGGAAAAACAGAAATGACACACCTGCTCCAACAACATTAGCAATACTCAAACAATAAACAAAGCAATGCTTCCACACACTAAACAAACAACAACAAACCTGTGGTTACATAAAACATACTCAATAAACACACAAGACGTAACCGGCTGTACTTTTGAATAAATAAGGTACAGTATACTATTCATGGTATCAAATTGTAGATTTCAATGGAAGTTTCATAACGTTCAATGAAAAAAGCAGAAGATCCAGTAGATCAGTTCATTCTCTAGTCAGTTCATGCATAAGGTCCATACATGTATAAGTGTCTCTTCTACCTGTCTGTTCATAGAGTCCAATAAGCCACATGAAGGGTTGCCCACAGAATCCTTTCACAGAGTCTAAGACAAGGATTTCCGGAATATTAGCCTTGTTTCACCATCCTAGGCTTCATCAGTAGAACAGGCTCATATGTAATATTACAGGATAGTGGATCTTATAGCATAGAGTGACTGCAACCACCACTATGCTATAAGATCCACTATCCTGTAATATGGCGAAACAAGGCTAACGTTATGAAACTTCCATTGAAATCTACAATTTGATACAATGAATAGTATACCTTATTTATTCAATAGTACAGCTGGTTACGGGATGCAGGTGGCGCCGTGGGTTAAACCACAGAGCCTAGGACTTGCTGATCAGAAGGTCGGCAGTTCGAATCCCCTCGACAGGGTGAGCTCCCGTTGCTCGGTCCCTGCTCCTGCCAACCTAGCAGTTCAAAAGCACATCAAAGTGCAAGTAGATAAATAGGTACCACTCCGGCATGAAGGTAAACGGCGTTTCCGTGCGCTGCTCTGGTTTGCCAGAAGCGGCTTAGCCATGCTGGCCATATGACCCGGAAGCTGTACGCCGGCTCCCTCAGCCAGTAAAGTGAGATGAGAGCCGCAACCCCAGAGTCGGCCACGACTGGACCTAATGGTCAGGGGTCCCTTTTCCTTTACCTTTACAGCTGGTTACGTCTTGTGTGTTTATTGATTATCCACCCTGTCTGAAACCCTGAAGAGAACACCTGCTGTTAGGTGGACCATTGGTCTGATAAGGCAACTTCCTATGTTCTGCTGCTCTCAGGCTACCAAATAACCTTTCATATGGGGAAGAAAACCTCTGAAAATTTGGAGGACAGGTTTTGGCACAGTGCTAGCTTAAAGAATCTCCGTAAGGTAAAGGAAAAGGGTACTTATTTATCTACTTGCACTTTGACATGCTTTCAAACTGCTAGGTTGGCAGGATCAGGGACCGAGCAGGGAGCTCACCCCGTCACGGGGATTCGAACCGCCGACCTTCTGATCGGCAAGCCCTAGGCTCTGTGGTTTAACCCACAGCGCCACCCGTGTCCCACAAGAATCTCCATACATTTCTGTAAATGCAAGACCCTCACTTAAAGTGAAAATTACGAAGTGGCAAAGACAAAAGAGAGGGATTGTCAACCAATTAAAGAATTCTGAGTTGATTTATCATCTCCCTTTAAAGCAACTAATCACTTAATTAAATTGAAATATATCAGCATCTCCACCATTGTGGGGAATGAGAGGGCATATTATATTGTGGCCTGTGTTATTGAAGCTGCTTCACTGCTCTGCTCCATTTTATTTTATATCATTGTGGTTACTCTTTGTTTATACTCTTTGTTTATATTGTCAGGCTTGGGGGGTTCTATCCTCCCCCAGCAGTATCAAGGAAGAAGCATGAAAGTTCGTATTTATGGTTTTATTCAGTTCTCGTGGTGCAAGACAAAGAATCCAGTCCTTAACTCCATAGTGACATTGCTCATTTTGATCTACTCCCCTTCTTTCCCCAGCAATAGCCTGTGGTCCTATGGGGAGCCTCAAGTGTCAAACGTCTTTGAGCCCTTTCCTCTTGAATTCTAAGTGAGCGGCGCATACAAGGGGATGGTAGCACCTCTATGCTTTCTAAGGACATCTCTGCAGGCAATTCTCCCCCTCTTTCTCCTAATACCTCATAACTTGGCGGCTTTGAGTTCTGCTGCAATTTAGTCCTGTCTCCTTCTCTTGAAACTACTGGAGAAAGGGGGGTGATCTCCCTCACTCCTCCTCCGAGGGAAGCTAAAGAGGAAGATGGGGCGATTCCCAGCCTCCCCCTTCTCAGTGGTGGAGGAAGGGGGCAGGGGGGCGGGCTGCCCCAGGGGCATCTATAAGGGGGTGACACTCTGAGGGTGGCCCCACCCCCGAGCGCCGCAGCGCAAACCGCCGCCATCACGCCGCCACAGCAGCGTGTGGAGGATCCTCCGCTTGCAGCTGCACCCTCCACCGCCGTCAGTATGATGCTCAAGCGGTGCCATTGGCAAATCGTCTGGGGGCACATGCGCCACTACGTATGCACATGCACTGCGCCATTCGAGGGCCATATGGACGGTGACAGGATCCCTCCACCGTTGCTGCAGCTGCAAGCAGAGAATCCCTCTGCCGCCGCTGCAGCCGTGAGCAGAAGATCCCACCGCCGTATGTATGATGCACATGCATGTGCGGTATGTAGCGGTGCACATGCACATGTGCCGGGCAGTTTGTCCTGCCCGACACCCCACACTGGGTGCTGGTTCTCCTTCCTTTGCTCCTGCCCCTTCGGTCCAGTCCCTGACAGATATACATGTGGGAGCTGTGTTCATGCACTCCCCACAGATGCAGCTTTTAACGTGAGTTTGCATTGGCCCACCTAGTTCATCATCTTGTTCTCACACCAGCTACCCAGATGTCTGTAGGAAACCCTCGTGGGACCTGAGCATGAGAGCAACCCTCTCCTTTCCTATGGTTTCCAGCAACTGACATTCAGAAGCATTGTTGTTGTTGTTTAGTCGTGTCCGACTCTTTGTGACCCCATGGACCAGAGCACGCCAGGCACTCCTGTCTTCCACTGCCTCCCGCAGTTTGGTCAAACTCATGCTGGGAGCTTCGAGACCATTGTCCAACCATCTCGTCCTCTGTCGTCCCCTTCTCCTTGTGCCCTCCATCTTTCCCAAGATCAGGGTCTTTTCCAGAGAGTCTTCTCTTCTCATGAGGTGGCCAAAGTATTGGAGCCTCAGCTTCAGGATCTGTCCTTCCAGTGAGGTCTCAGGGCTGATTTCCTTAAGAATGGATAGATTTGATCTTCTTGCAGTCCATGGGACTCTCAAGAGTCTCCTCCAGCACCATAATTCAAAAGCATCAATTCTTCGGCGATCAGCCTTCTTTATGGTCCAGCTCTCACTTCCATACATCACTAATTCAGAAGCATTAATGCACGTAAAATATTTGCACTTGTTTGTGCCTAGCAGTGTTTCTTTTGGGGTGGGTGGCACAGCTGTGTGGCTGTCATCCCCAAAAGAACCCTGGGAAATGTAGTCCGGGAAGGAAGCTGAGGATTCTGAAATCCAGTCCGAGAGCATCCCCGATGGAATGGCTGAGGAGCCAGTTTAGAGGCCTGTGCTAATGAAGAACTAAGAGGAGGACCGAAGAGAATGCCAGAGGAGTTCTTCAGGGAAGTGTTGTGATGGATCTACATGGAAGGCCCAGCAATGACAGGTGTGCCCGCCGCGGCTGCAAACACTGACTGCTCAGAGTGACTGACTGCATCGCACAGATGCCTGTAGACCGGAGAGGTAGAAGCGGCTGGAGTGGGGGAGAAAATCTGTAATGGAAGGAACTGTCAGAGCATATTAACACCACGACCTTCAGCATGATGGAATCCCATCTGACATTGCCATGGGCAACTTGCCTCCATTTGTAGTTGGGCTGCAGCATTAGAATTACTCCTGATAATTTCAAAATAAAGTTGAAATCATTGAGCAGTCTATTTGGGAGACAGAGTGAAGCAGGGAGCAAGGGTTGTATTTTTGTGTGTGGAGGGGGTGGGGAGGAGCTTTTCAGTGCAGGATTAATAATGCAGGCATTTACACACTTTGGCATCCCAGGAGATTTGCTTATTTAGAGAGTGTTGGGTGAGGAAGGGAGGGAAGCATCCTGTTCATCTGTGTTAAAGAGGAAGATAGGGGTTCATGCACTTCTCTAAAGGAAGGCTGAGCATAGGAGCAAACCCCTAGGGGCTGAGGTCTCTTCAGCCCTCCTAATAAAATATTTGAGGTAGCCAGGGGGGCCCTAAAGTTCATGTGTATTGCCATTCAAATGGTATGTGCACCTTGTGATTATGTGGGGTGGAGCTTACCTGCACGCACGCACGCACGCGCACACACACACACACCATATTCAAGCTGGCACCCCAGCTGTGAGTCCCAGAAGACCTGCCCCCTGCCTTGCAGTCCCTTTTCCACCTGGCTTGGTAAGGCAGAGCCCTGACTGACTCCAGCTACAAAAGCTGAGGCTGCTGAACTCTCTTTTGTGCACACAGAGAGCACTTGCCATACACTTAAAGACCACAGACATCCATGCATTACTCTGACTATTGCACACTTCATATACAGTGGTACCTCGGGTTAAGTACTTAATTCGTTCCGGAGGTTCGTTCTTAACCTGAAACCGTTCTTAACCTGAAGCACCACTTTAGCTAATGGGGCCTCCTGCTGCCGCCGTGCCGCCGGAGTACGATTTCTGTTCTCATCCTGAAGCAAAGTTCTTAATCCGAGGTACTATTTCTGGGTTAGCGGAGTCTGTAACCTGAAGCATATGTAACCCGAGATACTACTGTATGTGCAACTACAGATATATGCCTCCCTCGTCCTCTGTTTCCAGATGCATCTTTCCCTCTCTCGCCCCCCATGCATACATACCTCCTTCTCTCTCCTTCTTTCTTTCACACGCAGACACATCAATCTTGCCCCCTCTTCCCAAGGGCACCTCTCCCACAAGACCATATATCCAGGCACCTCCATTTCTGCCATGTGCACAGAGACAATACAAAGAATATACAGCTTCTTCCCTCCCTCCAGCAAATATACAGTCATACCTCATGTTATATTTGCTTCATGTTATTTTCTTTCAGGTTGTGTCCCGCGGCAACCTGGAAGTACCGGAAAGGGTTCCTTCCAGGTTCCACCACTTGCGCAATTTAGCACTTCTGCGCATGCGCACAAATGTCAAATCACGCCACGCACCTGCGCAGATATGGTGCTTCAGGTTGCGGGCTTTCCATGTTGCGAATGGGCTTCCGGAACGGATCCAGTTTGCAACCAGATGTACCACTGTATCTCTCCCCAAAACCACACATAACTACATCTCACCATTACACACACACACACACACACACACCCTACTTGGAGCATTCTCCTCCACAATCAGAAAAGCCCCTCTGTGGAGCAAAGGAAGCATCCATCACCAGATTCACTTGGCTGGTGGGCAACAGTAGCAGGATACCCCCATCACTCTTTCCTTAACTCCCCATATGGGAGGCACACATAAATAAAGGGGCACACATCACCGGCTAGCAGGCAGTAGCAGCCTGAGCAAAGGCACGGTATTCCGACTGGAGCATTCCACCAGAAAAAGGACTGCTGCGCTGTCCTGTTTGGCCCTTCTCTGGTTCAAAACTGAGCCTCTCCAGGTAAGGCTGGGAGAATTCCCTGCCTGAAACCCTGGAGAGAGCTGCTGCCAAGACGATACTGAGCTACATGGATCAATGTTCTGGCCCAGCATAAGGGAGCTTCCTCTGTTTCTATCAAGCAAGTTTTTCCTCTCTCCCCTCTCTGGCTGCCATGGTTGTCCCTTTGTTTTCCTGGAGGAAGAATAGCATATGACTTGGGCATATGCACTCAGAGAATGGCCGTCTCCTTCCCATCTTTGTGGGGGAACTGTTGGCTCTTTTCCATCCCATCTGCCTCCCTTTGTGTGGGTCATTAAAGCTGCACCCTTTGCAACATCGGCTGCTCAAAATAAGCAGCACAAAATCCTTTATTTACTGACAAGGCTGGTGGCCCTGCCGCTATTTCCACTTCCATCTGTTGCCTCCAAGATGTTCCAAGGCCATGAAGCTCACTGGCTTGGTCACTGCCTCTCAGCCTAAACTACCTCACAGGGTTGTTGTGGGGCTTAATTGGGGAGGGGGGACAGACCACATATGGCACCTTGAGCTCCTTGGAGGAAAAAGGTGGGCTTTAAATGCAATAAACTAACTAACCATAAAGCACGTCTGCTGCTCATCACTATAAGCCTCCCCTCTGATAGATTTCTTAAAAAATATATGTTTAAACCCTTAAGCATATTTCTGAAAAGGCTGTCCCACTTTCACAGCCACAGTGGAGTGGCATTTTCAGCTCAGTGGGAGGCAAGCAAACAGCTCCATAAGAGCGGAGGTGCCCTTTAAGGACTCCACTGAATTTTGGATTTGATTGGTCCCACCCCTGCTGCTCTGGGGAACTCTCCGTGGTCCTGAAGTGTATGAGCTGGACCTCTGCTTCCTTGCAGCACTACTGGAGGATGAGACTGGAATATAAATAAATGGGTTAGATCCTTCCAATTAAGGAAACTTTAAAATATTGTGTTATGGTAGGGAGTGGATGGGCAGACTCTACCTTCGCCTCATCTTCTGTGGATGTCCAGCGGTTGCCTGTCTTGTTTCTCATGGGGTTTAAAGTCTTCCAATTCAATGAAAAGGAAGGGCAAATTATTCCGAAAAGATGCAAATTGTTTCTCTTTTGCCTGAAAATCCCCAAGGTTGCAGACCCATGATTAATCACCTGGGGATCAGAAAGAAAGTCGATAGCAGGAGGTCCCTTGGTTTCAAAGTCAGAATTTTGCTTGCCCCCTGCTCCTTTGTGTTGCTGGAACTATGAAGGGGGCCAACGACTCCCTCCCCTTCACTCACAACATAATCTATCCTACAGGAGGCTGAGTATATCTTGCTAGAGCTGCATGCATTGAGGTCATTTTCATTGAGTGCCTATTATGCTGGTTACTACCGTAATACTCATCATGAGGATGGGTAGAGACAGCTTGTGTATCGCTGGAAAACATGGGTGCCTCTGCAGGAACTGCACTCCTCTTCTGACCCCAGGGTCTGGAGTGAAAGCTGGGGTTTTCTCACAAATACCACCAGCTGTGTCCCATATTGCACTCAAGGCCGGCCCTTGGAATAGGTAGAGTGGAGCAGCCACCTTAGACAATCAATTCTGGGTGCTGTGAATGGTAGCAACTTATTCCTTACTGCATTTTTAGTGCAAGGGCAGGGCATTCATTCGTTCCATTTGTGCTTTTCATTTCCTCCAACGAACTCAAAGTATTGTGGAGGTGCTTTTTAGGACTTGCTTCTTCAGAAGTGAGGAGGAATCACTTGCCTAGCCTTGAGTGTGATGCTCTTTGACTTGGAATGGAGCACTCTCTTGCCACTTTGCTCCTTAAGGCAGCCCTGACTTCAGGTCAATTTCTTTAACTATGGCTTGTGAGGAAGAAGTCCTTCCTTTTCTCTCTCCTGACTCTCTCATGACAAGATGTAGTTGTGGCCACCAACTTGGATGGCTTTAAAGGAGTATTAAACATGCTCATGGAGAAAGATACAGCTATCAGAGTCTACTAACCTGTTGTTGTTGTTTAGTCGTTTAGTCGTGTCCGACTCTTCGTGACCCCATGGACCAGAGAACGCCAGGCACCTCTGTCCTCTACTGCCTCCCGCAGTTTGGTCAAACTCATGCTGGTAGCCTCGAAAACACTATCCAACCATCTCGTCCTCTGTCACCCCCTTCTCCTTGTGCCCTCCATCTTTCCCAACATCAGGGTCTTCTCCAGGGAGTCTTCTCTTCTCATGAGGTGGCCAAAGTACTGGAGCCTCAGCTTCACAATCTGTCCTTCCAGTGAGCACTCAGGGTTGATTTCCTTCAGTATGGAGAGGTTTGATCTTCTTGCAGTCCATGGGACTCTCAAGAGCCTCCTCCAGCACCATAATTCAAAAGCATCAATTCTTTGGCGATCAGCCTTCTTTATGGTCCAGCTCTCACTTCCATACATCACTACTGGGAAAACCATAGCTTTAACTATACGAACCTTTGTTGGCAAGGTGATGTCTCTACTTCTCAAGATGCTGTATAGGCCTGTCATTGCCCTTCTCCCAAGAAGCAGGCGTCTTTTAATTTCGTGGCTGCTGTCACCATCTGCAGTGATCATTGAGCCCAAGAAAGTAAAATCTCTCACTACCTCCATTTCTTCCCCTTCTATTTGCCAGGAGGTGATGGGACCAGTGGCCATGATCTTCGTTTTTTTGATGTTGAGCTTCAGACCATATTTTGCGCTCTCCTCTTTCACCCTCATTAAAAGGTTCTTTAATTCCTCCTCACTTTCTGCCATCAAGGTTGTGTCATCTGCATATCTGAGGTTGTTGATATTTCTTCCGGCAATCTTAATTCCGGCTAGGGATTCATCCAGCCCAGCCTTTCGCATGATGAATTCTGCATATAAGTTAAATAAGCAGGGAGACAAAATACAGCCTTGTCGTACTCCTTTCCCAATTTTGAACCAATCAGTTGTTCCATATCCTGTTCTAACTGTAGCTTCTTGTCCCACATAGAGATTTCTCAGGAGACAGATGAGGTGATCTGGCACTCCCATTTCTTTAAGAACTTGCCATAGTTTGCCGTGGTCGACACAGTCAAAGGCTTTTGCATAGTCAATGAAGAAGAAGTAGATGTCTTTCTGGAACTCTCTAGCTTTCTCCATAATGCAGCGCATGTTTGCAATTTGGTCTCTGGTTCCTCTGCCTCTTCTAAATTCAGCTTGCACTTCTGGGAGTTCTCGGTCCACATACTGCTTGAGCCTTCCTTGTAGAATTTTAAGCATAACCTTGCTAGCGTGTGAAATGAGTGCAATTGTGCGGTAGTTGGAGCATTCTTTCGCACTGCCCTTCTTTGGGATTGGGATGTAGACTGATCTTCTCCAATCTTCTGGCCACTGCTGAGTTTTCCAAACTTGCTGGCATATTGAGTGTAGCACCTTAACAGCATCATCTTTTAAAATTTTAAATAGTTCAGCTGGAATACCGTCACTTCCACTGGCCTTGTTATTTGCAGTGCTTTCTAAGGCCCATTTGACTTCACTCTCCAGGATGTCTGGCTCAAGGTCAGCAACCACACTACCTGGGGTATACGGGACATCCATTTCTTTCTGGTATAATTCCTCTGTGTATTCTTGCCACCTCTTCTTGATGTCTTCTGCTTCTGTTAGGTCCTTTCCACTTTTGTCCTTTATTATGGAAATCTTTGTACGAAATGTTCCTTTCATATCTCCAATTTTCTTGAACAGATCTCTGGTTCTTCCCATTCTATTGCTTTCCTCTATTTCTTTGCATTGCTCGTTTAAGAAGGTCTTCTTGTCTCTCCTTGCTATTCTTTGGAAATCTGCATTCAATTTCCTGTATCTTTCACCATCTCCCTCGCATTTTGCTTGCCTTCTCTCCCCCGCTATTTGTAAGGCCTCATTGGACAGCCACTTTGCTTTCTTGCATTTCCTTTTCATTGGGATGGTTTTCATTGCTGCCTCCTGTATAATGTTACGAGCCTCCATCCATAGTTCTTCAGGCACTCTGTCCACCAAATCTAAATCCTTAAACCTGTTCCTCACTTCCACTGTGTACTCATAAGGGATTTGACTTAGATTGTATCTTACCGGCCCAGTGGTTTTTCCTACTTTCTTCAGTTTAAGCTTGAATTTTGCTATAAGAAGCTGATGATCTGAGCCACAGTCAGCTCCAGGTCTTGTTTTTGCTGACTGTATAGAGCTTCTCCATCTTTGGCTGCAGAGAATATAATCAATCTGATTTCGATGCTGCCCATCTGGTGATGTCCATGTGTAGAGTCGTCTCTTGTGTTGTTGGAAAAGCGTGTTTGTGATGACCAGCTTGTTCTCTTGACAGAACTCTATTAGCCTTTGCCCTGCTTCGTTTTGATCTCCAAGGCCAAACTTGCCAGTTGTTCCTTTTATCTCTTGACTCCCTACTTTAGCATTCCAATCCCCTATGATGAGAAGAACATCCTTCTTTGGTGTCACTTCTATAAGGTGTTGTAAGTCTTCATAGAATTGGTCAATTTCAGTTTCTTCAGCACCAGTAGTTGGTGCATAAACTTGGATTACTGTGATGTTAAAAGGTCTGCCTTGGATTCGTATCGAGATCATTCTATCATTTATGAGATTGCATCCCAGTACAGCCTTCACCACTCTTTTGTTGGCTATGAGGGCCACTCCATTTCTTTTACGGGTTTCTTGCCCACAGTAGTAGATATGATGGTCATCCGAACTGAATTCACCCATTCCCGTCCATTCTAGTTCACTGATGCTCAGGATGTCAATATTTATTCTTGCCATCTCATTTTTGACTACCTCCAACTTACCCAGGTTCATGGTTCTTACATTCCAGGTTCCTATGCAATATTTTTCTTTACAGCATTGGACTTTCCTTTCGCTTCCTAATAGGGTCTAATTCCACCTCTACTGTCACATTTTGCCTTGAATGCCTGTTGGCAGGAATCATGAGTGTGGACAGTAGCTGTTGTGCTCAGGTCCTGCTTGCTGTCTTACCATAGGCATCTGGTTGGCCACTGTGAGAACCAGGATGCTGGACTAGATGGGCCTGCTTTGGCCTGATCAAGCAGGGCTCTTTTGATGCTCTAACTGTTGGAAAATTCCACTCCACCTTTAGTTGCAGACATGGAACTGTTGCATGTCACATGTCTCTTTACATACCAGCACAGCTTGCTGGGAACTTCTGTTGTGTGTATAGCTTTTGCTTTTCCCTGTCTCTCTGAGAAGACAAAGAGAGAGATGACATGTTTCTTTGTCCTGATTTATGATTAATAAATCCATAGTTGTAGTATGCTTCCACAAGGCTCACACCTATTCTGTGTGCGCAGTTCGCTCTGCTGACATAGTGTGCCCTGGCTTTGGAGCCTGGGTTGCTGGTTTATGTCAGAGCAGAGGCTGGTGGGTCTACGCAGTGGGACGGCTGGAAGGAGATGACCCAGCTGGGGCTAGCCAGCTGGCCTTGCAGCCCTCTGCATGCCGACACTAACATCTCACTATTCCATATCACTGGATGACCCAAAGTTCTAGCATTCTGGGAGATGGAGAAAAACTTTTCCCTATCTACTTTCTTCACACCATGTATCATCTTATGCACTGCAGTAGGGGTGGCCAATATGGTGACTTCCAGTTAGCATTGGACTACAACTTCCACATCCCTGACCATAACTGGAGCTTATGGGAGCTGGAACCCAACAAGATTAGGAAGGCAACACCTTGTCTCCTCCTGCACTCTGAGATGTTTGAGGTGCTTCCTGCTCAGTCCCACAGGCATCTGGTTGGCCACTACAAGGACACAGGGCTAGATGGGCCATTGAATTGATCCAGCAGAGTTCTTCTTATGTCCTTCCCCCCTTAAACATTAACTTTCATGTTCTACTACAATCCTGAAAGAGGAGTAGGATGTTGGAAGCGGGTGGTACCCAGGGATGGTGAGGAAGTTCATCACTGCGATTGTGAACTAATGAAACAACAAGTGTTAAGGAGAGAGAACACAAATGAGAACAAAGCCAGGACTCCTGTACAATATTGCTCCTGGGCTTAATCAGCCATTAAACTAGAAGAACAGCAACAGAAATCAGGAGATGCTTAAACGATTCTGCCATCAGCAAAAACAGCCATTAAAGCCTACTGGATTTTCTCAGTTGCTGCATAATTAGTGTGTCGAATGATGTGGTACCTACAGCTCCACATCCACCCACATGTTTTGTGCACGAGGAAGGAAACCTTTAGTGGTGGGTAAGTTCTAGCTTATTATTGTTTGTTTAGTTCATTTTAGTGCATTGGGAGGCCACACACTTCCCCCTCACAGAAACGTAAGGGGAGGCCCATCCAGTCCAACATCTTGTTGGACAAAAACACCTGGGTGAAGAAAAGGACAACCAAAATCTTCTGTGAGCTTGAGCAGCCCCTCTATGGAGGAAGGCTGTAAGGACCGGAGTGTCTTTGCTTAGAAGGATGGTGGATTTTACAGGTTAATCAAATGCCAGCTTCTTGAATTGAGTCCCAAAGCTAAGTGACAGGGCACATCATACAGGATCAACATGATAGAATCAAAGGACCTTAGGCTGAGTCAGACCATTGACTTACCTAGCTCAGTATTGTCAACAGTGGAGGCAACAAGGGCACTGCCCCGGCAACCAAAGTCTGCCCTTAGCCAGTCCTCACCTGCTTGCCTCCTTGCTTGCAGCCAGTTCAGAATATAGCAGTGGCTGTCAGCTGTTAGAATTCCTGCTCCATGATTGCAGCCATGGGATTATTGTCTTTCACATGATGGTATACGTTTTGACTCCACAGAGTGGGAAGTGACGGAGACAGGATGTTTGTGTTACTGTGTTCCATGAAGTGGGACTAGTGTCTTTTGTTCTTTTTCTCTTTGCTGTCTGATGCTAGAGAGAGAGGGAGCCATGTTGCAGTGCTCCGTGTGTGTTTTTATGTAAATAAAGTAGATTAGCCCAAATGCTGAGTTGCTGAGGTCTAAACAAAAAAAAATTCCTTCCAGTAGCACCTTAAAGACCAACTAAGTTAGTTCTTGGTATGAGCTTTCGTGTGCATGCACACTTCTTCAGAAGAAGTGTGCATGCACATGAAAGCTCATACCAAGAACTAACTTAGTTGGTCTTTAAGGTGCTACTGGAAGGATTTTTTTTTTGTTTTTACTATGGCAGACCAACACGGCTACCTATCTGTTGCTGAGGTCTGTCATGCATGATATGCAAACTCTGCAGATCCTTAAGTGTGCTGGTGTCGGTTGGCATTGGTCGCTGTAATGTTTGAGCAGAAGAAAGCTTTTCAAGCTCCCGAACGATCAACCAGGAGGGAGGGAACATGCCAGTCGGGCATGTGTCTCTGCCAGGGTGTAGGCTGAACTCCTGACATCAGCTTCCTCCTCCTAAGTTTCCATGCTGCCCTTTCACAGAGTCTGGCAAGGAGGAGGAGGATAGGGAGAAGTCTAGAATTAGTTGGTTCCACCTGTTATTGACTCTGCTGCCACCTAACTGTTGGTCTACCAGTCTTCTATCTAACCAATCTCGATGGGCACCAGCCACCACTGGTTGCCAACTGCTCTCCAGGTTTTCAGACTGTGTTCTCTCTAGCCCTATTGGGAGTTGAAATGGGACCTTCTGCATGCAAAACAGATGTTCCACCACTGAGCTACAGCTCCTTTTCCCTACTAGAATCAGAAAAGCCAATGAACAAGGTTCAACACTCTTCCAATGAACCACATACTTTAGCTCTACCCCTGGACACCACTTAGGAGGCAAGAGCTTCTGAAATCGGAAGTGGGTTATTGCATGCTGGGTTGGTGGTGTCAATGGGTGGTACATTGAAGATGACGAGTTAAGGCAACCGTATTCCCCCTAAGCCCACTGGAGTGTTTGTGTTTGTGAGAGAGTGTGTGCAGGGGAGCTCTAGAGAGAAGTATCCCTATTTAATGCTAATAGAGCTTCAAATTGATTTAATATTCCTCATTAACATTTGCATTGCCAAGACCTTCTTGTGTAATTAGATAATCAAATTTCTAAACACTTTGCCGAGAGGAATAATTGGAAGGAAAGGTTCAGAGGCTCACAAAACACTTAATTGGGGTCACCCTACCAGGTTCCACCTTGAGGGAGAGCCAAACCCAGCCAGTGCAGGATATCATGCAAAAACAAGTTGAGTCACACTCCATGGAAATCGCTTGAGTGTCTCCAATTCTCTGGAGCTGGAGCATTTTTGTTAGAAGGAATGAATGGAAGGAAATAGAAAAACTGGTGTCTATTTCTAATGCTCACTGGTCATTTCTGTTTATTAACTCCAGAGTTCTTTTACTTCCTTTGGTGGCACATAAAGGCAGTTCTATTTGGGGATTATTATGATTATTTTCATCTAGCTGCTCCTCACCCTAAGGCCCAAGGGAGGTTGCAACAGTAAAACACAATATCAAAAACCAATTAAAACCACTTAAAATAATAATGAAAACCCCTACTTATGAGTAGCACTTGAAGGAGCTGGGTATGTTTAGCCTGGAAAAGAGGAGAGTAAGAGGAGATAGGGTAACCATCTTCAAATAAGATGGGCTGTCACATGGAAGAGGGAGCGTGCCTGTTTTCTCCTGCCCTGGAAGGAAGGACTGGAGGCAATGGCTTCAAGATACAGGAATGGAGATTCCAACTAAACATTCAGCAAAATTTTCTGACAGTAAGAGCTGTTCAGCAGGGGAACAGACTCCCACGAGAGGTGGTGGACTCTCCTTGCTCGGAGTTGTTTAAGCAGAGGTTGGATGGCCATCTGTCATGGATGATTTAGCTGAGATTCCTACATTGCAGGGGCTTGAACTAGATGACCCTTGGGTCCCTTTCAAAGATTCTTTGATTCTACTTCTTGAGCGTCAAAAACAGAAGCTTCTGTTACAGGAAACCATGGTAGGGGAGAATGCTGTTGTGGTCATGTTCTGCTTCCTGGTTTCTCACAGGCATCCTGCTGGCCACTGTGAGAGTAGGATGCTGGACTAGATGGGCCCTTGGCGTGATCCAGCAGGCTATTCTTATGTTCTCATGTTGCGTGGCAAGTTCCCGGGCCCCCCATGTAGAAATAATGACACATGACACAATTATTAAGGTTAATGGGCTAAAAAAGGCCACAACAACAGGTGATGAGCGGTATTGACTTAGGCATTGGACCTAACTGAGTATATCTGACTCCAGCCCATCCGCTGGAAGTCTGGGAAGAGTTAACCACCAGTAGGGGGAGTCCTGCTGATGCACATCAACTAGGAGCTCCCCCAGGGTGACCAATAGGGGGCGTGCCTAGGCCCTAACCTCCCTAGGCTTCGGACAGGGCCAAGCCCCCTGGAATCCTTTATCAGACTTCCCTTCAAAATGCGGGGCAGGCGATGGCACTACCTCCCCTTTTTCCATCTAAAAGAGGGAGATCCCAGGCTGTGTCCTGCGTTTAAAGGGGCAGGCCACATCCCCAAAGCAAGACGATTGGCCGGCCAGGGGGTGATGCAGCCAGGAATCCCCCAATCGTGCAGGGGCTGGCCTCCCGGGGCTCGTGGAAGGGGCCGTGAAGCCCGCAACCCCACCTCCTCCCTAAGGCGGAAGTGGCTTTCTTAATATGCCAGGTCCTCCAAGTTCCCCTGTTTCCCAGGGACAGTCCCAGATTTACAGAAGCCATCCCAGTTTCTGATTTGCTCCTGAAATGTCCTGCTTTTCCTTAGGACGTCCCTCCATTTGCACTGGAGAAATGCTGGAGGATATGATATGCAGATCCAGTGTGGTGTGGTGGTTAAGAGCGGTAGTCTCTTAATCTGGGGGACCGGGTTCGCGTCTCTGCTCCTCCACATGCAGCTGCTGGGTGACCTTGGGCCAGTCACACTTCTTTGAAGTCTCTCAGCCCCACTCACCTCACAGAGTGTTTGTTGTGGGGGAGGAAGGGAAAGGAGAATGTTAGCCGCTTTGAGACTCCTGAAGGGGAGTGAAAGGCGGGATATCAAATCCAACTCTTCTTAAAGCAGGAGCAGCCCATTCCTCTTCTTTGTATTTTATGGAGTGGGGTACAGTTTTTGCTTTTGAGGGGGAATTACCAGAGTTCTTTATTTGCTGTCAGCTGCCATCTTTGGCAGGAGGAGCAGAAGGAAGGTGTCCACTGGCTGGTCAGAGTGATGCTCTGGTATATCTGGTGGGTCTCAAAACTGGAACACCCCCTTCCAATTTTACACCCTGTGCGGCTGTGAAATTTGAGAAGGGTGTTTTGGCCCAACCTTATAGAGTAATTAAAGGACGAAAGGCTGATGATTAATCAGATAAAAATCATTAACTGTTGAGCAGTCCTAATTTTATTATGGCAACACCAACATCCATCATCTGTCATCCATCAACATAATTTAAAAGCTGCTACTTAGACCTAAATTCATCTCCGTCACAGTAGCCATCCATAAAGGGTGAGAAACCATTTGTACTTGCACCAGCTTGTTCATTAGACAACTGGGAGCAGTGGTCTGTATGCTTGATCTCTAGCCATTTCAACCATTAACCAAGAGCATGGAGCTACCTCCCTCTTCCACCAAATACCACCTTGGAAAGCTCACCTTTTCTGCATGGGTTATGACCTTATTCCAGAGGTGAGGAACCTGTGGCTCTCCAGATGTTTTTGGACTCCAACTCTCATCAATCGCAGCAGAAGAACAACTGACTTGAGTGAAGAAGGTCTAAGGTTCAGTTCACAGCATCTTCAGGCAGGACTGGGAGGGACTATTGCATGATATCCTGCACAGGCGCTGCCAGTCAGTCTGGAAAATGCTAAGATAGATAGTCCAGTGGTACAGTCATACCTCGGGTTACAGACGCTTTGGGTTGCGCAATTTTGGGTTGCGCACCACGCCAAACCCGGAAGTGCCAGAACTGGTTACTTCCGGGTTTCGGTGCTTGCGCATGTGCAGAAGCCTTAAATCGTGCTTTGCGTATGCACAGAAGCGCCGAATCAAGACCCACGCGTGCACAGATGCACAAGCTGCGGGTTGCAAACACTGCAGGTTGCAAACGTGCCTCCCGCACGCATCATGTTCGCAATCTGAGCGTCCACTGTATAAGGTAACTATATTTGTTTGTGGAATCTTTTTTTAATTAAGTTTTACATTGCAAATTAAAATTCAGGAGAAAACATTTTAATCATAATTTTTAGTACATTACAAGCATTACTCAAATCCTGCCAAAGTTTTTAGTTGTTTACAGTGTTCTCTTAAATACATTATAATTTCCCCCCATTCCTTCTTAAAGTTCTTCTCTTCCTGGTTTCTGATTTCCCCGGTCATAGCCCACCATCTTCATCAACCATTCGTCTCTGGTCGGGACTTTATCTTCTTTCCATCTCTGGGCCAGTAGTATCTGTGCTGCTGTCATTGCATACATAAATAATTGGTTCTGATCCTTTGGTATCTCTGCACCTAAGATTCCTAATAGAAAAGCCTCTGGTTTTTCTTACAAATGTTATTTTAAACATTTTTTTCAACTCATTATAAATCAACTATAATCCTAGGAAACAGCTGTTGACTTCATGCAATGCCATGCAAAATCAGGTTAATCAAATGAGACCAGTGGGTTAAAAACAAGGGTAACCCCAGATATCAGTTTCTGGGGAGCAGCTGTGGGAGAGGTCTATTACCTTCCTACCTTGCTTGTGAGCTTCCAGGAGGCATTTGATTGGCCCTTGTAAGAAGCAGGAGGCTGGGCTACTTGAATTCCAAGATATCTCTTCTTATTAGTTATGGACTGTAGGCAGGACCAATCAGAGCCGGGCCAAGGAGGGCCATTTGGTCCAGGTCCTCAAGCTTAAAGGCCCACCCCCCGCCTCAAATTTAGACACTGTTAATTTTTTGGCATTTGTTAAGTTTTGTTTTTATATGCAGCAGACCAAATTGTGACAAACTCCCTTAGCTCGGAGATGTAAATTTAAGCAATTAAGAGATGCGATTTGGTAAAAGACTTTTTTTCTGATGTAGATTTTGTTATATGCTGAATGTCAGCTGTGACACTGCGTGAAAGTGAGATCACACCCCCTCAATAATTAGCGCATTTGCATAGAAAAGGGCTAAAAAGAGAGATTTTTTTTTAAATTAAAAAGTCAGATTATGTCTTGCTGTTTTTTGGGGGGTGCCATATTTCGTGCATTTCTGTCTTGTCATTTTATTATTATTATTATTATTATTATTATTATTATTATTATTATTATTATTATTTTAAATGATTATTATGGATAGGGAACTAAAAAGTTAGAACCTGGCCTCTCGGGGCCTCTGAATTGGCCTGGTTATAGGAATAGAACCTTCATGTCCACACGCAGAGCACAAAACCTGGAGGGTTGCTGTCTTCATGCCCTGCTTGCAGTCTTCCTGGGAGCATCTTATCGGCCACTCTTGAAAAGACTGTGCTAGACTAGATGGACTTTCGCTCTGATTCAGCAGAGCTCTTCAGACATTCTTATGAAGCTTTGTAGCACCTGGTGAAGAGAAGGTGATTCCCACAATATTGTGAAAGTTCTTTCTTTTCACCTTTGCTTATTGGGTTATGGGCAACAGTCTGAAGTGTCTTTTAGGTAGTTGGAGGATGGACGGTGACTTACAGATTAAGGTTGAATCCTGACAAGGCAGAAGTACTGTTTTGGGGGGACAGGGGGTGGGCTGGTGTGAAGGACTCCCTGGTCCTCCATGGGGTAACTGTGCCCCTGAAGGACCAGGTGCGTAGCCTGGGAGTCATTTTGAACTCACAGCAGTCCATGGAGGCACAGGTCAATTATGTGTCTAGGGCAGCTGTCTACAAGCTCCATCTGGTATGCAGGCTGAGACCCCACCTGCCCATGGACTGATACACCAGAGTGGTGAATGCTATGGTTATCTCCCACTTGGACTACTGCAATGCACTCTATGTGGGGCTACCTTTGAGGGTGACCCGGAAACTACAATTAATCCAGAATGCGGCAGCCAGAATGGTGACTGGGAGTGGCCGCTGAGACCACATAACACCGGTCCTGAAAGACTTAAATTGGATCCCAGTATGTTTCCAAGCACAATTCAGAGTGTTGGTGCTGACCTTTAAAGCCCTAAATGGCCTCGGCCCAGTATACCTGAAGGAGCATCTCCACCCCCATTGTTCAGCCTGGACACTGAGGTCCAGCTCTGAGGGCCTTCTGGCGGTTGCCTCACTGTGAGAAGTGAGGTTACAGGGAACCAGGCAGAGGGCCTTCTTGGTAGTGGCACCCGCCCTGTGGAACGCCCTCCCACCAGATGTCAAGGAAATAAAGAACTATCTGACTTTTAGAAGACATCTGAAGGCAGCCCTCTTTAGGGAAGTTTTTAATGTTTGATGTTTTATTGTGTTTTTAATATCCTGTGGGAAGCCGCCCAGAGTGGCTGGGGAGGCTCGGCCAGAGGGACAGGGTATAAGTAATAAATTATTATTAATAGATTATTAAGTGCATTAGAAGCCAAGATTTAAGACCACGAGCTGGGTCAGGCCAATGGCCCATATAGTCCAGCATCTTTTATCTCACTGTGGCCAACCAGATGACTTTGGGAAAGCCATAAACAGGAT
Organism: Podarcis melisellensis; assembly: GCF_964234715.1. Classification (NCBI taxonomy): domain Eukaryota; kingdom Metazoa; phylum Chordata; class Lepidosauria; order Squamata; family Lacertidae; genus Podarcis; species Podarcis melisellensis. The sequence continues at coordinate 7,471,226 of NC_138546.1, read as the reverse complement.
CCAAGCCCCAGAGCCCTCTCCCCTCCCCCTTCCAGCAACTGGTATGAAAAGCCTACTCAAGAAGACTGAACCTTCAGTCGAGAAGGTATCCTTGAAGTACAGCAACTGTCCACATCTCATGTCAAACCGTTTTTGAAATGGAGATGTCTTGCAAAGGCAGCCTGTTGATACATAGCGCAGGTGGGGAGCGGAGATGGCTCTTTGAAAAATCCCAAATCTCATTCAGGATAGTCAGGACAGGAGCTTCTGAGATACCAGCCAATGGGAGACAGCCATACAATTGGATTCTCACCCACCTACCTACCCCTGGCATTAGATCAATGCCTTAGGCCAGTTCTGGTCTTGCATTGCAAATCATTGTATGTCTGCAGAAGTCAGTGGTATCATTTGTTAAACAAACGTGTAAGGTCTCTATGCAGCGTGGAAAAGAAAAAAAGGAAATTAAGATGAGCCTTTCAAAGAGAGCTCTGATCATTTTGTCATCGCATGTCTGCATGATGAATATTCATCCACTCTGTTCTACATTTCTTTCTTTTTTTAAAAAAAATAGTGGTACAGTACAAATCATCATGTGCAATTAAGATGCATTTCGACACCTCTTAATATTTTGAGATTAATGCTGGGCAGCTCAACCTTGCGTGCAGCCCTTTAACCGAGGGAGATTTTCATTAGCCTCGCTGAGAATCAAATTATACCAAGTAATAAAGCAACAATGATTTATATTTGGGAGAGGTAACCTGTTTTGCTGATGCAAATGAAAATTATTGGATGTGGGTGGGATATTAGAAAGACTGAATCTTAGGATGAGGGTTGTGTGAACCTTTAAATCACGTGGCTTCACCTTGAAGTATTCTGGGAATTGTTGTTTCCTACCAGAGCGCTACAATTCCCAGAACCCCTAATGAACTACCAGGGCTGGATTGAGGTTTGATGAGGCCCTAAGCTCCTGAAGGTAATGGGGCCCTTTATATGTCCAGTTGTCCTTTGTCAACAACAAATTGTCACTGTTTTTTTGTCTTGAATATATGCTATATAGTAATTTATAGACCTCATAGGTATCTAAAGCCATTTGCACATAACAAAATATGTATTTTATCAAAGTAATTGTTGAACTGAAATACAGTGAAGAAGTATATTAAGAGTGAAATACAATTAAGAAGAAGTATATTAATAGTGAAATAATTGTTAAGCTCTAACTGTATGTAGGTTTTATTTTATTTGCTTGTTATCTTATATTTTGGAAATGTACATCCAGGTTTTTTCCCATTTATTTTTTTTGGGGGCCCCCCAAGAGAGCGGGGCCCTAAGCTATAGATTGTTTAGCTTATACACTGGTACCTCAGGTTAAGTACTTAATTCGTTCCGGAGGTCCGTACTTAACCTGAAACTGTTCTTCACCTGAAGCACCACTTTAGCTAATGGGGCCTCCTGCTGCTGCCGCACCGCTGGAGCACGATTTCTGTTCTCATTCTGAAGCAAAGTTCTTAACCTGAAGCATGATTTCTGGGTTAGCAGAGTCTGTAACCTGAAGCATATGTAACCTGAAGCGTATGTAACCCGAGGTACCACTGAACATAAATCTGGCACTGTGAACTACAGTTGCCAGTATTCTTTTGGGAGAGGGAGTTTTGTGCTTTAAATGTGCATTGGGGTGTGTTTTAAACGTATGGTGTGGATCTGCTCTATGTCAATTTAGAACAGCTGAATAGCGAGTTCAGTTAGGGCTGCAGTCCTCACCCCACTTAACTGGAAGTAAGCACTACTGAATTCAATAGGTATTAATACTGAGTGGGGATGGAGGAGAAATTTGGTATTGTATATACTATAGTTGACTAACTTAGGTTCAGTGGCTCTACTCTGAGTAGGACTTAGTTGGAGAAAACCCTCGGTTCAGTTCTCATTTTAATGCAAATCTTTCTAATTTGCACTTCTAATTTGCAAAGAGATAAATCATTATGCAACCTTCCGCAGACATCTGAAGGCAGCCTTGTATCGGGAAGCTTTTAATGTGTGATGTTCTGCTGTGTTTTTGTATAATCTGTTGGAAGCCACAGATAATAATTCCCTTAAAGAACACACTAATCAAAAGGCCTTTGAAATCTGAGTATCTCTGAATTTTTCAGTAAAGATTTCCAATAACATATACATTCGAACATGCATGTATAAGTGAAAACAGCATCCAGGAATGCATTATAGTAGATAAAATGGCTTGCAAAAGTGTGTACATTTCAACGAAATGGTATATAGAGAATGTGTATCTTAGGAGAGAAATGGGCCCTCACATGCAGATTATTCCTGCACCAAAGGGGGTCAGACTAGATGATTCTTTTTTTATATAAGATATTTATTAAAGTTTTCAATATTAATACAATAAAGAGAAAATCAGAAAGAAAAAAGAAAAATATAACAAAAACACAGAACAGAAAATACTTAAAAACACACAAAATTTCATTAACTTATTTTTCATTAACTTATTTCCCAGACCTCCTCGTACCTCCCTTTTTTGTATTCCAATTCAATTGTTAGTTCAGCAAATCCTTATCAATATTTTTTTAATCTACTTCTAAACCTTTTTTCCGTATTCTCTTAAAACATTACAGCTGAAAACCACTTAATTTCTATCCGACACCATTCTAACATTCATTAATTTTGTAGTATTTCTGTAGATAGTCTTTAAATTTCTTCCAATCTTCTTCCGCTGACTCTTATCCCTGGTCTCAGATTCTGCCGGTCATTTCTGCCAGTCCCATATAGTCTATTACCTTCATCTGCCATTCTTCCAGAGTGGGTAGATCCTGTGTCTTCTTGCTGCTGTTGTAGCATACATAAAGAAAGTTCTATCCTTCTTTGACACCAATTGGCTGACCATGCCCAGGAGAAAGGCCTCTGGTTTCTTCAGGAAGGTATATTTAAATACCTTTTTCATTTCATTATATATCATTTCCCAGAAAGCCTTAATCCTTGGGCACGTCCACCAGAGGTGATAGAAGGTACCTTCAGTTTCATTACATTTCCAACATTTATTATCAGGCAAATGATACATTTTTGCAAGCTTGCAGACTAGATGATTCTTGAGGTCCCTTCCAAGTCTACAATACTGAATGAAACTTAAGATTAGAAAAACAAGCAATGGAGAGAAACTGAAAAGGACCTAGTTGTTCTTTCCTACTTCTGAGTAGACCTGGTGAGGATTCTGTTTATGTCTGCCAACCTTTCCCACTCATAAACATTCAACTATTGATTGAACAACAGTCATCGTTGCCCCCGGCATGCATGCTGTTGAACAGAGCCAGTGGAAGAAGGATCTGGGTCACAAAATAATTAATATCGCCAGGAGTGGTAATAGCAATGTTACTGTAATCCAAATTAGCAGATGGAAGTACAAGATGATGTTGCTGATTGGACCCAGTGACTCTAAGCCAATCTATAGGGAACACATCAGCCTGAGTTAGTGGATTTGAAAGCTCCTTGCAGAAGAGGCCAGGTTCTGATCTACTCTGGAACTTTGCACATGGTCCAAAACTGGCAGCATTTCCACATGTCGCCATTCAGATTTCCAGCACAAAGAACCGAATTTGGAATGTGACATTCCAACTTGCAATTGTCAAATCTGAGAGATTTAGATGAGGTCGCAACTATGGAAGGTTCAGATTTCTAAATGCATCAGATAGAAAACCTCACCAATTGACAGCTGCTATGTAACAGTCAAATGCAGCATCATTGCTAAGAATTTGCAACTTTGCAGGAATCCTGTATACAGGCACCTGGAAGATAGTCCAATTGAAATTCAGTGTTTTTATTTTAAACTATGTGCCACCCTGTATCAATTGATTTCAAGCTGGTTTACAATAAACCAAGGAGCAATGTCGCAATTGTAAGCCCACTTACCCAGGAGTAAGCCTCATTTAATTAAGCAGAATTGAGTAACAACAACAACAACAATTTTATTATTTATACCCTGCCCATCTGGCTGGGTTTCCCCAGCCACTCTGGGCAGCTCCCAACAGAATATTAAAATCACAATAAAGCATCAAACATTAAAAGCTTCCCTAAACAGGGCTGCCTTCAGATGTCTTCTAAAAGTCAGATTGTTGTTTATTTCCTTGACATCTGATGGGAGGGTGTTCCACAGGGTGGGCGCCACTACCGAGAAGGCCCTCTGCCTGGTTCCCTGTAACCTCACTTCTCGCAGTGAGGAAACCACCAGAAGGCCCTCGGAGCTGGACCTCAGTGTCTGGGCTTAATGATGGGGGTGGAGATGCTCCTTCAAGTATACTGTTCCAAGGCCATTTAGGGCTTTAAAGGTCAGTACCAACACTTTGAATTGTGCTCGGAAACATACTGGGAGCCAATGTAGGTCTTTCAGGACCAGTGTACAGTAGACATGTTTAGGTTTGTGCTGTAGCTGTGGATGCCAGAGAATTCTGCCAAAAACAGAAAAGGAAGCAGAAATTGCCACAGTTTGGGCATTCGTCTGCAGTCAGGAAGGGAGATCAAGCAAATGTGGTTGGTATCATTCATGTGGTTGTGTTTAATTCCACACATACACTGTAATTATAGCTGTTGCCAGTGAAAGAGGATCAGGGATTGCTTATTCTTGGGTGAGCACTTTACACACAAGTAAAGCAATGACTTCAGCTCTTCGTGTTATGAATAAACCTTTCTCTCAATGCTCAGGGCTCCTTTGGACTCCCATAGACCACCCTGCAACCATCTTTCCACCCCCTGTCCTACTTGGATTGCTACTCTGAAGGTGGCAAAAGGTGGAAGACAGGGAGCAGGCTTCTTTCTTCATCCTCTGATGCTTGGCGTGCTGTTAAAGCTGCAGGTCAGGGATTGGGAGGCCTGGGAAATGCAATTTCCCAGTGCTCCTGGTTTCTGCAATGTTAGTGATAGCAATAGAATAATGCCATGTATGTGTGCTTCTTTATGGAGTGTGTGCATAGAATCCCCTCCCAGCATTGTGATTTAAACGCCTTCTGCATTTTAAACTTTTTTATATAATATCACTAATTAATAAATGTGGAAAACAAAAAATAAGCCAGCATACTAAACTCAGAACCTCAGTAGCCTTCCTCCTCATCTCCCCATGCTTAAAACCCAAGAAAGACACCATGAGACAACTCCTCTTAGGGGGTATTTTCAGTCCCACTATTGAGAACCAATGTGGTGTAGTGGTTAAGAGCGGCGGACTCGTAATCTGGTGAACTGGGCTCGCTTCCCCGCTCTTCCACATGCAGCTGCTGGGTGACCTTGGGCCAGTCACACTTCTCTGAAGTCTCTCAGCCCCACTCACCTCACAGAGTGTTTGTTGTGGGGGAGGAAGGGAAAGGAGAATGTTAGCCGCTTTGAGACTCCTTCGGGTAGTGATAAAGCGGGATATCAAATCCAAACTCCTCCTCCTCCTCCTCCTCCTCCTCCTCCTCCTCCTCCTCCTCCTCTTCTTCTTCTTCTTCTTCTTCAACATCTACATAAATGTAGTTCATGAGTTCTCCTCTTCTATCCCCATGAATCTAGCAATTTAAAAAAAAAATCCTCTACTTAATGCACTCATTATCACTCTTAATTCATTATCCAAAGTAAGTTTCAGAAGGTCGCTGTCTGAATCTGAAACTTATTCTAAGCAGTACTGTTGATCTTGCAATTACAGTGAGACCAGAGTAGTGATGTTTGCCATCACAGCTGCAAAAAGGGTCCTTGTGGTTATACCTTTGAACCATATTGCTCATTTAAGTACCAGGGATTTGTGTGTGTGTGTGTATATGTATGAAAACACCTCCTGACATACCCATTTTGGAGGAAATGAAATCTTCACCTGCCCATTTCCTGGGAGCTTGTAAGACATTCTATTATACTAAGGGTCATCATTTGTTAGAACGGATGATAGAAGCTTTTGTAGCTAACACTGTGTCTTGTTTGGTAGACAGTGCAGCAAACTGGGGCAGCTCTAGCAGAGATGGATCAAGCGTAATATGAAATAAATGCCTACATGCACTACTTATGAATCCCAGATAGTACTGTCGGTGCATTGCTCAGAACTGATATAGGCTCCCCTACTCTGAAAGCAGGCATTCATAAATCCATGGTTCTGTATGGTAGAAAAGCTCTCACTGATGCCAGTGCAGCAGAGAGCAAAACTCTGTTTTTATTTTTAGATTGGTAGAACAGAGAAGGCCAGGCATGGATCAAGAAGCAGTGGGAAAATATGTTGAATGCAGAAGTGGAGGAACTCAGGCCTGGAGGGCAAATCCATGCCTCCCTTATGGTAAAATGGTCAAGAGTTTCCAGAACTGCGCCAGTTAACTTTCCCATCCCAACTAGTGGGGCGGAGCAAGGTGGGTGCGGTGGCGGCAGAGCGTCCCGGGTGTCATCTCTGAGGGGGGTGACATTCAGCGCACTGCCCGCCCGTGACTTCCACCTACCGCAAGCCGTTGGGGGAATGGGGGTAGTTTTGCCACTTTTTACCACTTCGTTCTGACAGCCCCGTGATCCTGGGCTGCTGGAGGAGTCATGCAGGCAGGCAGGAAGGGGATGGGAAGGAGGCGGCTGAGCAAACAAACAAGTGGGGAGTGGCAGGTGAAGTTGACAGAATACGCAGAACTTGCCAAATTGTCAGAGAGGATCCGGGACCAGGAAGACCAAAGATACCAAAATAATTGGAGTAAATTTATTGAATATTTAAAGGAGAATTGTAAAGAGGTCAAGACACTAGCAGGATTGACATAATACCTTCAATGTATAATAGTACTATTGTGAGAATGATGTGAGCGATAGAAAGGGGTTAAATATACTAATTGCAGGGAGGGAGGGGAGTCGGGACTCGGCAGAGTCAAAGGGAATGTATGGCATTAATATGAATCATAGAATCATAGAGTTGGAAGAGACCACAAGGGCCATCGAGTCCAACCCCCTGCCAAGCAGGAAACACCATCAGAGCACTCCTGACATATGGTTGTCAAGCCTCTGCTTAAAGACCTCCAAAGAAGGAGACTCCACCACACTCCTTGGCAGCAAATTCCACTGTCGAACAGCTCTTACTGTCAGGAAGTTCTTCCTAATGTTTAGGTGGAATCTTCTTTCTTGTAGTTTGGAACCATTGCTCCGGGTCCGCTTCTCTGGAGCAGCAGAAAACAACATTTCTCTATGGTTTGTTGGAAAATAATATGTAAAGAAAACAATAAAAATTTACTTGAAAAAAGAGCAAACAAACAAGTGGAGGGGGGGGGAAGGAGAGAAGCAGAAGCTCTCTCAACTCAGGACCCAAACCCGGCAATCCCAAAATAAGCTCTACAACTTTGGCCAACCCTCTCCCAAAAAAGCTGAACAACTCTTGGCAATGACAATGGGTAGATCACAGCCAGTCTTTTTATACTGTGAGTAGATCGCAGTCTCTCAGGAGTCCAACTAGATTTCAATGGGGGGACGGAGGTTGACAAGAAATTTTCTGCACCGGGGAACCACCTGACCTTGCTATGCCACTGCCAACTAGGCTTGAGATCTGGGTCACACTTTGCTGCTGGGGAATCCTATGTGCTAAGTGTGGTACAGGACATAAACCAATTCCTAACACCCTTCCCTTTCAAACAGTAGTATAAGAACATAAGAACATGAGAAGAGCCTGCTGGATCAGGCCAGTGGCTCATCCAGTCCTGCTTCGTGTTCTCACAGTGCCCAACCAGATGCCCAAATGGGGAACCTGCAAACTGTATACATGCAGACGCCTCCTCTCCCCTCCTGTGGTTTCCAGCAACTGAAGCATTGCTACCACCAACCTTGGAGGCAAAACACAGCCATCATGCTTAGCAGCCAGGAATCTGTCTGCTTCTCTTTGAAAGCCACCCAGGTTGGTGGCTGTCACTGCCTCCTATGGGAGAGGGTTGAAAAAGGGGAGGGATGCATGAAAAAGGGGAGGGACGCGGTTGGCGCTGTGGTCTAAACCACTGAGCCTCTTGGGCTTGCCAATCAGAAGGTCAGTGGTTCGAATCCCCGAGACGGCGTGAGCTCCCGTTGCTCTGTCCCAGCTCCTGCCAACCTAGCAGTACAAAAACACACCAGTGCAAGTAGATAAATAGGTACCTTTGTGGCAGGAAGGTAAATGGCGTTTCTGTCCGCTTTCGTTTACATCATGGTGTCCTGTTGCACCAGAAGGGGTTTAGGCACGCTGACCTGGAAATCTGTCTGTGGACAAACGCTAGCCTGGAAGTGAGATGAGCGCCACAACCCCATAGCCACTTTTGACAGGACTTAACTATCCAGGGGTCCTTTACCTTTACCTTACCTTTACTGCATGAAGAAGCACTTTATTTTACCTATCCTGAATATAGGCAATATATTTTTATATTGCAAACTGCTCTGTGATCCTCTGATGAAGGGCGGCATAGAAATAATAATAATAGTAATACAGTCATACCTCGGGTTACGAACGCTTCAGGTTGTGCGTTTTCGGATTGCACACCGTGCCAAACCTGGAAGTACTGGCACAGGTTACATCCGGGTTTTGGCGCTCGCGCATGCGCAGAAACACTAAACCGCGTTTTGCACATGGGCAGAAGCGCCGAATCCAGCACCGGGTGCAAACTGGTGGTGGATTCCTCTAATCTGGTACACTGCAGATATGTTGGGTGTCATCACCGCCAGCTAGCATGGCCAATGTTCAGGGAGGACGGGAATCGTAGTCTAAAACATAAGGAAGGCACCAGGCTGGGGAAACTGCTCTATGGAAACCTTCAATGGAAATGTTCTCCCTGCCTTCTTCTCTACTTCTTTCAATGAGCAGCCACTGCCACCACATATGCCTCGTGTTTCCCCCAGTTGTGTATTTCCAGGTGGCCAATGTGTGTATTTGAGGGGAAAGCTCAGTATGTTTTAGCAAGACGGGTTTTTAAAGCGCTGTTTTAAAATTGGGGGGGGGGGGGTGTTTGCAGAAGGATGAGATTTGACAGGTAATAAATAAATAAAACTGTTTTTTTTTAAAAAAAAAATATAATCCTGTGTTGCTTAGTGCCTTGGAATCATTCCAGAGGTGTTTCACATCCCCATTCTTTCCTCTTGCCATTCACTTTTCCTCTCATCAGCTGGGTTTATTTTGAGGAGCTTTTTTTCGCAGCGGCAGGACAGGGAGGAGTGTTGTGAGGTTGGAACAATTGCTGATTGTTTTCTTATTTCATGCTTCCATAGTTTGCAGGATAAAAACCCATCATCAATGCATCGGGGAAGATGATAAAGGTTTTCCCACCCCACCCCCACTTTTTCCTTTTTTGAGTTCTTTTGTATATGCATCTCCACATCGGAACTTACAAGCAACAGTACAGATGGCAGCTAGGAGCCATTACGATGAGAACAGAGAAGTTTAAGTAACACAGGATCATTTCTTCTTCCCCATTAAAATTTCTAATTTCTTCTGAGATGCGTCCTTCAAACAAGTGAAAGAAATTCTCCACGGAAGCTGTTCTTATTCCATTCAATTAGCCGCCTTTTATGATATGTACCCAAGTAGCAGGAGCTGTTAACATTGCAGCTGAGCCAACAGTTCTTCGAAGACTTCTGAGATTTCTCTTTTCTCAACCCCACCTCAACCCCCCCCCCACTGAGGAAAAGGAGGACGCTTTGCAGCATTTCTCCTACATTTTCTGCCCTGTTAGGTATTGGGGTCATCAATGTGGCCCCCCCCCAGGCTTAAGGTGTGCACACCAGGACATCATAGGAGTCCCATGAAAGGTCCCAGTCAGCATTTTGTTTCATTTCACTTTTAATTTGTATACCACTTTTCTATATTACTACATATCCTCCAACATTTCTCCAATGATAATAGAAATGTCCTGTTCCATAATAATAATTTATACCCTGCCCGTCTGACTGGCTTGCCCCAGCCACTCTAGGTGGCTCCCAACATATATAAAAACATAATAAAACATTAAACATTAAAAATAGAAACCCTCCCTATACAGGGCTGCCTTCAGATGTCTTCTTAAACTTCTATAGTGACTTCTCTCCTGGGCTCAGGGGTCACATAACTCCATACCCTCCAACATTTCTTCAATGAAAATAGGGACGTCCTAAGGAAAAGGGGGTGCGGGTGGTGCTGTGGTCTAAACCACTGAGCCTCTTGGGCTTGCTGATCAGAAGGTCGGCAGTTCGAATCCCCACAATGAGGTGAATTCCTGTTGTTTGGTCCCAGCTCCTGCCAACCTAGCAGTTCGAAAGCACGTCAAAGTGCAAGTAGATGAATAGGTACCGTTCCAGCGGGAAGGTAAACTGCACTTCCGTGCACTGCTGTGGTTCGCCAGAAGCGGCTTAGTCATGCTGGCCACATGACCCGGAAGCTGTACGCCGGCTCCCTCAGCCATTAAAGCAAGATGAGTGCCGCAACCCCAGAGTCGTCTGCGACTGGACCTAACGGAAAAGAAGGACATTCTGGGATCAAATCAGAAACTGGGACGGCTTCTCTAAATCTGAGACTATCCCTGGAAAATAGGAACACTTGGAGTGCAATATACAATTAATCCAGAATGTGGCAGCTAGACTGGTGACTGGGAGTGGCTGCCGAGACAATGTAACACCTACATTGGCTCTCAGTACGTTTCCAAGCACAATTCAAAGTGTTGGTGCTGACCTTTGAAGCCCTCAATGGCCTCGGCCCAGTATACCTGAAGGAGCGTCTCCACCCCCATCATTCAGCCCAGAGACTGAGGTCCAGTTCTGAGGGTCTTCTGGCGGTTCCCTCCCTGTGAGATGTGAGGTTACAGGGAACCAGGCAGAGGGCCGTCTCGGTGGTGGTGCCCTCCCATCAGATGTCAAGGAAATAAACAACTATCTGACTTTTAGAAGACATTAGAAGGCAGCCCTGCTTAGGGAAGCTTTTAATGTTTGATGTTTTATCATGTTTTTCACATTCTGTTGGGAGCTGCCCAGAGTGGCTGGGGAAACCCAGTGTGATGGCCTGGGAGTCTGATTCAGAAGCTGAACCTGAGGAGTCCCAGACTGCACAGGAGTCCCCACCTCCAGGGCCGGCTGACCTGGGGCAGGGCCTTGAATCTGAAGGGCCTGCCCCTTTGCCGGATCCTCAGGAGCAGACACCAGATGTATCCACTCTGGCTCCAGAGGTGATTGAGGACCCATTGCCTGCAGGTGCGCCTCTCTCAGCCCTGTCAGGGGAAGGTGAAGCTGCTCCTGTGTCCAATAACCCTCCAGCCTTTCCTGAGCTGCAGAGGCTCAGGGCAGAGAGGCGGAGGGAACTAAGTTCTCTGAGGATGAGTGCTCACCTTAAGGCCAGGAGAGGCGGGTCACCTGTGGGCCAGGACCGCCCCTGGCCTCAGAGGAAATAAAGGCCAGTCAGCCCAGTTCCAGGTTGCAGAAGCAACGTCGTTGGAAACCTGTTTCTGCCAGCACCCAGACCTGTTCTTCCGGAGTTCCCGACCACGCCCGGCTTCACTCTTTGGACCCCGCTTCACCCTTGGTGGACAGTCTCCAGACCCTTGACCCAGAACCGAACTCTGACCACACCTCACGGTAACCTCCCCCCAGGACCAGCACACCCAGCCAGATGGGTGGGATATAAATTACTACTACTACTACTACTACTACTACTATTTATCTTTTTCTCTAACTATAGACAGATTTATCTATTTCTCTATGTATCTATCTATAGATAGATTGTTCTACCTCCACTGTTGGAATCAGCATGCTTCTGAATATTAGTCTCTGGGAAGTGGAGAGAGTGCTATAATACTTTGGTCCTGTTTGCAGACTTTCCACTTTAAACTCTGCAGGAAATAGTATGCTAGACTAGATGAGCCTTTGGGCTGATCCAAAGTGTTGGGCTCCCTCATGTTTTGTCTATCTGTTATCTATCACCTTTATTGCATGCTCCCCATAATGTTCTAGGGGTTGCACTGGCTGGATTTGGATGCCAGAGTGCTGGAGACGTAGGGCACTTTTGCCCTGTTTGCTTCCTTTGCACATTGCACATAGATTTGCTGTTGTGCATGCAGAGCATCCCCCTTCATGGATCACTGCCTTGTCATGGTGAAGGGGCTTGAATAACTCAGAGAAGCTGTGAGCTATGCCATGCAGGGCCACCCAAGACGGACAGCTCATAGCCGAGAGTTTAGACTAAATGTGATCCACCTGGAGAAGGAACTGGCAATCCACTCCAGCACAGTGGTACCTCAGGTTAAGAACTTAATTTGTTCTGGAGGTCCGTTCTTAACCTGAAACTATTCTTAACCTGAGGTACCATTTTAGCTAATGGGGCCTCCTGCTGCCTCCATGCCACCGGAGCCCGATTTCTGTTCTCATCCTGAAGCAAAGTTCTTAGCCTGAGGTAATATTTCTGGGTTAGCGGAGTCTGTAACCTGAAGCGTCTGTAACCTCAAGTGTATGTAACCCAAGGTACCACTGTATTTTGCCAAGAAAACTCCATGGACATAAAAAAGGAGAAGCTTTGAGAAGAAAGTTTCCAAGGCATGCTCTAGCTCATGGGGTCATGGAGAGTCAAACACGACTAAGACGACTAAACAAGACAACGCAGAGCATTAAGTGGATTCAGAGAACTGCCCACGTTTTGGGCATCCAGCCTGGAAGACTCAGCTGCTGTCCCCAAAACCTTCCACAGCAGTGGTCACCAAGGGCAAGGAGAGCAGAAGCTGCCACCTGGCCAAAGAGGAGAGGAGAGTGGACCCGCGTGGTGCTGGAGAGCCCCCAAAACTCAGATGTCTTGCATGAGTTCCCCATGAGGAAGCGAGCATCTGCGGTCTCTGCTTCTGGCCTGTTGAAAGCTAACATGGCAGAGGGTCAGGAAGGAGCTATCTGGGAGTCAAGCCAGCACAGAAGACTTGGCCCTGGGCAGGTGGGTGATGGAGCAGATCTAGTGATGGCAGAACCTTCCTCTTCAGCAGACCCTTTGATGGGAGGGGGGCATTCCTGGCAACACAACACATCCTGGGATTTTCTAATTGTTTTTTCTCAGAGGGAGACACCTGAAGGTTTGCCCGCTCACCAAGGGCACAAAGTCAGTGGTAGATGATGCAGACCCTACAAGTGTCCCTATTTTCCAGGGACAGTCCTGGATTTATAGAAGCTGTCCCAGTTTCTGATTTGATTCTGGAATTTGATCCCACTTTTCTTTAGGATGTCCCTATTACAGTGAAGAAATGTTGGAAGGTATGGTAGGACATCCCTATTTTCATCAGGGAAACGTTGGAGGGTATGGAGTTACGCAACCCCCGAACCAAGGAGATAAGTAACTATACAGTCTTTAGAAGACCTCTGAAGGAAGCCCTGTATAAGGAAGTTTTTAAATGTTTAATATTTTGTTTTGTTTTTATATACCATATTTTTCCGTGTATAAGACGCCCCCATGTATAAGACACTCCTATTTTGTGGGACTAAATTTAAAGAAAATGAGGGGAGATGGCCCAAAGTTGTTGAGCTTTTTAAAGGAGGAATTCTGGGAATTCCTGGGCTGGCTTATGCAAACCACTCTGGCAGGCTTAGTGAAGAGCAAACCTGTTAATGTGACAAAAGGTCTTGATGGGCCATTGGGGAGTGTGATGTTACCAAGGTGATGGGGTGTATATTTGAGGGGACAGGAAAAGGGTTTTGGGGAGGAAGAAGAATAGGAGGAGGAGGAGGTGGATCTGAGATCCATCTTGGGAGAGGCTGGCTGCAGGCTTCTTAGCCTGAAGAAGAGGAGGTTAAGGGGTGATATGATAGCCATGTTCAAATACAGTATATAAAAGGATGTCACATAGAGGAGGGAGAGGGGTTGTTTTCTGCTGCTCCAGAGAAGCGGACACGGAGCACTGGTTCCAAACTACAAGAAAGAAGATTCCACCTAAACATTAGGAAGAACTTCCTGACACTAAGAGCTGTTGGACAGTGGAATTTGCTGCCAAGGAGTGTGGTGGAGTCTCCTTCTTTGGAGGTCTTTAAGCAGAGGCTTGACAACCATATGTCAGGAGTGCTCTGATGGTGTTTCCTGCTTGGCAGGGGGTTGGACTCGATGGCCCTTGTGGTCTCTTCCAACTCTATGATTCTATGATTCTTCTGCTGCCTCTTAGAACGACCATGCAATAAGACTGGGGCTTCCTCCATGAAGACTGAATGTGTAAACAGGGCCATGAACCATATTTCTTAAAGCCATGACAGTCTTTACCGTGTCTTCCATTCTCCAAAGGAGCACAGACCTCGTGCGGATGCCTGTCAGCCCTTGGGCACTTGCAGAGAGAGGGGCAGGCACCCAAATCTTGTAACAATATGGTATTCTTGACCTAGGAATCTAATCAGCAGTTGGATTGAAAGCACATTCGCTTTAGCTGATGGACTCTCCTCCCTGCCTTGGGTGTTCAGACTGATCATCCTTAAAAACTCATTCTAATGTAGCTGATTCCAAAAGAAAAATGCACCTTGACAACTAGTATCTTTTCCTCTTATTTTCATTGCTTTAGACCTGCAAAAGGTACTCTGAGTACAGGTAGCACTCAAAAGCCATTGCCTCTCATTTTCTACTTTTCCTATTTTTTGTGGCAAACCCCCCCCCCCACACACACTTTCAATTTCCTCAGCACTAAAAGTTCCACGGCACCCTTAACTGTTGGATGTCGACAAATGGAGGGAGAAGATTTGTAAAACAATCTGGGATGGAAAAAAAGGCAAACGGACATACATTGTCAATAGAGTGGATTTCCCCCCTTCTTCTGATAGTAGAGAGGGGAGGGGAGGAGCTGTGGTTACTGAGAAGCATCCGTCTGTTGGAACTCTGTTTTTTAAAAATATTATTTTATTAATTTTCCAAAAACAAATATAAAAATATAAAAATATAAAAATATAAAAATATAAAAATATAAATAAATATAAATAAATATAATAAAAACAACAATACATATTCAAACATGGAAGGAATAGAGTTGACTTCCCCCTATTCCCTTCCCTGGTTCCATTGTTTATCATCATACTGCATGTTCATTTTAAATTATAATGTATTTTATTACATTAAAGTCATAATGTATTTTACAAGTCTTTTAAAAATCCTGCTAATGTAGTAACCTGTGTACATTGCTTCTGCATACATGCAAAGAAGTCCTTCCAATCTTCATTAAATTCATTGCCATCTCTTCCTCTTAATTTCAAAGTCAATTTTGCCGTTTCGGCATATTCCATTAATTTCACTTGCCAATCTTCTTTAGCTGAAGAAGTGTGCATGTACACGAAAGCTCATATCAATAACTAACTTAGTTGGTCTCTAAGGTGCTACTGGAAGGAATTTGTTTATTTTTAAAAATTTATTTTATTTTGTTCTTTAGCTAGGTCACTTTCTTCTTTCCAATGTTGTGCTAATAATATCTGTGCGGCAGTCATTGCATACTTAAATAAGTCTTTTTGCAGTCTTGGTATACCCAGTCCTGTAATACCTAGTAGGAAAGCTTCTGGTTTTTAAACAAGTGTTATTTTAAACATCTTCTTCAATTCATTATAAATCATTTCCCAGTACTTCTTAACAGTTTTGCAATCCCACCACAGATGAAAAAATGTCCCTTCTGCTGATTTACATTTCCAACGCTTACTTTCTTTATTCTTACCATCTGTTGGGACTCTACACATGTCTCAGAACTATAATATCTTGTGAAGCAACACCCTGCAAGATTGAAACTCTCCATTTCCGGGGAGGGGGAAGGTTTTTGTTTAGAGATACTGTGTCTTCATCCCAAGCCTCTGACCTTCCTGACCAGATCTCATCACCAGTCTCAGCACGAGAGTTTCCAAGGGTCTTCACTGATGTCTGAACAACTGGCACCATGTAGAATCAAGACGGCAGACCAAAATGTGACTTTGGCATGACTTCACCCAACTTTTGGCATGCCGGGTGCAAACTCACAAATATCACTATTCATTTCAAAATCCCCAGGGAGCCCTGGGCACTCTCCGTTAGTATTTAATAAACATAACCTTTCAGCCATTTCCTTCATGTGTGTGTGGGACAATCAACAGGTTTTGTGATGCCAATTTCTGGTCTGAATATCTCCCCCCCTTTCTGTTCACTGCAGCATCTTCTTCCTGCCTCTGTTCCCACCCCTCTTTTTAACCTGAGGGATTGTTGGCTCTCCATTCTTGAGGTTTAATAGCCTGAGAGCTACCTTGCCTCTAAAACATTTATGAGCTGACTCAGACCACATTTTCTTCTCTTTTGTTTTATGCACACAATCTCGGCAGCTCCCTTAAAAGAGAAAACAAGACTTTCATTCTCCTTGACTTTTCCTTCTTCTGCGGGTCTCTGGAAAACATAGAAGTAACCCACAGAGGGTTTAAAATATCAGTCTTGGATCTGACTAAACAACAGCCAGCTCAGTCCTGACTTCCTAGTTCTGCAGTAGCTGGCCTTTCTCTTCCCAAATCTTGTAACCAGGACTCCAAAACTTTAACTGCTTTAATTGATAAATTAATCTAGTTTAAGAATGGGCAGAGAATGTTCCCCCCCCCCCGGGCCAGGGGCCACATTCCATTGTGGATAATCTTCTGGGGGGCACTTGCCAGTGGTGGGTGGGGCCAGAGGCCAAAATAGGTGGAGCAATGGGTGTGACTCTTACAGTATAATTAAGAGCCTTGTATACATCCAATCTGGGACACGGGTGGCGCTGTGGGTTAAACCACAGAGCCTAGACTTGCTGATCAGAAGGTTGGCGGTTCGAATCCCTGTGACGGGGTGAGCTCCCGTTGCTCGGTCCCTGCTTCTGCCAACCTAGCAGTTTGGAAGCACGACAAAGTGCAAGTAGATAAATAGGTACCGCTCCGGCGGGAAGGTAAACGGCATTTCCGTGCGCTGCTCTGGTTCGCCAGAAGCGGCTTAGTCATGCTGGCCACATGACCCGGAAGCAGTACCCTGGCTCCCTCAGCCAATAAAGCGTGATGAGCACCACAACCCCAGAGTCGGTCACAACCGGACTTAACAGTCAGGGGTCCCTTTAGCTTTATACATCCAACCAGGCATGGAAGAATCATTGTAAAAATTCAAGGACAGATTCCAGTCAGGCAAAAGCACTTGAGAAGGGCATGCAATACAGCTGGTGAAGAGTGTGACCTGGGGAGGGACATGGTTTGGCAGAGCCCTGAGGAACAGATAGAGGTAGCTGGGAAGCCAAATTTGACCCCTGCATTTAATTATTATTAAAAACTTCTATTTATTTATTATTACATTTCTATCCCATCGTTCCCCAAAGGAGTTCAGGGTAGCATGCGGGCTTCTGCCCCTCTTCATTTAATCCTCACAACAACCTTGTGAGGTAGGTCAGGCTAAGTAAGAGATATCGACTGGCCAAAAGCTGCTCATTTGGCTCCATGGCTCAGTGGGGACTTTGGTCTCCCAGATTCTAGCCCAACACAATAACCCCTGCAGCACACTAGCTCTCTATGCACAAATATGAGTCTAAATGCCTCCTCCTTTTATTATACACAGACAAGCCTCTGCTACATTTTTTTGCAATTTCCTTGCACAATGATCTCACTTCCTTTTTAAAATATTTTTTTTTTAAAAATTAATTTTATGTTCTTTTATTTTTTAAAAAAATGTGATCTCATTTTAATACACTATGGAGGCAAATCTCTGCTCCACCCTCCCCTGAAACAGAACTTCCAATACAACAAACAAGGCATATGGAGGAGGGCTTTTCCTTTGTGGGGGAGAGAATGAAATGTGTCTGAAGGAGGCTCCTTAGACATGCTGTTTTCAACCCCAGTTCATTGGGGATTCGGGGTTTTCAAACTGACAAGAGATGGCAGGTGGAAAACCCACGTGGACTTCTTGCAGCTGTGAGTTAGTGCTCTTGAACTTGGATGATATAAACCTCTCTCAAAAATGAAATTATATCCGTTCAGCCAACTTTCAGGTGCCAAACCACATGGATTGTATAATTTTGCAGTTAGAAATGGGGAAATGCACCAATTTGAGGTAGGGGTTGCTCTGTTTCCTATCTGGGATTCTGGATGCTGGGACAGGAAAGGAATTGTTTAGATTTTCTGAAATCTGAGAAGTATCAGTGTTTTTAAAAACAGATTCCAAAGATGCTTATTTTCCATGTTTCTTCTTCTTCTTCTCTTTTTGAACAGAAAAACACAGAAGTAGCAAGTCCAAGCTTCTATGCAGTTCAGAGTGGGGGGGTAGGCAAAGACAGAGGGAGTGAGATCTCTGCAGCTAAATCGAAACCAACACTCTCACATGCATTTAAAGCAGGGGTCAGCAAACTTTTTCAGCAGGGAGCCGGTCCACTGTCCCTCAGACCTTGTTGGGGGCTAGACTATATTATTTCTTTTTTTTTGGTGGTGGGGGGGGGCGAGAACGAATTCCCAAGCCGCACAAATAACCCAGAGATGCATTTTAAATAAAAGCACACATTCTACTCATGTGAAAATACATCTGGCCCCCGGACCTTAGTTTGCCTACCCATGATTTAAAAGAACATAGGATCCTGCCTTACCATTGCTCCATAAAGCCCAATATTGTCCACCATGAATGATAGTGGGTCTTTGGCGTTTCAGAGAGGAATATTTCCCTTTTCTGCCTGGAGATGGCTGGGTTCAAACCTGGGACCTTCTGCATGAAAAGCAGATGCTGTATTCCTGAGCTATGACCCATTAGGGTGCTGGCACCACTGAGCATAATCTGTTACGATAATGAAGCAATGCAGCTGCAAAGTCCTAGCTTGAAGTGTAAACATGATTGGAATGTTGGGACTGCTGTGGGAACAGAGGGACAGTCATTTCACAGTGTGCAGCACCGGAATTGCCTCACAGTGTAATATGAGCTGTACAGGATGTACAGGGAGTGTTTGTTATAACACTGCTTGAGTATGGAGAGAGCAGTCACATTTTCTGTAATGCTGCAAAGACAGAAATAAAAGCATGTAATTACGTTTCTGTCTATCTCTTTCCCCTGCCTGGGGGAAGGCAGGAAAGAGGGGTGTGTTCTTCTCACGTTTGAGAAGAACCGCCGATCGAGACCTTGCCTGCGTCTGCTGGGGAATGCAGCCAGGGAGGTCAACAGGAATTCAAGCCAGGTGCCTGGACTGCCTCCAGTTTCTCGTGAGAAGGGCTTGAAAAGTCCTGAACTGAAAAGTTGAACCCACTTCCACAACTTCTGATGCAGGTTGCAGAAATGGGGCAGAATTATTTACAATTAATGTGTGGGGTCAAGAGAGGGCTTGCCATTAGAAGGAACGGAGGCAGTGACAGTAGCTTCATGTTTGGATGTATTTCTTTGGTTGGATTTTGGTTGTTTGGTTTAGCTCGGAGCAATAGAACTGCAACAGAAGCTCCTGGCAGGCTATCATTCTTTTCCAGGGGTGACTGGTGGGTCAGAGCCAGCCTCTTGACAGCAACATCAGTACCGCTTACTAGGATGGGGTAGTGCGGCAGTACTGAGGTCAGCGTAGTGTGGATGCATTGGCAGAAAAAGTGGATTGACTCTGCCAGTGTATCTTTGCTGCTCCTACTTCACTGCTGCCCTGACCCAACTCTTCACCATCCTGATAATCAAATGATAATGCTGTTTGGAGGCCAGCTCTTGTTATCTTCAATGCTTTTTGGGGAAAGATGCTACATCAGGGTGTTCCTGTGTGCCAGTGTGGTGTAGTGGTTAAGAGCTGTAGACTTGTAATCTGGGGAACCGGGTTCGCTTCCCCACTCCTCCACATGCAGCTGCTGGGTGACCTTGGGCCAGTCACACTTCTCTGAAGTCTCTCAGCCCCACTCACCTCACAGAGTTTATGTTGTGGGGGAGGAAGGGAACGGAGAATGTTAGCCGCTTTGAGACTCCTTTGGGTAGTGATAAAGCGGGATATCAAATCCAAACTACTACTACTACTACTACTACTCTTCTTCTTCTTCTTCTTCTTCTTCTTCTTCTTCTTCTTCTTCTTCTTCTTCTTCTTCTTCTTCTTCTTCTTCTTCTTCTTCCATAGTTCCAAAAGAATTGTTGGGAAACAAGAAGAGAGACCTCACTGCCAAGTGGCAGCTACCATCTTTTCTCTCATCTTTTTTTCATTGCGAGGATGCTACTTCCTGACTCCACTGAGGTGAATGATGATCTGGCAAGCCACTGAGTACATTAGAGTATCTCCTACCACCCTAGTTTTTAGGTATGTGGAACAATGGGCCCAGTATAAGGCTATCCAACTCAATGGATAGGACTCATTCATGAGTTCAGTCAAGCAGTCAGGAACAGTACCATGGACAGCTCCAAAGACCACTAGAAAGGTAGCTACAGGACATGTTCTTTCTGCAAAGAGCTGAAGCCAACTGAAACTTTATGTATGCTGACCAGACCAGGTGCCAGATTAAAGGACCTTTGTATTGTTTTACAGCCTTTAATTTCTGCAAAGCTGGAGAGACAGGTTACGTCATTGGAACCATCCTCTGACTCAGAGGATAATGATAGGTCTGTATTTTCTGGCTAGGATGGCACTGAATAAGATGTTGGTCATTCTCTCCAGAATGCTCTGCCACAGACTACAAGAGTCCCAGGTCACAAGTTATGACAAAGGCAGGTTCATGTGAACATATGTAAATATTCACAGCAATGTTTGCATGGCCAATGCCTTTGCTCCAGTTCAATGTCATTAGCCAGAATCAACTTACAGATATTGGATGAAGGAGAAAAACAACCCTTCTTTTATTCTCTCTCCTCCTAGCTGAACAAGGACTGGTGCAATGAGTCACGATTCCAGCCAGCCAGTAGCATCAAATGGTGCCGTAATTATCCTCTGGTCCTCTGACCAGCTGAGATGCTCTGCCTGAATTCAGCTGGGCTTTTTAAAGGAGCCCCTGGAGGTGCCCTCCATTCTTGCAGCTACTGAAATAGCCAATGCCCAGAAGGAGGGGGGGGGAGAGAGAGAAGGAAATGTGCTGATAGTCAAACGGCGCCAGATTTTGCCACCTTCTCTTTTCGGTTCCTCAAGTTTGATTGTTATCTCGTGTAGTCAGATTCTGTTCTGAAAACCTGGAGATGGGGGGAGGCCAGAAAATCCATCTGCATACCACTACCTAGCAAGCCCTGCTGACCTTGAGGCCTGTATTTCACTAAACTCGGAATATTAATTTATGTTGTTGCAATTTTACTTGTGTACCTTATGATAGAATTGTTTAGTTGTTTATTGGTCCTGTTAGTTTTCCTGATTATAATGCTAGAACCTCCACCCTATTTTATAATGTCCCTTTCACAATGCAATACCTGTTGCATGATGGAACGATGGCTTTTTGACCTATATAGTAATTAGTCACTGTCATGGCACATTTCATTTACACCAGTGGGTGTGGTGTAATACAACAACAAACATTACTGGACAACATCTCTCCTTCCCCACCATTTCTGCATATGCCTGCTTCTGTTCCCCCATGATTCCCTTAGGAAAATGTCAGAAAAGAACTGTATGCCAGTATATCACCTTGAATTTTGTGACTTCATTCCTGCAATTTTCTGGGTTTAAGGGGTCTGTGAATAGATTTTTTTCCTGGAATGCAATAACATAGGAACGAATGCTAGGCATGCACTATAGTCTTTTATTTGTCTGGAAGTGACTTTTATGTTGTGTGAAAGCTCAAGTATAGTGTGGGGCAGTCAGGGAAACATCAAGGAAATGGGATAAACTGCTGTGTGGATACAGCCTTAGTTCGGGGTAGCCAACATGGCGTTATTGTTGGACATCTGGAGTATCACAGGCCAGCCATTCCACTCATAAGTTGTTGAGGGCTGGTTTTCATGCCACTGAAATTCTCCCACCAGAATACTGTGCTTGGTTTG
Source organism: Podarcis melisellensis (assembly GCF_964234715.1). NCBI lineage: Eukaryota > Metazoa > Chordata > Lepidosauria > Squamata > Lacertidae > Podarcis > Podarcis melisellensis. The sequence goes on along the minus strand of NC_138546.1, from coordinate 7,449,439 downwards.
TGCTGCAATACTCTCTTGTAAGACAGTCTAGGCTGGCTTACTGTAGTATGAAGCTTGGTTAATGCCTGAATAAAGCTTCACCTCCTGAGAGCCTTTTTGCTTAAATGAAAAAATGTTCTCCTTCAGCAACATGGCTCTCTGACACAGCAATTAAGAATCCCAGTACAGGGGCAGCCAGAATATTAATAGCAAAAAACTGGAAAGGGGATATAATACCAACTAAGGAAAAGTGGCAAAACAAAGTGTGTGAATATATGGAATTAGCTAGAATGACAGAGGCAATAAGGGATCAATTGAGCCAAAGGTATAAAAAGGAATGGGAATGTTTTGAAATATATTTACACAAGCGTGGTTTCTAATAGGTTAAAGAAATATAAAAAAAATAAAAATTAAGAGGTGCTGAAAATAAATTTCACAAAAAGAGAAATTAGTCAGGGAAGAACCATTCTTTAAATGACAATAAATAAAGTGGAAAACAACACAGTTTAGAGAAAAGAGAGTATGAAGAAGCTGTAAGGAAGTGAGGAGGAAGTCAACTTGGAGAAAGAAATTTATGGTGGGAAATGTTCTTTGGTGATTGTCATAGTACTTTGAAAGGGAAAATTCAATGTATGTAAGCAGTACTGGATTTACGTATAAGTTAAACAAGCTATAGCTTAGGGGCCCACTTTCTTGGGGGCCCAAAAAATATACTTCTTCTTAATTGCATTTCAGTTCAACAATTACCCTATTTTTCGCTCTATAAGACGCACCAGACCACAAGATGCACCTAGTTTTTGGAGGAGGAAAACAAGAAAAAAAAATATTCTGAATCTCAGAAGCCAGAACAACAAGAGGGATCGCTGTGCAGCGAAAGCAGCGATCCCTCTTGCTGTTCTGGCTTCTGGGATAGCTGTGCAGCCTGCATTCGCTCCATAAGACGCACACACATTTCCCCTTACTTTTTAGGAGGGAAAACATGAGTCTTATAGAGCAAAAAATACGGTACTTTGAAAAAATAGATATTTTGTTATGTGCAAATGGCTTTAGATACCTATTAGGTCCATAAATTACCATAGAGCATATATTCAACACACACAAAAATGGTGACAATTTGTTGTTGACAAAGGACAGCTGGACATATAAAGGGCCCCATTACCTTCAGTAGCCTCATCAAACCTAAATCCCGTTCTGTATGCAAGTAAAAATATAGTATATATAATTAATAGGAACTGAAGAAGATATATGCATATGTATATGTAATTTTGAAAATGAAATAAATAAATAAATAAATAAATAAATAAATGAATCCCAGTACAGGAAACCTCCAGTTTGGAAAACACACACACACACAATTAAATACCTTCACATCAAAATGCAGCATTGTGAATTTAGTGTGGAAGTTCAAGACAGCTGCATCCAAGCTTGGACTTTTCTTGGTGGGGTGGGGGAAGAATTATGACATTTTCTGAGAAGGAAGAGACCCCTACCCATCCCTAATATTTCATAAGCTGGACACACATAGCAGTGGGTTCCCTCCTGCCAACACCAATACCCTCACAGCTGCTCCTCACTTGAGGTCAGGGCAAAAGGCATGCTCTCAGGCAAGGAGAGTTGCATTCCCAAATCTGCCAGCTGAGTCAGCTGATTGAGAAAGTACCTTGAATTGAGTTAATGCTGAGGCACATCCCACAATCTCAAACAATGATGAGCAGGAAGGCAGAAAAGCCATTGCTCAGGCTTCTTTTGAAAGGACTGATGCCAGTGTTAGCTCTTTAACTGCCTTTGGCTGATGGAAACAAAACAAAACAAAATTCTATGCATTTGCAAATAAAGTGGTACCTTGGTTCTCAAATGCCTTGGTACTCAAATGCCTTGGTTCTCAAACACCATAAACCCAGAAGTAAGTGTTCTGGTTTTCGAACATTTCGGAAGCCAAACGTCCGATGCGGCTATCAGCTATTGTTTCTGGGGTGCCTGCACCGATCAGAAGCTGTGCCTTTGTTTTCAAACATTTTGGAAGTCAAACGGACTTCCGGGACAGATTAAGTTTGGTGCTTTTGTTTTTGCTATTTATTTCACATTTTTGTTTTTGAGGCTTTTTCGGTTTGTTTTTGTGACTCTGTGGAACCCAGTTCAGCTACTGATTGATTGATTGATTGTGTGACTGCGGAAATGGATAAAAGCCCCCCATTCAGACAATGACTATTATCAGTGCAAGTCAGAAAAAAATATATTAATTTTTATCATCTACAATACTGTCTTATTTATTTTATAGTAGAGTACATTGATTATCGCTTTCATTTTATGGATCAATGGTCTCACTAAATAGTAAAATTCATGTTAAATTGCTGTTTTAGGGGTTGTTTTTAAAAGTCTGGAATGAATTAATCCATTTTGCATTACTTTCTGTGGGAAAGCACAACACTGTGCAACACTGTTTTGGAACGCTTTGCTTTTGGAACGGACTTCCAGAACGGATCAAGTTTGAGAACCAAGGTACCACTGTATGTAGCTTCATCCAATCTTGTTCTTTCGTCTTGTTTTGTGCTATTTGCACCCCTAAAACAACGACAGCACAACACTGCTGCTTCCACATGAAACAGTCAGAACATGAATGAATGGATCGTGATTGGGGGTGGGAAAGAAATTCAATGCCATTTGCATTTAAAGGAGAACCTACTTAATTCAAGCTTGCCGAAATGAACCAAAACACAATCCTTCAAAATTTGCACTTCTCTGAATATTTCAAGTAATATGCAGTAATGTATATGAAATTGAATATTCAAGGCTAAAGTAGGCATTAGAAACCTATATTTTCCTACAAACAGCAATCAAAAGTGCATCGTGTTAAGGAAAAATTCTTGGCAAATATCTGTATATTAGACAAAATCTATATTAGGAGAACCTTGACCCTATTTTACAATGGGATTGTGAGAGGCACCAGCAGTGTTATCTAGAGCAAAACCCCTACTTTCATCTTAGCCATTTGCCATACAAACTACGGAAAACAATATAAAATTTTGTAATCTCCTCTTCGCCCTCAGTTGGCCTCATTCAAGCTATAATGTTCAATTTCCTTATTCTCCAAATGGCAGCTTTTGGTAGCAAAGTCACATCTAAAGTGAATTTGCTGACTCTATGCTAAACAGCTTCCTGCAGAGTTGAAAAACATTGACTTTTGATGCAAACAGGAATGTGCAGATGTCAAAGGAGATGAGGATACTTTACCAGAGAGATGTAGATCAGACTGCTTTTTTTGGCACTTCCTCTTTTCAATTTATTAAAGGTTGTGTCAAAATAAATTTATTGTAATTGGGGATCAGCCTCGATTACGACAGCTTCATTTGCTCTTTAATGAATGAGATTGCAGAAGAAAAAGCATTGGAGGCGAAAGAGAAAGCAAATATAGATACAGGGGACATGCAAGGGAATCATTGTTTGATGTTGGTAAAAGTGAGGTGGGAATTGTTACAAAACGGCAGTACATTTCAGTCAAGCTAGTGCAATTCTAGGCTGCATCAACAGATGTCTTATGTTACAACAAGGGAAGTTATGTTGTTTTTGTGGTTGAGTCATTTAGTCGTGCCTGACTCTTCGTGACCCCATGGACCAGAGCACGCCAGGCACTCCTGTCTTCCACTGCCTTCTGCAATTTGGTCAAACTCATGTTAGTAGCTTCGAGAACATTGTCCAACCATCTCATCCTCTGTCGTCCCCTTCTCCTTGTGCCCACAATCTTTCCCAACATCAGGGTCTTTTCCAGGGAGTCTTCTCTTCTCATGAGGTGGCCAAAGTATTGGAGCCTCAGCTTCAGGATCTGTCCTTCCAGTGAGCACTCGGGGCTGATTTCCTTAAGATTGGATATATACTCTGCATATAGCCCACTCTCTGATAAATTTTTCATCTGTGATGTCTTTTAACCTTGCTGATAATCTTGCCAGTTCAGCAAACTCTCTTATCTTGTTTTGCCAATCCAAATTATATGGAATATTCTCTCCCTTCCAGCCTTTTGCGATTAGAATTCTGGCAGCAATTGTAACATACATACCCACAATTCCTAGCAGGAAGGCTTCAGTTTTTTGTTTTTGTTTTTTTAAGGGAAGGAACATTTGAACATTTTCTTAAGCTTGTTATAAATCATTTCCCAAAATTGTCTGATCTTTTTACAGTTCCACCACATGTGGATCCATGTGCCTTCAGCCTCCCTGCATTTCCAACAAATGTTTGTCCTGCTCACCAGCTCTCTTAAAAACAGGAAGAAGTGCATGATGGCCTCCCACTAACACAGCGATCTGACTTACACTGTAGTTGTGGTGGCGGTAATGGGATACCTGGTTAGTTCTTGCACAATCTGCTGCACACCCCATTTCACTTAACAAAGCAACAATATCAGTGCAGATTTTTTTTGTGCTCATGGAATGAGTGTGGCCCTCATTTCCCACCCTTCACAGAGTCTGCAGTCATGAGGCTCTAATCAGCACCCGCCAAGCTCCCATTCCCATCAAATCTTGCATCCAACCATACTTTGTTGACAGAGCAACTTCTCCACTGTCCAAGAGAATGGAGTTGACCATGCTATTGTCTCTGGATCAAGGAGCATACTTTCGAACTAGTGATCAAAAGAAGTGTAGTCATTGTAGGCTTGCGGGAAGCAATTTCAGATTGTTTGGTCCATTTAATTTCTTCAAGCACTTCACAGGTTTCAGTGGACCTGCTGTTAGATTGGAATGAGGAAGTGTGAATTATTAAAACGAGCAATCTTCATGCTCATTTGAAGTGTGTAGATGTGCACCCCTCTCTCTCTCTCTCTGCTATGGAGTTCTAACCATTTCTTCCTTTGATGGATCATAATTTGATCACTTTCAAGTACTCAGGGTAATAGCATTACATCAAAGGTGTCCCCCCTCCTCTTTTTAATCTTATTCACAAATTGTAACAGTGCTTATGATGTGCCACAATTCAACATCCTCATTAAAGACGTGACATTTTTAATATCACTTCCGTACTAATTTGCCTGGTGGAAGGTATCATTTTCCCTAATAAGAAAAATGTATTCTGAAGAAACTCCAACTTTGGCTGTTTACATTCTGTATGTCTTTGTATTTTATTTTAATGAAAATAATCGGGAACCTGTCAGTTCTGCCCAACCAGGAAATCAGGTGGGGAAACGCTTATTGGAAAGTACCAGCTAAGGTTGCAGGTGGCGCAGGATCTTACCTTTAAATACCTATAACTTCTTACACATAAAGAAGAAACAGTTAATTGCTGTTTCCCAGAGCCAAAGTATATAACATTTATAATAATATTTTTTATCATTTATACCCCATCCATCTGGCTGGGTTATACGTGAAGGGATCTCCCCACCTTACATTGCAAGGTAGTATTTAAAAATGTTACACCTCTATTCCACAAACTGGTGAAGTCTAGAACACAATACACTGGAAAGCTGTTTATGGCCTTTCTGCTCATATCTGTTGTGACATTGTAAGTTGGTACTGGGTTTTTTTATTATTATTTAAAAATCTATAGAATGCTTTTCAAGAAAAAGAATAATTTTTAAAGCAGTTTAACAATAAATATGCTTCAACAGATGTGCAATACTATTACCAGTAAAACCATATGAGAGAACGATTTCATTTCAAACACTGCAGAGAACAGCACAAACACACAATGACCAAGTGTAAATTCTTCATATAAAGTCCAAACACAGCATCATCTCTATATCATAGGAAACAGAGCCAGACTATTGGTCTATTTAGCTCAATATTACCTGTAAAAAGGTAAACGTAAAGGGCCCCTGGGCAGTTAAGTCCACTCAAAGGTGACTATGGGGTTGTGGTGCTCATCTCGCTTCCGGCCAAGGGAGCCGGTGTTTGTCCACAGACAGCTTTCTGGGTCATGTGGGCAGCATGACTAAACCGCTTCTGGTGCAACGGAAGATTGTGACGGAAACCAGAGTATATGGAAATGCTGTTTCCATTCCTGCCACAGAGGTACCTATTCATCTACTTGCACTGGCTTTCGAACTGCTAGGTGGGCAGGAGCTGGGACAGAGCAACGGGAGCTAACTCCGTCTCGGGGATTCGAACCGCCAACCTTCAGATCAGCAAGCATAAGAGGCTCAGTGGTTTAGACCACAGCGCCACCCATGACCCAATTATCTGTACTGACTGGTAGCAGCTCTCCATGGTTTCAGACAGGAAGTCTCTGCCATCCCTATGTAGAGTTGCTGGGGAGTGAACCTGGGACTTTCTGCAGGCAAAGCGGATGCTCTGCCACAGAGCTACAGCCCTTCCCCAAATCACAGCTTAGGCACTAAAAGGCAGAGTTAAATGGGGGGTGGACCACCTACCCCATGAGGAAAGGTTGCAGCATTCTGTACTTTTTAGTTTCGAGAAAAGGGGACTAATAGGTGACAAAATCATGCATGATATGATGAAAGTGAATAGAGGAAAGTTCTTCTCTCCCTCTCATAACACTAGAATTTGTGGACAGCCAATGAAGCTGAAGGTTAGAAGATTCAGGACAGATGAAAGGAAGACCCTCTTGATGCAGTTAAACTGTGGAACTCGCTCCTGCAGAGGCCAGTGAAGGCCACCAACTTGGATGGCTTTAAAGGAGGGTTACCTGAATGCATGGGACGCGGGTGGCGCTGTGGGTTAAACCACAGAGTCTAGGACTTGCCGATCAGAAGGTTGGAAGTTTGAATCCCTGCAATGGGGTGAGCTCCTGTTGCTCGGTCCCTGCTCCTGCCAGCCTAGCAGTTCGAAAGCACGTCAAAGTGCAAGTAGATAAATAGGTACTGCTCTAGCAGGAAAGTAAACAGCGTTTCCGTGCACTGCCCTGGTTTGCCAGAAATGGCTTAGTCATGCTGGCCACATGACCCGGAAGCTGTACGCCGGCTCCCTTGGCCAATAAAGCGAGATGAGCGCTGCAACCCCAGAGTCGGCCATGACTGGACCTAATGGTCAGGGGTCCCTTTACCTTTACCTTACTGAATACATGGAGGATGAGACTCTTGATGGCTTCATGCTCTGGCTATGCTCTGCCTCCATAACTTTATGACCACTGCCCCATAGCAATTGTTGATATACAATTCCATTCACCATATAGATAGGTTTATGAAGCATTTTTGTATCCTTCTGCTGTGCTGAAGAAGAATTCCACAAAACAGTGGGTATATCCTGAATCACTGTTCACTATGTCTGTTTGCGGACCACTTGGGCAGCGTTGGACGTCACAAAACAAAGCTTTACGGCTTGTTTTCAACCAGATAATGTGACCCATTGCTTCTTTCAGAGACTTGCATAGTTCACAAAGACTTTCAGAGACTTATAAGACTTATGTTTATTTGGTTCTATGTTTCCAAGAGAATCCATCAAGAGTGCATATTTTGTGACTTTCAGATATTTATAAGATTTCTGCTTTGCAGAGAGTGCATATTTCATATATTTCATACTGTTCAACGCTCTGTATAGATTATATAAAGAGTTTATACTGACATCGCATTGTTGTACTTGGTCATCGTGTTGACTTGGATATTACTGCCTCCATGGCGGGCAGCAGCGGCGCTTCTGAATAACTGTTGCTGGAAGCCACAGGTGGGGAGGGGGCTATGGTGCTCAGGTCCTGTTTGTGCATTCCCCACGGGCATCTGGTTGGCCGCTGTGAGAACTGGATGCTGGACTAGATGGGCATTGGCTTGATCCAGCAGGACTTGCCTTACGGTCTTACGGAGCAACAACGGGGCTGCCTCTTAACTTGACAAGCACACATGCGGTGTGATTCATTTCCCATCCTTTGCTTTCTGGTGATGCATTTGAAGTAATGTTCTGCCATTGTGCAAGGAGTGCTTCGGGGCTCCCTTTCCAGCCATATTCTGCAAAGCAGTTATATATTTATGTCCCTATTGTGCCATGTAATTCAATAGTCCTTTTATGGAGATAACACTTGGATTTATGCCTCGTTCCCTGGGCGGCATTTCCAGAAGTAGTCCTCGCATTGTCGTACAGTGGATGGATGTCAAATTTTGGAATTTTCTTAAACTGGGACCTTGATAATGGGATGTGCAGCAGATCGTAAATCAGTAAGATTCCCTTCCCCTACAACACACACACACACAAACTTATTTCATTCCTCATCCCCTCCCTCTTTTTGGAAGGAAATCAGATTGCTTCATTGTCTTTGGCAAAGACTTCCAGCATCACAGTTTAGCCACACATAACATCTCCCTGTGCGGCCATATCATATTGTTCAAACACATTCCCATAATTGTGCATCTTTGTATCAAGAGGCTAGACACACACACACACACACCCTTACATACTACCGGAGTAAATTGCTAACGTAGCCAAGAAGAGGAAGAAAGGGACATTAGAACAAAGTTTTCGTTTTACAGCATTCGGATGTTGATAGGTTTGTGCAGCCTGACACTCCATGACAGCAGTTGGACGGGGGGCGGGGGGGGGGGAGAGAAGTTCAGTTCACATTTTTAGGCCCTCCTACTTCATCCTACTTCATCCACACTTCCCAGAAGGATAAATGAACCAAAATGTAGATGTCCTTCAATGAGATTCACACTCCTCCCAATGTTGCTATTCCTCAAACTGCCCCCCCCACAAAAGGCTACAAAAATGAATATATTATGGGAAAGCGTGTGTGAAGATTCATAAACTAGTGAAAATGACATATAGATGCACACTGTACTGGGGGAAATTGCATGCAAAAATGTGCACATGAGGAGGCGAATTTGCATTAAAAAATGTGATTATCTGGCAAAATGCACAGCAAATTGCTGATTAAACTTGGCTACGGCCTTATTAAGATGGGAACAAATGGGGATTTGAGAGAATGTCATTCCTGCTCTTACAGAGGGGACATAGAATCATAGAATTGTAGACATGTTTGCCTTCAGCCTCTCTTACGAGTTGTGCTCACAAAGGGAGGGGTAGCAGTGTGACCATGTGAGACCTCAGGCTATTGGGGAAGGGGTTGGAGCCTGGTTTTATTGGCCTCTCTCTCCCCGAGCTCATCCTCCCATACCCTCCAAGTGTTCTGATTTTCTAGGGACAGGCGAGACAGGGAGGTGAGTCACCAGGGGATCAGGACTGGTCGTTACCCTGACAGAGATAAAAGGCTGTTGGACCCCGCCCCAGGTTGCAGGAGCAACGTTGCTGTTTGCCAGAACCTGCCTCAGACCCTGTGCCTGACCTTGTCTGGTTTCCTGCCTTTTGTCCTGCCTTGGCCCTGTCAGACTGACTCCTCGCGGAACCCTTGAATTCGGGACCGGACCTGGACCGCGTTTCTTGGGTTATCCCTGGGCCCAGCACAAATGCCCTTCTTTCCCCTGCGGCCACCAAGCTCAGGGATGAAGATGAGCCAGTGTTTGTCCCAAGTGGTGGCTGCAGCAGTGACCATTGTGTCTGCACAGCCACCGCTGCTCGCCTCATCCTTTGGGCAGCTTGTAGCAGCTGCTGGAAAGCAAGCAAGGAAGAGGAGGGGCTGCCAATGCCACAGCCCAGGCCCATATGAGGGGTGCCTTTTAGGCCTGACATGAACATTTGGGTGAATGCTGGACAGTGGGCTCTGAGTGCACAGGGTTCATACCCAAAAGCTCACCTAGTCAGGAGGAAGGCATTTCCTCCTAATCCTTAGCTAGGGAGCCACAGCCACATCTTATGTCCAGAAGTCTGGAGGGATGCAGTTTTGTGTCTCTTTTCAAGAAATGTGTACTTTGTACGTGTTCTACAATTTCCATTCTTTTAAGCCAGAGTTCATTGAAACCCTCACCTGTTAAGCCTTTATGAATTTGGTTAATTTCCTCTGCAGTTCTTCCAAGATCCTAGATTAATAAATATAACCATTATTCCAAGGCTTTGTCTCATGAGGCTTCTTTGCGGGTATGAAGGCAAATGGAGATTGAGAGAGTCATCCATCCCAATTCACTTCATTTGCCATCTCCAAAGAGCATATTTTACTGAAGTATACACTGTATTCCATGCTCTGGTGACTCCCACTATGGATTATTTCAATGTGATGTACGTGGGGCTGCCCTCGAAGACAACATGGAAACTTCAGTTGGTCCAAAATGTATCAGTCTGTTTACTGGCGTAGGTTCACTTCAGACCTTAAATAACCACCATTTCAAAACAGTCACACTGGTTGCCAGTTCATTCCTGGGCTCATTTGAAGGTGCTCGCATTAGTGGTTAAAGCCCTAAACAACTCAGACCCCTAATATCTGAAAGATTGCCACCTTCCTTACCAGGGGTGCCAACTTGAATAAATAATTGATCACAAGACACACACTATTTGAATGTCAATTCCCATCAATTTTTGAGGGGCCTGGCCCCCTCAAATATTTTATTGGGTGAGCAAAGGGACCGGACACAATTCAAAGTGTTGGTGCTGACCTTTAACACCCTAAATGGCCTTGGACCAGTATACCTGAAGGAGCGTCTCCACCCCCATCGTTCTGCCCGCACACTGAGGTCCAGCTCTGAGGGCATTCTGGCGGTTCCCTCACTGCGAGAAGCCAAGTTACAGGGAACTAGACAGAGGGCCTTCTCAGTAGTGGCGCCCGCCCTGTGGAACACCCTCCCACCTGATGTCAAAGAGAAAAACTACAGTCATACCTCATGTTATTTTTGCTTCATGATACATTTTTTTCAGGTTGTGTCCAGCACCAACCTAGAAGTACCGGAAAGGGTTACTTCCGGGTTTTGCCACTCGCACATGTGCAGAAGTGCTAAATCACGCTTCGTGCATGTGCGCAAACACCAGATCATGCCGTGCACCTGCACAGATATAGTGCTTCAGGTTGCAGGTTTTTCATGTTGCGAATGGAGCTCTGGTACGAATCCCATTCACAACCAGAGGTACCACTGTACCAGACTTTTAGAAGATATCTGCAGCCCTGTTTAGGGAAGCTTTTAATGTTTGACACACTACTGTATTATAATATTTTGTTGGAAGCCGCCCAGAGTGACTGGGGAAACCCAGCCAGATGGGCAGGGTATAAATAATAAATTATTATTGTAATTATTATTATTATTATTATTATTATTATTATTATTATTATTATTATTATTATTATCATCTTGGCCCCTAGGATTTGGTCCCTTTGTTCCCTACACATTCGCTTGGGTGCTGAGATCAGAGGAGGGGATCCTCTTGGAGATTCCTCTGCTCTCAGAGGCTCTGTGTCAGGAACTGGGCTGAACAAGAGGAATGGGAAATGCACATTCGGTCTGATCAGCTCCTCTCAGAAGAGGAGGGGGAAGGGAAGTACCTCCATCTTGTCTCCAGCTGTCTCAGGAGGAGAGGGAGACAGGGATGATGTACAGCTGGATGAGGAAATGCCTAGTTACGAGGTAGTTGAGGAGGAGGGAGAAGTGAGTGAGCAGCCAGCAGATATCTCCCTGAAGAGTCTGTGTGAGCCTGCTAGTCCAAGGACTCGCTGGTCCCTCCACATTCAAGAACAGAGAATGTGGAGGGATGTGGCTCTTGTGACTTCCTGTAGGTTTCCAGGATGTTGTCTGGGACGGAAGAGGAGGGACTCAGAGTAGCCAACTTCTCCTATGCGTGGAGACATGGATCTTTTGCCTTGCAACCAGTTGAACTGAATAAAAAACCATAAAATACAAACTCTTTGTTCTTGCCTCTGAGGCTACTGGGGGAGGAGAAGATACTCCATGCCTGACACTCTGGGTGGTGGCAGCCCAGGAGAGGGCATTCCCTGTGGTGACCCCTAAGCAGTGGAACTCCCACCCCAGAGAGGCATGCCTGGCACTTTCATCGCATAGCTTCTGGCAAATGCTGAAGATCCACTTCTGTTTTCTTTTTTTCCATAATATTCTTTATTGATTTTCATTTACATACTCCACATACACATATTGTATTACATTTTACATTTATATTTGCTCCTAGGAGCTGACTTCCTTCCTTCCTTCCTTCCTCTGGCTTTTTATATCACATCTAAATTTTCCGCATTGTCTTCATCCGTTTTGTATATTATTGTTCTTCTTTTGTATTTGTCCACAGAGTGTCTATAGCCAAATAAATCCTCCTGTATATTCAATTCTTATTGTCTGTCTGTATTCATTTACAACTACCATTGGTTAGATTAATCACATTATACATTATACATTTTACTTTTTATTATTTTCTTTATCCAGAAATTTTCTTTGTATTTCACATTATGAGCTTTATTTCAGTTCTACGGGTTTCACTATTTCACCTTATCCTTCCTATGTATGACATAGATTTTTCCCATTCTTTTTGAAATGTTTCACCGTCCTGTTGTCAAATTTCCCCCATTAATCTAGTTATTTCTGCATATTCCATTACCTTCTGTCGCCATTCTTCTACTGTTGATAATTGCTGTTGTTTCCAAACTTTTTTACCCTGGCTTTTGATACTTGAAGTGCATATTTTTAGAACCTACTTTATTGTATTTCTTTTTGCAACTGTAAGTTGTTTTTAATATTGTGTTTTAAGGGTGCAACTTGCCCTGGGACCTGAGGGTGAAGGGTGGCTAATTATTATTAATAATAATCATAATATTTTTTACCTGTGCTGTGTTTTACTGATGGCGCCCATGTACCGATGCACAGGATAGTCCTGTGCTTCACTGCATTGCATATATATGTTCAGCTCCCTTTCTGTTATCTCGAGTACTGTTGATTAAAGGTTGAAATCTCCAGAATGAACCTACCAAGCAAACATATTTTGATTTCTTTATTTATTTCTGGCTCTACCTCGAGGAGTTGACAGATGATATTTCTCATCGTTCGTTTAGCCGGAACATCAATACGGGACGAGTTTGCCAATATTTGCACAGGGATTTCTGTCATGTTAGTCTTCTGACATCTGCTCGGCTCCTGATACTGAAGACTCGCTGTGTTTTCCAAAAGGACAGAGTCAGGCGCTCCATCGGAAGAGAGGAAGGGAAGCAGGCATCATGTGAATGGCAACAAAGTGAATGGATTCATAACAAATGATGGATTCAAAAGAGCAGGGGCCACTCTCTTAGGGGCACGGTGGGATTTCGCGAACAAATCTTACAACAAATGATTCTGGGGGTTATGACAAACGACTCTGTGGGATACCTTCCCAGAAATGAATATGCAACTGGTTGTTTTTCTCCTTTGGTTGCATGATACCTAGAAAAGTGTGGGTTTAAAAGTATTAGTTTATAGTAGAGTTGTTGTATGGAAGTGAGAGCTGGATCATAAAGAAGGCTGATCGCCGAAGAATTGATGCTTTTGAATTATGGTGCTGGAGGAGACTCTTGAGAGTCCCGTGGACTGCAAGAAGATCAAACGCATCCATTCTGAAGGAGGTCAGCCCTGAGTGCTCACTGGAAGGACAGATCGTGAAGCTGAGGCTCCAATACTTTGGCCACCTCGTGAGAAGAGAAGACTCCCTGGAAAAGACCCTGATGTTGGGAAAGATGGAGGGCACAAGGAGAAGGGGATGACAGAGGACGAGATGGTTGGACAGTGTTCTCGAAGCTACCAGCATGAGTTTGACCAAACTGCGGGAGGCAGTGGAAGACAGGAGTGCCTGGCGTGCTCTGGGACATGGGGTCACGAAGAGTCGGATACGACTAAACGACTAAATAACAACAGCAGCAAGAGTTGTTGTTATTATTAGATATTTATTCCTCCATCTTTACCACTGATGGGATGGCTGATGGATAAATATAAGAACCGCTAAAAACAGGGAAATCATTTTTTTAAAAAAAGATAGAATCTCTCTCTCTCTCTCTCTCTCTCTCTCTCTCTCTCTCTCTCTCTCACACACACACACACACACAGAGAGAGAGAGAATAGTAGAGCTGAAAAACACCATGAGGACAATCTAGTCCAATTCGTTGCAATGCAGGAATCTTTCACTCAACGTGGAGCTCAAAACCCACAAACCTGAGATTAAGAGTCTCATGCTCTACCAACTGAGTACAGCACCAGCCCTTTGATTAAAAGCAGTCAATTCCCAAAAGCCTGTTGGAACGAGGAAGTCTTAGAATAATAGAATTGTAGTCCTTGCTTGCTTGTCACCCTCCCTTCACCCTAAGGCCCTAGGGCAGGTTACAACCTCATAACACAATATCAAAAAAACAGTTTAAAGCAAAGCCACTTCCGACTTCAGAGGAGGTGGTGTTGTGGGCTGTACACCCCACTGCGCACAGTGGCTGGCTCTCAGCCTCCATGCGATTGAGGGAATCCCCGGCCGCGTCATCCCCTGGACAGCCAATCGGCTGGCTCATGGTGTATGGCCTGCCCTATTTAATGCAGGTGCGGCTGGGGATCTCCCTCTTTTGCCGCCTCCAGCTGCTCTGGTTTCCCGCCCTCTAGGGTTTTCATCTTTGACCTTGCTATGGACCTCGGTTGGTCGCCGTTGAGGGGCCTGGTAGGAATTTTTTCCACTTGGCAAATTGGCACCAGCCACTTGGTTTTCGCCTACCTCGTAGCAAATCATCACAACTTTCTGGGTATTGGCATTTCTGGGTATTAGGCATTGTTTTGTAGATGGGAAGAGGGGAGGTAGCGCCATCACCTGCCCTGCATATTGAAGGGAAGTCTGATAAAGGATTCTGGGGGGCGTGGCCCTGTCCGAAGCCTATGGAGGTGAGGGCCTAAGGCACGCCCCCTAGCGGTGATCCCGGGGGAGTTCCTAGTTGATGTGCATCAGCAGGACTTCCCCCTACTGGTGGTTAACCCTTCCCAAACTTCAAACAAACAGGCTGAAGCTGGATATAGTCGGTTAGGACCAATGTCTAAGTCAATACCACTCATCGCCTGTAACCAATAAAGTTGTGGCCATATTTAGCCCATTAACCTTAAATAATTATGTCATGTGTCTTTATTTCCACTGGGGGGGCGAGAACTCACCACGCAACATACAGCCAATAAACAACTCATGTTTTAATTGTTTTATTTATTACATGTGTGTTTGCCACCTGGGGCTCCTTTCAGAGGACGGGCGGAATATAGAGCCAATGTGGCGTAGTGGTTAGTGTCTCAGACTAGGATCTGGGAGACAAGAGTTCAAATCCCCACTCAGCCTTGAAGCTCTCACTGGGTGACCTTGGAAGCCGCTCACTGCCTCCCGGCTTAAGCTACCTCACAAGGTTGTTGGGAGGATAAAATGGGGAGCAGGAGAACTATAGACGCTTCCTTGTGCTCCATGAAGGAAAGAAAGTGGGATATAAACAAATTGAATGAATGAATGAATGAATGAATGAATAGCTCTAGAGAAATGAAGTCCAGCCCCCTAACTTTACACCATTTTTCAGTTCTCTCCTTCAAAATGTGTATTTTAAGCATGTGAAGAAAAAGGTTTTTTTGTCAGCTTCCCCAATGCATTTTTTATGTGGCCATTTCAAGTTCAGTCTTGATTCTACCTCGTCTAAGATGAATAGACCTGCGTCAGCAAAAACCAATCCAACTAAGTACTTGGATGTTTGATGTATTTGAGTTTTTAATATTATTTCCTTTTTACTGAGCCCAAGGGATATCGGTTGCAAAACTTAAAATCAATAACTTTTTTTTTTGTAAAAAACCCACACACATTGGAAATGATTTATAGCCCCAACCTAGAATGTTGATTTTTTTTGTGTTAGGAAATGGACTCGTGAAGACCTTTTCCAACCCATTCTGTTTGCCTCTATTGTGTCCATTAAATTTCCATTTATATATATATATCTAATTGAAAGCAATTGATTTAGAGAGCGTCTTTCTTTAATTGGCCTTCTCTCCCCTCCCCAACTCCAATATCATTCCTGATAGCATCAATTGCCTTTGTCTCACATGAGTTTAAGCTTACAATAAGGATGAGCTCTGAAATGTCATGTGCTGGCCAAATATTGTGTGGCATTTGCTTCAGATTTCTTTTGACAGAAATAAAGACAAGCTACTAAAATACTTTTGCGTTTCTGAAAATCTATCAGAGCCTATAAACGTCTCCCAAAGCAATGCTCTGGGCTCTTAGTTCCTGCCACTGCAAGAAGGCAAAAAATAAAATAAAAATGTTTTGTTCTTGTCTCGATCCTAAACAGGGAAGCTGTTCAATGTGGATTGTCAAGAATGACATTTTCCCCCTAAAGGGAAGGATTCAAATGCCATCTGTTTGTACTTCCCGTCACTCTTTCAAGCTTTCTGGATTTTTGGACTATCGCTTTTTGGCGTGAGCAAAACCTTATTTAACCTTCCTTTTCCCCTCACATTATTAATATTCGTGCCATACACTCAAAGGAGATTGTAGAAACCAATTAGAATGCTCTTTGTCTAGGAGAAGTTGCTCCCTTATTATCTAGCCACAGAGATATCAAGCAGTAATTTCAAGAACTAATCCCCAGGCCCTGCTGGCATAATTGACAGACGACTTGTAAGACAAAAGTCTCCGTTGAGGCCTCAGAGGCCCAATTGGTGGGTCCTTGCATGTGACTTGGTCAGTAACGACCCAATTCAATGAGATACAAGCAAATGGAAATGGTAGATTTCTAAATGGGCCAGTTAGGCCCCCAAAATGAACCATTTCCTGGTGTTTGTCTGGACCCAACATGGTAGAAGGTGACAATGATTGTGGGCAGTCAATAGCAGAAGGATGACAAAGAGGCCGAAGGGATACAGGCCTACTTTTCACAGAGATGGGGGGCCTGTGGCCAAACAGATGATGCCTTCCTCCATTCCACAGGAAGCTGCCCCATAGTGAGTCAAATTATTGATCCATCAAGCTCTGTATTGTCTATACTAACTGACTGTCAGGGACTGGCTGGATGAGGAAGAGTGGTGGGACTCCAGGGAGGACAGAGGAAGAAGCAGAAGCAGAAGCAGAAGCAGAAGGAGAAGGAGGAGGAGGAGGAGGAGGAGGAGGAGGAGGAGGAGGAGAAGGAGGAGGAGAAGGAGAAGGAGAAGGAGAAGGAGAAGGAGAAGGAGAAGGAGAAGGAGGAGGAGGAGGAGGAGGAGAAGGAGGAGGAGGAGGAGGAGGAGGAGGAGGAGGAGGTGGAGAAGAAGAAGGAGAAGGAGAAGAAGGAGAAGGAGAAGAAGGAGAAGGAGAAGAAGGAGAAGGAGAAGAAGGGGAAGGAGAAGGAGAAGAAGGAGAAGAAGGAGAAGAAGAAGACTTAGTGTGCTGGCTTGGAATTCGGACTCAGATGCTGAACCTGAGGGATCCCAGCCTGCACAGGATTTGTTTTTTTTATATATAATTTTTTATTAAGATTTTTCATACAAATACATATTTAACAGACAAAATAATTTTTATAACATCTTTTCATTCTACTTTGGACTCCCTCACGCCTCCTGCTTCCACTTGCATCATTAAAAAGAGAATTTTTCCAAGCAAATTATCGTTTTGTTTAAAATCTTAAATCCAATAATTTAGGTTAAACTCTAATATAAAATATAATTTGATGGTAGACAGTTGTTTCTACTCTGGCATCTTTGTTAGCATTCAACCAAATTACAATACTTTTGTAGATAAATCTTGAATTTCTTCCAGTCTTCTTCAACCCTCTCCTCTCCCAGGTCGCGGATTCTGCCAGTCATCTCGGCTAGTTGCATATAGTCCATCAGCTGCATCTGCCATTCTTCCAGTGTGGGTAGATCTTGAGTTTTCCAATTCTTAGCAGTGAGTATCCTTGCCGCCGTTGTAGCATACATAAAAAATGTTCTGTCCTTCTTTAACACATTCTGGCCGACAATGCCCAGAAGGAAGGCCTCTGGTTTCTTAGTAAAGGTATACTTAAACACCTTTTTTAGCTCATTATAAATCATTTCCCAGAAGGCCTGCACAGGATTTGATTCCCCGCCTCCAGAACTAGCTGAGCTGGGGCTGGGACATGAGCCCAAAGGGTCCTCACCTGTGCTAGATCCTCAGGTGCATGCATCAGCTGAGTCTGCTCTGGCTCCTGAAGTGATGGAGGACCCATTGCCTGCAGGTGCTCCACTCTCAGCCCCATCAGGGGAAGCTGAGGTTGCCTCTGGGTCCGGTAACCCTCCAGCCTCTCCTGAGCTGCAGAGGCTCAGGGCAGAGAGGCAGAGGGAACTAAGTTCCCACAGGAGGAGTGCTCGCCTCCAGGCGAGGTGAGTCACCAGAGGATCGGGGCCACCCCATGCCTTGGGGCAGAAAAAAGCCAGCCAGCCCCAGTCCCAAGTTGTGGGAGCAACATTGTTGGTTGCTAGTTCCTGCCTGAACCCTGTCCTGCTTCCCTGACCTGCCCTGGCTCCCTGCTTGCAGGCCTGTTCCTGACTTCACCCGACTCCCTGCCCTGCAGCGACTACGGACTGCCTCTATATTGCACCTTTGACCACGGACCGGATTTGGACCTCACCTCTTGGGTAACCCATGGGACCAGCACACTTAGACCCCAGATCATGGTGGTCGGACATTGAAGAGCAGTTTGCATAAGGCACAAGCTGGGAGGTGCTAGAAACAGGGGGTTTGAGCAATCAAGTGGGGAGTCAGGAGAAGGAGGGCAGGGTTAGAGGTTGAGAGTCACAGTGTGAGTGCAGACTCAGGCAGAGAGGAGTCAGAGGTTGCCCTTGCTACCCAGCTGCTGCTCAGTCCCAGTCCTGGTGGCCCTCCTCCCCCCCCACCCCTCTTACACCCTGTTCAAGGAGAGTCCTGCATGTTGCTGAGCAATGGGCCAGGCAGGCTCAGAGAAGGAGCTCACCCCCTCTCCGCAGTCTCCGTCTGCTTGGGAGGGATCTGGTGCCAGAGGCTAGCGGAGGTAGCCAGGGTAAGTGGTCAGGTTCAGCAACATCTCAAGCTGAATGAATTGAGCCAGAGCAACCCTGCTGTGCTGTTGCTTTCTGTGAATAAAAGCTAATTGCTTTCCATGCCCCACGTTCTTCCTGCCCTGTGGACAACCTGTGCTTGCCTGACAGCTCCTTGACACTGACATAGTCTCTCCATGGTTTCAGATGGGGGCCCCTCTTTGGAAATGCCAGGGATTGAATGTGGGACCTTCTGCATGCAAGCTAGATGATCTACCCCTGAGCTAAAGCCCTTCTCCATATCCAAAAGCTGGTTGGACTGGCAACTGAATTTTACTTCCACACCCTCCACTGTACCAGAAAGCAGCAAAGCTAGCTCAAGGGGTGCAAAGCAGTCTTCAGAACACAGGCACACGCCTGAAGCAGCTGCCTCACTCTGCCCAGTAGTATCCTATTTGTGATGAGTAACTTCGCAGGTAGCACTGTGGGTTAAACCACAGAGCCTAGGACCTGCCAATCAGAAGGTCGGCGGTTTGAATCCCTGCGACGGGGTGAACTCCCGTTGCTTGGTCCCTGCTCCTGCCAACCTAGCAGTTTGAAAGCACGTCAAAGTGCAAGTAGATAAATAGGTACCACTCCGGCGGGAAGGTAAACGGAGTTTCCGTGTGCTGCTCTGGTTTGCCAGAAGCAGCTTAGTCATGCTGGCCACATGAGCCAGAAGCTGTATGCCGGCTCCCTCGGCCAATAAAGCGAGATGAGTGCCGCAACCCCAGAGTCGGTCACGACTGGACCTAATGGTCAGGGGTCCCTTTACCTTAACTTTGGTTGGAGAAATGCATCACAAAATTAAGAGGTCAATTTTGAAAGGAAGGCTGTGTTGCAGTTCGCCTACTGTTTCAGAAATTGCAAATTAAACAGATTCTCCTTTAAATGTGTACCAAGTCAAATTTCTCCTCCGTCCCTAGCTGATTTCAGTGCCTTGAAGTACTATGCTCCCAAGCAGTCCTCCGTTGAAACAAAACAGGATGTTCTGAATATGCATTCTTGATGCATCTTTTTGAAAAGGAGAACAACATTGATGTATGAAATTTTGACAAGCTAACCATGCTGTTGTCAAGGGAAGACAACACATCTTTGGCAGGGAGGACAAAGTCAACCTTGTGGCCTATAAGTTTCTGTTCTTTGCTTGACTTTCTGTTTATTACGCACCTGACTGCACCCATCATATCCTCCATGACTAGCAATCATCAACGCATGGAACTCGGGCTGCAAAGGGAAATGAGAGAGGAGTCAACTTGCTGGCACTGGCGCAAGCCTACCTGTGCTGCAGTTTCAGTCTGGTTTAATGGCCTATCCTCTCTTGTACAGGCACTACACTTTGTGGCGTAGTGCTTAGAGTATGGCCTGGAAGACCAGGATTCAAATCCCCACTCAGCTATAAAGTTCAGTGGGTGTTTTTGGGCCAGTCACTCACTCTCAGCCTAACCTACCTCACAGGCAGGGCCAGATATAGGTTTGGTGAGGCCCTAAGCTACTGAAGGCAATGGGGCCCTTTCTATGTCCTGCTGTCCTTTGTCAACAACAAATTGTCACAGTTTTTTGTGTTGAATATATGCTCTATGGTAGTTTATGGACCTAATAGGTATCTAAAGCCATTTGCACATAACAAAATATGTATTTTATCAAAGTAATTGTTGAACTGAAATACAATTAAGAAGAAGTATATTAATAGTGAAATAATTATTAAGCTCTAACTTAAAATGATTGGGGGCCCATTACTTACATCTTAGGAGCCAACATGACACAAAACACTGTTGCTATATGTAGGTTTTATTTTATTTGTTTTTTAACTTGTCTTTTGGAAATGTACATCCAGGTTTTTTTCCTTTAAATTTTTTGGGGGCCCCCAAGAGAGTGGGGCCCTAAGCTATAGCTTGTTTAGCTTATACTTAAACCCAGCACTGCTCACAGGGTTGTTTTGAGGATAACATTTTTGGGGGGATACCTATGTATACCACTTTGAGCTGCTTAAGGAAAGGTAGGGGATAAATGTAAATAACAGCTGTAGTAGTAGTTTGGAGTAGATGTCTTATTCTAACTGTATTCAGAGCCATGTACAAGGATGGTACTATATAGTAGCAGCCATAATAGGCATGCCTCTATTTTCAATGGGAAACATTGCAAGGCTTGAGACCTTTGCAGTGAGAATGGGCTGCAGTTTTAAAAAGCAGGAATTGCTTCCACTGAGAGTCTGGCCCCAATGGCCAGCTGCTGCTGACTCTTCTCACCTCTGGGTCTATCTCTGAGGGACTCCTTCACACACCTTCGTTGCAAAAAAGAAAGAAGATTTGATGAGAGCTCTCTACACATTGCCTCCACAGATCATCATTTTTCTCTGCCAACACATTTGCATCCCAGCAAAAGCTGATGGGAAACTTGGCAAAGGGACTGAAGTGCCTTCCATCCATTCGTTCTCAGCTCACTGAGCAGATAGATTAGCATGGGAATTGAGCAGAATTGCCGATGTGAAATTAAATCTCGGAGACCAGCAAAGGCCTCCCTCCAGCATTAAGGTGGTTTGACCTTTTCGCAGCAGAAAGGTTGAGGAATCAAGCAGAACCTTGATAATGCAATGCAGGGTCCATTCACACTGACACCTCTGTCGTGCGCTGACCCATGTACATGGCACGAATCTGCCATGGTGAATCCAATGCACTTGAAAATTCTACACCACCCACAGTCCATGGTGCCCCTCTAGATGTTCTTGGACTTCAACTCTCATCATCCCTGACCACTGGCCATGCTTGCAGGAGCTGATGGGAGTTGTAGTCCAACATCTGTAAGGTGCCATGGTGGCCACCCCTGGAATACACCCTGGCTTTGGGTTGATGTGACCAGACACTCCTGATCCAGGAATCTCCAGGGATGGTATTAAAGAGAAAGAGGAAAGAGGATTTAAAGCGGATTGCAGTATATATGAAGAACCACTGCAAGCAGGTTAAAACGTTAGCAGGTTTAGAATAAATTCAGCAGTATAAAATATATGGAGATGAAATGAGAAAGAGAAGATCTGGAGAAATCAGAAAATGCAGTGCTAAAGGATAATGGGAGGAAGCCAGGGAAGGGCGGAAGGGAAGTTGGCATTTTAATTTTTAATTGCAATGTTATATTGCATATGGAAATGAAAAAATTCTAATGATGATGATGATGACAATTTATTATTTATACCCCACACTCTGGGCGGCTTTCAACAGAACATTAAAAACAGAATAAAACTTCAAACATTAAAAACTTCCCTAAACAGAGCTGCCTTCAGATGTCTTCTAAGAGTCAGAGAGTTGTTTATTTCCTTGACATCTGATGGGAGGGCGTTCCACAGGATGCACTACCGAGAAGGCCCTGTGCCTGGTTCCCTGTAACCTCACTTCTTGCAATGAGGGAACCGCCAGAAGGCCCTCAGAGGTGGACCTCAGTGTCTGGGCTGAACGATGGGGATGGAAACGCTCCTTCAGGTATACCGGACTAAGGCCGTTTAGGGCTTTAAAGGTCAGCACCAACACTTTGAATTGTGCTCAGAAACGTACTGGGAGCCAGTGTAGGTCTTTCAGGACCGGTGTTGTATTAGGGCTTGCTCTGCACCTGGGTCTGAAGTGGCAACACTGGATCAAAGGGAAACCCCAGAAAATGCACCTCCTCTTTCAGTGGAGAGTTCAATCCCTACTAGAACAGGCTATGCAACTGGGGTGTCAGTGTGCAACCATCACTGATAGCCCTCTCATCCATGAATGTGTCTAATGCGGTTTTGAAGTTTGGTGGCTATCACCACCAGGGCTGGCTTACCCATAGGCGCTAGGGGTGCAGGGCACCCTGGCGCCAGGCTCTCAGGGGCACCAGGCCAAGAGTCCAGTGACTGAAGAGCCAGGCCAGCCAACAGCCGCTGTCGAGCAGAGCAGAGTTTTTGCACCCCGGTGCCAGGTATGCTAAAGACGGCCCTGATCATCACCTCCTGAGTCTTCCAACATCCAGCTTCATTGGGTGATGCCTAGTTCTAGGATTATGTGAGATGGGGAAAATGCTGCAGATAGCCAGTGTGGACAATACTGAGCTCGATGGATGACTGCTGTAACTCAGGATAAGGAAGTTCCCTGTGTTCTCTACATCATGCCCAGCTATCCAAGAATGACATGTTGCGTGTGGAGGTCCCCAAGCCACCCTTCAAAATAATTCACACATCACACATAATTTAAGTTTAAGGTTTTTGGGCACTATTTTGGCCACAACTTTATTAAAATACAAAACCTGTGAGTGGTTGCTTAGACATTGGTTATGACTATCTGTCCCCCTGCCTGGGACAGAACTAGCATTCCAAACTCCATCAGAAGCCAGTGAAGGGAAAGACAATGTTGGGGATCAGTTGAGCTGAGCGTCAGTCCCTCACCGCTCACCCAACCAGCTCTCCAAGGCTTGCCGGCCCTGGTCCCATTTCAGGGATTGGACGAAATCGTGGCAAGCCCCAGGATTCCTTTAACGGGGAATTCCCTTCCAGCGCCATTGGAGGGGCAGGCACAGCCTATCCTGACCCCTCCACCACCAGCTTTTTATAACCAATGCCTAACCGCAACCTTACAAGTTGTGACAAATTGCTAAGTAGTAGGCAAAAACCAAGTGGCACCAGCCAATCAGCCAAATGGCAAAATTCCTACTAGGCCCCTGCACCAAGGCAGACGACCCCATGACAGGCATAGCAAGGTCAACTGGAACACAGGGTGGGCAGGCAGGTGATCCGATGCACTCTGCTAAAGAGAAAGCAAAAGGCAGAGTGCCCCAATATTTAAAGACTATGGTCTCCCCCCCCAATTAACTACATCCAATTTGCCCCAGGAACCGGTCAGCCAATCGTTGCACCAGGCAATAGCCATTAACCTGCCTGGCAACAGAGGCCTGGCCTGGCGGCCCACACCGCAACCCGTGCTCTCATTTTAGGGAGAACACGCTTTATGTTTAATCTTCCGTATCCTACGTCTTCTATATTCTGTTTGCACTCCTTGACTTAACTCAGTGTCGGTGTCCATGCTGAGAGTCAGGAGTTATGACAGTCACCTGGCACCAGAGAACTCTATGGATCAAGTTTGAATGAAGAGATAGATGATAAAAGCCATACTTAACAAGGAACCTGCACTCTCTCCCCCCCCCCCACCTTTTTAATTCACCAAAAGCTTTCCTTTCTTTCCCATAATAGTCATCCCCCCCCCCAAGCAGCCAACTCTGATCTCACCCATCTGAAATCCTTTCTAAAATTATTCATAGAAATCTCTTTTTGGCTACAGGCCCAAATGTGACTGATGTAGAATTACATTCCGTCTAATAAAACCTGAAATTGATTTGCAGCTTCTTTTCTGCCTGTCTAGACAAGACAAATCTGCACCACGGAAAGCACCAGTAACCTCCCCATCATCATTTAAAAGGACACAGTCTCCTAAACCACTTATAGAACGGCACATTTCTTCATGGAAAGAGTTTAAAAAAGAAAGAAAGATATATATTATTATACCTTTGTAACAAAGCCAGCCAATCTTTTCTTTTCTTTTCTTTTGTACTTTCTGTATACCTCTCCAACCCCGCCAAAAAACTACTCTTTCCCATCAAAGTCAGCTTGTTCTCAGTCGATATCTGCAGATCAGAGTGCGTTCTCTCCCATCGTGGTGATGTAGGAGATGAAAGGCACGCCCGATGTCTTCTGTGAAGGGTTAAGTAGAAATTAACACTGGCTACTTGCCAAATGTTGGGGGAGACCAGAGCCATCCCTTCTGCCTGGTCACAGTCGGCTTCAGCGACATTATCTTGGTGAGTTTCCTGACCTTGTCAGTAATTGCCTTCATTGAGACGCTCCTAATTCTAACAAATTTTGAAAGGTTGAGGGATGAGCATCTGTCAAAATTTAAGAGCTGGCGACTGCTACGGATCTGATTTAGAAGGCACCCAGACTTCCATTGTGTGTCCTGTCAGAAATAAATTAAAAGATGGACTGAAAAATAAAAAGGTCAGGGAAGGTGAACAGAATGATCCCCCCTATCCTTCTGAGAATTGCATAATAAATCAGAGTTTTTCCGTTTCCTTCTGTCTGAGCTTTATGCAACACTGGGTTTGTTTATTTATTTATTATATGTTGAACCCCCCCCCCCCCAGTTTTCAGGCCAATGGCAATCCTCTGGTCCTGGGCTGTTGGTGAAACTCACAACACGTGAACGAATTGTGTACAAATGTAGGCTTGCCATGGACAAATCTAACAATATTTGAAATTCATTTCTTTAAAAAAACACACTGTACAGTGGTACCTTGGGTTACAGATGCTTCAGGTTACAGACGCTTCAGGTTACAGACTCCACTGACCCAGAAATAGTACCTCAGGTTAAGAACTTTGCTTCAGGATGAGAACAGAAATCGTGCGGTGACAGCGGGAGGCCCCATTAGCTAAAGTGGTACCTCAGGTTAAGAACGGACCTCCAGAACGAATTATGTTCTTAACCCAAGGTACCACTGTATTAGGTTAAGTTTAAGTTAACTACAAGAACAATCATGTAATGTTTATAAGGTTTCTTTTGTTATTTTTTTGCGAGGGTGCCATTTTATTTTATTCTTTTCATGTCTTATTTTACCATGTGCCCATATAATTTTATACTTATTTTTCAGTAAAGTATATATACACACACAGAGAGAGATTTCTTTGAGACCCCCATTCTGGGAGTCCTCCTCCTTTTCGGCTGGAGAAAGGGGAATGAGATGTGAGTGCTGAGCTTGGAGTTGGGGTAGAGTCAAATAGTCTGTTCTGAGAGATCCCTGTCTATGCCAGACATCCCAGGAGAAGAGAGAGAGAACAGCCTGAACCAGCCGCAGTCATGCCCCCTACTAGAACTATTTCCCCATCAACTAGGAAGACCCAGCCTAGTCTTGGCCGCGGCTCCAATCTGGTGGAACGCTCTGTCACAAGAGACTAGGGCCCTGCGGGACCTGACATCTTTCCGCAGGGCCTGCAAGACAGAGCTGTTCCACCAGGCCTTTGGTCAGGGTGCAGCCTGACCCCCTCCTCTGGCAATCTGCACAGAATTTTGCTGAATGGTTGCCATCAATTTGATTTTAATTTGATTTTAATTAATTTTATAATGAATGTTTTTAGAATGTTGGATTATTTTGATTGTTGTTAGCCGCCCTGAGCCCAGCTTCGGCTGGGGAGGGCGGGATATAAATAAATAATTATTATTATTATTATTATTATTATTATTATTATTATTATTATTAGAGGCAGGAGTGGGTAGAATGACATTTCTCTCCCTCTTGCATAACAATAGGACTTATGTACATCAAATGAAACTGAATGCTGGAAGATTGGGGAGCGATAAATGAAAGTCCTTCTTCCCACGATGCTCAGTTAGACTATGGAACTCACTCTCACAGAGGACAGTGATGGTCACCAGCCTGGATGCTATAAAAAGAGGATTGGCAATTTCATGAAGGAGAGGGCTATCGATGGCTACTAGCCACAATGGCCAAGCTCTCCATCTGCAGCTGGAGGCCTCAACGCCTCTGAATACCAGTTGCTGGAAGCTGCAGTATGGGAGAGAGTTGTTCTTGTGATTGTGCTAGGCCCGGGGGTAACCCGAGCAATGTGGTTCAGGTCTGTAATGGTTCTAGGGGTTGCTCGTGCGTAAGTTGTCGCCACTCCTGGCTAGGTTACCTGGGTGAACCCTTTCTGTCTGGACAGCCTCTCACCCGTGGCTGTCTCAATCGCTGGCAGAATCTGTCAGTGGGTGTTTCTTGAACTTCTTCCAGCAAAGAAGTTATTTGACGCCTAGTCTCCTCCTACTTTCCCTGTGCGGAAGTCTTCTGCGCAGGGAGGGTGTGGGCAGCCGAGGACCCGTGCTGTACCCGCTGGTCTCCGGCGAGGTGTCCTGGAGCCCCCTCGCCGATTCCCCCTTCTGCCCCCCTTCTCCACTGCTGCTACGCTGATTTCCTTCCCCAGCAGACGGGCTGTCTCTCTCCCTACTGGGACCCTCTCCGGCATCGCTCTGGAGCCTTCCCTCCACCTCTGGCTCCGATGGCAGTTCCCTGACAAGGTCCAGTCCCAAATCCAAGGGTTCCACAAGGAGTCAGTCCGACAGGGCCAAGGCAGGACATGAGGCAGGAAACCAGGCAAGGTCACAGTCTCTGGCAGGTTCTGGCAAATAGCAATGTTGCTCCCACACCTGGGGCGAGGTCCAACAGCCTTTTATCTCTGTCGGGGTAATGGCCGGTCCTGATCCCCTGGCGACTCACCTCCCTGTCTCGCCCAAAGGCGAGCACTCCTCCTGCAAGTACTCAGGTCCCTCCTTCTCTCAGACCTTGGTCTTTGCAGCTTGGGAGATGTCAGTGGGTTACTAGACCCAGAGGCCGCCTCAGCCTCTCCTGACCCAACCAGTAGTGGAGCAGCTGTAAGTGATGGCCCAGCTGGAGGCAACAAGGTAATCCCTGCATCTGGAGCCAGGGCAGGCTCAGGCCCCTGACTCGGCCCAGCTGGTGCTTGTTGTAGGGGAACCTCTGCAGACTGGGGTCTTCAGAATCAGGCCCCAGACTAGGTTCAGATGCCGCCTGAAGCAAAGGATCTGGTACGGACTGAGACTCCTCTGGTTCCAAGTCCGAGCCCAAGTCCCAGGCCATCACAGTGATTAGTGTCCTGTTTGCGGGCTTCTTTTGGAGGGTATCTGGCTGCCCACTATGAAAACGGGACGCTGGATGAGATGGGCCATTAGCTTGACCCAGAAGGCTCTTCTTAGGCCCAGTTTTCCCTGTGGCCCCCTACCAGAATAGAACATTGCCCTGGGACTTGGAAGCATCCCTTCCTACTGATCTCTCCCAGTGCTCTCAACTCCTACCAGCAGTGGCTTTCCAATACAGGCAAGCCACAGGTCCTCATCAGCCTTGATCACTGGAGATGCCAAGGACTAAACCAGGGGGCTTTGCACAGGCCAAGCATCTGTGCTGCCTTTGCATGGATAATTAAATATCGTTGCAATTGATGATGGCGGCATTCCAGTTTTTTTGGCTTCCGCCTGCTGCTTTTCACTTGGAAACGCTCCCTTGCCCTTGATATTTTCAACAGGCACCAGGGACCACTCCCTGTGCAGACTTTTAATGCCTTGAAGATGCCAAGGGGTAAATGGATGCTGTTGGAAGACAAATGGCCACCAAGAGGCCAGATCAGCACCTATCCACCTACTCCGATTGATGGATGTTTTCTTCACGGAGAAGGAAGTATGGAGGAAGATTTATGGGGATAGTGAAGTACAAATCCTCTCCCCTTCACAGCCTACAGTCAGATTAGTGTTAGCTTTGTCTTTTGATCAATAACACCTTTGCTTTCTCCCCCACCCTGCCATTCTCTTTCTGTGTTGCATTGGTCATAGCCACGAAACACATTTCAAGCATTGTGGTTTTCAGCAAAGGCACTTCCGAAGTGGAGAGGAGGTGGGGTTGCGGGCCCATGCCCTCCCCACGCACGCAGGGGCTGGCTCACAGCCCCCGCGAGAATGAGGGAATCCTCGGGTGCGTCATATCCCCGACCAGCCAATCGGCTGGCCTGGGAGGCGTGGCCTAGGGTATTTTGGGCCGGTGCGCCCGAGGATTTTCCTCTCTTCCCTGTTCCAGCTGCTCCGGTTTCCCACCCTGCCCACCCTTAGGTTTAGCTCTCTGACATTGCTATGGACTTCGGTTGGTCACCATCAAGGGGCCTGGTAGGAATTTTTTCCACTTGGCAAATTGGCACCAGCCATTTGGTTTTTCACCTACCTCGTAGCAAATCATCACAACTTCCTCGGCATTGGCGGTTAGACATTGGTAGGGGTTTTGTTATGCAAATGAGGGGGGAAGGAAGCACCATCACCTTCCCCCAAAGCAAAGGGTAGTAGGGTAAAGGATTCCGGGGGGCGTTGCCCTGTCTGAAGCCTATGGAGGTGTGGGCCACAGGCACGCCCCCGAGCGGTGACCCCGGGGGAGCTCCTAGTTGATGTACATCAGCAGGACTCCCCCCACTGGTGGTTAACCCTTATTGGCCTTCATGCAATCAGGCTGAAGCCGGTTAGTTGATAGGACCAATGCCTAAGCCAATACCGCTCAATTCCTGCAAACAATAAAGTTGTGGCCTTTTACGCCCATTAACCTTAAAATACCGTGTCCTGTGTCTTTATTTCCCAAGGGGGGAGGGGGACTTGCCATGCAACTTGTAATGGTTATATGGGGTTGCTCGTGCATAAGTTGCCGCCACTCCTGGCTAGGTAGCCTGGTTAAACCTTTCCTGGCTGGACAACCGTTCACTTCGTGACTGTTCAGTCGCTAGCAGAATCCGTCAGTGGGCGTTTCTTGAACTTCTTCCAGCAAAGAAGTTCTTTGACGCCAAGTCTACGCCTACTTTCCCTGCGCGGAAGTCTTCTGCGCAGGATGGGTGTGGGTAGCGGAGGACCTGTGCTCTCCCCGCTGGTCTCCGGTGAAGAGTCCTGGAGCCCTCTCTCCGATTCCCCCATCCCCCCCCTTTATCCCTGGTGTTACGCTGATTTCCTTCCCCAGCTGCTGAGTCCCCTCTCTCCCTGCTTGGCCCTTCTCCGGCATCACTTGGGAGCCCCGCCTCCACTTCTGGCTCCGATGTCAGTTCCCTGACACAACTGGTATACCCAAAGCATAATGTATGCTTGCCCCATCCATCAGGTGGAAGGGGGAAGGAGCAAGAAAAGGAGACTCATGAAGGCAACCTGTGCACCTCCCCCTACCCCTTCTTCACTGCCAGACTGCCCCCTCTCTTTCGATAGACCTCTGGGTAGACCTAAAGCAATTTTGGTTGCTCCATTAACCATCTGGATAAATGGCAGAGGCTGCACTACATGCCCACACAAAGATCTCAAGCAAATGTTTACTCTTGCCCCAGTATTACTTGATAAAATGTTCAGATAACAACCTGGGAGGCCTGCTGTTCTGTAGTTATTAGAGCAATAATGATCTGGATAACATAATTATGACGGACGTTTTCCCTCTGAACTCTGGAATGGCAGTGATCTGTAATGGAACTGATGTTCTGGAATAATCTCTTACCTTCTAGCTGAACAGCCAGGGAAGCCAACAGGAGCGGCATTGATCATGCACGAAAGTGAAAGCCTCTTGCTTAGCGTCACTGCAGAAAAGAAGGGCACACAAATTCAGAAGAACAGATACCTTCGTCCTCAGCTGAACCAAAAGAGCTACAGATAAAGGCAAAGGACCCCTGGACAGTTAAGTTCAGTCAAAGGCGACTATGGGGTTGCAGGGTTCATCTCACTTTCAGGCCGAGGGAGCTGGCACTTGTCCGCAGACAGCTTTCCGGGTCATGTGGCCAACATGACTAAACTGCTTCTGGTGCAACGGAAACCAGAGCACATGCAAATGCCACTTACCTTCCCGCCAGAGCAGTACCTATTTATCTACTTGCACAGGTGTGCTTTTGAACTGCTAGGTTGGCAGGAGCTGGGACAGAGCAACGGGAGCTCACCCTGTCACGATCAGCAAGCCCAAGAGGCTCAGTGGTTTAGACCATAACACTACCTGCTCCCCTTATGTGATGGCCTGGGATTCCGATTCAGAGGCTGAACCAGAGGAATCCCAGCCTGCACAGAAGTCCCCGCCTCCAGGGCCGGCTGAACTGGGGCAAGGCCTAGATTCTGAGGAGCCTGCACCTGTGTCAGATCCTCAGGAGCAGGCACCAGGTGAAACCATTCTGGCCCCAGAGGTGCTTGAGGACTCAGTGCCTACAGGTGAGCCTTCCCCGGGGCCCAGTAACCCTTCAGCCTCTCCTGAACTGCAGAGGCTTAGGGCAGAGAGGCGAAGGGAACTGGTTTCTCCCAGGAGGAGTGCTCGCCTTAAGGCCAGGAGAGGCGGGGCTCCTGGGGGCCGGGACCACCCCTGGCCTTAGAGAAGATAAAGGTCAGTCAGCCCGGTCCCAGGTTGCGGGAGCAACGTCATCATTGAAGAGCTGTATCGGCCAGCATCCAGTCCTGTTCCTCCAGTGTTCCTGTTCCCGGCCTCCTGCTTCTGACCTTCCAGCGTTCTTGTTCCCCGCCCGGCTTCCTGCTTCTGATCCTCGTGAGTTCCTGTCCCCGCCCGGCTCCCTGTTTTGGACCTCGCCTCACATCTTGTGAACTCTGTCTACGGTAACAGTACCTCCCCCCCGGGACCAGCACACCTTAGCTACAGATATGAAGAGTATTGACAAGCTGGAACCTGTGCAGAGAAGGGCGACCAAGATTATAATTCTGTTCCTTCCTTTTAATGAGGCGGGGGCAGGGGATGCAATTTTCACACCCTCCTCCCCTGCAAGAAGAGGAGAGATGGACTCTCCCACAGGGGTAATGTGGGCAAACACATGGGGCAATTTGTCCTATAGCGGAGAAGTGGAGATTGGCCTATTTAAGACTCCTTAAGACCATGCTCTCCCATCTTCTCATTGAGACAGTCTTACTTCTCCAAACCTTTATTAGGCATTACAAATCTAGGCCATCATAAACCATCCATATATGAAATTTTAAAATATATACAAATAAACAGCCATGTAAAATATGTAATAACGAGGATTTTCATTGGAGTTTCTTCCCGCTAAATAGCGCCATTCACCACTAAGAGATACTACTATTAATAAAAACTTTGCCACCCTTGCAGTTACTTCTGGGTTAATGTCAGACAGATAGGAATCTGATATTTTCATTGTGCTGCAATGTTGGACTACCCCAATAAAAGGGGATAGTACACGTTTGTGTAGCTGGTTGTACAATGGACAGTAGAAAATAACATATTCTATTGTGTCCGGCACATTCAAAGAACATCCAAAATGCCTATCATTTCTGGGGATGTTTTAATATCTGCCCTTAACAAAAGCTGAGGGGAAAGCGTTCAGTCAGGCTAAGATGAAGACCCTGCATTGGACTGGAATTGTTAATTTTCAAATAAACGTGACCCTGCTATCTGTTGTATTTAAGACCTAGAACTTGGGGGAGCAAATTTGATTTACGGCCGACTTGATGTTTTGTTTTTCAATGTCCCTTAATCTGGTTTGAATATTGCACACTTGAATTATACAAGAGTTCCAAGTCAATACCAATAGATCTGATTTTGCTATGTAAGACTTGGAACTATCTGGATTTATAAGAGTCCTTAAGTATGGAAGTCAGAAAGCAGACTTGAAGGCTGGCATTGAAAATGGCAATGCAACTAGTATTTTATAGTGCTAACCCACACCCAACATTCCATAATGTGTATTCCTAGTTCTGCTCACTGAGCTTCCCACCCATTTTCTAGTCTGGGCTCTGCTGGCTTCCTTATTTGAGGTGACCAAGTAGGGTTTTTTTGGGGGGGGGTGACACTAATTGACCTGGGTCATGTGATTTCCGCCTACTTCACACTGTTGGGTATTGTCTGCATGGTTGGAGTGGTGTTTTGTTAGAGGTCAGATGACCATCTGTCATGTATGATCTAGCTGAGATTTCTACATTGCAGGGGGTTGGACTCTGTCACATTATCACTCATAAGAAAACTGAGAGCCAGGGTGGTAAATTGAGAGCCAGGGTGAGATCTGAACTGGCAGCTGGTGGGCCTCTGTGGGAAGACTAGATGGATCCTCAGTCTGATACAGTCAGAGTCTTTTCTCATGTATCTCAGATACCCTGCAAAGTACACCAATGCACTTATTCAGCCCACACTGAAAAAGTGGATCTGGGTAAATGTGGTTTGCCTAAGGCCTCCTGGTGAGTTAAGATCTGAGGTGAGATTTGAACTGGCAGCTCAGCAGCACACATTGAGGAGGTGGAGGTGCAGGCTTCACACCCCACCACGCAATTGGGGGGATTCCTGGCTGCGTCACCTCCTGGCCAGCCAAATCGGTTGGCTGTGTGGGCGTGGCCTGTCCTATTTAAGGCAGGACTCTTTCCCCACCTGCCAGCTGTTCCTGCTTTCCCCACCCTCCCGCCCTATAAGGTTTTCGCTCTTTGACCTTGCTATGGAGCTTGGTTGGTCACCGTTGAGGAGCCTGGTAGGAATTTTTCCACTTGACAAACTGGCACCAGCCACTTGGTTTTCACCTACCTTGTAGCAAATCGTCACAACTTTCTTGGTATTGGCGGTTAGGCATTGGTACTGTTCTGTAGATGGAAGAGGGGAGGAAGTGCCATTGCCTGCCCCACATATTGAAGGGAAGTCCGGTAAAGGATTCTGTGGGGGCGTAGCCCTGTCCGAAGCCTAAGGAGGTGAGGGCCTAAAGCACGCCCCCTAGCGGTGACCCCAGGGGAGTTCCTAGTTGATGTGCATCAGCAGAACTCCCCCTACTGGTGGTTAACCCTTCCCGGACTTCTAGCAGACGGGCTGAAGTTGGATATAGTCAGTTAGGACCAATGCCTAAGCCAATACTGCTCTTCACCTGTAACCAATAAAGTTGTGGCCTTATTTAGCCCATTAACCTTAATAATCGTGTCATGTGCCATTATTTCCACGGGGGGGGGGCGGGAATTCGCCTTGCAAAAGGTGACACCATCTTTCATGCAACACCAAATGCAAGCATGCTTATATGTGTATGACCAGCGGGGACCCAAATCCACAAGTCAGCCTGTTCTGGAAGACTGACTGCTGAAAGGCACGGTGGATAGAGAAGAGGACTTATTAAAAGTTTGACTGCCAGGGGATGGTTTCTGAAATGCGCTTGCACTGACAATAAGATAGATAAGAGGGGGAGGATCAAAGGAGGACTTATTTTCATTCCGGCTGCTTCTGCTCTCACTGAGTGTAAGGAACAACAAATCATTCCATTGACCTTCAGAGGACTTTGGTGGAGAAAACTGTGCCATGAATTGGGGGGAAACTGTGTGCGATGCTGGCAGACTTGGACTGCAGACTAATTCGTTTTATAGTTTTGTTCCCTCAAAGCAGCAGATGATGTAGTAAAACAGGAGTGGGGGAACTTAGGCCAAATGTGGCCCTCTAAACCTCTCTTTCTGGCACTTGAGATCCTCTCCAGGTGATGACTGTTTCCAGTCGTGTTTCATGCCCTCCTTGAGTGGTTTGGAGTTCTTTTTTGCTCGTCTAGAATGTGTCCTTGAACTGTGATCATTCATTTTGCTGGCCTGGATAGAGGATGAATAGACATTCTTTTATTTATCAGTCAGTCAGTCAATCAGGGTCTTGCCCTCCCCAGCCAGGTGGAAAGAAGCTAGAAGGTCTTGCAGGACTCAGCCAAGAACATAACAGGAGTCTACTAGATCAGGCCAGCGGCGTTTTCCCTCCTAGGTGTGTGACATCATACTGGATCCATAGGGAAAGGGTTAACAAATGGTAAAATGACTAACCAATGGGAACCCAGGGGGCAGAGTTAACTGTGTATAAGGTTTAAGCACAGAGGGGGGTTTTTTTGGGGGGGAGAGTTAGAGTTAGGGTGGAGAAGACAGTCTGGATTTAGACAAGAGAGGGAAGATAAGTCTATGGGTTGGGCTAGTCTGGTGTGAGACAGTGTGAGAATTTGTTAAGAGGAGTCAAATAATCAGTCAGAAGGTGTTAGGAAGGTATAGGCCAGTAAAGAAACTAAAGTTAAGATACTGACAGGAGCATTATCAGAGAAACCATAAACTTGTTAATGTCTGTAAAATAAACTTGTTGGGTTTTTTGGTTCACTTTTAACAACTGTCTGGATTCAGTTTTTACCAGAGAGTAACTGGATGGTGGCAGCGGAGAAGCAAACACAGTGGTGGCACAGGGATCAATAGACCGTTCAACGTCCGGGGCCCTGTGTGATCACCACACCCATCAAATCCAGCATCCTCTTCTCACAGTGGCTAACCAGATGCTTACAAGTAGGACTCATGCACAAGAGCTCTCTCCGCTTCTGAGGTTTCTAGAAACTGGTATTCAGAAGCACTGGTGTCTCCTGCCATGGAAGGCAGAACATAGCCATTGTGGCTGGTAACCATTGATAGCTTCATCCTCCATGAAGATAATGAGCCACCCCATTCTTTGCTTCTGAACCATATTTGAGTCATTTCTGTTTCTCTGGCTGCATAGAGGACACACTGTAGGAATGACGGAGACAATTGGTGGTTGGATGCAGGTGAGCTATGCAGAAGCACGCTGGCAAGCATGCTCCAAGCAAGCTGCCGGCTAGCTCTGCCGAGGCTCCTTTTATTAGCAGAAGTCAACTGTAATGGTTGTGAGGGGTTACTTGTGCGTAACCTTACTTCAGTTCAGTTAGTTTGCTTGCCCCAACCATTCCTAGGGTCGGAGCTCGCCCTCCGTGACCTGTTAGTCACTTGCAGAATCCGAGAGTGGGCGTCTCTTGAACCTCTTCCAGCATAAAAGCTGTTTGACCCCGAGTCTCCTCCTATGTTCTCTGCGTGGAACGCGTCTGCACAAGTAAGGGGAAGGTAGGGGCGTCCCAGCGCTCTCTCCACTAGTGTCGGGTGAAGGGTCTTGGAGCCCTGTCACCAATTCCTCCATCTCCCTCTCTTCTCTATGGGTGTTATGCTGAAATCCTTCCCCCCTGCTCGTCCCCTCTCCGGCATCGCTGGGTAGCCCTGCCTCCGTTTCTCACCCTGATGACAGTTCCCTGACATCAACAATTGGAAACAGTAGTGAAACCACCCTGAACTTAACGTATTTCCATCTACGCACATTTCCAGTGTTAGCAAATACGTGTGTCAGCAGGTGTTTCCCTCAGATGTTCCCCCCCCGATACTTGATTACCTCTGCGTCCCTGGTCATGCTCCAGCCAAGCGTTATGTCTAACAAACAAATTGTGAGAGGACAAAAGGTCAGGG
This sequence comes from Podarcis melisellensis, assembly GCF_964234715.1. Classification (NCBI taxonomy): domain Eukaryota; kingdom Metazoa; phylum Chordata; class Lepidosauria; order Squamata; family Lacertidae; genus Podarcis; species Podarcis melisellensis. The sequence continues at coordinate 7,413,898 of NC_138546.1, read as the reverse complement.
GGAAAACCCGGGTTTCTAGCCAAGAAGGCAAAAGGTCAGAAAAGCAGGCTCAACGCTCCTTGACATACTGTTGCATGTCTGGTGCGAGGTTTGCCTTTGCAAAGTGGAGCGTTACCTCCACAACATACCTTATTTGCCATACCATTTCCATAGTTTATTTAAAAGTCAAGCAACCCATTGTTTTGGGTTCAGTGGTTGCCATTCGTAGCCTGCCACCTCTGGCCCACAGAGGCTGCAAGCTCTCCTGAACTTGAGGGTGAATTGCTGCCGGCATCCCTTCTAGCACAGCACCCTGTGAATCTTTTCCTCCCCTTTACAATTCTTGGCATTTTTACACAAAGTCAAGGAGCAAAAGGACGTTGGCCAACCATGACTGAAAACTTGGCTGGGGAGATATCGAACACCTGAAGTGTCCTTCATATCACCACATTGCAGGTGCCCTTCCATCTGTCTCAATATTTCAACACTATTTCAGATATAAAAGAGGAGGGAGAGAAAGAATAAGATGGGAACAAGGCTGGAAGAAAGTACACTGTGTTGAGGACTGGCAAATTTCAGCAAATGTCTTGGACAGACTGAGATTACCAGAGCAGAACCAAGGGAGAACCAGGGGCTGATGGATGGAGTCAAAAGGTTGAGTCAGAATGTAAGAGGAGCTTTGCTGCCTCCAAACAATGGGCAATCTATTTTTTTAAAAAAAATATTTATTGGCATTTTTAAATACAATACAGAAAAATAAACAATATCACATATCTCTTGACATAGTTTCATAGCTTCTTTGGACTCCCTCACGTCTCCCGCTCCCACTTTCATCCCAATAATATTTCCCAGCAATTTATCACCTTGTTTCCAATCTTCATATCTAACTTTCTCTTGTTGCTTCTCTGATTTCAGATGCCCTATGTTCAGATCCCTAAAGTTTTAAAAATAATCCAATAATTATCCAAAAGGGAAAATTCCCCCCCCCCCTAAATCTTACTTATATTCATAACTCCGTCTAATTTAGTGGTGCCAAATTATTTATGATCTAGCATCCTTCTTAACATTCAACCAAATTACAATGTTTCTGCAAGTAAATCTTGAATTTCTTCCAATCTTCTTCAACCCTCTCTTCTCCCAGGTCTCAGATTCTGCCAGTCATCTCAGCCAGTTCCATGTATTCTATCAGTTGCATCTACCATTCTTCCAGTGTGGGTAAATCTTGGGTTCAAACAATGGGCAATCTAGTCCAATACAGTGGTACCTTGGTTCTCAAAATTAATCCATTCTGGAAGTCTGTTCCAAAACCAAGGCATGCTTTGCCATAGAAAGTAATGCAAAACAGATTAATCCGTTCCAGACTTTTAAAAACAATGCCTAAAACAGCAATTTTACTATCTAAAGAGACCATTGATCCATAAAATGAAAGTAATAATCAATGTACTCTACTATAGAATAAATAAGACAGTATTATGGATGTTAACAATTAAAATTATTATTTTTTTCTTACCTGCATTGATGCTTTTCATTGTTTGGCTTTTAGCCATTTCCACAGTCGCACAATCTATCAATCAGTAGCTGAACTGGGTTCCACACAGTCACAAAAACAAACCAAAAAAGCCTCAAAAACAAAAACGCAAAATAAATAGCAAAAACAAAAGTGCCGAAATTAATCTGTTCTGGAAGTCGTTTCACTTCCAAAATGTTCGAAAACAAAGGTGCAGCTTCTGGTTGGTGCAGGCAGTGGCATAGCGTGGGTTGTCAGCACCCGGGGCAAGGCAAGTAATTTGTGCCCCCTAACCCATGGATTTTAGCAGGGGGCAGAGAGCTGTGAGTGCGAGCGCGTCCCCCCAGATGTTGCGCCCGGTGCGGCTGGCCCCCCTGCACCCCCCACGCTATGCCACTGGGTGCAGGTGCCCCAGAAACAATAGCCAACAGCCGCATCAAACGTCCAGCTTCCAAAAAATGTTTGAAAATCGGAACACTTACTTCCATGTTTTTGGTCTTTGAGAACCACTGTATCTTCACACAGTGAAAAGCCACCACAGTTTAAGAAGGATATTCACAAACTAGAACATGCACAGAGAAAGGTGACAAAGATGATCAAGGGTCTGGAAACAATGTCTTAGGAGGAACGGCTGAGGAAGTTGATGTATGTTTAGCCTGGAGAAAAGGAGACTAAGAGATGATAGGATAGCCATCTTCGGATATATGAAGAGCTGCCACATGGAAGACAGAGAAAGCTTGTTTTCTGCTGCTCTGGAGGGTAGGACCTGAACGAATGGATTCAAATGGCAAGAAAGGAGATTCTGTCTCAACATCAGGAAGAACTTTCTGATGGCAAGAGATGTTCAACAGTGGAATGGACCACCTCAGAAGGTGGTGGACTCTGCTTCATTGGAGGCTTTTAAGCAGACATTGATTGGTCATGTGCCAGGGATTCTTTAGCTGTGATTCCTGCATTGCAGGGGATTGAACTAGTTGACCCTTGCAGTACCTTCAGCTCTACAATTCTATGTTTCTATGAAATGAAATAAGATTGAGGGCTGCATCTCGCCCCAAGACAGTTCAGCAGGTGAAGCTGTCTCCTGCCCCATGACACATACTACTGCCCAATATGCTTCTTGCACCATCCCTGGTCCTTCAGCTTATCAGCAGCAGAAGTCCTTTGGATAGGGGGTGAGCTCTAAAATATCAATGAAAGAAGCAACAGACAGCTTTGGAATGACCTCTGTATAAAACACTAAACTGGGATATGGGCTTGGATGCCTGCCTACACTTACATCTCGTACAGCACCCCCATATCCCATTTACCCTGATGTGCCCCAGTTCCCCAGCTGGGGGGCTGGGAGGGATACACGCCCAAGACCTAAGCCAAGGCCTTCCTACATTCAGAAGTTTAATAAAGTTGTGGCCTAATTTTAAGTCCATATAACGTCAGAGTCTTTATTCCTTCCTTATGACCCCTGGGGGCTGGGGCTGTCGCCGCTTGGTCATGCAATGTCCCCTGCCTGAAACCCTGGAGAGTCGCTGCCAGTCAGTGTAGACAATACTGGTTAGATGGACCAATTGACTCAAGTATAAGGCAGCTACTTAGGTTGATACATCAGTATATATGAGAATGAATTACATGCAGCCAGAAACATAGGGGGCGGCGTTTACAACCCTTGCCTTTTTAAAACGACACAGCTGTGCTATATTTTGGCTCAATTATTCATCAGTTTCCCTCTACCTAAACCTCACCTGTATTTTCAAAGGCATGTAAGCTTGCAACCACTACCAGTGTTAATAAAGAGCTTCCCATCACCCCCTCCTATAATTAGAAAATTACTTAGATTTAACATGCAGTCAGACTAAAACCTTTGGTTGTGCAGCAAATGAAATAAGAGATTAATTTAGTGCAATTATGAAGCTGCAAAGTCAATTTGGCTGATTGCAGTTAAATGTGGGGAATGCGTGGCATTTTAAATACTGTAGTATGGTGTCAAAGTATTTCTTCTTTTTAATTAACAGACTTTCCCGTTTATTGAATGCTCTGCTGCCAAAGGACTGTAGCACACACACTCTCGCTGCAAAATGAAGAGGGGAAAGGGAAAAAAGATATACTGTTGCTGAACATTACCTGAAGCAGATAATAAATCTGATCATTTGAAACTGAGAAAACACTCCCATTAATCTTAATCACCAGGAGAAATCTCTTTCAGATCTGCGGTATCCAATTCATTTTTTGGAAGATAAAAAATTAGCAGACTTTCATGAGCCGCTGAATGGGATTTATCACTGGAGGGGAAGATGAAATTGTAAGCTTTGGGTTAAACTTACCAGGCAGTTCTACTGTAAACACCACCACATGGGCAACAGAGCCTTTTGTCTGAGAGGACTTCACCGTGGGATCATGCCTGTCATAAATAAGTATTTGATGCAGAAGGAAGGGATATCTCAACCACGAAAAGCTTTGAAGGTGCAGCATGCTGCTCACATCTGTGAGTCTTGCATGGTGATTGTGTCCATGAGTGCAGACCTTCAAAGTGTCCCTATTGTCCAATGACAGTCCTGGATTTACAGAACCATCTCAGCTTCTGTTTTGATTCTGGAATGTCCTGCTTTTCCTTTTCCTTGCTTTTATTTAAAATGCATCTCTGGGTTATTTGTGGGGCATAGGAATCCATTCATCCCCCCCCCAAAGTATAGTCCAGCCCCCCACCCACAAGGTCTGAGGGACAGTGGACCGGCCCCCTGCTGAAAAAGTTTGCTGACACCTGCCTTGAGTCTCCTTTCCTCCAAGGGGTGGGAGAGACAAACCCAACCCTGCCAGCAGCAGGAATTTCACAAGACTGCTGATGAGACTCAGTTCCAAATCCCAAAAGCAGCCAAGAAACTGCTGAGATGGGACGCCTGGTGTAGAGGTCTAATTTGAAGTGTGAGTTTGTCACTTAGCAGTGGCAGCAATCACATTCACTTTTAATGAGAGCAACGATCCTATGAGTATATGCCACTAATGGGATTTTTAATCCAGGGCCTTCTCTTTATGGATGTGTCTTATGCAACATCTGGGCATATGCATTTCTTGGGGTGTGGTGGGAAGCTTCACAGAGCCTTGTGGCATCTTCAACAGCAACTGGTTTATTGCTGCATCTACTTATCTCTGTATCATACAGAAGCCAAACATGCAAAAGACCACAGCGTTCTGAAGAGGCCAGCTTCACTCCTGCAATACAGCTCAGTTGGTAGAGCATGAGTTTCTCAATCCCAGGGTTGTGGGTTCGAGCCCCACTGTGTCCAGTTCTGGGCACCACAGTTCAAGAAGGACACTGACAAACTGGAACGTGTCCAGAGGAGGGCAACCAAAATGGTCAAAGGCCTGGAAACAATGCCTTATGAGGAACGGCTAAGGGAGCTGGGCATGTTTAGCCTGGAGAAGAGGAGGTTAAGGGGTGATATGATAGCCATGTTCAAATATATAAAAGGATGTCACATAGAGGAGGGAGAAAGGTTGTTTTCTGCTGCTCCAGAGAAGCGGACACGGAACAATGGATCTAAACTACAAGAAAGAAGATTCCACCTAAACATTAGGAAGAACTTCCTGACAGTAAGAGCTGTTCGACAGTGGAATTTGCTGCCAAGGAGTGTGGTGGAGTCTCCTTCTTTGGAGGTCTTTAAGCAGAGGCTTGACAACCATATGTCAGGAGTGCTCTGATGGTGTTTCCTGCTTGGCAGGGGGTTGGACTCGATGGCCCTTGTGGTCTCTTCCAACTCTATGATTCTATGATTCATTGGGTGAAAGATTCCTGCATTGCAGCGGGTTGGCGTAGATGACCCTCACGGCCTCTTTGTACACTACAATTTTTTCAACAAGGATAGCTCAATCAGTAGACCATGAGACTCTTAATCTTAGGGTTGTGGATTTGAACCCCATGCAAAAGATTCCTGGATTGCAGAGGGTTGTGCTAGATAACCATTGTGGTCCCTTCCAACTCTACCGTTCTATGATTCTATACCCAGAGCTTGTGAAAAATTCAGAGTTTGAATGGGAAAGAATCACAGCTGCTGGTGGAATCCTAGTTCAGCAATTCCACTGTGACCTTTCGTTGCTGAAAATGTTACGTTTAAGGTCAGTGACACAAATGTCCTCCTGGCTCACGACGAGCCTCTGAAGTAGCTTTGTTCGTCAGAGACTGAGTTGCACCTAGCAGGACTTGGCCCATGTGTCAGGAATAGAGTTTTCCTCTTCTTCGAATGCTTTCCTCCTCACTGAAAGGAAAGAACCAAAGCGAGGCACAGGGCGGGTGGGGGAAACTGAAATACCAAGGACTGACCTTTCTCTCTCCATCACTTTCTGTTGGATCTGAGCATTAACCTAGCAAAGGGGTCGCAGGCAACACGGGGAAGTGTGGGGTTCGGCTGAGAAAGGTACTGAGCAAATGCGATGGTTTGCTGTACAAAGTTCTCTTGCCGGCCCCAACTCGACCTTTAAATCTTCCAGAGGGAAATGCTGGTGACATTTCCGCATGCCTCCCTCCACACACCCTTGCACATGCATGCACATGCCACACTCTGCGACAGGCACAGTTTTCACCACTCTGTGAATGGCAGATTCAAAACACCCTCTGGCCAGTTTGTCTTCGTCACAGACCTTCACTCTAGTGTTAAAAAACCTCTCCTCCATCTCTGGCACATGCCTATCTGTAGTGAAACCGAACAAGGCAACTTAGGGCTGGAGATTTTGAGATATTGCCCTTCTTCTGCTTCCCTTACAGGTAATAAGGACACCAAAAGCCCATCGGTATTATTGTTGTTATCCAGTACCTTTTTCTGGGGGGACACAGGGGGACACGTACCCCTAAACATTTTGTGTTGCCCTGACCAGCTGATGGACGGACCGACGTGCCAGCTATCTGTGCAGTAGCAGCATGGACTGGAGCTCCATCATTGGGAGGGGAGTCTGGGGCAGCCACAGTGGTGGCAACGGCGCTCCTCCCAGTGATGAAGAAAACCACTCGGGCACCTGGGACCCATTGCAGGGCCTCCAGAATCTGCCTGTTTCCTCTCTCTCAGCAGCCCTACAGCTGGGGGGGGGGAGGCAGTGGGCTGACCGTTTGGGCAGGGCAGAGCCTCTGTGCGCCTGAGCCACACGTCTCTCCCAGGAGAGACACATGGCTCGGGTGTGCTGCAGGCCCCTGTGAGTGCCACCCGGCATTTTGTCACCTTCCTCAGTGGTGACACATGGGGTGGCCTGCCCCCACCGCACCCCCTTGCTCCACCCATGGCTCCTCCTCCTCTTGTTAGGCTAGAGCCAGCCAGCAAGCACTTGCCCCTCCTCACTCAAGCTAATCCCACTGTCGCCGTTGCCGCAGGCCTTCCCATCCTCTCAGCACCACCACCTTGAGTCCCTCATCCAAGGATTGGGAGGGGGCTGGGAGTGGAGGAAGGGAGTGAGGGGGAGGGGGAGCAGCCAAAATGAGAGTACCCATAAACTTTTTTTTTAGAAAAAAGCACCATCATTATCTAATAACATTTGCATACCCCCTGATTGTAAAAGCACACGCCCCTTCAAAGCAGTTTATGAAAAGATTAAAAAAATCAAATCCCTGCCAAAAAGAATTAAAACAACAATTATTATTTTTTTTAAAAAAATCAAAAACCAGCAACAAACTAAAACAAAACAAAAAACCTTGCACATTAGCATGCTGGATATCTGGGTAGGCTGTTGATTTTTTTCATCAGTGTAGCAAAAGCACCTACCTGATGTCAATAGGCAGGGAGTTCCAAAGTGTCGATGCTGCCACACTAAAAGAGCCATTTCTTAGAAGCACAGAATTGAGAATTATGTGGTACCTATAAGGTTACCAGTTTCATAGTTCGAAGTGGTCCAGTGGGCATGTACGGAGTAAGACAATCTCACAAGGAAACTGGTCCCCAAGTTGTTAGGGGTTTATACTAATTGCACACACACACACATTATATTAGGGCTGTATACACTAATATTAACACATCTGGTGAAGCTCAAGGCATGTGAGAAGGGAGACGGCAGGGGCGGAGGAAGGGGTTGCAGTGGGGGTGGGTCGCCCCGGGTGTCACCACTGAGAGGGGTGACAAAATGCCAGGCGGCACTCACTGTGGGGCCTGCAGTGCGCCCAAGCCACGTGTTTCTCCTGGGAGAGACATGGTAGCTTTGGCTCACACAGGCTCCACGCTACCCAAATGGTCCTCCTGCTGCCTCCCCTCCCCCCCAGCTGTAGGGCGGTTGAGTGGGAGGAGGCAGGCTGACTCCTTGGAGGCCCCGCGGAGCGTCCTGTCCCTGCTCGCTCCGCTGCTGGGAGAAGGGAGGGGTGCTGCCTCATATTTACAGGACCGCCTCTCCTGGTTTGCCCTGCAAAGGACCTTAAGGTCCATGAATAATCATAGTTTAGAGGTCCAGGGCCCTAAGGAAGTCAGATTATCCTCTACCAGGCCCAGGGCCTTCTCAGTGATGGCTCCGACCTGGTGGAGTGCTCTGTCCAGGGCCCTGCAGGATTTAACTTCCTTCCGTAGGGCCTGTAAGACCCTGGCTTTCAATTTGAACTTAGCCTGATCTTTTATTCCCCTTCCTACCCTTCCTCTCCCCTTTTTATGAAGATTACCTGCTCTGGGATTCCACAGCTAATTCTCCACTGGTCTCCTCCCTGGCCCAAATAGGACTAATTTAGCCAACTAGCCCTGGTGATCATCTAATGTTTATTGTATGGATTTTCCCCCAAATAGATTTTTGAATTATGAATTTATTATTATTCACGTTTTATACTGTATTTTATGCTGTTTTTTTGTTGTTGCATCAATTAAGTGTTTAAAATTTGTTGTTATCTGCCCTGAGCCCAGTTTTCTGAACCAGGAAGGGCGGGGTATAAATAAAAAATTATTAAATTTATTATTCGCTTCCGAAAAAAGCCAAGCTATTTCTGAGCTATTTGTGACTGAACGTTAGGAAGAGCTTTCTGATAGGAAGAGCTGTTTGACAGTGGCACAAAGTTTCTTGCAAGTGGTGGGCTGTCTCCTTCCTTGGAAGTTTTAATGCAGAAGTTGAGTGGCCATCGGTCTGGGGTTCATTTTAGCTGTGATTGTAGGGAGTTAGATGACTCATGAAGTGAGAGCTGGACCATAAAGAAGGCTGATCACCGAAGAATTGATGTTTTTGAATTCTGGTGTTGGAGAAGACTCTTGAGAGTCCCATGGACTGCAAGAAGATCAAACCTATCCATTCTGAAGGAAATCGGCCCTGAGTGCTCACTGGAAGGACAGATCCTGAAGCTGAGGCTCCAATACTTTGGCCACCTCATGAGAAGACTCCCTGGAAAAGACCCTGATGTTGGGAAAGATGGAGGGCACAAGGAGAAGGGGACGACAGAGGACGAGATGGTTGGACAGTGTTCTCGCAGCTACCAGCATGAGTTTGACCAAACGGCTTGAGGCAGTGGAAGACAGGAGTGCCTGGCATGCTCTGGCCCAGGGGGTCATGAAGAGTTGGACACGACTAAATGACTAAACAACAAGATGACTCATGGGGTACCTTCCAGCTCTATAATTCTATTATTTTCTGCCTTTAAAAAATGTCTTATTTTCCAAACCGCCCTGCGATGAGAAAAGTTGTTCATCTCTGTTAATTAAAGAGTCATATTTCATATACTCATATTTCAGTGTGTGTGTGTTTTTCCAGGCTGGTTCATGAGTGCCTTCCCATGGGGGGCTGATGCTCCCCCCTCCATTAAAAGGAGCAGAGCAGTCCCCACCCCTCTGCAGAGACCAGGAATGAGGCTGGGGGATTTTAAAGGAGTGGGTTGACTTTGAAGTTCTGCATCATCGTGCACAAGGGCAGGGGGGAGCCAGTTTTATTGTTAGAAAGCTTCTCGCGGGGAAGAGAGGGAAACATGCACTGTTTCGGCAAGGCTTTGATGTTGCTTGCTGAGCAGAGAGGGACTGGCTGATGCAGCAGGTCAGGTACCCAGAGTATAGAGCCAGGCAAAGCTTCAGAATTGAAAAGATTCGTCAGGAAGTTTGCCTCCTGACGATCGCCATGTCATCGAGACCTAGAAACATTGATCGAGGCAATGAAAGAGAGCACTTTCTCTGCCCAGCAAGCCCAAAATTTAAAATACAGCAATGTCATTGTTGTAGTGCTTGGTGGGTAGAGCCCACCTGCCTTTTAACATATTACTCAAATTGTGCTTAAGCAGAGATGCATGGTTAAAAAAATAATCACACTAAGAGGTGTTGTTTTTTTGCCAAATGCAAGGTGGTTCTCTTAAAAGGAGATTCAAAAGCAATACTAAATACACAACTGAGTGAGAAGATTAAAGGTTTTATTCTAAATGGCAAACAATATATACGTACCAAGCAAGCACTTTGTCAGGGAACTGCCATCAGCAGGGGGGGCCGGCCGCACCGGGCGCAACATCTGGGAGTTAGGGAAATCCACGGGTTAGGGGGGGCAAATCCACGGGTTAGGGGGCGCAAATCCATGGGTTAGGGAGGGCAAATCCATGGGTTAGGGGGCGCAAATCCATGGGTTAGGGGGTGCAAATCCACGGGTTAGGGGGCGCAAATCCATGGGTTAGGGGGCGCAAATCCATGGGTTGGGGGGGCAAATCCACGGGTTAGGGGGCACAAATCCATGGGTTAGGGGGCAAATCCATGGGTTAGGGGGCGCAAATCCATGGGTTAGGGGGTGCAAATCCACGGGTTAGGGGGCGCAAATCCATGGGTTAGGGGGCGCAAATCCATGGGTTGGGGGGGCAAATCCACGGGTTAGGGGGCACAAATCCATGGGTTAGGGGGGCAAATCCACAGGTTAGGGGGCGCAAATCCATGGGTTAGGGGGCGCAAATTACTTGCCTTGCCCCGGGTGCTGATAACCCACTCTACGCCACTGAGGGCAGTTGTGTTATAGGGAACCTCCAAAAATCTTGCGAAGCAGTTCCTGCTCTGGCAAGGAGGAAACTCCCACCTCCAGTGGAGAGGAGGTGCAGTGCCTAGGGGATGCTAGGGAGAGCCTCAACACAGAGCCTGAGCAAACAGGAGAGGAGGGAAGTACAGTGGTACCTCGGGTTAAGTACTTAATTCATTCTGGAGGTCCATTCTTAACCAGAAACTGTTCTTAACCTAGAGCACCACTTTAGCTAATGGGGCCTCCTGCTGCCGCTGCGCCGCCAGAACACGATTTCTGTTCTCATCCTGAAGCCAAGTTCTTAACCCGCGGTACTATTTCTGGGTTAGCGGAGTCTGTAACCTGAAGCGTATGTAACCCGAGGTACCACTGTACCCCTTTGCCAGCGCCCATTCTGCGCAGTAGGTTTCGGGTGGAGAAGGTTGGCTGTTATGCTGGAGGAGGTACAAAGACTGACCACTCCCAGAGTCTGCTAGCGATTGAGCCAGACATGAACTTGCAATGCTCTTCAGTGTAAATAGTTTGCACTAAGAATAAAACCTGGAAAAGATAGATCAGAGTCTTGCCTGTTTGCTCTTGAGCAACCACATCAGCATCTGACACAGTTCAATCTGCCACTTGGAAGACCTCAAAAAGCAGCGAAGTGACTTCCCCAGGTAGCCTCAGTTTGCACGGCCCCACAGACAATCAGTCTGTGCACGGGCTTCAAAGAAACTCTCTCCCGAACCATCCAATTTTATAGATAGCCTGTGTGGCTTTCAAGACTGGCTACGTGCAGATCATTTATTAGCCACCCCCTCCCAATGCCTCACTTTCTCAAAGCAATGTCCAACATCAAAGAAGGTACCCAGCACCAGAGCCAGATTTGGGTTTGACGAGGCCCTAAGAAACAGAAGGTAATGGGGCCCTTTATATGTCCAGCTGTCCTTTGTCAACACCAAATTGTCCCTGTTTTTTGTGTTGAATATATGCTATATTGTAATTTATGGACCTAATAGGTATCTAAAGCCATTTGCACATAACAAAATACGTATTTTATCAAAGTAATTGTTGAACTGAAATGCAATTGTGGAAATGTACATCCAGTTGTTTTTTCCTTTAAATTTTTTGGGGCCCCCAAGAGAGTGGGGCCCTAAGCTATAGCTTGTTTATACGTAAATCCGGCTCCTCCCAGCACTATCCTCCACAACTGATTAAGACAGCTGGACTCTCCAAGACTGTTCTCAAACCATCAAAAAACTTAACAAGAGGGAGGGAGGGGGAAGGAACAGAGTCTGGAAGAGTAACTATGTCAGATCACTAACTCCTCAATATACATTTTGTCTTCCGGGTGCATTTTCCATACAGGTGTCTTTTTGAGCCATTCCAAATTGTAAGGACCTGATTTTTTTAAAAAACAAAATAAAACATTTCCTTACAATGTGCAACAGCTCAAAAAGCTACCTCCCCATGTGGTTTTGGCAACAACTGATCTAACATCAGCAACTGCTAATTGCCAGTGGTAGTGAGAACATTCCCCCCTATTATGGGCGAACTCACCTGAAAACAAACAATTCTGATCTTAACTCTGTAGCTAACTTAACCCAGCAAGTGCTAAAATCATTAATACCCGCTGGAAACTTTTATATTCCATCAGGCCTAGGCAGGCAATTAATAATACATCCATCCTCCACATTGGTTAATTGATGTCTGTTTTTGACTTTTTTTAATGGTTCCTGTTGTGTGGTTTTATGCTTTATTGCGGTAAATAACACACATTTATGACAGAGCATTCTATATAAATACTTATATAAATAAATAAACTTTCTACAATATGTTCTCCCCAACTAATCAACTAAATCAACTGAGTTGAATAATCTACCCACTGAATGAATTAAAGGTTTCCAACCCTCTGCTAGTCATCCTATATTTTGGGGCTCAGTCATGTGACCTTTTTGGTGCATGAGCCTCACCTCTAGATTGGTTTCTAGCTTAACACCACAACACCATTCTTGGCGGAAGCATTTTAATAACTTGATGTTTGGCCCATAAATCCACCATGGTTCGCTCCTTTCCACTCTAATTAAAGGGAAGGCTTTGCCCAGTTAGCTGCAGGAGGCCCAAAATTTATGGCACTTTTGCATAATGCAGACAACCATGTAATTCATGCGGGACAATTGCACCACAAAGTAGCGTGCATTTGACACATTCCTGAATAATTTGGAACTGCTTTGTGGAAAGTTATCCAGGAAACCTGCCTCTTTCAGGGTCAACTTCCAAGAAACAACATGTTGCTGATGTTGGTTGAGCGTATGAGAATAAGGAATGGCAGCTTGGTGTAGCTCAGTGGCAGAACACCTGCCTTTTAAGCAGAGGGTCCTAGGTTCAATCCCTGGCATCTCCAAGTAGCACTGGAAAAATCCTCTTCCTGAAACTGCTGTAGACAACCCTGAGCAGGGTGGACAATGGTTTGACTCCATAAAATGTAGATTCCCATGCTCCTAAACCTACAAGTCATTTCCATGTCCGAAGCAGAACCAGTAAGAAGCAAATGGTACAGCCAGCATTCTGAAGGTGGTTAATAATAATAATAATAATAATAATAATAATAATAATAATTTATACCCCTCTCATCTGGCTGGGTTTCCCCAGCCACTCTAGGCGGCTGCCAACCGAATATTAAAAACACAATAAGAGAATAGGGACCACCACACCAGGCAGAGACCAATCAGTGATCCAGGTGATGCAGATGGTGCTGTGGTCTAAACCACTGTGCCTCTTGGGCTTGCCGATCGGAAGGTCAGCGGTTCAAATCCTCATGACGGAGTGAGCTCCCATTGCTCTGTCTCAGCTGCGGCCAACCTAGAAATTGGCAGGGGGTTGGACTCGATGGCACTTGTGGTCTCTTCCAACTCTATGATTCTATGAAAGCACGCCTGTGCAAGTAGATAAATAGGTACCACTGTGGCAGGAAGGTAAATGGCGTGTCTCGGCAGTCTGGTTTCCATCACGGTGTTCCATTGCACCAGAAGCGGTTTAGTCCTGCTGGCCACATGACCCAGAAATCTGTCTGTGGACAAACTCTAGCTCCTTCTGCCTGAAAGCAAGATGAGCACTGCAACCCCATAGTCGCCTTTGACTGGACTTAACCATCCAGGGATCCTTTACCTTTTACCTTTTTACCAGCTTCCAGAATGTAAATACAGGGGAAGGCTCAGGACATCTTGAGGAAAGGAAGCAAACATGTCATATGGGGGGTGGGGGTGGGATAGATGGTGTTGGACCAACTCCCATCTGTCCCAGCCAGCATGGCCAAATGATATGGGGTGGAGGGAGTTGAAGTATTTGGGAGGCCATGAGTCCCTCAGCCATAATACAGTGGTACCTTGGGTTACAGATGCTTCAGGTTACATACTCTGCTCACCCAGAAATAGTACCTCGGGTTAAGAACTTTGCTTCAGGATGAGAACAGAAATCGTGCGGCGGCAGTGGAAGGCCCCATTAGCTAAAGTGGTGCTTCAGGTTAAGAACAGTTTCAGGTTAAGAATGGACCTCCGAAACAAATTAAGTTCTTAACCCGAGGTACCACTGTACAAGCCAAGAGCAAAGTGTGCCAGATACAGAGGTTTCAGGACCCTGGACAGCTCATTGAGAGCCACTCATCTCTTTGAATGGAGGAGACAGAGGCTAGACACGCTCTAGCTCTGTCACTTCACTCTGCCTGTCCTCAATGCCCAACCAGCCCAACTTCCTGTTCTCAGATTGGCCAACCAGATGACTGAGGGGAACCCACAAGCAGGGTCTAAGCACAAGAGCACTCCTGGTTTCCAGCAACTGGTGTTCAGAAGCATTGAAAGCATGAGAAGAGCCTGGTAAATCAGGCCAATAGCCCATTTAGTCCCAACTAGAGAGCTGAGACAAAGTCCTGGAGGAAAAGGCTAGTGACGGCTACAAGCCATGATGGCTGTGTTCTGCCTCCACAGTCTGAGGTTGTCAGGGACTGGACAGAAGAGAAGAAGGAGACAGTTCAGAATTACAACAAGGGTTTGAGGGAGGTCACAGCTCGGAGGCAGATGAGGGGAAAAGCTTGGAGATAATGGGAGGAAGAAGCAGCACCAGGGGAGAGACAGCTGGTGGACTCAGTGTCTTTAGAAAGTAGGAGAGCAAAGGGCTCAAAGGCAAAAGGCACTTTCCAGCAGCTCCTATAGGAATGGCCGATGAGGAAGTGGGAGAGACAGAGGGGAGGGGGTTTCACTCGGAGCAACACCATTACTCCAAGAGGCTGCATTTCTAAGCCTCTGTCTGTGAATATTGAATGAAATGCATTGGTCAGAACTTTCCTTGTCTTATCCATTCCTGGCAATGTACTGTGGGGGGAGGGGGTGGCTCCTCTGATGCCTGACAGAGGTGGTATTTTTTATGAATACCAGTAGGTGGAAACCACAGGAAGGGAGAGGGCTCTTGTGCTCAAATCCTGCTTGCTGATTTCCTGCAGGCATCTGGTTGGCCACTGTGAGAACAGGATGCTGGACTAGATGGGACATTAGCCTGATCCTGCAGGCTCTTCTTATCTTCTTATCTTCTTGTAGGCACCTGTGTTTCTACCAAAGTCCCATCCTCTTTTCTTAAGCATACAGTGGTACCCAAGGAAGCTACAAGGAGCTTCGGGGGCAAAGGGGCTGGAGGCAAGAACTCTAAATATATGCATGATTTTATTTTTTTTGCGTACCCCCCTCCTTACTTCTAACTATTAAAATCACAATTGAACCCATATGGGCTCCATCTGGGTTGTCTTTTTGCGGCTTCCATTTGATTACATTCATGGATTATGTGACTGCAGAACTTGAAAGCTGTGGGGTTGATCAGTCACCACTACCTGTCTTACTCAAAGTCACCTCTGCTTTAGTGTTACTCCAGGGTCAGAGTGGAGTGGAGCTGCTTCACTTGGTCTCTGGGATGGAACTTGTACCTCGGGTTACAGATGCTTCAGGTTACAGACGCTTCAGGTTACAGACTTCGCTAACCCAGAAATAGTACCTCAGGTTAAGAACTTTGCTTCAGGATGAGAACAGAAATTGTGCAGCAGCAGCAGGAGGCCCCATTGGCTAAAGTGGTACCTCAGGTTAAGAACAGTTTCAGGTTAAGAACGGACCTCCAGAACAAATTAAGTTCTTAACCCGAGGTACCACTGTACAATATTTCTTTTCACATTCTTTGATGAATCTTCAAAGGCTCCACTCTTGTGAGCTGGCCACCATGAACGTCTCTTTGATCCTACCAAAGCAAACACAGCATCCTTTAAAAGGGTGGTGTCAATCAATCAAATAGCCGCAGAGATGGAGGACGGGGTGCCACTGGGGCACGCCGATTACATTGTCTCTCATCTTCCTTTTTTTTTTTTAATGCCCCATCTTTAGACGTTCCTTTCAAGGATGCTAATCATAATGAATTTGTCCTAATAGTGCCAGTCCTAATGAATTCATTTGCTATGCATTTGTTTCATATTTCCCCAGCTGTTTAAATGTTCCACTCCAGCTAAATTGGCATTGCTTGGGTATTATATAAGGGACTCTTACAAGGAAGTACAATTTATGAACGCTTCAGAAGAATCGCATCAGCTCCATCGGAACATTCCATCACAAGGGAATCAGAAGGGACAGAGGATCTATTTATATTTGCTGATGTACACAATAGAGCTTTGCATCTGTCCCTCATGTTTATGCAAAGTATTATGATCTTCTTTATTACCCCAATTAAATTTACACATTATGAATTTGCAAAGGGAAGGGCACCAAATTTGCTTTGCCAACGGCCTTAACAGAAATGAAAATTAGCTTCGTTTTCATCTCAGCTCTGTCCAGGCCTATTCAAAAGGAAGCCCCACTGGGAATTAATTGCACTCAGGTAAGTGGGTACAGGATTGCAACCTGACTTAGAGGAGGAAAGTGGTGCTTTAAAGAAGAGAGTGTGGCACTTAACACAGGAGTCAGCTTTTAACAGGAATGCTGGTTATTGGTCTCCTGGAGAGGGTTTGGGGGCAACAAGTATAGCCCAAGAAGAAGGCTTTGAAGCTGAACATGGGGGAAGTGCCTTTTGAGAGAGGTCAGACAAGTTGCCCCCATTTTAGAGGCTGCCTCTCACCAGTTTGGTTCTGCACCGTGCACAGTAATTGAGCCCCAAAGATTCACAGCAGCTCAGTCTGTAGGTATTAAACTGTCGAGAACTTATGTGCAGCTGAAGTTAAGTGTCTTATTACAGCCCTGAAGAGTGAACAACCTTGGCGTTACAGGGAAAAACAGCTCAGGGATAAAAAATAATAATTTTTAAGAGAGAAAGCTGACAAAACTGCAGCCTGACCAAAGGGGAAATCAAATCCCCATTTTCTTGGGAAGCCTGTTATTTTCCTCTCTGCATGGCCACCAAATAAATCATGTCACCAGAACTCTATATATCCGAGCAAAAGGAAGGGGAGATCTCCAAGGGGCCTTGATTCTGAGTTCAGTGGAGAGACATTGCAAAAGGATGTGTTAATCCAATTTGGTGGGTCTCCGGCAAGGCTCTGGAGTTGCTGACCTCAGCAAGATGCAAACTGTGCAGCCCTGGTTTTTTTTTTTTCTCTCCCCCCCCCCCCCACCGCCCCGGCCTCTCCTTATTTCCTTAGCAAGCCATTCCTTTTCAACAGCTAATGTAGACAGGCTTTAAACATCAATGCTTGATGTTCTGCAGAGTGCAGATAGCAATGTATTTCTTTATGGCATCCCTATTCTTTCTGTCCAAGAGACCTCAGAGGGCAGTGTATATGGAAATTTGCCCTTCAGTGAGTTCTCAGAGGGGGACACAGCCCTGCAAAAGAGGGCCGGATTTTGGTTTGATGAGGCCCTAAGCTACTGAAGGCAATGGGGCCCTTTATATGTCCAGCTGTCCTTTGTCAACAACAAAGCAAGGAGTCAACTTGCTGGCACTGGCACAAGCCTATCTGTGCTGCAGTTTCAGTCTGGTTTAATGGCCTTTCCTCTTTTGTACAAGCACTACACTTTGTGGCGTAGTGCTTAGAGTATGGCCTGGAAGACCAGGGTTCAAATCCCCACTCAGCTATAAAGTTCAGTGGGTGATTTTGGGCCAATCACTCACTCTCAGCCTAACCTACCTAACCAGCAGGGCCAGATATAGGTTTGGTGAGGCCCTAAGCTACTGAAGGCAATGGGGACCTTTCTATGTCCAGCTGTCCTTTGTCAACAACAAATTGTCACTGTTTTTTGTGTTGAATATATGCTATATGGCAATCTATGGACCTAGTAGGTATCTAAAGCCATTTGCCCATGTTGCCATGCAACCAGTCCATGCAGAATGTAGGCACCCTATATATAGAAATGAGCAAACCAGTGATATTTCAGGGAGCAAGCTAGTATTACTTACATAATAGGAGCCTAAACAACACAAAATGCTGTTGCTGTAGGTAGGTTTTATTTTATTTGTTTTTAAACTTGTCTTTTGGAAATGTACATCCAGGTTTTTTCCTTTACGTGTTTTTTTTGGGGGGGAGGGCCCTAGAGAGTGGGGCCTTAAGCTATAGCTTGTTTCGCTTATACGTAAATCCAGCACTGCCGGCAAAGTAGGCTAGGCTGAGAATGGTGCACATCCCATAAGAAGAGAACAGCTGGATTTGATTCAATGGACATCTGGCCCAGTGTGTGGTACCCAAGAATATCAGGAGAGATGCTCCCATGAAACAATGCAGCCATCCTCGATTTATCATCAGCTGCTCTATTCAGGGGTATATATCTTTGTAACATTTAGTACCTCTCCATGAATGTATCCAACCCCCCATCAAAGCCATCACTACATCTTGTGGCAATGAATCCTCTATGATAACGATGAGTTGTGGGATAGACATTGTTTTGTCCATCTAGAATCTATCACCTATCGTTTGTTTGGGTTGACACAGCTTTATTATGACCCCCTTCACTTGTTCCCTTTTGTTCAGCCCTGAGTGCTCACTGGAAGGACAGATCCTGAAGCTGAGGCTCCAGTACTTTGGCCACCTCATGAGAAGAGAAGACTCCCTGGAAAAGACCCTGATGTTGGGAAAGATGGAGGGCACAAGGAGAAGGGGACGACAGAGGACGAGATGGTTGGACAGTGTTCTGGAAGCTACCAGCATGAGTTTGACCAAACTGTGGGAGGCAGTGGAAGACAGGAGTGCCTGGAGTGCTCTGGTCCACGGGGTCACATAGAGTCAGACACAACTAAATGACTAAACAACAACAATAACAACATAGGAATTGCACCATGACCACTTGATGAGCTTCATACATGAGAAGAGATTCAAATCCACAATTTCCATTGAATACATTGAATCCATTTATCATGCACAAGTGTTAGAGGCAAAGGAGAGTCTTCCCAGGAACAAAATGGAATATATCCCCTTTGAGAGAGAGAGAGAGAGAGAGAGAGAGAGAGAGAGAGAGAGAGAGAGAGAACCAGAGCCACTGGTCTATAGAAGAAGAAGAGGAGAAGAGTTTGGATTTGATATCCCATTTTATCACTACCCGAAGGAGTCTCAAAGCGGCTAACATTCTCCTTTCCCTTCCTCCCCCACAACAAACACTCTGTGAGGTGAGTGGGGCTGAGAGACTTCAAAGAAGTATGACTAGCCCAAGGTCACCCAGCAGCTGCATGTGGAGGAGTGGAGATGCAAACCCGGTTCACCAGATTACGAGCCCACCGCTCTTAACCACTACACCACACTGGTTCCTATAGAATGTTTTGTGTGTATGTGTGTGTGTGTGTGTATCCCTATATATATTAAAAATGTAGGGCTGTCATCACACGGCCCCCACTGGAAGATTTGTAGTGCCACGTTACAATCCTAGATTAGTGTGGTCAGGCAGGGGAAGCAAAAGTGAAGGTGGGTTTTAAAATGGCTGTTTTAAACAACAGCAGAGATTTGAATAAAGCAGGGATGGAGGAACACAGAGGAACTAGGAGGATATTGGGGGGGGGACTTGAAGGAGCTGTGAGGAGATGGGGGTTTGGGTGAGGTGTAAAGGGAGGCGGTGAGGTGTAAGTGGAGTTTGCCAGCAACAAGAGCAGGGGCAGTAGGAAGGAGAGAGAGAGAGGGAGGGAGGGAGGGAGGGAGGGAGGGAGAGAGAGAGAGAGAGAGAGAGAGAGAGAGAGAGAGGGAGAGAGAGAGAGAGAGGGAGGGAGGGAGGGAGAGGGAGAGAGAGGGGGGAGAGAGAGAAGGAGGGAGAGAGAGAGAGAGGGAGGGAGAGGGAGAGAGAGAGAAGGAGAGAGGGAGAGAGAGAAGGGAGAGAGAGAGAGAGAGAGAGAGAGAGGGCGAGAGAGAGGGGGAGAGAGAGGGGGAGAGAGAGAGAGAGGGAGAGGAAGGGGGAGAGAGAGAGAGGGAGAGAGAGAGGGGGAGAGAGAGAGAGGGAGAGGGAGGGGGAGAGAGAGAGAGAGAGAGAGGAGAGAGGGAGAGAGAGAGAGAGAGAGAGAGAGAGAGAGGGAGGGAGGGAGGGAGAGGGAGAGAGAGAGGGGAGAGAGAGAAGGAGGGAGAGAGAGAGAGAGAGAAGGAGAGAGGGAGAGAGAGAAGGGAGAGAGAGAGAGAGGGGGGGGGAGAGAGGGGGAGAGAGAGAGAGAGGGAGAGGAAGGGGGAGAGAGAGAGAGAGGGAGAGAGAGAGAGGGAGAGAGAGAGGGGGAGAGAGAGAGGGGGAGAGGGAGAGGGAGGGAGGGAGGGAGGGAGAGAGAGAGAGAGAGAGAGAGAGAGAGAGAGAGAGAGAGAGAGAGAGAGAGAGAGAGAGAGAGAGAGAGAGAGAGAACGAGAACTATGGTTAGTTTTTTGCAGAGCTTCTTGTGATGCAAATGAAGTCTGCTGCTGTTTTATGAATAAATGTGTAGACCTCGTTCAGAGTCAATTATCTCTGGAGCTGGGAAATAGGAGTGAGGCTTTAGAGCAGGGTACATCTCCCTCTTTTCTTCCCACAAATATACTCTGATCGACCACTTCTCCCTTCTGCTGCAAGGGGTAATGGCAAGTAAACTCAGACGGAAAAGCACATTTCAAAGGGAAGCGTGTTTTGATTTCCCTCCAGAGCGCGGAACGCAGATTCCAGCAACCGGGCTCTGAGCTTTCACAAACAAGTCAATGAAGCAACGAAAGTGCGCCTCCCCCCCCCCCCAACCCCTTTTGCATTCTCTGTACAAAGTGTTGACTGCTATCGTGGGATATTGTTGGTTAAGTCTGTGTTTTGAAGTCCGGACAGAATATTTTTTGGAGTAAGAGAGAGATGTGAAGTTACTGTACACTCAGCACATTTTGTGTGTGTGTGTGTGTGGGGGGGTGTTTCCTATAGTAAAGCTTCAGTGAAGCAAAGAATGCCCCCCCTCCTCTCACCCTCTGGCTAAAAACCTTCTTGACTAGCCAAGGAACTAGTCAGGGTTAATTGTTCCATTAACAAGTTGGGTCTGCCACGAAATGTTGCAGTATGTGAAGCGCTTCTCTTCAGGTTCCAGCCTTTGTAATGCCCTTGTCCATTAATTTAAGATACGATAATCTTCATTGTCATTGTCCCATGCAGAACAACGAAATTGAAAAAATCTACACCAGACATTCAAAAACCAACAGGCCTGCTATCCCAACTATCCCAGCCTGGTTAGCCCCTAAAAACTCTTATACCCCATAATTAAATACAATATACTCACATAGAGACTACCTTACACTGCGTTTAGAACCAAAATCGCATTTGGATAGAAACTGTTTCTCAGGCGGCTAGTCCTGGCCTTTATAACCCTGTCCCTTCTTCCAGAAGGCAGAAGCTGAAAGAGATCATTTCCGGGGTGCGCACTATCCTGCACTATCTCTGCAGCTTTCTTATGGCACCTGGAAGCATAGATTTGATCCAAGGTGGGAAGAGTGCACCCAATTATTCTCTCCGCAGTCTTTACAACCCTGGACAGCATTGTTTTTTCCCTGACCGTGCAGCTCCCAAACCACACACACAGACTGTAAGTTAATACACTCTCAACAGTACAATGGTAAAATGCCATCAACAGGCCCTTTGAGAGGTTATTTTTCCGGAGGATTCTCAGAAAATATAACCTCTGCTGTGCTTTCTTCATCAGGTCTTTACAACCTTGGACAACATTGTTTCCCCCCTGACCGTGCAGCTCCCAAACCACACACACAGACCATAAGTTAATACACTCCATTGCTCCTGGCCTCATTTTCCGTCCCTGTTCCAAACACTCAACCAGCATCCCATGGCCACTGATCCCTCAGCTTCCTTATCCCTCAGCTTCCTTATCCCTCATTGGGCCATTAGGGCATGGGTGGGGAACTTTTTTTAACCATTCGCTTCTGGTCCACCTCCTGGGTGGCGGGCAGGGCCCAAGGCAAAAGAGGTGGGGGTTGAGGATCACACCTTTTACCTTTTTTCAGTAGATTATTTTTTAAGCACACTCTCTCTCTACCCTCTCTCCAGATAAGAAAGAGGTACAGTCAAGAGTGTTTTTTTTAAATAATATTTATTGAAGTTTCAAAAAATTACAAAAAATAAAGAAAAATAAAACAAAAAATACAAAATACAGAAAAATAAAAACAATTACAAACAAGTCAATTTTTCCATATCTTATCTTTCATTTGCTTATTTCCTTGACCTCAAACCTCCCCTTTTTGTATTCTAGTTCAATTAGTTAATTCAGCAAATCTTTCCATCTTTGTTTTTATCTTAATAATTTATCTTAATATATTGTAACTTTACATTCTCACCTGTCAACAATCCATTTTTACATACTCCTTTATAACATTACTGCTAAAACCACATAACTTCATTCCAGCATCCTTCTAACATTCCTTAATTTTACAATGTTTCTGTAGATACTGTAGTCTTTAATTTCTTCCAACCTTCTTCTACCGACTCTTCTCCCTGGTCACGGATTCTGCCCGTCATTTCCACCAGTTCCATGTAATCCATCACCTTCATCTGCCATTCTTCCTTGGTGGGTAGGTCTTGTGTCTTCCCAGTCAAGAGTTTTTACCTTCCAGCCCAGTTAACAATTCTAAAGGAGAATGCCAAGCAGAATTAGGAGGAAGAGTGGTGTTGAATTGCAGAGGTTCCCAAGGGCCATATAAAAAGATCTGGAGGGCCACCTTTGGTCCCTGGGGCCTGAGTTCTCCACCCATGCATCAGGGTATATTTCCCGCCCCCCCCCCCACGAGGATTTCTTGTACATCTGGAAATCTTGAGGCTCCCCCAAGCCTGAGGATTCTTCCCTCCTGCCTGAAGTTGGCATGATTTGGGCACCATAAAGGAGTGGCACTCAGAGAACGACTTCACGGTTAGCGCATATAATCCCGGATGGCACAAACACTGCAAATTCCTGGCCCAAAAAGAGAAATTCTCTAAAATGCCACTCGGCGTGTGTTCTTCCTTGGCAATGTTCCATCAGGTCCGTGCATTGAAAAGTTCCTTATTGATTTGCTATTTCAAGCTAAAAGGTTAGGCTGCACAATTTCTTCCAGGGAGACAAAGATCGTCTTTAATTGGCCTCAGCATGAGTCGGACCAAGAGGGGATTTGATGGAGGGAAGCAAGCGATTCTACAGACACATCCAAAGTGCTTGCCCTCCAGTCCCCAGTTTGTCTTCCAGAAACAAGCAGGCCTAATCCTGGCCTTCCTCTATTGTGGAACACTGTTGGGAAAGTGTAGCTTCGGATACGACAGAAGCTGCTTTATAATGAAACAGTCCATTGGACTGCCTAGTCCAGGAGGAGAAAAGTTTTCACCATCATTTTCTACCTGATTCTTTTAGGTAGACTGCCTCTGAACATGGAGGTTTTGTTCTTAGATGTCTTTCGCAATAGCTGCAGACAGTTCTAAAGCCCATGCATTGATCTGAAGTCCATTGAGAAGAACAAAGGTCTCCTCCACATGACCTGCTCATTGAGCATTCGACCAGACTATGCCCGGTCTTTATTGAGCATTTGTTCTGATGTGTTTACAGTGTGATTATATATAGTCACATCCATAGCATACATTTCAGGCCCTCTTCTACCACTTTAAGAGTCTTGGCTTCCCCCAAAAGAATCCTGGGAACTGTAGCATATTAAGGTGAAGTAAAGGTAAAGGGACCCCTGGCCATTAGGTCCAGTCGTGGCCGACTCTTGTGGCACTCATCTCTCTTTACTGGCTGAGGGAGCTGGCGTACAGCTTCTGGGTCATGTGGCCAGCATGACTAAGCCGCTTCTGGCAAACCATAGCAGCACACGGAAACGCCGTTTACCTTCCTGCTGGAGCGGTACCTATTTATCTACTTGCACTTTGACATGCTTTCGAACTACTAGGTTGGCAGGAGCTGGGACCGAGCAACAGGAGTTTCACCCCATCGTGGGGATTTGAACTGCCAACCTTCCGATCGGCAAGCCCTAGGCTCAGTGGGTTAGGCCACAGCGCCACCTGCGTCTACACATCTTACATGTTCTTAAATAAAGCACTAGAACGGGCTGTTCTGATGTTTTTGACACCCTGCACCCAGCCACTCCAATATGCCCTCCTTTGGGCCTGTGGTTCAAGACAGGCTGCAAGAGCAGCTGCCAGTCAGTGTGGGCAGCACTGAACCAGACAGACCAATGGGTCTGGCTCAGTGAAAAGGCAGCTTGCCATGCTCCTTGTCAGTCATTCCCTTCATTGAGTCACTCTCATTTCTAACAAATATTGAAAGGCTTGAGAGATGAACATCTGTCAACATTTAAGAACTGGCAACTGCAACAGATCTGATTTAGAAGACATCCAGGCTTCCACTGTGTAGGCTGTCAGAAATAAATTAAAAGGGGGAGGGGGAGTCAGGGAGAGTGAGCAGGATGAGTTCCCTGCCCACATCTGAAAATTGCATAATCATTAGAGACTATTGAACTAGATGGGAATAGTGGAAGCTGATCTGTTTGGGCGAACGTGATCCTACCCACCCAACGATGGATAATATAATAAAATGATAATAATTTATTATTTATACACTCCCATCTGGCTGGATTTCCCCAGCCATTCTGGGCAGCTCCCAACAGAATATTAAAAGCACAATAAAAACATCAAACATTAAGAACTTCCCTAAACAGAGCTGCCTTCAGATGTTTTCTAAAAGTCAGGTAGTTGTTTATTTCCTTGACATCTGATGGGAGGGTGTTCCACAGGGCAGGCGCCACCACTGAGAAGGCCCTTTGCCTGGAGCACTTTGGGCTTTCAAATTTCAGTGCTGCCCTCTGCAATGCCAAAATTTGGCACTCCCTGCCTCTCACCTTCCATTCCACATCATTGTTGCAGCTCCCCCCTGAGGCACTCTTTCAGCTTGGCTCGGCATTCGTTGCAGGCGAACCAGTTGTGCTCCTCTAAATCTGCCTCTGCCACCAACCTCAGTCTCCCCTCAGTCAGTCCCACCTCCTTGCCTACCTTCGTACTTGCAAGCAGTTCATGGGTTAGCCCTGCCTGCCAGCTTTCCCTT
This sequence comes from Podarcis melisellensis, assembly GCF_964234715.1. Classification (NCBI taxonomy): domain Eukaryota; kingdom Metazoa; phylum Chordata; class Lepidosauria; order Squamata; family Lacertidae; genus Podarcis; species Podarcis melisellensis. Next base: position 7,389,030 of record NC_138546.1, on the reverse strand, counting down.
CCTTAGGACTCAGCTACATTAGTCAAAATAAAACATTATACATGCGTTATAACACTGTGACACCAGGTGGCGCTGTAGAGCTGAAATTGTTACTCTATGAAATTTTCCATTGTAAGCTTTAAAACACCCCCCCCCCCGAGTGTTTTTAGAACATTTTATATATATATCTGTGTAGATGCAGCCTTAGTCTCAGTATTGCCTTTGGAAAAAGTCAGCAGGCAGAAGGATGGGCACAAAAATGAGAATGTCATGGACTGCCCTGAGATCTGCAGATGAAAGGTGGTATACAAATTTAATAAATTAATTTAAAAATAAATAATAATTAGAAGAATTAGTTGGCTTTGCTGATCATTGGCTCTGGCTCCACCTACCATTTCACCCCCTGCCTTCTGCCGCACAATTCCCAATGGGCACCAATGCTGTGTGTCAATATAAGACAGGCACCTCTGTTTTTTACAAGGGAAATCTGTGCCATGTGCCTGGGACCCGAGTCTTTTGGGGAATCTCTGTAGCGCAGGGGTAGAATATCTGCCTTGCATGCAGAAGGGCCCAGTTCCCATTCCTGGCATCTTCAGGTAGGGCTGGGAGGATCACACTGCCTGAAACCCTGGAAAGCTGCTGTTTTGGCAGCACAGACAATACAGAACTAGACAGACTGATGATCTGGCTTGATAAAAGGCAGCTTCTTATGTCAGCGCTTGGTTCAGAACCATGAGGACTAGACCCTTAGCGTTATTTTAAAGCTAGTGATGTCGAGCACATGATTTGCATGCCATGAGATGCCTGTACTCATACCCTCCAACATTTCTCCAATGAAAATAGGGACGCCCCAGTCCATATTAATAATTTTACTATTTATACCCCACTCTGGGCAGCTTCCAACATATACAAAAACATAATAAAACATTAAACATGAAAAAAACCCTTCCCTATACATCCCTTACATGGCTCAGGGGTCAGATAACTCCATACCATCTGCAAGTAGATAAATAGGTACCACTCTGGCGGAAAAGTAAAAGGCGTTTCTGTGCGCTGCTCTGGTTTGCCAGAAGCGGCTCAGTCATGCTGGCCACATGACCCGGAAGCTGTATGCTGGCTCCCTCGGCCAATAAAGTGAGATGAGCACCGCAACCCCAGAGTCGGCCACGACTGGACCTAATGGTCAGGGGTCCCTTTACCTTTAAGGAAAAGTGGGACGTTCTGGGGCTCAAATCAGAAACTGGAACGGCTTCTCTAAATCAGGGACGTCCCTGAAAATAGGGACACCCAGAGGGTCTACTGTACTGAGTCAGACCTTTGGTCCATTTAGCTCACTAATGCCTACTCTGACTGGCAGTGACTCTCTGGGGGTTTCAGAGCGGCTTCTCTCATAACAGTATCTGGAGATGCTGGCGAATTGAACAGGGGACCTTTTGAATTCAAAGCAGACACTCTACTATTGAGCTACAGTCCTTTTTTTGCAAAGGACTCTGTGTGTGTTTGCAACAACATTTTATTGTTGTTCTTTGCAAAAAAAATAAAAATACAGTTCTTAGCCCACAGCACGTCCTTCTGCATGACACAGGTCTGGCAAATTGCATCCTCAGTTTTTTTGGATGTTTTCTGAAACATTCTGATTGGATCACTGTGCGTAAGATATTCTTCCACTCATCTCATGGCCTGCCCTGCATCACCAGGCAAAATTATAGTGCCTCATACTTAAAAGAAAAAATAACCACTATAATTTTGCTGCCTGTATTGTGTTTTTAGGGCTCCATTTAACAGATGGGGAATAAGTATGCTTTTTCCTACTTCAAAAGCCCCTATACTTACCTGTGGGGGTAACTACCTGACCCCCCCTTACATTTCTTATAGCTCTTCTCTAGATGCAGATTTAAAAATTAAAATACCGTATGTGACAGTCATTCCTGCACTGCTTTAAAGGCAGAGCAGGCATTTGTGGAGGATTCCCTGGTCCTGAATGGGGTAACTGTGCCCCTGAAGGACCAGGTGCGCAGCCTGGGAGTCATTTTGGACTCACAGCTGTCCATGGAGGCACAGGTCAAATCTGTATCCAGGGCAGCTGTTTACCAGCTCCATCTGGTACGTAGGCTGAGACCCTATCTGCCTGCAGACTGTCTCGCCAGAGTGGTACATGCTCTGGTTATCTCCCGCTTGGACTACTGCAATGCGCTCTACGTGGGGCTACCTTTGAAGGTGACCCGGAAACTACAACTAATCCAGAATGCGGCAGCTAGACTGGTGACTGGGAGCGGCCGCCGAGACCATATAACACTGGTCTTGAAAGACCTACATTGGCTCCCAGTACGTTTCTGAGCACAATTCAAAGTGTTGGTGCTGACCTTTAAAGCCCTAAACGGCCTCGGTCCAGTATATCCGAAGGAGCGTCTCCTCCCCCATCGTTCTGCCCAGACACTGAGGTCCAGCTCCGAGGGCCTTCTGGTGGTTCCCTCACTGCGAGAGGCCAAGTTACAGGGAACCAGGCAGAGGGCCTTCTCGGTAGTGGCGCCCGCCCTGTGGAACGCCCTACCATCAGATGTCAAAGCGATAAACATCTACCTGACATTCAGAAGACATCTGAAGGCAGCCCTGTTCAGGTAAGTTTTTAATATGTGACATTTTAGTGTATCTTTCATCTTTGTTGGAAGCCGCCCAGAGTGGCTGGGGAGACCCAGCCAGATGGGCGGGGTACAAATAATAAATTATTATTATTATTATTATTATTATTATTATTATTATTATTATTATTATTTGTTCCTCTGCTGAGATGCACACTGGGAAAACAGAGCTGTCTTAGGTGCTGTCAGCAGTTTAAAACGAACCCAAAAGGCAAGTAGCCCATTCTTCTGCTCCCAGCAATGGACAGCCACACAGTGGTGACCAGTGCTCATTGCGACTGGTAGGGTAGAAGACATGGAGCCCAACAGCAGGTGGAGCCAGAGAGCTGGTGTCAAGGTGAGCCTATTCATTCTGCTTTCCTCTCCACCTTGCTCCCTACTGAGCTTGACCAAAGCAATGCTGATTCCTGTTCCCGTCACAGAGATGTAGTTCTCAGAGTGGTTTAACAAGCAAGCTGTCTTCCCAGGGAACTCTGATAACTGTAGTTCTGTGGGGAGGAATGTAGAGGTCTCCTAACAATTCTCAGCACCCTTAGGAAACTGCAGTTCCCAGGATTCATTGCGGGGAGCCAAGGCTCTTTGAAGTAGCTGCCTTAAATGCATAGTGCCGTGGAATCCAAAAGCACTATCACCAAACTACAATTCCAAGGATGCTCTGGGGGAAAACCACTGCACTTAAAAACTGCAGAAAGCAATAGATGTTTGTACAGTGGTACCTCAGGTTAAGTACTTAATTTGTTCCGGAGGTCCATTCTTAACCTGAAACTGTTCTTAACCTGAAGCACCGCTTTAGCTAATGGGGCCTCCCACTGCCGCTGCGCCGCCGGAGCATGATTTCTGTTCTCATCCTGAAGCAAGTTCTTAACCCGAGGTACTATTTCTGGGTTAGTGGAGTCTGTAACTTGAAGCGTATGTAACCTGAAGCGTATGTAACCCGAGGTACCACTGTAGTAGGGTTTGCAGACTGTGTCATGTCACAGCCGGGAACTGTAGCTCTAAGGATGTGTCCCCTAATTACTCTCAGTGTCCTTATGCAGGTGGTGCTGTGGGTTAAACCACAGAGCCTAGGACTTGCCGATCAGAAGGTCGGTGGTTCAAATCCCCACGATGGGGTGAGCTCCCATTGCTCGGTCTCTGTTCCTGCCAACCTAGCAGTTTGAAAGGACATCAAAGTGCAAGTAGATAAATAGGTACCACTCCGGCGGGAAGGTAAACGGCATTTCTGTGTGCTGCTCTGGTTCGCCAGTAGCGGCTTAGTCATGCTGGCCACATGATGCGGAAGCTGTACACTGGCTCCCTCGGCCAATAAAGCGAGATGAGTGCCGCAACCCCAGAGTCGGCCACGACTGGACCTAACGGTCAGCGGTCCACATGACTCGGAAAAACTGTCTGCGGACAAACGCCGGCTCCCTAAGCCAGTAAAGTGAGGTGAGCGCCCCAACCCCAGAGTCATCTGCGACTGGACGTAACTGCCAGGGGTCCTTTACCTTTTTTTAGAAATATTGCAAATTAGCCAGTCAGTTTCTCCTAGTCTTTGCAGATGCGGAACGGACACCGCAGCAGGGAATAATAAAATTGTAGAGCTGGAAAGAACCACGAGGGTCCTTTAGTCCAATCTTTAGTGCAATTCAGGAATCTTTTGCGCAATATGGGGCTTGAATCCACAACCCTGGGATTAAAAGTCTCATGCTCTACAGCCTAAGCTATCCAAAGGAGATGGCTTGTCTAAGCTGAAGCAAACATGCATGCATTCTTTATGCACGAAGCAGCATTCGTCACTTTGTCTAGGACTTCCTATCACTCCACCTGACCAGGTGAGGGCATAGGTGTTTTTTTTTTTTAAAAAAAGACATCTTCCTTGAAAGTTAGTAAAATACATAATTATCTGTGCACTAAACATGATGAGATGTAAAAAAAGAAAGAGAGAAAAAGAAGAAAAGAAACAGCACCTGTGTAGAAGGGAAAACAAAGAGGGGGGTGAGAAAACCCTAACTGTATACAGTGGTACCTCAGGTTACATACGCTTCAGGTTACAGACTCCGCTAACCCAGAAATAGTACCTCGGATTAAGAACTTTGCTTCAGGATGAGAACAGAAATCGTGTGGCAGCAGCGGGAGGCCACATTAGCTAAAGTGGTGCTTCAGGTTAAGAACAGTTTCAGGTTAAGAATGGACCTCCGGAACGAATTAAGTACTGAACCCAAGCTACCACTGTACTTTACAAAGTTGTTATTATACTTCACCAGATCTTAACCTATTACAGTATTTGTAAGAATGGATTCCAAATATCTCTGAATTTGCCCATGGCAAGTCTGTGTTTATATCATGTGCTGCAAGTTTGTGTAAGTCTTCGATCCAATCGTAGAAGGGAGCTGCATTTTTATTTTTCCAATTCATCAATATCGGTCTTTTTGTTGTGAGGGCATGGAGAGTCCACTCATATTGTCCTTTAGTAAGCTTCCAGGTGCTGGGCATATAACTCAAAAGGATATTTTGCTCTGTAAATGCATTTTGTTCCATACAGTTCTGTTGATTACCATTTCAGTTACCTTCTGCCAGACATCTTTCAGTATAGGACAATGAAAAAAACCTATCTTTCAGAGAAGCATTGTCCCTATTGCATCTCTAGCAGTTTAGATACCTTAGATAGCCCCTTTTTAAAGAAACGTAATGGGGTGCAGTATATTTTAAATATTATTTTCTGTTGTATGAGCCTTGATTTAAGGCCCAGAGATGCCCTTGTTATACCACTTAAAACAGTTTCCCACTGTGAGGTCGAAATGAGATCTCTAATTCTTTATTCCATTCCTCCCTCAATACCTGAATATCAAATTTGTTTGCCAGTAACAAAGATTTACATAAGTTGATGGCCGGGTTTTTTTGTTGTGTAAGAATTGATCAACTGCTTCAATATCTCTGGGGTCTCTGCTGGTCTATAGATGAGGGCACAGCTGGCAAATACCCAAGTCTTACGAATAGCACCCCATTCGGGGCTCAGATCCCAGCACCCAAAGCCCACAGATAAGTATAACATCAAAGCAGGTGAATCTGAACATATAGGAGCTCATTGCTTCAACAGCTACCAATTAATTGTGGGGTTATCTTGACTACGAAGATGGCGTCTGCAGAGCTTCCAGAACTGTTCACCTTTGACCCAAAACAGATCTCAACCTGCTATAGCATGGGTAGACAACCTAAGGCCCGGGGGCCGGATCCGGCCCTATCCACCTTCTAAATCCGGCCGGCGGACGGTCCGGGAATCAGTGTGTTTTTACATGAGTAGAATGTGTCCTTTTATTTGAAATGCATCTCTGGGTGATTTGTGGGGCCTGCCTGGTGTTTTTACATGAGTAGAATGTGTCCTTTTATTTGAAATGCATCTCTGGGTTATTTATGAGACATAGGAATTCGTTCATTATTTTTTTTTCCAAAATATAGTCCAGCCCCCCCCCCCCAAGTTCTGAGGGACAGTGGACTGCTGAAATAGTTTGCTGAGCCCTGTGCTATAGGATCTTCTGCATGAAAAGTTCTACCCCTGATCTATGGTCCTTGATGAGGACAGAGAGGGGTGTTGCAGTGTGCGTAGGAACAAGCTTCCTATGACAAAGGTAAACATGATTATTATGGGATGTGTGGGATGTTCTTGAGATATTTCTCTTTCCTCTTGGTTTTAATGTACCTGTGTGAGGCTTGGTGGCTGTGTCTTTGGTTGTTAAGTCACCTTTGGCTGCCCTGGGCGAGATATAAAGCCTGAAAAATATCTCAAGGACCGCCTCTTCCCATATGAACCTACCTGGTCCTTGAGATGATCTTCTGGGCCCTCCTTTGTGTGCCTCCTCCTCAAGAGGTCCGGAGGATGGCAACACGAGAACGGGGCCTTCTCTGCGGTGGCTCCCCTCTGTGGAATGCTCTTCCAAGTGAAGCTCACCTGGCACCCTCATTACACAACTTTAGGCTCCAGGCAAAAATGTTCCTTTTTAACCAGGCCTTTGGTTGATCTGCTTTACATCCTATGCCCTTTTAAAATGTGATTTTTGGGGGGCGGTGGGGGAAGGAGGCTATTGCGTTGTTGTTGTTATATTGATTGGGTAGTTTGAGGTTTTATATCTTGATTTTGTTCTGTGAACTGCCCTGAGACCCCCGGCTATAGGGCGGTATATAAATTCAATAAATAAATAAATAAATAATAAAGTTAATAAATAAATAAAATGTGTTAGTTGCTTTTTTTCTAAGGCAAGTCAAAATGACTTATCAAATTTGCAGTTGTTCCACCCACTTCTGTTTCTGCCCCCGCCCCATGTGGGCGTGTACCCCCAGAACGCTGCCTGGAAGTGAATGTGGCCTTCGGGATGAAAATAAAAGTTTCTATCCCAACCCCATGGAACGCGGGTGGTGCTGTGGGTTAAACCACAGAGCGCAGGACTTGCCAATCAGAAGGTCGGCGGTTCGAATCCCTGCGACGGGTGAGCTCCCGTTGCTCGGTCCCTGCTCCTGCCAACCTAGCAGTTCGAAAGCACGTCAAAGTGCAAGTAGATAAATAGGTACCATTCTGGCGGGAAGGTAAACAGCGTTTCCGTGAGCTGCTCTGGTTCGCCAGAAGCGGCTTAGTCATGCTGGCCACATGACCCAGAAGCTGTACGCCGGCTCCCTCAGCCAGCAAAGCGAGATGAGCACCGCAACCCCAGATTGGGTCATGACAGGACCTCATGGTCAGGGGTCCCTTTACCTTTACCTTTATCCCACCCGCACTCCACCTCAGTCAACACTGACTGATAGAAGCTCTCTGTGTGGTATCATAGAGGAGAAATCCCTGTGCCCCTGTCCCCTTTTCCTTTCCTTCTCTACCAAGGTCTCTTTATGGCAGTGCACCTTTTGCAGATTTCCATGATCAACCTATCGCCAGAAGCAGGAGAAACATTTCCCTTCTAGATCCAGATTTCCCCCTGGACTCCTGCTAAGCCAAGTTGAACAAGGTTTTCATGTCCTAAAAACGCAATCAAGGGAGTTAAACATGCCCCGTCGGCGGCTGCTCACCAAGGGCAGTCACTAAGCATACCTGGAAACAGGAAAGTAGCTGTGTTGGCCCAGGAGGAGGAGGAGGAGAAAAAAACACCATATTCCATATCAAGGTAAACCTTTCATTAGCTGTTCTCAAAAGTTCTTCTCTGAGCCACACTTTCAGAATAAAAATCTGAAACTCCAGTGGGTGCAGAATGCTGCAGTGAGGCTCCTTACGGGGTCCTTGCCATGGGATCACATTCATCCAGTGCTTTACCAACTGCACTGGCTCCCAGTGGAGTACAGGGTCAGGTTTAAGGTGCTGGTTTTGACCTTTAAAGCCCTATGCGGCCTAGGACCCACGTACCTATGGGACCGCCTCTCCTGGTATGCCCCGCGGAGGACCTTAAGGTCCAACGCTTTGGAGGTCCAAAGTCGCGAGGTGGTTAGATTGGTCTCAATTAGGGCCAGGGCCTTTTCAGTACTGGCCCCGACTTGGTGAAACGCTCTGTCACAAGAGACCAGGGCCCTGTGGGACTTGACATCTTTCCACAGGGCCTGCAAGATGGAGCTGTTCCGCCTGGCCTTTGGGCAGGACTCAGTGTGAGCCTTATGTTTCCCTCCCCTTCTGGGTTTGATCTATGGGCTACTAATAAAATGAGGCTGCATTTTAAATTGAATTTTTAACCTGTATTTTAAATTGGTCCCTCCCCCATTTTGTTTTTATTGTAATTTTACTGATGTTAGTCAGCCTGAGCCCGGCTCTGGCTAGGGAGGGTGAGGTATTACTAAATTATTATTATTATTATTATTATTATTATTATTATTATTATTATGCCACCCCTGATTTTGTACTGAGGAGGAATACATTGGAAAACAAACAGCAACAATGCCTAGCAGTGCTATAACACAGAACACAACCACTTTATAATACGATCACGGGACAGCCATAAAGTATAAAACAAGGCAGCTACATAAGAACACAAAGCGTCCCCCCACCCCAAATATAATATTGATTGCCCTTTAATCTTACCGCTGCACTTGCCATCCTCTCTGCCACACCAGTGTGGCACACGACACACCCTTTGAGAACCACTGCATTGGGCCAACGGAAATGTCTCTAAATAATGTGCAAGGGCTTGAGTCCTCCAGACCTGTTCGCCAAACTAGACTTGAATAGGTAGGGTAGGGCTGCATCGACACAGCTATTAAAAACGCTCTGAAAATTCTCTGCGGGGGGAAAAACATATTAAAGCTCACAATGGAAAATTTCATAGATTTCCAGTTTCAGCTCTACAGCGCCATCTGGTGTCATAGCGTTATAACACATGTATAATGGATTTTATTTTTATTTTTAACTAATGTAGCTGAGTCATTTAATTTTTTTAAAAAAAGTGTTTCTGGAAATGGGGAGCTGGCCATTAAGAACATAAGAGGAGCCTTTTCTCTCTTTTTTTAAAATCATCATCACCATCTGCTATTCAAGTCTAGCCTGGTGAACAGTTTTGAAGGACTCAAGAGCTGGAAGTCCCAGGATCAGATCATAAAGTAGTTCTGTTCTACGTTATAAATCAAGCACTGAGAACAGGACGATTCGAACACAATCAATATTACACAGTGGTTTAAGAACAGTCCGGTTTAAGAACGATTCGGTTTACAAAGTCCGCAAAACCGGAAATGTTGTCCTGGTTTGAGAACTTTACCTCTGTCTACGAACAGAATCTGAATCGTGGAAGGGTCTGGTGACTTCTGTTTCATTTCAGTTTATCTGAAGAAGTTTGCATGCACACGAAAGCTTATACCAAGAACAAACTGAGTTGGTCTGTAAGGTGCTATTGGACATTTTTTAATTTTTTGAAACCTGAATGGGTGCTGTTCAAATTAGTTGGGGGCGGGGGGGATTAAAATCCTGCACATGAAGACAGTGTTGCAATGAGCATAGAATTGCAATGAATGAAAAATCTGCTCCCAATCCAATTCTCGATACTTGGAATCTTACAAGAAAGGTGGGAGGTTTGGCACACACAGAGACTTTTTTCATCCACCCACTCTCAGAGTACAGGTATAAACCCCTGTACTCAAATCCCCTATAACAATGGGCATTCTGCTGATAATGAATAGAAGGATGAGGCCACACGTTTGCCTGGATGTTCACTTCATGAGAAAACAATATACCCTTTCTTCTCATAATGTGGGAAGTAGGTCTGGGAGCAGCTATTGCTTATTTGCAAGCAAATTGCTTACAACTGGATTTTAATTTAGTGCCTTACGCCCCTGCAAATGCCTTTTGATGCATCTTATAAACCATTGCCGATGCAAAGCGTCGGGAATACAAAGAAAGCCACACAAAGTACCCTTCATTAGTTTAGTAAATTGGATTTTACTCCTTTTTTTCTTTTACAAAAAGGAAAGAAAAGAAAGAAAGAACGAGGCTGGCTGAAAAAGGGCTGTGATCAGGCTGCACAGGCAGGCAAAGGGACCATGTGCTTCCGGCTGAGAAGTAAAAAGGGTCAGAGAACTGGAAAGTTGGAAGGGTTGCCAAGGGTCATCTAGTCCAACCTCCTGCAGGAATTGCAGTTAAAGAATCCCCGACAGATGGCTATCCAATCCAAGCCCAGGGTCCAAATATAGTCTCCAGTCTTCTCTACCAAGCTTTTGGAACTCTCTCTAAGCCACACCCCTTCTGCCCAGAACACACCCATTACTGGCCCTTGCTTGGCAAATCGGATGTGTTTTTGCCCTGCTGGAATGTGTCCCTGAGTTCTGGGAATGCCCTTTGCTTGCCTGAATAGAGGACAAGAGTGCTGTGTGCCAAAAAGAAACCAGCCTATGGTTCCCATCTGCTGCTGTGGCCATTTTTGCCTCTGTGGCTTGCAGTTCAGCAACAAGCTGGAGAGTCAAAGGTTCTCCACACCTTGTCTACATTGACTGGTATTGGGTCCCCAGGATTTAAGGTAGGGGTGTCAGCAAGCTTTAACTGTTGGTGCTGACCTTTAAAGCCCTAAACAGCCACGGCCCAGTATACCTGAAGGAGCGTCTCCACCCCCATCATTCAGCCTGGACACTAAGGTCCAGCTCCGAGGGCCTTCTGGCAGTTACCTCAATGCAAGAAGTGAGCTTACAGGGAACCAGGCAGAGGGCCTTCTCGGCAGTGGCGCCCACCCTGTGGAATGCCTTCCCATCAGATGTCAAGGAAATAAACAACTATCTGATGTTTAGAAGACATCTGAAGGCAGCCCTGTTTAGGTAAGCTTTTAATGAATTACAGTGGTAGCTCGGGTTACAAATGCTTCAGGTTACAAACACTTCGGGTTACAAACTCCACTAACCCAGAAGTAGTACCTTGGGTTGAGAACTTTGCCCCAGGATGAGAACGGAAATCGTGCGGTGGCACAGCAGCAGCAGCAGGAGGCCCCATTAGCAAAAGCGCACCTCAGGTTAAGAACGGTTTCGGGTTAAGAACGGACCTCCAGAATGAATTAAGTTTGTAACCCGAGGTACCACGGTATTGTATTTTAATATTTTTCTGGAAGCCACCCAGAGTGGCTAGGGAAACCCAGCCACATGAGCGGGGTATAAATAAAATTATTATTATTATTATTATTATTATTATTATTATTATTATTATTATTATTAACTGGAGGTGTCAGGGATTGAACCTGCAACCTTCAGCCCATGAAGCATGGATTCTACCACTGAGCCAAAATGGAAGGGGATGGATTTTGGTGCCTTGGTACTAATGATCAAAGGTTATGGCAGTGCCAATAGCACCCAATGTTGTTTCTTTTTCTCTCATTCTCATTCTCTCTCTCTCTCTCTCTCTCTCTCTGTAATTCAGTTTACTTTTGTAGTGAAAGCAAAGATCCGGTTATCATGCCCGGAACACCTGGGAAAAGAGCTACAGAACAAGACAGCTGTCATGATCACTCAATGTGCTGGACTTAACCACCTTGTGACAGGCTCTCGTTAAGTGTAGGGCCCAATGTGGAGATGCATCAAACGAGCCTTTTCGAGCTAAACGTTTAGCAGCAGTAGATACCAGCATGCGATAAATGTCACGCCAGGGTGGGGGTCGCTCGGATAAACATGTTAACACTGCATCAAGAGGATCGCTGAAATGTTACATCAACAAGCAGCAGGGGACACCTTGTGCATCTTACCTGCAAGCCGAGATTTGCAATCATTTGCTCTGTGTAGCTGTCTTATGAATTACTGTAATTTACCCCAGGGTATTTACAGCAAAGGGATGCAGGTGGTGCTGTGGGTTAAACCACAGAGCCTAGGGCTTGCCAATCAGAAGGTCGGCAGTTCAAATCCCCATTATGGGGTGAGCTCCCGTTGCTCGGTCCCTGCTCCTGCAAACCTAGCAGTTTGAAAGCATGAAGTGCAAGTAGATAAATAGGTACCACTCCGGCGGGAAGGTAAATGGTGTTTCCGTGTGCTGCTCTGGTTCACCAGAAGCGGCTTAGTCATGCTGGCCACATGACCCGGAAGCTGTATGCCGGCTCCCTTGGCCAATAAAGCGAGATGAGCGCCGCAACCCCAGAGTCGGCCACGACTGGACCTAATGGTCAGGGGTCCCTTTACCTTTACCTTTATTTACAGCAAACAGTGCCCGATTTACATATAAGCTAAACAAGCTATAGCTTAGGGCACCACTCTCTTGGGGGTTCCAAAATATATTAAAGGAAAAATAACTGGATGTACATTTCCAAAATATAAGATAAAAAACAAATAAAATAAAACCTACATACAGCAACTGTGTTTTGTGTCGCGTAAGCTCCTAAGATGTAAGTAATGGGCCCCACTTGCTGGCCTGTTCTCTAAAATATCACTGGTTTGCTCATTTCTATATATAGGGTGCCTACATTCTGCATGTGCAATTGGCTTTAGATATCTACTAGGTCTATAAATTACCATATAGCATATATTCAGCACAAAAGATTGCAACAAGTTGTTATTGACAAAGGACAGCTGGACATAGAAAGGGCCCCATTAGCTTCAGTAGCTTAGGGCCTCATTAAACCTAAATCCGGCCCTGACTGCAAAGACACAGGTCTAAGGGAGAAAAGGAGGATCTCCTCAAATATTTGAGGTTTACCAATTTCTCAATGTTAGCTTTGAATGTGAAGTTTGGACTTCTCCCCCCCCCCCCAAAAAAAACCCAGGTCCATGTTACTATGGTGAAGTGAAACTGATTGGCAGGATATTCAGGACAGGAAAGGGTAAGTCCCCGTTTGTATGACATGCACTGGAATTTTGGAACTCACTGCCACCTGGTGTAAGGTAAAAAGGTAGAGGACCCCTGGACGGTTAAGTGCAGTCAAAGGCGGCTATGAGGCTGCAGTGCTTATCTCTCCTTCAGGCCAAGGGAGCCGCCGTTTGGCCACACACAGCTTTCTGGGTCATGTGGCCAGCAGTACTAAATAGCTTCTGGTGCAACAGGACACAGTGACAGAAACCAGAGCACACAGAAATGCCGTTTACATTCCCACCACAGTGGTACCTATTTATCTACTTGCACTGGTGTGATTTTGAACTGCTAGGCTGGCATGAGCGGGGACAGAGCAGCAGGAGCTCACCCCGTCATGCGGATTCGAACCACTGACCTTTTGATCAGCAAGCCCAAGAGCCTCAGTGGTGTAGGCCACAGCGCTACCCACATCACCTGGTGTATGTTATACTTTAGCTCTTCTATCCTAGTGCGCTCTCTCTCTCTCTCTCTCTCTCTCTCTCTCTCTCTCTCTCTCTCTTTCTTTCTGCTCTGCCAAGCCTATGACTTCCCTCCCTCCCTTTAGCAGGTTTTCCGCTTTCAAGTCCTATCTCACATTTTAGCTCTTTAACTCTATTGTCCACCTTGTAGGATTTATATCAATCCTCCTAATGTCTTCAAATTTTTGCAATTATTCTGCAATTATTCTGCAATTATTATTCAAATATACCATAAATTTACTCCTGGTCCCTAATCCTGCAGGTCCAATTCTGCAAAGTCCATCAACTGGCCAATTCTGGCCAATTCTGCAAAGTCCATCATCTTCACCTGCCACTCCACAATCGTTGGTAACTCCTGTAACTTCCATTTTTGGGCCATTAAAGTTCTCGCTGCTACTGTGGCGTACATAAATAGTCTTTGGTCTATCTTCACAATTTCCTCTTCCATCAAACCTAGCAGAAATGCTTCAGGTTTTTTGGGAAAGTTATATCTAACCATCTTTTTCAATTCATTATATTCTGGGCTAGCTTTAAGTTCAGTTGCCAGGTGTTTGCCTGTGCCAAAAGGAAACTTTTATGTTGTTGGGTGCTTTAATCCTTCTTTTATTGTTTTTATTACAGTACTTTCAAACACTGTGTGATGTTTCTTTGTTTTGATAAGTTGCCTGGTGAAATATACTCAGAGTCGAGTGTGAATTCCATGCTCTTTATTCAGCTCGTAGTAGCAATCACTGAAACTTTCCCCAAAACGTCTAGCTATATATACATTTACACAATGGGCCCCGTGTGATTGGCTAATTCCGGACTCCTGCTGTAGGCCAATCAGGTTGCAGATTCACTTCCTCCAGAAGCCTGATTGGCTGCTCCTGCAGGCCAATCAGGTTGCTGATGCACTTCATCCAGGAGCCTGATTGGCTGCTCCTGCAGGCCAATCAGGTCGCTGATTCACTTCCATCTGGAGCTGCATTGGGTGGCTCCTGCAGACCAATCAGACTGCTGCATTCTGGATTCTATTGTTCTAGAATTCAGCTCAGTACATAACACCTGGATAATTCTATTGGTGGGCAGTCGCATACATAGAATTACAGAATGAAAGAATTGCAGAGTTGGACGTGAACCCAAGGGCCATCTAATCCAACCCCCTGCAATGCAGGAATTGCAGTCCGGGAATTGCAGTGGGTTGAATCTGGAGTGTTAAACCTCTCCACCCTGCCCTGTGCTGCCTCTGTGTTCCCCCCCTTCACCCCCATTGTCCAACTCAGTAAGGTATTGGGATGCTTAGCCAAAAACTTGGTGCTGGAGGAGACTCTTGAGTGTCCCATGGAGTGCAAGAAGATCAAACCTCTCCATTCTGAAGGAAATCAGCCCTGAGTGCTCACTGGAAGGACAGATCCTGAAGCTGAGGCTCCAATACTTTGGCCACCTCATGAGAAGAGAAGACTCCCTGGAAAAGACCCTGATGTTGGGGAAGATGGAGGGCACAAGGAGAAGGGGATGACAGAGGATGAGATGGTTGGACAGTGTTCTTGAAGCTACTAACATGAGTTTGACCAAACTGCGGGAGGCAGCGGAAGACAAGAGTGCCTGGTCCATGGGGTCACGAAGAGTCGGACATGACTAAACGACTCAACAACAACAAACAGTTAAAAACTGCTGATGTTCCCCAACATAAGAAGAGCCTGCTGGATTAGGCCAATGGCCCATCTAGTCCAGCGTCCTTTTCTCACAGTGGCCAACCAGATGCCCTAACGGGGAGCCAGTAAGCAGGACCCAAGAGCACTCTCCCATCTGGCAGTTTCTAGCAACTGGCATTCAGAAGCATTTCTGTCTCCAGCTGTGGAGGCACAGCATAGTCATCCTGGCTAGTAGCCATGGATATCCTTCTCCTCCATGAATTTGTCCATTCCTCTTTTGAAGCCATCCAAGTAGGTCTCCATTGCTGCCTCCTGTGGCAGAAAGTTCCATAGTTTATCTCTGCTCTACATGGAGCTGTACTTTTTCTTTCCTGAATCTTCCAACATTGAATGTCCACAAGTTCTAGTATTATGAAGGAAGGGTAGGGAACCTTTTCCAGAGCAAGGGTTGGAATCCCTTTTGGGCAACCTTCTAGAGGCCACCTGGGCAGGGCAACAAAAGCCAGTTTTTCCCCTTTTGTATAGTAGGCCAGCTTCTACATGCACCCACCACAGAGCCAGTGTGGTGTCATGGTTAAGAGTAGTAGTCTCATAATCTGGGGAACCAGGTTCGCTTCCCCGCTCCTCCACATGCAGCTGCTGGGTGACCTTGGGCTAGTCACACTTCTCCAAAGTCTCTCAGCTCCACTCACCTCACAGAGTGTTTGTTGTGGGGGAGGAAGGGAAAGGAGAATGTTAGCCGCTTTGAGACTCCTTAGGGTAGTGATAAAGCGGGATATCAAATCCAAACTCTCCTCCTCCTCCTCCTCCTCCTCCTCCTCCTCCTCCTCCTCTTCTTCTTCTTCTTCTTCTTCTTCTTCTTCTTCTTCTTCTTCTTCTTCTTCTTCTTCTTCTTCTTCTTCTCTCGACCTTCCATCCAGCAAACAAGAGGCATTATCAGCATTCAAGGATGCCTCCTAGCCAGGCAAAAACACTCAGGAGGGCGTAAAGCAAAGTCAGTGAGGTGTATGGCCTTGGGATAGCCCTGAGAGCCAGACAGAGAGGTTTGGTCCTCCAACTTGGGTGTTCCCTATCACTGGCTTATAGGATGTCAGGCTGCTGCCAGCGACTCCCACAGCTAGTCACCCAGGAACATACACAGACAAGCAATGGTCTTACCGCTCACTTTTTACTCAGTATTTACAGAGAGAGGCTATAAAACTCAGCCTCTTGGGTAATGGCATTGTCCCAAGTGAATCTCCACATCCACCCACCCACCCCATCTCTTCCACTTCCTCATTCGTCAAGCTCAACGTCTCTACCACAGGTGCTGCATTTTGTTGTAGCTCTCTACCTTTGAGCTCTTTGCTCTCCTACTTTCAAGGCTCGCTAGGGTCTGGGAGATGGAGGGTCTGGAATGCTTTCTAAAAACACTATGTCCATCAGCTGTTGCCTCCCTCCGGTGCTTCCTCCTCCTCCGCCTCTCTATTTCCCAACTTTTCCCCCTCACCTGCCTCTGAGCTGTGAGCTCCCTCAAACCTTTGTTATAAATCTAAACTGTCTCCTCCTCCTCTGGAAGAGTCAGACTGGGGAGGTGATCTCCACCATTCAATATGATAATCTTTATTGTCATTGTCCCATACAGAACAACGAAATTGAAAAAAATCTACATCAGACATTCAAAAACCAACAAGCCTGCTATCCCAGCTATCCCAGCCTGGTTAGTCCCCTAAAAACTCTGATACCCCATAATTGAATACAATATACTCCCACATAGACTACATTACACTGCATTTAAAACCAAAATCGCATTTGGATAGAAACTGTTTCTCAGGCGGCTAGTCCTAGTCTTTATAACTCTGTACCTTCTTCCAGAAGGCAGAAGCTGAAAGAGATCATTTCCGGGGTGCGCACTATCCTGCGCTATCTCTGCAGCTTTCTTATGGCACCTGGAAGCATAGATTTGATCCAAGGTGGGAAGAGTGCACCCAATTATTCTCTCCGCAGTCTTTACAACCCTGGACAGCATTGTTTTTTCCCTGACCGTGCAGCTCCCAAACCACACACACAGACCATAAGTTAATACACTCTCAACAGTACAATGGTAAAATGCCATCAACAGGTCCTTTGTTTTTTTTTTATATATATATATATATTTTTATTAAGGTTTTTTTCATACAAATGCATATTAAACAGACAACATTAATTTTTTATAACATCTTTTCATTCTGCTATGGACTCCTCACGCCTTCTGCTTCCACTTACTTCATTAAAAATAAAACTTTTCCAAGCAAATTATCATTTTGTTTTTAAACCTAGATCCAATAGATTTAGTTAATCTCATATATAAAATATAATTTAATGGTAGACAGTTGTTTCTACTCTGACATCAACAGGTCCTTTGAGAGGTTATTTTTCCGGAGGATTCTCAGAAAATATAACCTCTGCTGTGCTCTCTTCATCAGGTCTTTACTGTTTTCTCCCAGTCTTCTGCCCAGTCCCTGACATAGGGTGAGGCAGCTCCAGAAAAAAACACTGGGCTCCCAACGTCCCTGGGTGGTTTTGGGCACTATCCTTTTGACCAACAGTGCTCCAGTGCTGAGTTACCAGTGACCTACTATGACACAGGCTGTCACCAGGCTGACATAGATGACACCTGGAGCCTCTGATCTGTGATCTTCAAACACCCTGCTTCCAAGAGTCACTTGTCAACACAGCCATAAGGAAGACTCAAGAGGCCCTAGCAGGTGTGAACAGGTTATATTTATTGGAGTATAGTGTTGCAGCTGGTGTTTGGTGTGGGGTGTGAGATGATGATCCCACCCCCTAGGAAGTCCAAGGAAGGGCCAGCCCCACTCCCCCAGCACCTGTCGTGGATCTGGCTGCTTGTAGCAGGACTTCATTCCTCTTTGCCTTTGCAAAGAGGTTGTTGATTGAAACCAGGAATCCCCAACCTGTGGCCCTCCAGATGTTTTGGCCTACAACTCCCATCATCCCTAGCTAACAGGACCAGTGGTCAGGGATGATGGGAGTTGTAGGCCAAAACATCTGGAGGGCTGCAGGTTGGGGATGGCTGGTTGAAACTATTCAAGTGGGCTGTTATGTGGCTTTCTAATCAAAAAAGGGTTAGCCACCACAGCTGTACTTGAACATAGGGGGATGCAGGTGGCACTGTGGTGTAAACCACTGAGCCTCTTGGGCTTGCCGATCAGAAGGTCGGTGGTTCGAATCCCTGCAATGGGGTGAGCTCCTGTTGTTCTGTCCCAGATCCTGCCAACCTAGCAGTTCGAAAGCACTCCAGTGCAAGTAGATAGATAGGTACCGCTGCGGCGGGAAGGTAAACGGCATTTCCGTGCACTCTGGTTTCCATCACGGTGTTCCATTGCACCAGAAACAGTTTAGTCATGCTGGACACATGACCTGGACAGCTGTCTGTGGACAAATGCTGACTCCCTTGGCCTGGAAGTGAGATGAGTACTGCACCCTATAGTTTGCTTTGACTGGGTTAAACTGTCCATTACCTTTTCTTCTTTCTTTCTTGAGCATAGATAAGGAACCTTGAGAAGCATAGGATATAAATGCAATAGGTAAAATGGAATGATGAATTTATTTTGTTTTTTCTATTTAAATTTCAGCAACTAGTTCTAGATCTGTAGTGGGGGAGTGGGAATTGCGTATGTCAATGTCAATGCAAATCTCTCTTTTTGAGGAATCGCAAGTGGGCACTCTGGAGCCAAATGGACCTGATGGATAAGGAGACTGAAGACTTTAAGAGCAAGGAGAAGGCTCTGGGTGATGCCATTGAGAGGCTCAAGAAGGAAAACAAGTTCAGGAAAGAGAAGCTGGTGGCATTTTGGCAAAAGAAGAGGGAGCTCTCCAAGCGCACAGATGGACGAAACACCATTTTGTGGGAGCGAAACATGAAGCTCTGGAAGAAGGTCACAGATCTCTTTGAGAGCATCAGGAATGTTTTGAAAGAGGAACCAGAGCTTTGGAAAGAAGAGCTGGACAGCTGGACAGCTGAGATGGCACTTTGGAAGAAGGAGATGGACCAGTGGGAAGAAAGGTTCTGTGGGAGCTATTAGTATGTCCATTGCAAAATAAATCTCTGGATCAGCCCTCAATTGATCCCTTGCAGTGGACAAAAAAATCTGGTCATCTAAACAAGATGGTGTCAGCTAATGTACGTGGAAATTCATTAAAAGTTTTTCACAGGTGGTTTTTGACTCCGGTCTACCTGAATTGTAACTCCAAGACCACATCCTCCCTTTGTTGGAGGGGGTACAACTCCAGAGGGTTTTGTCATCATAGGTGGTGGGATTGCACTCCTGTGAGTAAATTCTGAGGGACACCAGAAATCAGGACAATCATCGGACAGAGGGTCACTCTATGACCTGCTTATTTGAATGTGTTTTGGGGAAAGAATTTGAACCTTCATAGCAAATCTATTATTAGCCACCTGTTGGTGGCTGCCTGCTTAGGTTGAATCCTGACAAGACAGAAGTACTGGTCCAGCACAGGGAACCAGGCAGAGGGCCTTCTCGGTGGTGGCACCTACCCTGTGGAACGCCCTTCAGTCAGATGTCAAGGAAATAAACAACCACCTGATGTTTAGAAGACATCTGAAAGCAGCCCTGTTTAGGGAAGTTCTTAATGACTGGTGCTTTAATATATTTTTTATATTTTGTTGGAAGCCGCCCAGAGTGGCTTGGGAAACCTAGCTGGATGGGCGAGGTATAAACTACTGTCATAGCACCAGAGTAGAAGGAGCCCTCATCATATTCTATGACCATCTTGCTTCATAAGGCTTTGTCCATTGCAGCTTCTGAAAAACTTAACTCATTCACTCTGAGTTTTTTGAGGAGCTGTGGACCCACAAAGGACTTTTCAGGAGAATAGTAACTTATTTGGCAATAGAGACAATGGTTCAGCAGATGCCTTTAAAAGGTAGTTTTATTTGTAAATGTGTGTGAATTGGAGTTGTGCAAGTTTCCCCTCCTCTATATTTTCCATTATGCTGCTGTATTTGAGAAAAAGAAAACGGAATAGACCGCTTGAAGCAGCTCACTTTAACAGGGGCCAAATATCCCTTGCTTGTAAGGGGAGCCAGTTCTGAGATTTATAAAATTTAACATGTTCCCGCACAAAAGGGAGATTTTAGGCATAGATTCCCCCCCCACTCCCTTCTTTATAATTCCAGAACTTGCAGTCATTCTGCAAAGCTGTGGGGTGGCGGAATCTGGGCAGACAAAAGGCCAGAGCATTTGTTCACACAATGCAGAATTACTTTATGAAATCCACTCACACAAGAGGTACTTAATGGCCTCTAGCTTAGATTGCTTTGAAACAAGGTTAGTCAAAGCCACAAAGGAGACAGCCATGATCACTAAACTGAGTGCTTACATTCAGGGTCAGAATGCTACTGAATACCTGTAACTTGGGTTGGCGGTGGTAGGGTAGTAGTGGAAAAGAGTTATTACTCTATAAAACCTGCTGGTGCACCCTGAAGGTTTTCTGATTGGCCACTGAGGAAGGAGAATGCAGGATTAGATAAGCTTTTGGTTTCCTCCAGCAGGGCTCCTCTGTTATTTTTTCCTATAGCATGAGGCATCCGTCACCCATTGCTATCTGTATATTAAATCTCATCCACAGAATTATGCACACAACAATGTAATTTATCCCTCATTATTTATACTCAGGCTCCGTCTGCACAGAACATTTAAAGCAGTACCATACCACTTTGAACAGCCATGGCTTCCCACAAGGAACCCTGGGAAGTGTAGTTTATTAAAGGGTGTCGAGAGTTATTTGGAGACTCCTGTTTCCTTCCCAGAACTACAATTCCCAGAGTTCCCCAGGAAGAGGTATTGACTGCTAAACCACTGTGGAAACTGTAATTCTGAGGGAGGAAGAGGAGTCTCCTGTCAATGCTCAGCACCTTTTAATCAGCAGGGCATGGAGAACCATAGTTCCAGGGCCTCAATGGTCATCCTCAGGACTCTCCGCAGACCTCCTTCTTCTTTGGCAATCACTCGTAGCCAAGTAAGATTGTCTTCCATAAACACAGTTTTAAGAATGAGTCTGTAAGTGACTGTGGAGGCCAATTCTGGATCCACATGTCCTTCCACAGTGGGGACATTGGTTTCTGGGCGGGAGTTGATCACAGTGTGGATTTGTCAAGCGTGTCTTCCTCCTTGCACGTTTCTCCCTTGTGTCCTGAGTTCGAGCGTCTTCAAAGCCCATGGCACCATTGGTAAAGGCTGTTCTCCAACTGGAGCACTCGCAGGTCAGTATTTCCCAGTTGTCAGTGTTTATACTACATTTTTTTTAGATTTGCCTTGAGACAGACCATACCCCTCACCAGCCCCGCTTCAAATTCTCTTTGAGTGCTTTATTCCTAGCTGGAGTGTATTGTTACATTTACGTAATAACTCTTGCTTGCCTGAATGGAAGATAGAGACATGTTCTCTCTCTCTCTGTGTGCAGAAACCACTGCCTTTTGGTGTGGCTAAATTGAAGCCTACTTTACAGTCCCATACCCTCCAACCTTTCTCTGAAGATAATAGGGACATCCCATCATAATTTTATTATTTATACCCCACCCATTTGACTGGGTTGCCCCAGCCACTCTGGGCAGCTTCCAACATATATAAAAAAACATAATCAAACATTTAAAAACCTCCCTTTATGGGGCTGCCTTCAAATGTTTTCTAAAGGTTGTGTAGTTACTTATCTCCTTGGCTCGGGGATTGCATAACTCCATACCCTTCATCATTTCTCCAAGGAAAATAGGGACGCCCTAAGGAAAAGCGGGACATTCCACAATCAAATCAGAAACTGGGATAACTTCTCTAAATCAGGGACATCCCTGGAAAATAGGGACACTTGGAGGATTTGAAGTCCCACCTGTTGCTGTGCCTACTTCTGCCTCTGTCCTACTGTAGAATCACAATTGTTGCTCCACCCACTTCTTCCCCTGGCTTCACCCACCACTAGTATGAGGCCCATAGGAAGTTTCCCACAACAGAAAACAGTACTTTGGGTGGGAAATCGTCCCCCACTCCTGGCATGAAATCTAATCTTCTGACAAATTCCACAAGAATGGCCATTGTTATCCAATGATTAAGCTTTGTTCCTTTCACATAACTTAGATTGGCATTCTGGTTAAAAGAATTTCCGACAGGTTCTGCACAGGGCCGGATATAGGTTCGATGAAGCCCTAAGCTACTGAAGGTAATGGGGCCCTTTCTATGTCCAGTTGGCCTTTGTCAACAACAAGTTGTTGCTGTTTTTTGTGTTGAATATATGCTATGTGGTGATTTATGGACTGAATAGGTCTTGAAAGCCAATTGCATATGTTGCCGTGCAACCAGTCCATTCAGAATGTAGGCACCCTATATATAGAAAGCAGCAAGCCGGTGATATTTTAGGGAACAAGGCTAGCAGGCAGGGCCCATGACTTACATCATAGGAGCCAACACAACACAAAATACTGTTGCTGTATGTAGGTTTTATTTTGTTTTTTATCTTATGTTTTGGAAATGTACATCCAGTTGTTGTTTTTTTCTTTAAATTTTATGTATAAGCTAAACAAGCTAGCAGGGGCCCTAAGCTATAGCTTGTTTAGCTTATACTTAAATCCAGCACTGGTTCTTCAGAATGAACCCATTTTCATAAATTAGGCTCATAGTGTCCCTGAGGGAGACGCATGGTTCCAAGCAAGCAGGTGCCAAACTCTTTGTTGCACAGCTGTAGGGTTGAAGCTCACCCATGGCTAGTGACCCTGTTATGGTTTCCCATTCTGCCCACTGCAAAAAAATCACCAGCATCTGATACCTGATGCAGCCACTTCTCTACATTCATGGTGGGGTTACCTTTGGTCTCTTGAAAATCCACCCTGTGGAAGGATCCTGCATCTCAGTGGCAGAGCTTCCACTTTGCACGCTGGAGATCCCAGCTTCAATCCATGGTGTCTCCAGGTAGGGCTAGGGGAGACCGCTGTCTAAATCCCTGGGGATCTCCTGAAGGTAAGTGTATACAATACAGAGCTAGATTGACCAATGGTGTGGCTGCAGATAAGCTAAAATAAGCTTCCCATGTTCCATTTTCATCAGCTACAACCTTGGCATTCTAATGACGGAACCAGAAGATCCGCAGAAGTTCTGGCATTGTTTTGTTAATATTCTCAGGCTGCTATGGCGATGAAGTTCTTAACAAAGGGGTCTTCATCATAGCAGGAGGAGGAGGTGCAGGTTAGTGGACATCCCAGGCTTACTTATTTTGGGGGCATTTAAGGCATCTTGACAGTTCTTTTCTCCCTCTTTTGTTATTCAAAGCCACCAAGGCTTTATCAAGGGAGCCCAGCTGCATCAGATTTATCTAGTTCAGGATCAAGTCTCCCACAGTTGCCAACCAGATACCTCTGGGAAGCCCAAAAGCAGTACATGAGCGCAAAGAGCTCTCTCTTGCTTCTGATCTCAAGAAACTGGTATTCAGATATATGCTGCCTTTGATAAAGGAGGTAACATAGCTTCCATCATTAGTAAACTCTGATGGCTTCATCCTCCGTGGATTTCTCTAATCTCATTTTTCATAGAATCATGGAGTTGTAGGGTTGGAAGGGACCCAGCAGCCTGTTCTCACAGTGGCCAGCAACAGGAAGGTCCAGCAATACATTGCAATACATTGTGCACCAACCCCTAGCACTGAATGCCCCTGTCATGATCTTTCCTCCTGAAATGACTGGCTTGAGAAGGTCCTGCATTTGGAGTGGTGAACCAAACCCTGGGGTGATGGCTGCACAAATGGACCCTGGGACTCATCAGGGTCTGAGATTGGAGAACCTCAATCGCTCCCCGCCTAGTGTGAACTGGGGCTGGTGGTGGGGTCCTCCTCCGCAACCAAGTTTCCAGCTTCCAAGCCAGAAGGTAAGGTTCCTTGCGGTGACTTGGTCTCCTCCGAGTTTGTATCCTCTGAGTCAGGCTCTGGAGTTGGCAGTTTTCTGACTTTGTCAGTGGGCAACGCAACCTCCCCTTCTAGGCCACTCACTCATGTATTTCTCTGTACACAGCTGTGATCAGATGGAGGACGGGGAGAAACATTCGGATGTCACTCTTAACTGTGCAGATTATCTGGAGGGCAACAGCAATGACATTTCTGCAAAGCGGGAGAGCTGGCACCATATGAACCATATCCCCAGAACCTTGAAGAGCCAGTTCGTATATCGCCAACTGAGAGAACAGAAAAATGCACTTCAAGAGGAAATCAGGATATTCTGGAAGAAATGCCAACGCCTACGGAGGGAGATCCAGACCTTCCGAGAAGATAACAAAACCAAGGCTTTGTGGGAGGAGATCCATGCCTTCAAGATGAAGAACAAGGGCTTCATGGATGAGATCAAGAACTTCTTAGAGGAGAGCAGGGTTTTCATGACTGAGATCAAGGCCTTCCAGACCAAAAAA
The DNA here is from genome assembly GCF_964234715.1 of Podarcis melisellensis. Classification (NCBI taxonomy): domain Eukaryota; kingdom Metazoa; phylum Chordata; class Lepidosauria; order Squamata; family Lacertidae; genus Podarcis; species Podarcis melisellensis. Next base: position 7,364,628 of record NC_138546.1, on the reverse strand, counting down.
AAGGAAATTCAGGACCAGATGAAGACCTTTCAGGAGAAGATTGAGGCACTCCAGCAGAGGATCAAGACAACAGAGGAGGAGATTGTTACCTTGGAGGAAAGGAATGAATCATTTCGAGAAGCTGTCAAAGCCTTCCAGATTAAGAACAAGGAGTACCAGGAAGCCAACAAAGGCATGCGTGAGAAGAACAAATCCATCCAGGAGAAGATAGAAGCCATTGAAGAGAAGAACAACGCCTTCTGGAAGGAATGCAAGGCATTTTGGAAGAAGGACAAAACCTTCTGGGAAGAGGACATGGCCATATCCAAAGACAAAATGGCCCTCTGGGAAGAGTATATAGCTTTGAGGGATAATGACCAAGACCTCCAGGAAGAAAAAGCGGTCATCTGGGACATGGTGGAAGCTCTCTGGGATATGAAGTACTCCATATGGAAAGAGGTAAATGGGTTCCCGGAAGAACCACAACCTGAGTTCGAGGTGGAAGTTTTCGAGAATGGCGCCGATGGAGACCATGACGAACCACCTGATGAAATAAAAGAGGTGTGAATTAATGCAATGATCTGGTTAGCACCACCTTAAAAACTCCTATACATTGATGTACAAACACCGTGGCTCCTTTGTCATCAAGACCTTTTAATAAAATCTTGATGGAATTTCAAGGTGTTGTCACTACTCTACATTGCTGAGGAGGTGGGCGGGTTCACACCGGCCATACACACCAGCAGATGATTGTAACCATGTGGACCGGCAGCCTTGCAAACCTGGTGTGGCACATTTAATTATTTATTTACAAAATTTATAATTCACATCTTTGTGAAAATAGAGAAAGACAGAGGACAACATATAAGGGTAAAATGAACAGGAGATCCATTAAAAATCATTGGAAACTTCAAAAAATACTGATTGGGTAAAAGAAAAAATAATAATGTTGCACTTAGGGTTGCCATATTTCAAAAACCCCGGATTGTTGAGCTTTTAGGAAACCCCCAACATTGTTCAGCTTTTTTTTTTAGGAAACCCTAAAAGTTGTGTTGTGTTGTTTGTTTTTACTTGCCTAAGATTCAGGACAAAAGGACAAAGCACCACCTTTCAGAAATTCCCCCAGATGTCAATTCCGCATTTGAAATCCCGGAAATGCACAGGGAAATCTAGATGTATGGCAGCCCTAAGATTGCTAAAACCCTCCTAGCATGTTGGAGGATATGGATGGCCACAGGGGAAAGGCCACAGCTCATTTATAAGAGCATTTGTTCTGCATGAAGAAAGACCCAGGTTCAGTCCTTAGCATCTCCAGGTAGGGCTGGGGAGAGAAACCCTGCCTGAACCCATGGAGAGCTGCTGCCAGTCAGTGCAGACAGCACTGAGCTAGATAGATCAACAGTCTGTCCTGGAGTAAGGCAACTTTCTGTGGTTTTTCTCTGGTGTGCATTTTTTGTTGTTGTTGGAGGACTGCGTCCTAAAATTCAAAGAGGTGCAAATTTCAAAAGATAGGTGCGCTTTGCTTTATGTATTAAGGACTGCAGAGTCACTGGGTTTGCCTGCAGATGGGAGCCCAAACTCCCTTTCCTCCAATACATAGTGTAAGCAGGATCCCCTATTTAATTTTGCATTCTATTTGGTCCTATGCAGCCTGGATGAACTGCAAACATTGGAGGGCACACATGTACACACACACACACACACACACAGTCCTTTGCTCTCTTTTCTGCTGAGTTCCAGCATTCAGGCACTCTTTATCCTCTTATTTGCTTTCAGTTGTGGGTACAGTACAAAAAAAAAATCAAAAAAATCAGTCAAGGTGACAGTCAAAGGAGCTGGGAACTGAAGCAAGGCCAAACTCCTCAGTCCCCAGGTGATCTGTTCATGGTCACGTCCCCACCAAGGCACTAAAATTTCAGTGTCAGCAGGATGTGCTCAGAGTTCATGAAAACGTTGCAGGGGAGGAGGGGAGAGGGCTTGGAAGAAGGAATGCTTAGGCTACAGGACCATGCAAACCCACTGGGTTGTTCAAATCTATCCATTTCAGTTCTCCGGGTTTCTCATTTCCCTCCCCAATCTTAAAATTCACTCCGCTGGAGGTTTTAAATAGAGTTCTGGTGGCCACGTGCCAGGGATAACTTAGCTGTGATTCCTGCATTTCAGGGGGGATGAATTCCTGGGGGTCCCTTCCAACTTTGGGAACCCAGTCTGGAAAAGATGTGACATGGCACAGCCAGCAGCTGTCTCTGAAAATTTCCATGCAGTCCACAGTATATGGAAAGAACTCCTGCCAAATGAAAACATCCAACATGGACCTCTGATGATTGCAACACCATTGCACCAAGACTACCTCATAGCTCATGGGCTGATTGTCCAACAGCAGGTGAACTAACTCTGTTGCTCAGCCCAAGATAGCTGTTAAAAATAGACTTGGCATGCACTGCTTCAGAATGCATTCAGCATCCTTGCTAACAGTGTCTAGGAATCTGACCAGATTGCGAACGACTCCCATTGACCCAAAATGGCAAATTTAATAACCCTACTAAAGCAATGTACTATCTGGAGAGGGGTTTTTAAATGTCCAAAGAGAAAACATGCTGGCCGCTCCCTGAATAAAAACCTGTCAACTCTTCCTGATTGATCACTATCACCAAAGTTGTATGTGTATATGTACAGTATTTGTTGTGTGCTAAGGTACCCAAGCCACAAAGTTCCCAGGTGAACAATAAAGCACACAGACGCTAAGTATTTTGGTTTATGGGTTCAAATAGGCCAGTGTGGTGTAGTGGTTAAGAGCAGTAGTCTTGTAATCTGGGGAACCGGGTTCGAGTCTCCGCTCCTCCACATGCAGCTGCTGGGTGACCTTGGGCTAGTCACACTTCTTTGAAGTCTCTCAGCCCCACTTACCTCACAGAGTGTTTGTTGTGGGGGAGGAAGGGAAAGGAGAATGTTAGCCGCTTTGAGACTCCTGAAGGGGAGTGAAAGGCAGGATATCAAATCCAAACTCTTCTTCTTCTTCTGTTTACAGATGTGAGCAGTTTGGCTTAGGGGCCCAGGGGTCAGCAAACTTTTTCAGCGGGGGGCCAGTCCACTGTCCTTCAGACCTTGTGGGGGGCCGGACTATATTTTTTGGGGGGGAGGGGAATGAACAAATTCCGATGCCCCACAAATAACCCAGAGATGCATTTTAAATCCAGTGGTACCTCTGGTTGCGAACAGGATCCGTTCCAGAGCCCCGTTCGCAACCTGAGCAGAATGCAACCTGTGTCTGCGCACCTGCACGTGCATGGGTCATGATTTGCCACTTATGTGCATGCTCGTGATGTCATTTTTAACGTCTGCGCATGTGTGAACGGCGAAACCCAGAAGTAACCCTTTCCAGTACTTCCAGGTCACTGCAGGACGCAACTTGAAAATGCTCAACCTGAAGCAAACGCAACATGAGGTATGACTGTAAAAGCACACATTCTACTCATGTAAAAACACCAGGCAGTCTCCACAAATAACCCAGAGATGCATTTTAAATAAAAGGACACATTCTACTCATGTAAAAACATGCTGATTCCTGGACCGCCTGCGGACTGGATTTAGAAGGTGATTGGGTCAGATCCAGCCCCCGGGCCTTAGTTTGCCTACCCATGGCTTAAGCATTGGGGTAAAGCCAGGCTATATCTTGACTATATCTGCAGGGAGTCCACTTAAGGGTAAACCACTGGTGCTCTATGACTTACATCAGATAGGGGCATCCTGAGGGGTCCCTGTGGGGGCTGTGACATGTCCCTAGCCCACGTCCAGGCTTCAGACAGGATTCACACCCCAGATCCCTTTAATAGGATACCCTTACTGAGGAGGGGCAAGCAATGACTACAACCTCCCCTCCATCCAAGCAAAAGTAGAACCCCGGCAACAGCAACACGATTGGCCTGACGCAAGGAGGGTTCAGCAATCCTCTGCCCCCTAAGCTGGCATACTTGTGATCCGGCTGCCCAGCCTCAATGCCCCTCACTGGGAAAAAGTGAACAAAGTTGTATCATTGAAATCGTATGGCTCCCAGAATAAGAATTCCTGTTCCCACAAAAAGCATGGATGGTTTCAGCTTAGCATTTTTATCATTTTTTAAAAGAAATCCTATTGATTTTGGGACCCTTTCCCCTAATTTGTAGTTTGGGACTTTTTAGTTTAGAGCATGGGTAGGCAACCTGAAGCCTGGGGGCGGAATCCGGCCCAATCGCCTTCTAAATCCGGCCCACGGACAGTCCAGGAATCAGTGTGTTTTTACATGAGTGGAATGTGTCCTTTCCTTTAAAATGTATCTCTGGGTTGTTTGTGGGGCATAGAAATTCGTTCGCCCCCCCAAAAAAAAATATATAGTCCGGCCCCCCACAAGGTCTGAGGGACAGTGGACCGGCCCCCTGCTGCAAAAGTTTGCTGACCCCTGGCTTAGAGAAATGGCAAGTGAGAAGTGACACAGTTGAAGTTTATAAAATTTTGCTTAGAATGGAGAAAGCAGAAAGCTTTTCGCCCTTTCTCATGACGCCAAAACTCGTAGAAATCCAAGGAAACTGAATGCTGGAAAATTCAGGACAGATAAAACAAAATTCTTCACACAGAGCAGGGTTAAACTAGGGAACTCACCCACAGGAAGCAGTGATGGATTAGGAGGAGGTGACCCTTCATCAGCTCTGCAGACCTCCATTGGCTACCTGCAGAGTGAAAATCTCCCTTCCACCTGAAGCAGTGTCACACCAAAGGTATACCTGCAGGTGGTAGCCACAAGAAAACACCAAATGTGGATTTCAGAAGGGGGGCGACTGGGACCGAACCAGCCTGGAATCTCTTGGATCCCAAGCTAGCACAATCACCATGGCATGATAGCACCAGAGCTGGTTCTGGCCCAATCAGAGCAACAGCTCCAGGTTGCTGGAGCAATTTTCCTGCCCCACACCTTTGGGCCTGGCCATCATGCATGGAAAGACAATGAATGTCGTTGTGGTTTTGCCATTCTAGAAAGCTCAACCAGACTTGGGGAGTTTGGCTTGCTCCTTTAGGTTGCTTATGAGGTGGAGTGGGGTCCCAGTGCCCATAGGATAGTACCAATATCCTCTTTTGAGGGTAGGGGAAAGGGCTGGGAGAGAGAGGGTGGTGGGTCTGGCCTTGGAGCAGGAGATCCAACCTCCTAGGGCCCCTCCCAGCTGCCACACAAACCTCAGTGGCCCTTGCAGAAGATAAAATGGGGTGGCCTGGGGGGAAGATCAAAAGAATGCTTTCATTCAGAGGGTCCAGCATGCTGTGGGCATTATTGTGAACAAGAAAGTTAAGGGCAAGATCCTGGCCAAGAGAATTAATGTGCGAATTGAGCATATTAAGCACTCAAAGAGCAAAGACAGCTTCTTGCAGCGTGTGAAAGAAAACGAAAGAAAGAAAAAAGAAGGAAAGGAAAAGGGAATTTGGTTTGAACTAAAACGCCAGCCTGCTCCTCCAAGAGAAGCTCACTTTGTGAGAAACGATGGCAAGGAGCCAGATCTGCTGGAACCAATTCCATATGAGTTTATGGCATAGCGTATGTGAACAAAATAAAATACTATGTTGAGGACCTAAAAAAAAAGGGGGGGGGGAAAGAATGTTTTCATCCTGAGGGTCCTACTCCCCAGACATGCCCCTGAAACAGAAAGTGAAATGTACAACAGCTCTGGAAGTGGCACCTATATTTCCCCTCCCGTTAGAAATAATAGAAGGAACATTGTAAAACAATGAAACAAACCCGAGACCAGAAAGTGGGGAGGGGCAGGTGAAAAGTGTTCTAAGTAAATACCGTATTTTTCGCTCTATAAGACACACCAGGCCACAAGACGTACCTAGTTTTTGGAGGAGGAAAACAAGAAGAAAAAAAAAATTCTGAATCTCAGAAGCCAGAACAGCAAGAGGGATCGCTGCGCAGTGAAAGCAGCAATCCCTCTTGCTGTTCTGGCTTCTGGGATAGCTGCGCAGCCTGCATTCGCTCCATAAGATCCACACACATTTCCCCTTACTTTTTAGGAGGGGAAAAGTGAGTCTTATAGAGCAAAAAATACGGTATGTTACCTGAGCCAGTGAGGGGTAGCAGACAGAAACTCTCTTCTTCTGCTGATTCCTTCTTGAGAAGTCATTTGTCGTCCTCTAGAGCGTTTCCTCAGGCTTTACTTTCTTCTTCCCTCCTTCTTCCAGTTAGCTCTGGGCCTTCCTTTACTTAGCCCTATGTCTGCATAGTGACCACATGTAAACTTGTCCTCAGAATCGCTTTGCTTGGCAGGAGTAGTAAACCTGACAGCTCTTCGTTCTTTCAACCAGCAGCCTCACTGGACTACTTGTTTCCGCCCTTGACTGCAATATATGTACCAAGATCCAACCAAAAGTCCTTCCACCTTCCCTTCTGCCCTGCTGTTCCACCGAGCAAGATTCTTGATTTGGCTTTTAATCCACCTTCCCTTCTTCCTCTCTTGCCTCCCTTCATTTTATGGGCTTAAATTAGAGCAGTATTTCAGAATGTATAGCTTCCTTAGCTGCTGTGGTCTATACCGCTGTTTTTATTTATTTTTAACTGGCCCAGGTTTTAAACAGTTCCGTACTGCTGCCATTAAGTTGTCGAGTTTTATGTGAAACTGCATTGTCTTTTTATGATATGCGAGCTGCCTTGCTGTGGGCATATAAATAAGTTTATAAATAACGGCATACCTGGACTCGAACATATGGTCAGAGCAAGGCTACTGATGGGTCGGACTGGGTGGGTGGAGGACTTAGTACAAAGGATCTGAGACAAGTTGGGACGATATGGGTTTGGGGGGGCAACTCCCATCCCTTGCGGGGGGCGCAATTAGTGCCAGCACCGTCCGTTAAGAGTTTGGGTGTACTCTTTGACACCTCCCTTTCCATGGAGGCACAGATTGCAGCTATAACAAAGGTGGCATTTTTTCATCTCCACCAACCTAAGCAGTTGGCTCCTTGCCTCTCTCGCCCTGACCTAGCCACTGTGATCCACGCGACGGTCACCTCCAGACTGGATTATTGTAACTCGCTCTACATGGGGCTGCCCTTGAGACTGACCCAGAAACTTGAGCGGGTGCAGAATGCCACGGCAAGACTCCTTATGGGGTCCTTGCTGTGAGATCACATTCACCCGGTGCTATACCAACTGCACTGGCTCCCGGTGGAGTACAGGATCAGGTTTAAGGCGCTGGTTTTAACCTTTAAAGCTCTATACAGCCTAGGACCCTCGTACCTATGGGACCGCCTCTCCTGGTATGTCCCACAGAGGAACTTACGGTCTTCAAACAAAAACATCCTGAAGGTCCCAGGCCACAGAGAGGTTAGGTTGGCCTCAACCAGAGCCAGGGCTTTTTCGGCTGTGGCTCCAATCTGGTGGAATGCTCTGTCACAAAAGACTATGGCCCTGCGGGACTTGACATCTTTCCGCAGGGCCTGCAAGACAGAGCTGTTCCACCAGGCCTTTGGCCAAGGCACAGCCTGACCCCCTCCTTTGGCAATCCTCACAGAACTTTAGCCCAATGGTTGCCATTAATCTGATTTGAATTAATTTTATGATGAAATGATTTTAGAATGTTGTATTATTTTACTGTTGTTAGCCGCTCTGAGCCCAGCTTTGGCTGGGGAGGGCAGGATATAAATAATTTTTTATTATTATTTTTATTTAGTGCCACAATGGGTACATTCTATCCAGAGCTATTTTTCTAGAAAAAGAGGAACTCACCATGAACACCATTGTCTTAGAATGTCAATGGTATCCACCTGAGGGATGCTGGGGGGAAAGCCCTGGTTCTATCACCACTTTCACAGAATAGGAAAGGGAAAAGGGAATAGAGGATCTGGCTAATTCAAATTAAAGACCAGGTGGAATACCAGGCCAATCTTATTACCTTTTGTTGCTTACTGGGAAGGAGAGGCACAAGGTGCAAACCCACCAACAGGGTCTCTGGAATAGTTCTGCCAGTGTGCTTGCACCACTATGACCTCCCATTGCCTTATCCCTCACCTTCTCCCAGTACGTTTTTGAGCACAATTCAAAGTATTGGTGCTGACCTTTAAAGCCCTAAACGGCCTCGGTCCAGTATATCTGAAGGAGAGTCTCCTCCCCCATCGTTCTGCCTGGACACTGAGGTCCAGCTCCGAGGGCCTTCTGGCAGTTCCCTCACTGCGAGAGGCCAAGTTACAGGGAACCAGGCAGAGGGCCTTCTTGGTAGTGGCGCCCACCCTGTGGAACGCCCTCCCATCAGATGTCAAAGCGATAAACATCTACCTGACATTCAGAAGACATCTGAAGGCAGCCCTGTTCAGGGAAGTTTTTAATATGTGACATTTTAGTGTATCTTTCATCTTTGTTGGAAGCCCCCCAGAGTGGCTGGGGAAACCCAGCCAGATGGGCGGGGTACAAATAATTAATTATTATTATTATTATTATTCTCCCTCCCGGTAAGCCACAGCAGCCCACCTCCTGGGAAACTAGTGTACTGGCTCTGCCATCCAAAGCCAAGTGTTACCTGTCCATGGTACTTAAAAAACCTCTGAACCAGCCCTCCTTCTCCCCTGACAAAAGCAAGCCATGCATTTTATCCGGAGTTTGCTTTCTACAGAGCACGGTAATGTGGATATTCTTCATGGCTACGCGGCGCATAGAAAGCATGCAAAGACGAGATGTCATCCTGCAGGTAGAGAGACAGACACCCTGCAGGTATCCAAAGGAAATCAAAGGAACTAATCATGCTTGCTGTTGGGAAGACACTCACAGATGCCCAGCAGGGCTGTGCAAAATACACTTAGTTACGCAGGCAGATTCAGAATCCTTTGGGGCCGGGAGGTGCAAGATTATATTGGTACGGCATTTATCTTGCGTCGGATGTTAATCCTTAATTAGGCTGTAAATAACAGAGGATCTTGCATCGTAATGACAGGCAGCGTGAGTTATTTTTTCTGCATAGCGTTGGATGGGGTTTGCAAGATATCTTTCCAAGCCTCGCACCGATTCTGTGTCGTAATGCACACTCTCGTCTATCATCTTGCTGTGTGTCCCTTTGGCAGCAGCAGGTGATAGCTCAGTGCCCCAGGCTCTGCAAGCCTCCATTCCCTTAGACAGCCGTAAACACCTTCCAAACAAAGTTTTATATGATAACCAAGAGAGGAATGTTTTGGTGCAAAACAACAAAAACAAAAAACCACCCTCAGCCAAAGCAGCACAGAGAGGTATTCCTAGTGTGTCAGCACAACAAAGGACTTAAATTCCCAACAGAGCTGGGTTTGCTCGTGCTTAACTGGAAGATTTGCAATTCCATTAGACTGCAATATGCATTTTTAAAAAAAGGTTTTAGTGCTATTCTGTATTCTGATGGCTATTTTTGCTGTGCAATAAAACTAGTCGGCTGGATTTCAAAGAAGAGAGTGTTGCTGTGTAAAGGCAGTTCATTATTTACTGTTCAGGAAATGTTTTGCTCATCTATAATACCAAATCCAAAATACAGTGGTACCTCTTGTTACAGATGCTTCAGGTTACAGACGCTTCAGGTTACAGACACTTCAAGTTATAGACTCCACTAACCCAGAAATAGTACCTCGGGTTAAGAACTTTGCTTCAGGATGAGAACAGAAATCGTGCAGGGGTGGTGCGGCGGCAGTGGGAGGCCCCATTAGCTAAAGTGGTGTCTCAGGTTAAGAACAGTTTCAGGTTAAGAACGGATCTCCAGAATGAATTAAGTTCTTAACCCGAGGTACCACTGTAGTAGTTTTGCTAGATGGGGGGAAATGAATTGATGGTTTATTAATTGAGGTGGAAGGTGATGGACTTTCATTGGAGATATTTAAACAGAGGTTGGTAGAGCATGAGATTTTTAATCCCATGGTTGTGGGTTCAAGCCCCACAGTGGACAAAAGATTCCTGCATTGCAGATATTTGGACTAAAGAACCTTTGTGGTCCTTTCCAATTCTACAATTCCATGATTCTAATTTTAAAGAGTCAGAGCAGGTAAGATTTTATTTTTATATTGGCATAATCTTTTCGGCATCAGGATCCTGGGCCTTACAAATGAAGAAAAACCCAACTATAATCAGTTGCCTGTCTACAAAATCTAAACAGTTTGCTGAGTTTCATATATCCAGGGTAATTATGTGCAATTCAAAATGTGTTTAAAGCAGAGGTGAGACTGATGTTCATTTTAGCGCAGAAATTTAGGGCTTTGCAGATCTTACAAAAATCAGAAGAGTTCAAAGTCACTCTCTGCTTATGATTATAGGGGTTTTTTTTAATCCACCCCAGCTTATTAAATTAGGGCAGAGCTCCGTATGCAAATGGCCTCAGATTTCATATATATCAGAATAATGAGCTATTGGTGCAGAATAAACAGGCTCTTTAAGAACTCTAGTGTTACAAAGGGTACATGCTCAATGAAACTTTTGGCAACGAAAAATTTCAAATCTACTTCCAAATTTTGGGTACTCTGCACAGACACTGAAGCCATGGGAATGGGTTACTAGAAATATCTGCAAACAAAGAGTTTGGGAAGTAGGAGTACAAACCGACATAACTGCTTTCACAAGCTCAAGAACATAAAAATGGGTAGCAAGAGCAAAATGTCAGCATCAATATGAAAAATATTTGCTATTCCTCATGACAACAGACTATCTAAAAGCTTTTACTCGATTACATTATGAACAAATGGAATTGATGGTGCAATTGGGGAGATTTTATGGCGTACCAGCCCAAGATGGGTTGTGTGCTGGTGGGAAACCAATACTGCAGGATTTGACTCACTATAATCTCAAATAGGCTGATCGCCGAAGAATAGATGCTTTTGAATTCTGGTGCTGGAGGAGACTCTTGAGAGTCCCATGGACTGCAAGAAGATCAAACCCATCCATTCTGAAGGAAATTAGCCCTGAGTGCTCACTGGAAGGACAGATCCTGAAGCTGAGGCTCCAAGACTGTGGCCACTTCATGAGAAGAGAAGACTCCCTGGAAAAGACCCTGATGTTGGGAAAGATGGAGGGCACAAGGAGAAGGGGACGACAGAGGACGAGATGGTTAGACAGTGTTTTCAAAGCTACCAGCATGAGTTTGACCAGACTGCAGGAGGCAGTGGAAGACAGGAGTGCCTGGCGTACTCTGGTCCATGGGGTCACGAAAAGTCGGACACGACTAAACGACTCAACAACAATCTCAAATATCAATTATATAAGGATATCAGAGAACAATATCTAGAGTCCCTACCTTGCACATCCAAACCCTGCAGAAAGCAGGACTGAACTGCTGGGGGAGTTCAACCCACTTTGGGCAATATCTCCCCCACTCCTGTGTGCCAATGGGGATGAGTGGGCGGGGCAACCCAACTGTCAATCACTTAACATCAATATGTTGTAATATGATCTACAGGTGAGTGGTCCATCCATCTGTGGAACTTGGCTTGCCAGGATGGGGGAGAAAAAGATCTCTTCTGCTGGGTCAAAGAGGTTCTCTGTCTTTTCCTATGGCCCTATCAATACATTGGGCCCACCTCTGTGAAACCCCCTCCTGATGGAGATTAAACTTCAAGTGCATGAGAAATAGTTTCTATTTCTGCAGGCATATTAAGAAAGTTTTCTATTTTTAATGGTTGGTCTTAATTGATGCTGTCCAGCGTATGCTTTTAAAACTTTTATGGACGCTGCTTATAAAATTTGGTAATTAAGCCATATATAAGTAGCTTAAATAAAATACTGTATATCTTAACCTCTAAATATTTCACACACACACACACACACACCCCAATAAGATGAGGAATTGGGTAAGGTGCATATATTTCTGCAACATAAGAACCAAATTAATGAAGACATACCTAGGCAAAGGGGGTGGAAAATATTCTTTCAGTGGAGATTAATTACAAGAGGGAAAAGATATCGGCTATTGGGAAAACCTTTGTGTGCTTAGTCTATTATTTAAAAGTGATCCCTCAACACTGTCTGATCAGTATTCAGATATACAGTGTATGCAAATCAGAGCTGCATTGCAGCTTATGGCTTAGGATCAGTGCTGCTGCAGTATGGAATCAGGTCCGGTGCCCCGCTCCTTCCGAGAAACAAAGAACCAGCAGTGGTGACTCAGCAACATGGGGAATTGACTCTGCATCTCCTCAGAGACACAGCCCCTGTCTGGTGAACCTACAGGTGCAAAGGAAGCCAGACCCAGCCAGTATGTAAGAAGCAATGGGGCTTGAGAAGCAGAGGGAAGATAGCAATCACACAGCAAATCTTGCTCTCCCTGGGCTATGGCTGTATAAAGCCAAGGGGTCTACTTCCCTTGAGTGCCCCTAAGGGCAGGATGAGGTACTGCATGCACAGTGAGCCTGCCATCCCCAAGATTGACCTTTCTGACTCGGTAGTCTTGTTATCATGGAACTGTAGGGTTGGAAGCAACCACAAGGATCATCTAGTCCAGGGTTCCCCAAACTTGGGTGTCTACCTGGACTACAGTTCCCATCACCCCTGACAACTGGACCTGCTAGCTAGGAATGATGGGAATTATAGTCCAAAAGTGGCTGGAGAACCAAGTATGGGAACCCCTGTTAGTCCAACCCCCTGTGATGCAGGAATCTTTTTGCCCAACCTGAGGCTGGAACCCACAACCCTGAGATTAAGAGTCTCGTGCTTTGTTGACTGAGCTAGGTCAGGTGTGACCCAGAAAGCACCTTGTGCTTCACCTGATGTGATGTAAACATGCTGAAGTTGAAGCCTGCTGCTCTCAGTGGTGGTGGATGTGAAGGAGACACATCGCCTACTCTTTCTCCCTCCCCACCCAGCTGTATGCTTAATAAGAACTTTAAAAGCCATCATTGACCATTAGCCTCACCCCAAATTCATCTAGGGGTGGATAGGAGATGGGGTGGGCGGTCCCTGGGGTGGGACAGAGAGGGTCTGCCTGATCCAGCAGCCTCGGGCAGGAGCAATTGATAAACACAGGGAGGGTGTGCACAGACCTAATTTTTACTGTCCAGTTTTCTTCTATTTTTGAAGGAACCTTAATGGCTTTCTCTGTTCCCAGCCAAATTAGAAAGCCATTTGAAGTTGCTGCTGCCCATTTGGGATACAGCAAGGTAATTAAAAACACAACGGTTCCTTCCAAGCATGTTGCACCAGCCATTTTTCCCCATTAAGATTTCTGTTAAGGATGATGGAAGACACCACTAATTGTGACTGCACTGAGCCAAACTTTTCTCTCTCTTTCTTTCTTTCTTTCTTTCTTTCTTTCTTTCTTTCTTTCTTTCTTTCTTTCTTTCTTTTCTTGACTATCATTCCCCATTTTGGGTGGTGAAAGGGGTCTACTTCCCCCTGAAAATGTCCTTTATTTCCTTCCCCCACCCCATTCCAATCCACCAGAAAGAAGGTTGAAAGCAAACATTGAGAGTATAATATTGTTGTAGATTTTTTTAGGGGGTGGGGACCCCCTAAACCAGGCATCCCCAATCTCATTCCTCCAGATGTTTTGGGACTACAATTCTCATCACCCCTGACCGCTGGTTCAGTTAGCTAGGGATGATGGGAGTTGTAGTCCCAAAACATCTGGAGGGCCGAGCTTGGGGGTGCTTGCCCTAAACCATAGAAATCAATAAATGGTAGGATCTGCATTATTTGGGATGTGGAGGGAGAAAGAACAGCAGCAGAGGAATTCTTGAGCTAGCCTATGCAAAACCACCTGGATAAGCTAAGGCCAGTAAGAAACAATACAGGGCCACTGAGATCCATTGGCAATACAAGAAAACTGTCCTCCCCTCGCCCCCCGCCCTGGGATGTGAACACAGACGGAGGTTGAAAGGTTGCGAGGGAAACTGGGTGTGAGGTGACAGGAAAGCAGTGTCTTTAGCAAGGGTTGCTGGGAAGAAGAAGGAAAAAGAAAGGCTGGGATCCATCTTGGGAAGGCTGGTTGGAGGCTGGCTGAGAGAGATGCCTTGGACTTCAGGGCTGCACTGCTGTGGGGAACCAGCCCCTCTTGAAATGACTATGCTGTAAGATCTGGACCCAATCCATGCAGACAGAAGGTGTAAATGGGTGAATAGACCATATTCATTCAAGCTATGACAGTCTTCACCATATTTCAGTTCTCCAAAGGAACACAGACCCTGGGTGAGTGCCTGGACCCCCCCCCCGGAGTCTTGCCACCACTCGGCAGAGAGTGGGGGAAGCACCCTACTTTTGTAACAATGCATCGTCAACACATATCAACTCATTGTCATGGACATTTACATCATACGGTTACCCTCTCTGCCACTTGTATGCATCCCACTCCATGTGACCGTGTTTACACGGGTTGTGAAGGAAGGAAGGAAGGAAGGAAGGAAGGAAGGAAGGAAGGAAGGAAGGAAGGAAGGAAGGAAGGAAGTGACCTTCCCTCACTTGGGACTGCTGCCAGAATAAGAGAAGACAGCTTTTCATCAACCAGCGGTGCATCACATCCATGCCCCCATCCTGGCACCAGTTCTGTTGGGTGCCCTTCTGAGGTTGAATCCTGACAAGACAGAAGTACTGTTCTTGGGGGACAGGGGGCAGGCTGGTGTGGAGGACTCCCTGATCCTGAATGGGGTAACTGTGTCCCTGAAGGACCAGGTGCGCAACCTGGGAGTCATTTTGGACTCACAGCTGTACATGGAGGCGCAGGTCAATTCTGTGTCCAGGGCAGCTGTCTACCAGCTCCATCTGGTACGCAGGCTGAGACCCTACCTGCCTGTGAACTGTCTCGCCAGAGTGCTTCATGCTCTGGTTATCTCCACTTGGACTACTGCAATGTGTTGTATGTGGGGCTACCTTTGAAGGTGACCCAGAAACTACAATGCAGCAGCTAGACTGGTGACGGCCACCGAGACCACATAACACCGGTCTTGAAAGACCTACATTGGCTCCCAGTACATTTCCGAGCACAATTTAAAGCCCTAAACGGCCTCAGCCCAGAATACCTGAAGGAGCATCTCCACCCCCACCATTCTGCCTGGATGCTGAGGGCCAGTGCTGAGGGCCTTCTGGCGGTTCCCTCATTGTGAAAAGCAAAGCTACAGGGAACCAGGCAGAGGGCCTTCTTGGTAGTGGCACCCGCCCTGTGGAATGCCCTCCCATCAGATGTCAAGGAAATAAACAACTACCTGACATTCAGAAGACATCTGAAGGCAGCCCTGTTCAGGGAAGTTTTTAATATGTAACATTTTAGTGTACTTTTGGTCTTTATTGGACGCTGCCCAGAGTGGCTGGGGAAACCCAGCCAGATGAGTGGGGTACAAATAATAAATTATTATTATATTATTATAGGTCCTTGAGCTCCATATAGGCACTCAATTCAAGGTTTTAATATTCTGCCGTTTTCTGCATTGTTTTTGACATTTTTCTTCCATTGAAATACTTTGAAATTGATTACATCATCGGTTCCGTACGTCATGGCCACAGTGAACAGCAAGAGGGACAGCACAGGTTTTTGAGGAAGCCGAACTTCAGTGGAACGGAAACGCCACTTGATTGCAGTGAACACAGGAATAGGGAAGAAATTGCCGCATCTCTACATTCCTATTCCTTGCTCCCTATTGGCATCTGCCTCCATTCTGTTGGGTGAGATGATGTCATATCTTGGGCTGGGTCATAGCTGTCAACTTTTCCCTTTTCTTGTGAGGAATCCTATTCAGAATGGGAAAAGTTGACAGCTATGGGCTGGGCCCTGCCCTAATGATCCTTTTTTATGACATTCATGTGGCTTTTTCCACTCACAAGTGTTCTGCCTTAAAAAAAAGAAAGAAAAAAAGCCTGAATCAACTTTTAAGAAGTCGGATGGAGCTCAACGGTCCCTACAGTAATAAGAGAGATTCTGCTGTTTGTGCATTTTTGAACTTATTATGTTTAATTGGCATTCTCAAAAAGGAATGCTGTGGAGGAGAGGACAGCTTTAATGAACCCCCCCAGTAGATTCCATGATGCTCCTCCAAGTTTATTAACTTTAATTATTCTTTGTTTAATCACAGAGAGGGCAAAACAGGGGGAGGGTTAGGGAGGGGGTCCCCTGAGACTGTTGGGCTGTAGGTCAGCCATATGCAAATAGGATGTATCAAACTTGTTTAAAAAAACAAATGCACATCTAAAAATGTTTCACTTCTACAACAATGGCGGGGGTAGCTTCTGCAGTGCATGTTTGCATGAAAAATTATTCCTGTAAATTGTCACTCAGAGACGGGGATCACATGATTTGAAAGTCACCAAGGATCAGTTCCCATATACCATCAGGGCTGGGGTCTGCCCAGAGACATGAAAAATAATAAAAAAGAGGTTGCATCTGAGCATGCACAGAGCCACACCGGCTCAACACAGGGGGTTTCATGAGTCACGAGGAGACAACCACATCTAATTATATCACACTGGGGAATTCCTGTTCTGCAACTCTGAAAGTTAGAGATAACTCATGCAATGTGTTTGTATAAATACCCTCCAACATTTCTTTGATGGAAATGGGGACGTCCTTTTCAATAGCACTAGCAGCATTAGTAGTAATTTTATTATTTGTATCCTGTCCATGTGACTGGTTTCCCTAGCCAATCTGGGCGCCTCCCAAAATATATAAAAATAGTAATAAAACAGTAAACAGTAAAAAAACCAAAAAACCTTCCCTATACAGGATTGCTTTCAGATGTTTTCTAAAGGTCATACTTATCTCCTTAGCTCAGGGGTTGCATAACTCCTTAACCTTCAACATTTCTCCAATGAAAATAGGGATGTTCTAAGGAAAAGCGGGACATTCTGGGATCAAATCAGAAACCACAAGGGTCATCTAATCCAACCCCCAGCCAAGCAGGAAGATTTTGCCCAATCTGGGGCTCAAACCCATCACTCTGAGATTAAGTGTCCCTTGCTCTGCTGACTGATCTACCGTATTTTTCGCTCTATAAGACGCTCCAGACCACAGGACGCACCTTGTTTTTGGGAAGAGGAAAACAAGAAAAAAAATATTCTGAATCTCAGAAGCCAGAACAGCAAGAGGGATCACTGCGCAGTGAAAGCAGCAATCCCTGTTGCTGTTCTGGCTTCTGGGATAGCTGCGCAGCCTGCATTCACTCCATAAGACACACATACATCTCCCCTTACTTTTTAGGAGGGAAAAAGTGAGTCTTATAGAGCAAAAAATACGGTAATCTGCTTTAGCTACATGGCTATGTCACCAAGACAGTACAAAGTAAGCACAATGATGTTGGGGTCTGGAGTGTGTAGATGTTACCCCACAAGTGTCCCAGGGGGGAAATATGATGTCCATTATTCGCACTGAGATCCCGCCCCCAAAAAACATAGTTTTGGGGGGTCTGATCTCATGCAGCACCCCAACATGCACATTTTTGGGTGCCATGCGAGTGCCACACTGAGATAAGTGGAGAAGCATGGGCATGCAGACACACATTCCAGTTTTGGGACTCAAGATGTTGAAGGGTATGTACCAGTATATATATTGACTGATACAAATATTTAGGTACCATTATGTCATTATTAAAAAATCCAAATCGTTTTCAAATTCAAAACAAACAAACCCCACATTAAAACCATATAAATGCCATATAAAAGATTTATAAACAGATATCAATTAGCCATTGAGGAAATATGTGTTCTTTTTTTTTTAGCAGACCTTTTTATTAGTTTTTACATATATTTTCCAAACAGAACATAGCATATCATCTCATCTTATACAACATTTTGACTATTTTAGTCTGAGATTTCCATCAACCACTTCTAATAATTTTCAAACCTCAACTCTTAATCTTACATTTGTTATCCTAACTATTGCTTTTAATAATCCATAGCTTAAAATCCATTCTCATAAATCTTTTCTGCAATATTTCATATAGTTCTCCTTACAAAACTTATTGGAGTCCTACAAGCGTAGTCAGGTGGTTACAATTGTCTTTCAGATAACTTGTATATTTACTCCAATCTTTCAAGAATTTCTGGTCCCACTGGTTTCGAATTCTCCCTGTCAGAGGAAATAGGTTTTCTTAATTGGCTGCATAGGCCTGGCAAAGTAGGAAAAGTTTTGAGCAGGTGTTTAAAAGCCGAAACGTAAAAGTGCCTCCTAAATCTCTTTTTGCAAAGTATTCCACAAGATCTGAGCTGATGATGCTAAAGGCTTGGTTTCTTGCTTTTACCAAGTCAGCCTCGCCAATTCAAGGAATGAGCACAGAAATAAATAGTCTGGTAAGACTGTTGGTCAAGGACTAAATAAACTTAAGGTTTATGAAAAAGAAAGCCATTCTTTTTCATAAACCTTTCAGATTACAAGCTGAATTGGAGTCATCAGATTAATGCAAAAGGAAGGTCTAACATTAACTGCTTTGAAGTAGGAGAAGGAATGAAGCAAAGTCTTAGGAGGGGGCGGGGAATGATCCTGAGATGGTTACTCAAGAAGGAATAAGCAAGGGAAGGGTGTGTCGCCTTTCTGTCTATCGCCCCCAGCTGGTTCAGGTAGCTCACTGCAAGCATTGTAGCTTTTCTCCCAACAGATCCTTCATCCTCATTCTGACAATGGTGGACTTCCTTCCCCCTCGGTTTGCAGCGAAAATGGTTTGCATGAAAATGATGGCTACACCAACGTGAGAAATATCTGTTCTGAAAACTCTGAGGAGGGATGCTGGGGAAATCACTTTGATCCTGAAACTGCAGAAACACGCACGCACACAGAGAATTTACAAATGTGACATTTTAAAAACAGTTGTTTCAACATCATTTAACGTGCTGGAAACATGGGGAGAAAGCAAACAAACAGGCAAAAAAACCCAACCCAGCCCTAGTCTGTTTCTCATCCCCTGCCCCACTTCAATTGAAAAATTACAGGTGTTACATATTTTCAGCACCAACCTACCATTTTATCTCAGTTTACACGGTATTCTACTTTCTGGAGACGTAATTATGGTCTTTTTCTGGAGTCTCCAATTACAGACTGAATCATGATACAATACATAGTGGGGGAAAGGAAGCCAGAAAGTGGAATGTGAGTGTGGGCAAACACTTTTTCCTGCTATACAGAGTTTAATAGGAAGTGACACGGTTCTGTCCTGGTCCCAGTGTTGTTCCTTATAGTTATAAACGTCTTGGATGAAGGAATAGAGGAAACGCTCATCAAATTTGGAGATAATACCAAACCAGGAAAGGTAGTTAATACCTCAGAAGTTAGAATCAGGATTCAATCTGATCTTAACAGATTGGAGAACTGGGTCAAAGGTAACAAAATTAATTTCAAAAGGGGCAAATATAAGGTTCTGCACGTAGGCAGAAATAATCAGAGGCACCATTATGGGATAAGGGACAGCAATATGTGTGAAAGGACTCTAGGGGTCAAAAAAAAGATTAAAGCAATTCTAGGCTGCATCACCATCAATATGGTGCTGTAGGAGACTCTTGAGAGTCCCATGGACTGCAAGAAGATCAAACCTATTCATTCTGAAGGAAATCAGCCCTGAGTGCTCACTGGAAGGACAGATCCTGAAGCTGAGGCTCCAATACTTTGGTCACCTCATGTGAAGAGAAGACTCCCTGGAAAAGACCCTGATGTTGGGAAAGATAGAGGGCACAAGGAGAAGGGGATGACAGAGGACGAGATGGCTGGACAGTGTTCTCGAAGCTATGAACATGAGTTTAACTAAACTGCGGGAGGCAGTGGAAGACAGGAGTGCCTGGCGTGCTCTGCTCCATGGGGTCACGAAGAGTCGGACACGACTAAACGACTAAACAACAACAACAAGGCTGCATCAACAGAATTGTCCAGATCAAGGGAAATCATAGCACTCCTCTAGTCTGCCTTGGGGAGAGACTATCTGGAGTACTGTGTCCAGCTTTAGGCACCACAGTTGATGAAGCATATTGACAAGCTGGAATGTGTGCAGAGGAAGGTGACCAAGATGATCAAGGATCTGGAAATGAAGCCTTGTTAGGAACAGTTGAGGGAGTTAGGTATGTTAAATATAGGGAACAAAAGTCTGAGAAGGGATGAGGTAGCCATCTTCAAATATCTGAAGGGCTGTCATATGGAAGATGCAGCAAGCTTCTAGAATTCTATGGTTCTAGGGTTCTTATTTCACCTTGGCTGCTTCCATTTGGGAAATTGTTTTGTTTTTTTAAGTGGTCAATCAAGCCCTCCAAAGGTGTAAGTGTTTATTGCATGGCTGCAGTAAGACCGGCGATTACTTTTTGCAGCCACGCAAACTTATGTGACCCAGAAAAGAGACACACACTCAAGCATCCAGATTCCCCCAGCAGCTGCATGAAATGAATTCATAATCTTGAATGGATATATTATCTGTTCCCATTTTCTTAATAATGATAAAGATGCAGCCTAACTAAATTGCCGTGACCAAATGAGAATTATCAAGGATTTCTGCACAGCTGGCTCCATCTTTCCAAAGCGGGTGATGTAATGCAAAAACTGGATACGGATCAAGAGGCACAGTCGTGATCTTTTAAAAGGTTGATAAGAGGTGAGCCGAGAAACTGATTTGTCAATCTGCTGCTCATTAAGTAACCACAATGGAAGCTGGGCATTTGTTTAAATCTGAGGTAGGCAACACGATGCCCTCCAAATGTTGTCAGACTACAACTCTCATCACTCCTGACCATTGGCCATGCTAGTTGGGGATGATGGGAGTTGTGGTTCAGTATCATCTGAAGGATGCTGGGTTTTCTGCCTTTGTTGTAAGTACCAAGTACAGTGGTACCTCTGGTTACTTACTATATTCGTTCCGGAGGTCCATTCTTAACCTGAAACTGTTCTTAACCTGAAGCACCACTTTAGCTAATGGGGCCTCCCCCCACTGCCACCGGAGCACAATTTATGTCCTGAAGCAAAATTCTTAACCCAAGGTACTATTTCTGGGTTAGCGGAGTCTGTAACCTGAAGCGTATGTAACCTGAAGTGTATGTAACCCGAGGTACCACTCTACAGTGGTACCTCAGTTTACGAACAGCCCTGTTTATGAACTATTCGGGTAACGAACTCCGCAAAACCGGAAATAGTGTTCCGGTTAGCGAACTTTACCTTGGTCTACAAAAGGAAAATTTTGGTGGAAGGGCACCGGCGGTGGGAGGCCTCATTGGGAAAAGTGCACCTCGGTTTAAGAACGGATTCAAGGTGATCAAGGGCTCGAAAACCAAGCTCTATGGGGGAATGATTGGGTATGTTTAGCTTGGAGAAGAGGAGACTGAGAAGGTGATATAATTGCCATCTTCAAATATCTCAAGGGATGTCCATGGAAGAGGGAACAAGCTTGTTTTCTCCTGCCCTGGAGGGTAGGACATGAAGCAACGGCTTCAAGTTGCAAAAAAGGACATTGATTAAACATTAGGAAGAACTTCCTGATGGTAAGAGCTGCTCGAGAGTGGAATGGATGACCTTGGAAGATGGTAGACTCACCTTCAGTGGTGCTTTCTGTCATGGGTGGCCATATGTCATGGATGCTTTAGTTGAGATTCCTGCATTGCAGGGAGTTAGACTACACGACTCTTGGAATTCCTTCCAACCCTACAATTCTATGATTCTACCTCTCTATCATGCCCCTTTTTACTTTATCCCCTCCCTAAACCAGAAGCTGATCAGAAGGTCGGCATTTCGAATCCCCGCGACAGGGTGAGTTCCCATTGCTTGGTCCCTGCTCCTGCCAACCTAGCAGTTCGAAAGTACATCAAAGTGCAAATAGATAAATAGGTACCACTCCGGCAGGGAAGGTAAATGGCATTTCCATGTGCTGCTCTGGTTCTCCAGAAGCGGCTTAGTCATGCTGGCCACATGACCCAGAAGCTGTCTGCGGACAAACGCCGGCTCTCTCGGCCTATAGAGCGAGATGAGCACGGAATCCCCGAGTCGCAACTGGACCTAATGGTCAGGGGTACCTTTACCTAAACCAGA
Source organism: Podarcis melisellensis (assembly GCF_964234715.1). NCBI lineage: Eukaryota > Metazoa > Chordata > Lepidosauria > Squamata > Lacertidae > Podarcis > Podarcis melisellensis. The sequence goes on along the minus strand of NC_138546.1, from coordinate 7,342,732 downwards.
AGCCCCAAATATTGTGACCTGACTTCAAAGTAATATTGCTCCATCCCCTTCATCATTTCAGTTGTCCTTTTCAGAACCTCTTTCCATTTGTCTTCTTTTTCTTTTCTTTTTGGACAGTGAGAAACATCATATTTGTAATGTGTCCAGACTGTTTCTGTTTCCCAGCACAAAATCGAAAATAAATGCAGCCACCTGACGTCAGTGAGTTTATTTCCACCCTATTGTGGGGCGGGTGAGGGGTGAGCAGCAATGAGACCCCGAGAAGTCAGTCCATCAGTAACACCAGACTTTTGAAATGCCAGCCCCAGTAGGTGACCTGGAGGACAAGTTATCTGACAGGATGATTGGATTGTGCTGAAGTGAACTACCCTTCATTTGGCGCTTTTGCTCAATCGCGCGGGGCCATTGACTAACTGTCAGCCTCCACAGCCTCTTGGATTCCTGCAGTAATTCATCATAACCAACCCAGCTTGCACACTTCAAGGAAATGTGTATTTCCTAGATGGGAGGAAAATGTGGGGGAAGCCAAATACTGGCTCAGTAAGCGTTTTCAGGTTGAAAGTGTTGCTGTCAGAAATGGTTAGTGGTGTGACAAAAGCCAGGGCACTAGGGGGTGTTTAAAACACCCATGGGGGATCTTGCCTCTCTCACACATTCTGGTGTCCCTCAACAAACCCCAAATGTCTTCCTTTGTCTTCTGTCTCAGAAGGAGGAGGAGCATCTAAACACACTTCAAATCTCATTTCGGCAAAATGTGGTGAAGGAAAACCACATGTGCATAAAAGCCTAACACCTGGGGAGGTTTGTAAAGGAAGGTGAGGTCTTTCAGATAACCTCAGCACAACCCAAAAAAGCTTGCACGCTAATAGATATGCCTAACAAAAACCCTGGTTGTTTCTGTCTATTCTGGTGGGTGGAACTTGAATGGCACCTTCAACAGAAACCAGTTTTCTTCAGTTTTAGGCCAGGGCTTGCCCAAGACATTTTGCAGCCTTGATCAGACTGGTGTGTGAATCTTGTTTCCACAGTGGCAACAGGCCTCAACGTTGCTCAATAGTAACCTTGAGAGATCGCTCCTGACGCTCCTGGCTATGTCACAAGTCATTGAATAGAGGATAGATGATGGATAAAATGACTTGAAAGCTTGGTTGTTCACACAGCAGTCTTTTTGAAAATGGCTGCCATTGATACCGGCACAAACTCACATATTGATTTCTGCACTACAGCTCATAAGGCCTATTTAGAGTTCTCTGAGTGAGCAGTTTCAACTGACAGCAACAGAAACATGTGAAATGGATGTTAGAAGCAGGAGAGCCAAGCGGTGAATGGGACAAGGAGCAGGAATGGGGAAGGCATGTGCAAGCTAAGTTAGCATTTCCCGTGACTTCATTTCTGCTCCACAAAATGAACAGGAGGTCATGAGCAGAGAGAAAAGGTGAGGTCATTGGGTATGGGGAAGTAGATTACATTGTTCTGGTTGGATATAGGAAAACTTGCAGGCTTCCAATCAGAAGGTTGAGAGTAACAGAAAGAGGAAAGTGCACTTTGTGTTTTCCTGTCAAACTTCCAAGCTCTTCCTCTCTCTCTCTCTCTCTTGCATGAAGCAGCCATGAAGTTGGCTCCCACCATTTAGACTTAGAATCCAAAGCCATCTTTGTAGATATGGAGAAACAGCAAGTAAATAACCTTTTTTTCTTTAGCAACGGGACAAGGGCCTGTCTTATTTACTCTTTTAAGCAAAGTTAGTGATGTGTGAATGAGACAAAATGGGTGGTGGCGGCGACTGAGTAGATCCAGGATCTGAGCTTTCAACTCTGCTATAAACTATAAACCAACCAATTTCATTTTTAAACCACCTGGAGTTCTTTCTTGTAACAATTTCTGTAGCTCAGTGATAGAGCAAGTGCTTTCCATGCAGGAGGTCCCAGGTTCAAACCTCAGCATCTCTGGTAAGGCTGGTTGTTGTTGAGTCGTTTAGTCGTGTCCGACTCTTCGTGACCCCATGGACCAGAACACGCCAGACACTCCTGTCTTCCACTGCCTCAAGCCGTTTGGTCAAACTCATGTTAGTAGCTTCGAGAACACTGTCCAACCATCTCGCCCTCTGTCATCCCCTTCTCCTTGTGTCCTCCATCTTTCCCAACATCAGGGTCTTTTCCAGGGAGTCTTCTCTTCTCATGAGGTGGCCAAAGTATTGGAGCCTCAGCTTCAGGATCTGTCCTTCCAGTGAGCACTCAGGGCTGATTACCTTCAGAATGGAGAGGTTTGATCTTCTTGCAGCCCATGGGACTCTCAAGAGTCTCCTCCAGCACCATAAGGCTGGTAAAACACTGGAAAACTTCTGGGAGCTATAGGGAGGTGCCTTATCTCGAGCCAGACCACTAGTTCATTTAACTTGGTATTTTCTATACAAACTGGCTGCAGCTCTTCAGGGTTTCATCTCTGTGGTATTTTATGTATTCTGACTTTGCTTTGATTTTAATTGATTATGCTCTAGTAATGACTGTCTGTCATTGTTGGGGTGGTTTTATTTTGATTTGGAGAGTTGATTTTCCCATGCAATATTATACAGTGGAACCTTGGTTCTCGAACTTAATCCATTCCAGAAGTCCATTCAACTCCCAAACATTCAAAAACCAAGACACGGCTTCCGATTAGCACAGGTGCCCCGGAAACAATAGCCGACAACCACATTGGATATTCGGCTTCCAAAAAACCTTTGAAAACCAGAACATTACTTCCAGGTTTTTGGCATTTGACAGCCAATTTGTTCATCAAGTCAGCCATTCAAGAACCAAGGTACCACTGTATTTCAAATGGATTACTGAATATTGCTTCAATTGTTTGAAGTTGCTTATTTTTTACGGCCCTTTTTTTCATTAGGACTTATTTGCATTGGATCAGAATGTTATAGGATGTGAGATCTTGGCTGTGTGTTTTGTCATGTATATTGGCTTGTAAACTGCCTTGCATATACTGCAGGAACCTAGAAAGGTGGACTATATTTGAAGAACAAAATGAAAAACAAAATGAAATTCTCCATGGACAAATGTCTCGGTGCCAGAGGTGTTGAGGGTCAGTGGCGAAAGTGGGTGAGGCAACACATGTTATATTTTTAAATTATGGAACTCACTCCCACGGGAGGTAGGTCACCAACTTGAATGGCTTTAAAAGAAGATTATTCAGATTCATGGAAGAAAAGGCTGTTGATGCCTACTATCCATTATGGCTGTGCTCTGCCTCCACATTTGGGGGCAACAATGCTTCCAAAAACCAGTTGTTAGAAACTGCAGGAGGGGAGAGTGATCTTGTGTTCGGGTTCTGCTTGTTGGCTCCCCTCTCGGGCACCTGGTTGGCCACTGAGAGAACAGGATGCTGGACTAGATGGGCCATTGCCCTGGTCCAGGAGAATCCTCTTACACTATTATTGTCAGAGCTGCCCAAGGTCCCAGCTCACAGAGGACCAACGCCAGTTCTCGTTATATACAAAAGTCTTTATTAAGGTTCAGTTTCGATTCCAAAGCCGCAGCGCGCAGCTCTACGTCTCAACCCTAGACCGCTGAAGCTCCGTCTGAATCTCCTCCCCCCAGACACCAGTTCAAGACCCTAGCCTTGCTCCACCTCCTCCTTTGCTCCTTTCTCCTCTGGGTCCTTCTGCCCGCTGGGGTGTTGCCCTTTCTGGACTCTTCTGATGCTGATGCTGACGAGTCCCCGGATTCTTCCCCCTGCCTCCGGCGTGCTTTAGGACCTGGCTCCCAGTCTGCGCTCCCGGCTGTCCCGCGCGCCTGTGCATTTGAACTTGGCGCGCGCGCCCAGCCGGTAACCTTCCTCCTGACCGTTACACTGCTCCTTTCACTGCTTCCTCCTTCGGGGGGGCTAACTGGATCTGACTTCCCCTCTATTCCCTCACTCAGCGACAGGGGCGTGGTCAGCCCCGACTCATCTTCTCTTTCCCCTGAAGTGGAAACCAGTCCTGACACCTGGGACTCTTCCCCCCCGCTACGCTCTGGTGGGGAACCTGGTCCCGATCTCCAGCTGCTGCTTTGGGAGTCACCGCTGGTTCCTTGCTTCTGGTGCCTCCCTCCCGGGAACCCCCTTGCTCTGGCTATCGGTGCCCCCTTCTGGGAATCTTCCGAATCACTGGACAGACTCATGGAATCTCTTGCCCCACTGTCATCCTCACCTACGCTGCCCTCGGATTGTTCCCCTTCGCTCTCCGCTTCCTCTTTCCCCTGTGCCTCTGCTCCTGAACCCCTGACAATTATGTTCTTATGTGTGACTCTCTCCTTTTCAATAATAGTATATATTCCAACATACAAAAGTCAATAATAATAATAATAATAATAATAATAATAATAATAATAATAATTTATTTATACCCCACCCATCTAGCTGGGCTTTCCCAGCCACTCTGGGCAGCTTCCAACAAAATATTAAAATACAGTAATGCGTCAAGCATTAAAAGCTTCCCTAAAGAGGGCTGCCTACAGACGTCTTCTAAAAGTCTGTTATTTGTTGTTCTCTTTGACATCTGGTGGTAGGGCGTTCCACAGGGCGGGTGCCACTACCGAGAAGGCCCTCTGCCTGGTTCCCTGTAACTTGGCTTCTCGCAGTGAGGGAACCACCAGAAGGCCCTCGGCGCTGGACCTGAACAGTTTCATGATGATTGTTATTTTGGCTTATTAGCCACTCTAATGGCCCTGGGAGGTGTCAGGGACCATGCTGAGGAGGGCTGCACTGGTGAAGAATGGTGGGAGCCACCCCCTCCCCCTGATCCTGAATCTTCCCAGGAGCAGGAGGACAGCATAGATTTGGAACAGTGGTTTGCAGAGGGGCATAGTTCAGAAGGCAGAAGCTGGGAAATACTGGATGGGGAACAACTAGGAGAAGAAGAACTGGGAGAGAGAGAATTAACAGATTCACAGTCTCTGGATAGCATCCACCCCCTTCTCCAAATTTACAGAGACATAGGAGTGACATAAATTAATAGGGACGGAGCAGGGAGTGTCCCTTAATTGGGAGCACCACCATTTCTAGGAGACCTGTTCTTTGTTCTCTCACTGTGATTATTAAATATTCTAACTGGTAAGGCGTTCCTTTCGTTTGATTTCTTGTCTACTGCCATGGGGGAAGGGTGCTGATTCCCCAAAGCCTGACAGAAGGTCACAACCATTTGGAATGCATCATAAAAACCAATCAAAACAAACCACAATGATAAGAATAGAGTGGGTCCTAAAACTGATCTCTCTCTGCCCATCTTTCTATTCATCACCCATCCAGGAAAGGAAGAAGCCTTATCACAGCTGAAGGACACACAGAGGCAAAAGTACTTGAGGAGGGTGCAGAGGACAGCTCACCTTTGCCAAGCCCTGGGGGACAGAAAGAGAGATCGGATGGGCTGCTTCTGGCCCCTGGGATTGAGGCACCCAATTTCTGGGCTATGTGCAGTGGCTCAGACCATTTCAGACTCAATCATCTCTAAAACAGTTCTCCCAGATCAAAGCCCACCCATTACACCACACTGCTCAGCATTCCTGCAGGAGACTGGTTCACACCAAGCTGTCGATATTCCTCCTGCAAGACTCTTGATCCTTCTCCATCTTTGAAGACAAAGCATCCCGCCAAAGCATCTTTTCTCAAGCCTCCAGGGGACCAGGGCTTGCAAGAAAAGAACCTCCTTCTCCTTGTCATACCAATGGGATTCCCACTACAGGTGCATTGCAGACATGCTTTTTTATCATTTAGCAGCCAAAGCACAGACCCAAAACCTCCTGCTTCTCGTTGTGATGAATTCTCGACAGCAGGGCTAGGGGATTAAGAATGATATTCATTGCCTTGTCTGTTTTTGCTGTGGGGGTCCATCTAATTAGTCTCAGTAAGGGGAAGAAGAAGAAGAAAAATGAGCAGAGGAACAATTTGCCACTCAGGTGGCCTTACAGTCCTACCTACTTCTGTGAATTGGCTTAAGAACGTTCAGCAGCAATCGCAGTTGGCCCCTCCGTGCTGAAAAGTGATCCCACCTCTGGTAAGTAGGGCAGAACTAGATGCTGCTAATGTTAGCATTTGTGCCTCCTTCCACACACTAGTGCTTGTTGCCCTGGATTTTTGGACTTGCCAGCAAAGCGAGGGAGCTGCCCAACAAGAGCTAAAGCCAGATCACTGAAGATATAGGGGAGCTGTCCAGCTAAGAGGTGAAAAAAATGAATTTTCAGAGCCAGGACCCACTTTGAACCGAAACATGCGTTTGAGGAGCCACTTCTCAGTCTTTTACCATATATTTGCATGTTGGCAGTGCTCTTGTTCAGACCACCTTGGAAATTGGGTCCTGATCCACCCGGTGAAGACCAGTGAGCTAGAGCACATGACTTCTTCTTCATTCTTTGGTGATCATTCGTAGCCGAGTAAGATTGTCTTCCATGAACACGGTCTTAACAGTGAGTCTGTAAGTGATTGTGGAGGCCAATTCTGGATCCACATGTCCTTCCACAGTGGGGACATAGGTTTCCAGGTGGGAGTTGATCATGGTGAGGGTTTGCCAAGCGTGCCTTCCTCTTAGCACGTTTCTCCCTTTCGTCCTGCGTTCAAGTGTTTTCAAAACCCATGACACCTTTGGTAAAGGCTATTCTCCAACTGGAGCACTTGCAGGCCAGTGTTTCCCAGTTGTTGGTGTTTATACTACATTTTTTTAGATTTGCTTTGAGAGAGTCTTTGAGCCTCTTTTGTTGACCACCAGCATTACGCTTACAAATTTTAAGTTTGGAGTAGAGTAGCTGTTTTGGAAGACAATAATCAGGCATCTGTACAACATGACCAGTCCAACAAAGTTAATGTTGAAGAATCAATACTTTGACACTGGTGATCTGTGCTTCTCCTGTCTTCCCAAGTGATGTGTATAATTTTTCAGAGACACCGTTGATGGAATCTTTTGAGGAGTTGGAGATGGCGTTTATGAGGGTCCACATTTTACAAGCATACAGTAAGGTTGGTAGTGCAATAGCTTTGTAAACAAGCATTTTGGTTTTCTTGTGAATGTCCCAATCCTCAAACACTCCGCACTTCAATCGGGAGAAAGCTCAGGTGATGCTGGATTTTGGCATCCATGCTGGCCCTTGTGGAAAGATAATTGCCCAGGTAGGAAAAGTATTGACATTTCCCAGCGTTACACCATTGAGTTGGATCTGTGTCACTGCAGAGGGGTTGTTTTGTGCTTGTTGGTGCAGCTGGGCCAAAGAAGGATGTTGCAAAGCAGATAATAATAATTTAATTTAAAATTTAATTTAATTTAATTTATATGCTGCTCATCTGACTAGGTTGCCCCAGCCACTCTGCGTGGCTCCCAACCAATTATTAAAAACACAATAAAACATCAACCATTAAAAACTTCTCTGAAGATGGCTGCTTTCAGATGTCTTCTAATAGTCAAATCTATGTGCTCTAACCTTTGGGTTATGATCTGTACAAACTCCTTTTCTTGAATAAATGGCGTGGGGAGAGAATTCTGTGCCGCTGTCAAGGAAGAACAACTTCGAATCCAAATATATTACAGACTTGCTGAGAAAGAAGAACCTTAAGCAGTAAAACCAACAGTTCTTTGCCACCACCAGCTCTTTCAACAAGGATAAAGCTGGTCTTCTAATGTCTGTGATTCAAATGCCTATCTTTGGTGTTCTTGTAGACAGAGAGAAGGGATGTTTTTTATTCAGCCAATCCATTAGGTGTGAGCAGGAGCCTCTGGCATTGGGCTGGAAAGCTGTTGGCGCTCAAACAGTAATGAAAAGTTACATTATGTGCGGCTATGCTATTTTGCTTTACAGCCATGTTCAATTTCCACCCAGACATAGTAACTTAGCACATCAGTGAGTCCAGCCAAAGACCAGGAGTCGCTTTTGCATTTACCAGTTTGGCTTTAAAGGGATTCCTGCGAGAGAAGGGCAAAGAGCTGATGAGTTACTGAAAGGTTTGTGCCACCCCCTTTTTTCAGATTTTGCTTCCAAATTTTCGCTCAAAGCCATTTTTCAAAGGTCAAGAACGGAGGTTCCTGCTTGAGCAAAACATCGAAGATTTTTTTTCTTTTTCTTTTACAAAATAAATAAAAGCAAAACAAGTTTTGACAAGAGGATAAAAATCACTCCAGGCACATTCTGCCATCTCTAAGCTGACATCCTGTTCCCCCTAGAGCACAAATCGGAGATGAATTTGCAGATTCAAAACATCTGAGGAACTTTCCAAGGAAGTCAAATGAGTTTTAGTAAGCCTATCTATATCTATGCCCTTCTTACACTGATATCCTGCCTCACTTTTGGCGGAGAAACCAAGGTGATGTGCATTTAGTTCCCAGAAAGAGGTAGTCACCTATCTGGGCACTGACCAGACCTGCTTGGCATCAGCAAGGAAATGGCCTCCTGTGCCTTCAGGTTGTTGTGGTTACAATTAATTCATTGATCCCCTTCTCAATCACCACCTCAAGGTGTGTTACACATAAGATAGTTAAAGACTTCAAAATCACAAAACAACAACAGCAAATTGTTGTGGCCGCTGAGACCATATAACACCTATCCTAAAAGACCTACATTGGCTCCCAGTATGTTTCCAAGCACAATTCAAAGTGTTGGCCTTGAAAGCCCTGAATGGCCTTGGCCTAGTATACCTGAAGGAGCATCTCCACTCCCATCATTTGGCCTGGATGCTGAGGTCCAGCTCTGAGGGCCTTCTGGTGGTTCCATCCCTGTGAAAAGTGAGGTTACAGGGAACCAGGCAGAGGGCCTTCTCGGTAGTGGCACCCGCCCTGTGAAATGCCCTCCCATCAGATGTCAAGGAAATAAACAACTCTCTGACTTTTAGAAGACATCTTAAGGCAGCTCTGTTTAGGGTGGTTTTTAATGTTTGATGTTTTATCGTGTTTTTAATAGTCTGTTGGGAGTCGCCCAGAGTGACTGGGAAAACCCAGTCAGATGGGCGGGGTATAAATAATAAAATTATTATTATTATTATTATTATTATTATTATTATTATTATTATTATTAACTTCAAAATCACAAAGCAACAACAGCAAATGCATTTAAAGCAGTATTAAAACCACTACAAGGACCTCAAGACAGCACACATGGTTCTCCCTTTCCTCATTTAATCCCCCACAAAAGCATTGTGAAGTAAGTTAGACTGAGAGGGCAAAGACTGGTTTCCAGTGAGAGCTTCATAGTCAAGTTGGGATTCGAACCCTGGTCTCCCAGGTCCTAGTCCAGCACTCTAACCACTATGCCACACTGGTGAGGCATCTAATTATAAGCCTGCATTTTTATCAAAGCTTATATATTTCAATCAAGGCTTGTATTTTAAAATGAGCTTAAAAAGGATTTTCAAATGTTTCATGCCAGGCAGAAAACCTTGGCCATTCTCCTAAGACAAGGGCCCCCCTTGATTTATAGCAGGAAAAACAATTCTCAAAGTCATAAAAAAAAGGGAATTACATACACTGCCCTTGCAGGTTGAGAAAACACAATTAGGAATGGGCAAATAGTAAAATGATACTATGGGCCTCTCTTAAACCTTGAGCTAAATTTTCAAAAGCCAGGAGCAAATGGGGAAAAACATCTAGCTGACAGAAAGAGCATTTTTAGGAAATCTTCTAAAGCTGTTTCTTTCTTAAACTGAGAGAGTTAAAAAGGGCAATAAATGTTGGGAAAGGCAACTGGCTTGGCTGGAGAAGAAGAAGCTTCTTCCTATTTTATTTTGAGGCTAGAAAGGAGGGTGAAAGGGGGAGGTGTAAACTAAAGAGGCTTCTTTTTAAAAGCTGTTTTTTACTGAGTTCCTTCCTTTTTACTTTGAGAAGCTTTATTCTTTTAAAAGGCTACCTATGATAATGTATGAAATATATTAGCTTAAATATATTGGCTTAAATGTAATTATGCAAAGGATTTAAGAAATGCTAGATTCATAGAGTCATATTGCAATAGGAGACCAGAGGGGCAAATGAGCCTAGCCCCCCTTGCCAGACAGGAGACGCCATCGAACACTTCTGATATATAGTTGTCAGGCATTTGTTTAAAAGACCCTCAAATGAAGGAGATCTTTCAATGATGATTAACTCAAGATCCTTGAAGATAAAAATGTAAGATTAACCATTTGTTTTAGAAGGCAATAGGGCAAGGAGGGCAAGAGGTGAGCTGGTAATTAAGATTCCATGTAAGATATATTATTACTTATTTGTCATTTATATATAGCTCTTTGTCTCCCTTATAAGGATAGAAGGAAATGGGTGTATCTATTGTGATTGGTTCTAGCAAACAGCCAATAGGAATTCCAACCAGGCTGATTGGACAGAGGCAGCCACAGGAGGAGCAAAGGGGGCTGGATTAAGGGAATATAAGTGCTGGCCAGAATGGCAGGAGGGCAGGCCAGAGCTTGGTAACCATATACCACTGAGCCTCTCATTTATTTGTCTGACAAATAAATTAATATTTTAATTTCTCTATTGCTGCGTTGAATATTTCATTCCAGCTAAGCGTTAACCACAAGCAGAGGTGCTACACTGGCTCTACAGTAGTTATAACGTTCTTCTTAGTCTAGCTTCTCTCTCCCCCGCTCCTTCCTCCACAATTTCCTTATTTTCTCGCTTTCTCCTTGTCATCAAATAAAACCACCCACACAAACATGTATCAAAGTTCTGGTGAAGCTGCTTACGTAACCTGGTATAGGTCAGGTCACAACCTGGTTGTGAATCACAGTTGAAGACCAGTGATCTAAAATATCACCACTTTTCGCTAAAGCAAGACATACTTGAAGATAAACTCGCAGACAAAGCTGAGATCAGCATGACCTCAAATGTACCCTGCAGTCATAAATTGGCTGGTGATTAAATAATAAAAAAGCATTGTACATTACATCCTTGTGTAAATAAAACGTGATCTTTCATTCGTCTTTCCAAAAGCAGCCATTTCATCCTACGGAAAGTGTTTGTGAATATCCATATGCATGCTTGAGTGTGTATGTACATTAAAACTCAGGAGAGTTTGTGCCTGGAATCCACAGACTTCTGAACTTCTTCTGTTAATTTAGTGGCTACTTCAGATGCAGAGAAGCAAAAGACAGAGTCTCTTTTATTATTACCTGCTACAAAATATTGTGATCAGGACTAACCCCCCCCCCCCGGAAACTCACTAGTACTCAGTTCCATCACCTCTCAGGTAGACACCATTGCCATTATAAGAGAACGAGGGAGGCATTCGTTGTAGGTTCCAGAACCTCTTTTTTGAGAAAAATAGCACTGATTGTGTTGTATATCAGAAGAGATGTGATAGTTGCAAATTGGCAGCGGCAGTAGTAGTACTATACCACCTTTCTTTTCAAGAATACCAATTTGGTTCAGAAACAAATAAAAGGCAACTGCAAGATGACAAGAATAAAATGAATTATAAAAATACAACCACCTGTAATTAAAGTATTCTTGCCCGCCACCCCAAACTCTGAACAGTGTGAGATTCCAGGCACTTACCCAGGGTTTGCACTTCCTTTTGGAAATGAGGCATAGCAGAGACTGTGGTGTCTTTAGGAGATATGGTTTATTTACACATATATACAACCTGGTGTCTATGGTGGAGGGGCTCCTAGCAGAATCGACCCAAGAGGGTTTTGTTTCTCCCATAGCTGCAGCCTTGAATTCAGGCATGAATCAAACATTGCTCTGACTCCCTCTCCAGCTTGCTGCTTTTTCTTCTGACTCACATCATGCCAGTTTTCCCAAACTCCAAACTCTGGCGTTGTCTGTTGCCATATCACGTGGAGCCCCTTTCCTTTGTTTCTCCTAATGGCCCATCACCCTGGTGATTACCTCCACAGGAAGCTAGCCCAGGGGTAGAGGAAGGGGTGTGTGGTGGGGCAGTGCACCCCTGGTGTCACCACTGAGGGAGGGTGACTAAATGTCGGGCGGCACTCACCACAGGGCCTGCAGAGCACTCTAGCCATGCGTCTCTCCTGGGAGTGACACAGTGGCTTGGGTGCCTGCAGGCCCCATGCTGCCGCAAACGGTCCACCTGCTGCCTCCCCCTCAGCTGTAGGGCAGCTGAGTGGGAGGAGGTAGGCAGACTCCTCAGAGGCCCTGTGGAGCAATTTGCCTCTGTTCACCCCACCCCGTGGGTGGCTGGCCCCACCCCCTTGCACGGGGCCTGTGCGCCGCTCCAGGCGCTCAATCAGCTTGCTCAGCCGCTGAGCTAGCCTAGTTTATATTTCAACACTTGTCGGATCCAGGGATTAAGAGGGTCTCTGCATACAGCCTACCTCCCCTAAACTTGAAACGGTATATAGGGTGGCATCAACTAAGTCCCCATCTGCACTGTACATTTAAAGCTGTATCGTACCACTTCAAAGGCTCATGGCTCCCCCCTAAGTGTCCTGAGATGTGTGGCTTGTGAAGGGTGCTGAGAGTTGTTATGACACCCCTGTTCTCCTCACAAGGTTGCTTCCAACCTAACACCTGCACAGTGTAGACCCACTGGAATTCACAAACCAGGTCCATTAATTTCAATACCTCTACTCTTGAGTAGGCCCCCATCTGTGCTATATGTTTAAAGCACTACCACACCACAGTCATCTGTGCTATCTATTTATCCTGTCTATTTACCGCCCTGAGACATGTGGTTATAGTGTGGTATAGAAATTTAATCTACTACCACACTTTCCCATGTATAAGACCTAGGGTTTTTTTATACTTTAAAATAAGGTTTAAAATCTGGGGGTGTCTTATACACAGATAGTGCATATGCCCGTTTTCTAAATTTGGGGTCCCCAAAAGTAGGGGGCGTCTTATACACGGGGGCATCTTATACATGGAAAAATACGGTAATTTAATAATAATAAAGCAGCATCATTCCACTTAAACAGTCAAGACTTCCCCACCACAAAGAATCCTGGGAACTGTAGTTTATTAAGGGTACAGTTTGTTAAGTAAAGGTAAAGGGACCCCTGACCATTAGGTCCAGTCGTGGCCGACTCTGGGATTGTGGCACTCATCTTGCTTTATTGGCTGAGGGAGCCGGCGTACAGCTTCCGGGTCATGTGGCCAGCATGACTAAGCCACTTCTGGCGAACCAGAGCAGTGCACGGAAATGCCATTTACCTTCCCAGTGGAGCTGTACCTATTTATCTACTTGCACTTTGACGTGCTTTCAAACTGCTAGGTGGGCAGGAGCAGGGACCGAGCAACGGGAGCTCATCCCGTCGTGGGGATTCGAACCGCTGACTTTCTGATCAGCAAGTCCTAGGCTCTGTGGTTTAACCCAGCACCAGTTTGTTAGGAGACCTCTACTGCTCCCTGAGAGCTATAATTCCCAGACTGGCTTAATAACTCATCCCTCTTTTCCAGGGAACTTGGGAATCATAGCTCTGTGACGAGTCTTCTAGCAATACCTGGCACCCTTAACAAACTATCGTTCCCAAGATTCTTTGCCATGGCTATTTAAGTGGCATGATACTGCTTTAAATGGGTAGTGCAGATGGGGACAGAGAGAACAGCATTTTTAAAAAAGCAGCACAGTAATTTTTTTCGGCACAGCGCTAATAATTTCCCTTAATGAGAAATAAATGTGCACTATTAAAACAAGAGTAGCATGACATCTGCCTTGGCTGCAAGGCATTTGAGAGATCTCAGGATTTTGTCCCTCTGAAGCTGATAAACATACCCAGCAGGTTTTGGGTGGCTGTGTCTCTCTCTGTGTATGTTTAGTCTCCCAGTCAGAGCATTCTGTTGACAGCTGAAATTGACCAGCCAAGAAATTAGTACAGACATCATTAAACTCTCCAGCTCAGCACATTCAAATGATCCATTCTCCTGTTTGCTTTTAATGGCCTATGACTCCTATCTCCCTTCACAGTAGATTCTTCTGCTCCTTTGCATTTTAATGCCCCTTGTCATCACAGAACACATGGCTTTGAACAAAGCTATATGAAACAAATGGAATCCAGGAACTGACTTACCGGTCTATCTGCTTCTCTATATACCTATCTAGGTTATCTCGGAAGGGGAAAGTATAATTGGAAACATAGACTCATAGGCATGCAGCAGTATATTTCATTAGCATGTGCACCCAGGGAATGGGTTTATTATTTTTTATTTTAATGAAGGAAGAAGGGAGGGGAGACAACAAAAAACAAATAAGGGACAAGGAAGAGATAAAGAGGCAAAAAGGTAACAAGATACCCACAACCAGAGTGGTCAAGAAGGAGATTGACTCATGCCAAGCTGACCAGAAGTAGCACAGAGCTGGTAGGCAATGGGTCAGATAAAAGGTAAAGGTAAAGGGACCTCTGACCATTAGGTCCAGTCGTGACCGACTCTGGGGTTGCGGCGCTCATCTCGCTTTATTGGCTGAGGGAGCCGGCGTACAGCTTCTGGGTCATGTGGCCAGCATGACTAAGCCGCTTCTGGCGAACCAGAGCAGTGCACGGAAACGCCGTTTACCTTCCCGCCGGAGTGGTACCTATTTATCTACTTGCACTTTGATGTGCTTTCGAACTGCTAGGTTGGCAGGAGCAGGGACCGAACAACAAGAGCTCACCCCGTCGTGGGGATACAAACCTCCGACCTTCTGATCGGCAAGTCCTAGGCTCTGTGGTTTAACCCACAGCGCCACCTGCGTCCCTCATAGCCACTATACAGCCCTACAAAAAAAGTACTGCAGAAGGGCAAACTCTTTAAAAGCAGGGCACCAGAATGCATTTAATGTGTCATTTCGGTACAGAGACATCAAAACATCATATAAATATGATAGCTCATTTCAAAATAATGGCAGAAATTGCTAACAATAAAACGACAGCCAGGCACCCTGCAGAAATCGTTATGGATGAGAAGACACCCTCTTCGCTTCTTGGCTCTGGGACTATCCACACCGCACCATCCTTGAGCTGTTTATGTGATGGCTGCCTCTAATTCCCCCCACCCCAACCCACCCAGCGTCAGAAATTTTGTATTGGGTCTGCATAACAGCTGAGCCCGAACAAATGTTTTTTCAGGTTTACAGGCAGAGAGGCCGTCATTTCCATGTTTCCCACAGACTTTTTACGTTTGTGTTTGGCTCCTGTGCAAATTGCAAAAATGAACGGAAAGATTTGCTGTGCTATAATGAATATAAAGCACCGGTCTTTCCTTTGCTTGTAAAATAAATAAATGCTAAAAAAAACGCTGAGTCTGGTTTCTTTTTCTTTTTTTCCTCTTTTGCATATCTTGGGAGTCTCTTGATGTAGGCAACTCGCTTTACACTGATGCTGACATCAAAGGATAAATAAATTAGGGCTCAGCTGGAGAGAGAAGATCTTCGCAAACAATTCCACCACTATCAAAAGACACCTGCCCTTTTGGCGATTTTTTTTCAGAGATTGCTGTAAAAGGGGATGAAGGTGTTTGCCTAAGGTGTTTGCATTGCCCTGAATAAGATTTGTTTGACTTTTAGTGATATTGTGATAGACAATGTGTGGTCTCTGATTCGCTAGGATCATTCATGTGACCAGTTCAGGAAGAACTGTTTTCTTACCTAGCGTTGTTTGTTCTATGCCAGCAAGCGCGTAAATCTGATTGGCTACTTAGTGTATTAATTTCATCCAATTCAGGCAATGCTCTCCCTCTCTCCCTCCCTCCCTCTCTCCCACACACTTTTTATTAATTTTTATTTTACAGACGACAATAAAACAATGCTATATACCAACAATTGAGAAGGTAGTTCCAGTAATGTTTTCCAGTAATACATCTCAAGTCAAAAGCTATAAAGCAAAGGTGCCTGTCCAGAGATGACTGAGTCAAAGGAGAGTAGGGATCCTTATTCAAGAATAGCTGTGGATTACATGAAAACTTTACAGATGTGTGTTGAGTGGTTCTGTTTCTTAATTGTGTTAATTCTGTTTCTTAATTCTGTGTCTTAATTGTGAATTCTAAAGCTTATATATATATACCGACCCCTCTTGCTCTCCAGGCTTCAGGAAGCTATCCCCCCCGGCCGGCAAGCCCCCAGCGCAGCTTCGCCATTGCTCTGGGACCCGTTCTGGGGGCTGGGGTTGGGGCAAGCTCGGGCTTCTCCCACCCCCAGCCCCGCAAGCTCCGGGAGGGATGGCGAACGTGCGCACACCTTCCCCATCGCTCTCGGACCCGTTCTGGGGGCTGGGGAAGCTCGGGCTTCCCCCACCCCCAGCCCCACAAGCTCCGGGAGCGATGCCGAAGCTGTGCGCAGTACCCAGCAGCTGGCATTCTGAGGCTTACTATGTCTGAACATGGAGGTCCTATTTAGCAGTCCACATTCAATATGCCACATTTCACCCAAACAGGCAAGCGTGCTTTTTTTATATGTGTGTCGAATGCTCAATGAGTCCAAGTGCTCTGACCAGCTCCTGACAGAACCAAAATGCAGACGCCGTAGCCTTTGGAGAGGCAGAAAGAGGCTCGCTGCTTTCCCAGAGAGGGCCTTGGCATTGACGTTCTGGCGTACTTGGGCCAGGATAGAGATGATATTTGACAGCTGCAGCACGGCAAATGGCAGCAAGAAAACACGTCGCCTAAATAGACAGAGACAGAGCTGATCTGCAAGCTGATTACATTTTCAGGCTGCCAAGGGACGGTTCATAATGAGGATGGGTTACCAAATCTGTCAGGAGCCTTTAAGGCTTGCCTGGCCCTCAACTGGAGATGAGAGGTATTGTCTGATGACCAGATGTTGGGGGGGCACAAGCGCACCCGTATGCCCAGTTTAGGAACAGGGGTTCACACCCAACCATCAGCCATACTCTCAGACCTATTGAAATGACCAGGCTTAATTGGCGTAGGTCAATTAATTTCAATAGATCCACGTTGAGAAGAACTTAGTTGTCTATGTTGGGGCCCTCTAGATGTTGCAGGATTCTAGGACCTGTAAAAGAGTAAAAGAGCATTGGGAAATTGTTATGTACTGAGTTGAATAGGATCCAAAATGGAGCAGTCTGATTGGTCCTAAAACAATAGGATCCAAAATGCAGCAGTCGGATTGGTCCTAGAACAATAGGATTCAGAATGCAGCAGTCGGATTGGTCCTAGAACAATGCAGCAGTATGATTGGTCTGCAGGAGCCACTCAATCCAGCTCCAGATGGAAGTGAATTCACAACCTGATTGGCCTACAGGAGAATTCCGGAATTAGCCAATCACGTGCAGCCCATTGTGTAAATAATGTATATAAAGCAGATACTTTGAGGGGACATTCATTCCTCCTCACCACTATGAGCTGAATAAAGAGCATGAAATCCACTCTTGACTCTGAGTATATTTCAGAAATGATCCATAATGAATTGAAAAAAATGTTTAAAAGTATCCCCCCCCAAAAAAAACAGAGTCCTTTCTGTTGGGGATAATTCAGACTGAAATTCCCAGGTTTTTTAAAAAAAATTATTTATGTATGGCACTACTGCGGCCTGTGTTTCATTAGCCCCAAAATGGAAAACAAGTGAGGTCCTAACCAAAAAAGAGTGGCAACTTAAGTTGACAGAATATGCACAGTTTGCAGACTTAACATATAGAATAAGAGAACAAGAAGAACATACATTTAGAGAAGATTGGAAAACCCAAAGAACTCTGCTTCATGAACCTCTGCTTGTGAGATATGCTCTTGGACCCTTGCTCACCTTTGGGACTAATCGCAGTGCAGCTGTCCTCTTGCACAGCTCATGGAGGTGCAGCCATGCTCTTGCACAGCTCTCATTCTTTTCAAAGACACACATGTAGGCAAGAGCTGGGCCAGCCTTTGTCTGCTTGCTACAAAATTTACAGATGTATTTTTAGGTGTGTTGAGTTCATTCACAGGACCTTCAATACATCCCATAAAACAACATAAAGAACGCCTTATCCTTTCTCACTGGACTCCTTCTCTACTTCAGATTCCACCCTCTTTCTTTCTGCAGATTCATTAACCAGAAGAAAAATCTATCTTATCTTTCCCAGCATATTTCTTCTTTTGTTTCAGCAGCTTTTGTGTTTCCCTGTGCTGCTTAGAGATGGATGAGCTACTGCCTGCTCCTTGCCTGAGCTCTTTGGATTATTTACTGGTGCCAAAGCAGCTTGCTGTTCACACGCGAGTGTGTGCATAAAAGGAATTTTGAAACGGACAATGGCTGCTTTAACGGGGCTTTGAGCCTTGCAAATCATCAGGCTCTGGTGCTCATTGCCCAAGTATGGAGGATAAAACTATCAATGGCTGGTAGCCCCAATAGCCAGGTTCCACCTCCACTGCCACAGGCAATATGTCTCTGAATACCAGCTGGTTGAGAGAGTACTGGTACTCTCAGGCTTCCCCCAGGAGGCTGTTTGGCCACTGTGGGAACAGTGCCGGATTTACGTATAAGGTAAACAAGCTATAGCTTACGGCTCCACTCTCTTGGGGGGTCCCCCCAAAAATTAAAGGAAACAAAAGTGGATGTACTCATCCAGTCTCAACTAGGGCCAGGGCCTTTTCAGTACTGGCCCCGACTTGGTGGAACAGTCTGTCACAAGAGACTAGGGCCCTGCGGGACTTGACATCTTTCCGCAGGGCCTGCAAGACAGAGCTGTTCCACCTGGCCTTTGGTTTGGACTCAGTCTGACCCTTATGTTTCCCTCCCCTTATGGTTTTGATCTATGGGCTACTTTTAAAATGAGGCTGCATTTTAAACTGCATTTTAATCTGTATTTTAAATTGGTTTGTTTTTTCCCCTATTATGTTTTTACCGTAATTTTACTAGTGTTATCTGCCCTGAGCCCGGCTCTGGCCAGGGAAGGCAGGGTATAAATAAAATTTATTGTTGTTGTTATTATTATTATTATTTCCAAAATATAAGATAAAAACAAATAAAATAAAACCTACAAACAGCAACAGTGTTTTGTGTTGTGTAGGCTGCTGTGATGTAAGTAATGGCCCCCACCTGTTCGTCTGCTCCCTAAAATATCACTGATTGCTCATTTCTATATATAGGGTGCCTACATTCTGCATGGACTGGTTGCATGGCAACATGTGCAATTGGTTTGAGATACCTAATAGGTCCATAAATTACCATAATACATATAGTCAACACAAGAAACAGTGACAAATTGTTGTTGACAAAGGACAGCTGGACATATAAAGGGTCCCATTGCCTTCAGTAGCTTAAAGGTAAAGGGTAAAGGGTAAAGGGACCCCTGACTGTTAGGTCCAGTCGTGGCCGACTCTGGGGTTGCGGCGCTCATCTCACTTTATTGGCCGAGGGAGCCGACATACAGCTTCCGGGTTATGTGGCCAGCATGACAAAGCCGCTTTTGGTGAACCAGAGCAGCGCACGGAAACGCCATTTATCTTCCCGCTGGAGCGGTACCTATTTATCTACTTGTACTTTGACATGCTTTTGAACTGCTAGGTGGGCAGGAGCGGGGACTGAGCAACAGGATCTCACCCTGTCCCCCACGGGGATTCAAACTGCCAACCTTCTGATCGGCAAGCCCTAGGCTCTGTGGTTTAGACCACAGCGCCACCCACATCCCTAATCATATATTAGGTAAAGGTACCCCTGCCCGTACGGGCCAGTCTTGACAGACTCTGGGGTTGTGCGCCCATCTCACTTAAGAGGCCGGGGGCCAGCGCTGTCCGGAGACACTTCTGGGTCACGTGGCCAGCGTGACATCGCTGCTCTGGCGAGCCAGAGCCGCACACGGAAACGCCGTTCACCTTCCCGCTGGTAAGCGGTCCCTATTTATCTACTTGCACCCGGAGGTGCTTTCGAACTGCTAGGTTGGCAGGCGCTGGGACCGAGCAGCGGGAGCGCACCCCGCCGCAGGGATTCGAACCGCCGACCTTTCGATCGGCAAGTCCTAGGCGCTGAGGCTTTAACCCACAGCGCCACCTGCGTCCCTTTAATCATATATTACATCCAGGCTAATATTCCCCATTTGCTTTGGTTTCTCCCTCCCTGCACTTGATACTAGGAATATAGGGATATGCCTATATTTTGCTGAGTCTGACCATTGGTTCCTCTAGCTTTTTATTGTCTGTACTGGCTGACAGTGGATTGCCAGGCTTTCTAGGTCAGGGTTATGCTGGATACGCTGTGGATTGAAACAGAGGTCTTCTGCATGCAAACAGATGTTCTACCACTCAGCTACCATCTTTCCCTACATGTAAAGCTTCAAGAGCAGCATTGCTCCAAAGGGGACCTTAGCTTTATAGATTCTTTCCCATGCAATTGTGAAAGACAGAGTCACCTGTTTGAAAAGGATGGGGTCAGCTAGTTGTCACCTCACCTCCCCTCACCTCACCTCGCCTCACCTCATTTTATTTTATTTTATTGTCTTGCTCACCCAGACGAGAACTTTGGCTCTCTTTTCACAAAGCCTCTCTCTTTTTTTCCCCCTTTCTGAAATGTAGATGTAATTTTAAACATCAACAAATCAACAGGAATCACACGGAGAAGATAACAAGATACCCACAGACTTCTATAATTACAATTGATTTTCTATCCCAGTTTGCATTAGGAAGCGTTTCTGCACTGCCTGTTTCACATTAACCAAGTTAATACCAAATATACTTCAAACACTCTGTAATAGGATCTTTGCAATCTGGTCTCAAATGAGCTTCCCTTGTTCCGATGGTTCAAGTCTTGATTTTAAATCCTGGTTTCCAAGTCTTCTCTGTGGTTTGGAATGGCTCAAAACTATGTTGGGAGGGTTTTATCCAGGGGAGTGGATCCATTGAAATTAGCAGATATGGCTAGGTTAGGCTCATTGATTTCAGTGGGTCTACTCTGAGTAGTTACCCACTGCCTTGAGAGAAGAAAAGGCTATGGACTAAACCCTACACAAATCTGGAGTGGAGTCCCTAAAGCAGTTAGGTAGCTCCTTGTTTGCCTCCTCCTGGCAGATTCTGCAGCCAAGCTGGTGGCAAATGTCTTGCTCTGCTTTCCTTTGGCCCATGATAGTGAGGCCAAGTAGTGATGTATGGAAGTGAGAGCTGGACCATAAAGAAGGCTGATCGCCAAAGAATTGATGCTTTTGAATTATGGTGCTGGAGGAGACTCTTGAGAGTCCCATGGACTGCAAGAAGATCAAACCTCTCCATTCTGAAGGAAATCAGCCCTGAGTGCTCACTGGAAGGACAGATCCTGAAGCTGAGGCTCCAGTACTTTGGCCACCTCATGAGAAGAGAAGACTCCCTGGAAAAGACCCTGATGTTGGGAAAGATGGAGGGCACAAGGAGAAGGGGGCGACAGAGGACGAGATGGTTGGACAGTGTTCTTGAAGCTACCAGCATGAGTTTAACCAAACTGTGGGAGCCAGTGGAAGACAGGAGTGCCTGGCGTTCTCTGGTCCATGGGGTCACGAAGAGTCAGACACGACTAAACAACAACAACAAAGTGAGGCCAAGAGAGGGGTCTTGTCGGCTGGGCAGCCTAGAACCCCCATACACACTGCCCAGGCTTGTGCCCTCGAGAGGTCACTTCAAGGTTGGAGGCAGCTGTGATTCTCCAGCAATTTGACTTCATCCCCACTGAGGTGCACTCCATTGTCTCTCAAGACAGACGGATACCAACAATTGTGAGTAGAACATAGTCAAATGCAGACTGTAATTACAAATAGCTCCACTAGAGCTTAAGGATTCCATATTTGGATCACTGTGAGATGTTGTTCGCCTTTGAAGATGCTCAGATCACTTCAACAAGTTTAAAAATAGGGCTGCTAGACTGTAGAGTGGTGTGAGGAGAGGTCTGGGAGGCATCACTGCTGGCGTGCTGAGGTGTTGGCAGTACAGCTGGAAGATGTGTCAGTTGAGCCAGAAGTGAGAGAAAAATGTAAGAAAATCCTGCTGAATCGGGACAATGACCCACCTTGTCCATGCATTCTGCTCTTGCACTGGGCAACCAGATGTCCATGGGAAGCCTCAAAGCTGGATTTGAGCATAAGCGAACTCTCACCTCTTGTGGTCTCCAGTAACTCATATTCAGAAGCATTATTGCCTCTGACCTAAGGTTACCAGATATTTTTTTCAAAGAATCCGGGGACGCTTTTTTTTTTAAAGAGAAAAAAAGTAGTTGTTTTTTTTAAAAAAATAATAATAATATAAGAAGTAATCTCTTCTGTGGTCTCCTCCGTCTCATGGCCTTCCTCTGGGCTCCGGTCTGCTCTCTTGGAGTGCTAGCTGCCATGGAGTTGGTTTGTGTCGAGCCTGGACTTGGCCACGTGTCCTTGCCCTCCCGGTGTTCTCCTACTTCTCCTCCTCAGTGGTGGCAGTGTGGCAAGGTCGGGGTTCCCCTCTTTTTCCTCCTTCCTCTTTTTCTCTCTTCCTTCTCCTTCTCCTCTCCTTCTTCTCCCTGCATCAGCTCTGGGATTTTCCTGGCCCCGGAGCACCGCTGGGGAGTCAGCCAGGTAGCGGGGTGCTCTCGCTCCTGGCTCAATTTGGGTCATGGGGGGTGGGCAGCAGCCCCCCCCAGTTGACGCGCCAGATGTCCCTGGTTCCCCCTTGGCAGTGGCGGCAGCAGGGGTGGCCTCAGCAGCCCGGATCCAGTCTGGTAGCGCAGTTGGCTCTGGCTGGCTTCAGGAGCTGCTTGCTGCCCTGCCGCCCACCATTTTGCCCCGCCAGAAGTCCCCATATGATGTGTCTTGTGCCGTTGAACCAATCAGGCAACATTCATTCCCTACTAATAAATCTACAACACTTAAAATATAAATAAAGGTAAAGGGGGACCCCTGACCATTAGGTCCAGTTGTGGATGACTCTAGGGTCATGTAGCCAGCATGACTAAGCTGCTTCTGGTGAACCAGAGCAGCGCACACAAACGCCGTTTACCTTCCCACCAGAGCGGTACCTATTTATCTACTTGTACTTTGACATGCTTTTGAACTGCTAGGTGGGCAGGAGCAGGGACCGAGCAACGGGAGCTCACCCCATCGCAGGGATTCGAACCGCCGACCTTCTGAGTCCTAGACTCTGTGGTTTAAGCCACAGCACCACCCGCATCCCTAAAGTATAATCCAGGGACATTAAATGAAATCCAGGGACATTCCAGGGATGGATTTTGTCCGGGGACAGATTTGTAAATCCGGGGACTGTCCCCAGGAAACAGGGATGTCTGGTAAACCATACTCTGACTGTGGAGGTAGGGCATTGCTATGATGGCTAATAGCCATCAATAGTCTTCTTCTGCATTGATATGTCAAGCATCTTTTTACACCATTCATGTTGGTGGCTGTCATTGCCTCTTGCAAGAATCAAATCCATAGTTTAATTATCAAACGTTGCGGAAGAGCTTCCTGAGGAAGCAGAGCAGCTCAGTCAAAACACAGAACAAAGGTGGGATGGCAGATGTCCCCACAAAGAGAATCAGTAACTGGAGCTAATGAACCAACATACAAGAAAGGAAGGAGGAGTGGGAGAGATGACAATGGAGGGTGAGGATGAATCAAAGACCACAAGAGAGAAGGAGAGCGTTGGGTGAAGGCAGGTCAGGAGCCTGGTGTCAAGCAGAAGGTGGAGATGAGAGAATGATTTTGAATGGACTGGAAAGAAAAACAGAAAGAATGGATGAGTGAACATGAAACAGAAAAGGAAAAGGAGGACAACAACAATCAGAGAACCAGGAAGTAAACAGGCAAAAATCAAGCAAAGAGACTGGAGTCTCTGTTTTATAAAGCTGTCTTTTTCTGGTCCCAAGGAGGAGCCCATGGGGCATGGCAAAGTAGCAAAGGAGGTTAGCATCACACAGAGCAACTTTCTCCAATGAGCTCTGGAGGTGAGCAGGGTTCATTTGAGCCTCTCCATCCAGCAGTAGAAAGAAGGGGAATATCTCTTTCTTCTCCCTGGAACCTGGAATAAACAACCCTATGGCAGTGACCTAGGAATCCTGGGGAATCTCATTCAGGTCTGGGCACCCTGAGAAAATTAAATTTCCCATAACCCCCTGTTTGCTCAGGAGGTGTGTGCTTTTTTGGGTGGGAGGAGATTGACCTTCCTGTTGCCATTTGATCCATCGCCATAAAGGAAGACACCAGGTGAGGGACGTTGGGCTCAAAGTTGGGGTGGGAGACTTGGCAGAGATAGAAGTTGCAAAGGCAATTGCAAAGGTAAAAACACTTGGATGAAAATAAATAAAAGGCATGTTCTCAATTGTGGATCATAATTGCCAATAAGATAAAGGGACCCCTGACCATTAGGTCCAGTTGTGGACGACTCTGGGGTTGCGGCGCTCATCTTGCTTTACTGGCCGAGGGAGCCAGCATACAGCTTCTGGGTCATGTGGCCAGCATGACTAAGCCGCTTCCGGCGAACCAGAGCAGCGCATGGAAATGCTGTTTACCTTCCCGCTGGAGCGGTACCTATTTATCTATTTGCACTTTGATGTGCTTTTGAACTGGTAGGTTGGCAGGAGCAGGGACCGAGCAACGGGAGCTCACTCCATCGCGGGGATTCGAACCACCCCCCTTCTGATCAGTAAGTCCTAGGCCATGTGGTTTAACCACAGTGCCACCCGCGTCCCTATAATTGCTAGTACCTAATCTGAAAGGGACGTGGGTGGTGCCGTGGGTAAAAGCCTCAGCGCCTAGGACTTGCCGATCAAAAGGTCGGCGGTTCGAATCCCCGCGGCAGGGTGTGCTCCCGTCGCTCGGTCCCAGCTCCTGCCAACCTAGCAGTTCGAAAGCACCCCCGGGTGCAAGTAGATAAATAGGGACCGCTTACCAGCGGGAAGGTAAACGGCGTTCTGTGTGTAGCGCTGGCTCGCCAGAGCAGCTTCATCACACTGGCCACGTGACCCGGAAGTGTCTTTGGACAGCGCCGGCTCCCGGCATCTAGAGTGAGATGAGCGCACAACCCTAGAGTCTGTCAAGACTGGCCTATACGGGCAGGGGTACCTTTACCTTTAATCTGAAATGAGGGCGGGGGGTTTACCCATTGCTTAAAGTTACAAGTTCCTCTTTGGCAATAGAATGGCTTGAGAATGCTCCCAGCCTTAAATGATACAACAGTATTTGTGTGATCAGCCAGCTTGCGTTCATGTGATTCGTATCTCTGAGAGCCATTTGAGAATCATTCGTTGTTGAAAAATAAATTGTTTCCTGGTGTGTATCTTTTTTGTGTTTTGTTTTCATTTTCTTTAAATGCCTTCTCCTACCCCTGAAGTTTTCCGTATTGTGTAGGCATCTCAACAACATCTGTGCCTTGGTTTGTTCTTTGCCCCAGTTCTTCCAGCATTAATCAGAATATATATATATATATATATATATATATATATATATATATATATATATATATATATTCATATTCCCTGGCTTGCTGAGCAGCCTTTAATATATACAAAGTAGATATTATCTCATCTCCCACGACGTCTTTAAACGCAGCTCATGTTTTATCTCCTATGGAGTACCAAGTGATAACATCGTACATTCAACAAAGCCTTGAAAATCTGAGTTGCCCGATTTCATAATCTCCACCGTCTCACGTTCTGTCGCGCTGGCCTCACTGCGTCACAGTGCCGTTATCCTCATTTGCATTCCCCATGGTACCTGCCAGGCTTTGTCAGTTCTGCAGAGTAACAACTCTCTGGTGGCTCTTCTACAAAAACAGATGATTGCTTTTCACTTTCTGCTTCTGCAACAGAGGAGGAGGAGGAGGGCTCTCTTAAGTCTCCACTGTGCACTACAAACCGAACCAAAAATAGTCCTGCTATTTTGGGTTCATTTGCCTTCATTCTAAAAAACAGGGGAGGGGAACCTGTCGTCCCTCAGAAGCTGTTGGGCTCAAACTCTCAGCTCTCCCAGCTAGCATGGTCAATAGTTGGAAATGATGGGGGGCTGTAGTCCAAAAGCGAGAAGAAACTATGAAGTCTGGTCTAGAAAGCATTGAGCTAGATGTTAGGACACATATAGGGACGCGGGTGGCGCTGTGGTTAAACCACAGATCCTAGAACTTGCCAATCAGAAGCTCAGCGGTTCGAATCCCCGCGATGGGGTGAGCTCCCGTTGCTCGGCCCCTGCTCCTGCCAACCTAGCAGTTCAAAAGCACATCAAAGTGCAAGTAGATAAATAGGTACCGCTCCGGCGGGAAGGTAAACGGCGTTTCCGTGCGCTGCTCTGGCTCGCCAGAAGCGGCTTAGTCATGCTGGCCACATGACCCAGAAGCTGTACACCGGCTCCCTCGGCCAATAAAGAGAGATGAGCGCCGCAACCCCAGAGTCGGCCACGACTGGACCTAATGGTCAGGGGTCCCTTTACCTTTACCTTTTAGGACACATATGGAAGGTCACAGTCTGAATAGCAGATCTGCAGGGTGTGTGACCACATGACATATCCTACCGAGGACTGTGCACTGGATCCAGCCAGATCCCAAATCAGGCAGATTCAAATCAACAGGGATTTGGCTGAATTGGGTTGAGGCAGCCTCCTATCACCCAGGGCCGAATTGGTTCCACCCAGAATGATACAAAACTGTCCAGGTTGGGCAGCTGGGAGGGTAAAGAGAAGGCAGCTTGTGTGAATCTCCTTCTCCTCCCACCCCCCACATCATGTACCCGCTCCTCAGTGCATGACAATAGATGGGCCATTGGCCTGATTCAGTAGGTCCTGGCCTCCTCACAAGGCCTATCCTCATACCTCTCTCTCCTTCCTGCCTGAGGATAGCTCAGTTGGTAGAGCATAAGACCCTTTATCTCAGGGTTGTGGGTTTGAGCCCCATGTTGGGCAAAGGATTCCTGCATTGCAGGGGGTTGGATTAGATGACCCTCAAGGTCCCTTCTGACTCTAAAATTTGATGATTCAATGATCCCACTTCCTGACTTCCCTCTGTGCTCCCCCCCCCCAATACTCTGGGTCATCCAGACCAACCTCTAGCAGTTTGCTGATGTCTCAACTCAGCTCGAGCTTCGGGCCTCGGCTGAATACAATACACAACCCTACTTCTTACGCTGAAGTATGATGGGAAATGGGAATATGAAAAGATGTCAGACAAGTTTCTGGAAGAAGATTGCTAACCTCCACGTTTACCTCCAACTGCAGCAAGGGAGGGTACTTTGCTTGTAAGCTCCCCTTAGCCATCTGATTGCCTACTTCTAAACGTTTCCACCTAAACATTAGGAAGAACTTCCTGACAGTAAGAGCTGTTCGACAGTGGAATTTGCTGCCAAGGAGCGTGGTGGAGTCTCCTTCTTTGGAGGTCTTTAAGCAGAGGCTTGACAACCATATGTCAGGAGTGCTCTGATGGTGTTTCCTGCTTGGCAGGGGGTTGGACTCGATGGCCCTTGTGGTCTCTTCCAACTCTATGATTCTATGATTCTATGATTCTGCAAATATGATCTCTCTTCCAACATCTGATGTTTTTCAAATATATTTCTTACTCGGTACTTAGCAATGAAGTTTCCTCTTATATCTCCCTTACTTCCCTCCTCCACTCCCCATGACTTTGTTTCTGAGCCTGAGAAGGAAAAGTGCATGGAGGAGATGGGCAGACGGGGCCCAAGAAATCACCCGTGTACATTTATCAAGATCTGCTAGTCATTTTTACCCCCCATCTTCAGCTTGTGTCCATGTTGATAATAGACACGGCTGGTTCCCTGGAGATACGATGCACCACAGCCTTGTTGCTTAATTCATCCAGGATGCAAATTTCTTCCTCCTCTTAAGAGGAACACCAACACAGTTAGGTTTGACAAATGCATTCCGTGGTAGTAGAACCTCTCCAGGTTTGCTGTGTTTATTTGTCCAATGCGTTTGTTAACCACTGTTCGAAACACAAAATCTTTTCATGGCAGCTTAAAGCATTTAAAACTATTTAATACCACATCAATACAGAACAATGCGATTGTAACAGCAACAATAAAAGCATTGCAAATCCTGCTTCACCGTTTGATTAATTTCAATACACCACAGCCAGTCATCTCAGCATGAGAGTAAAAAACAACAACACTCCTTCCTCAAAAGCAATCTTAGAGAAAAATGTTTCTAGACCGATACCACAGAGGGAGCTGACTGGATATTTTGGAGAGGGATCTGATAGGCCCAGGACTAAATTAACAATGCATCTGTCTAAATAAATAAAAGGCTTGCTCAACTGCTCTGTCCCAGCCTCCATGATACCTCTCTCAATTGACTCACCCCCCTTTCCATAAACCCAGCTCTCTCACCTATTCCACCCTCCACCCACTCAACCAAGCTATCATTCCCCTCTCTTGCTCAACCCACCCACTGCATGTTGTCCAACTTTTGCAGATCAAAAACCAGGATGCGCATCGTCCTGGGCGAGTCATGTGACCCACACCATGCTCTCGCCCAGGGCCAGATTTAGGTTTGATGAGGCCCTAAGCTGCTGAAAGTAATGGGGCCCTTTCTATGTCCACCTGGCCTTTTGTCAACAACAAATTGTCACTGGGTTTTATTGTTGTTGTTGAATATATGCTATATGGTAATTTATGGACCTAATAGGTCCATACACAACACAAAACACTGTTGCTGTATGTAGATTTTATTCTATCTTATATTTTGGAAATGTACATCCAGTGTTTTTTTCTTTTATTTTTTTGGGGGCCCCCCAAGAGAGTGGGGCCCTAAGCTATGTAGCTTATTTAGCTTATACGCAAATACAGCACTGCTCTTGTTCCTGAAAAGTGCTTTTTTGCAGGAGAGCATGTGAGATCGCAGCACCCAAAATGGCCACTGAGATCTCACATGAAAAAAGAGCAAGTCTCTCTTTTTTGGGGACACTTGGTGGGTATGCCATTGCTGCAAGCCTGGCTCACTAGCCTGCTTCAAGTCCTCCACCAGTGTGGTGTAGTGGTTAAGAGCAATAGACTTGTAATCTGGTGAACCGGCTTCGCTTCCCCGCTCCTCCACATGCAACTACTGGGTGACCTTGGGCTAGTCACACTTCTCTGAAGTCCCTCAGCCCCACTCACCTCACAGAGTGTTTGTTGTGGGGGAGGAAGGGAAAGGAGAATGTTAGCCGTTTTGAGACTCCTTCGGGTAGCGATAAAGCGGGATATCAAATCCAAACTCTTCTTCTTCTTCTTCTTCCACCACCACTCACTGGAAGCCCAGCTAGTTTGTCATCTGCCTCTCTTCCCCACTCTGCCCCCAACTCCCACCACAAGCTGAGCTTGCTCACCCATCAGCCTGCTCAACCCACCAACTGTTTGCTTCCAACGCTGCCCTCAGCCTTGCAGAATGCACATTCCATTGCCAGAGAGAGAGAGATATTTATCTATATCCCAAAGGGACTCTTGTTGGAGTTCAAAGATTTAGGGAAGGGGCCTTGAAACAAGCCCTTTTCACCTTGCAGAGTCCCGGGCCAATTATAGAAACATCCAAATTTGTCTGTGTGCTCCTGTGTAAGGAGATAAATTGCAGTCCTAAAATATACCCAGGGACAAGCACAGCATGGTAATTAATATTCAAGGAAGGGACAAATCAATGAGTAGGAAGCAAGCTTGCTTTTTTCCAAGTAGCCTCATAGCTTAATGAATTTCTTAGCTAAGCCATGACATAAGTTACCATTATCTGCCTGGATAAAAGGTAATGGGACCTCTGACCATTAGGTCCAGTCGTGGCCGACTCTGGGGTTGCGGCACTCATCTCGCTTTATTGGCTGAGGGAGCTGGCGTACAGCTTCTGGGTCATGTGGCCAGCATGATTAAGCCGCTTCTGGCAAACCAGAGCAGTGCACGGAAACGCCGTTTACCTTCCCGCCGGAGCAGTACCTATTTATCTACTTGCACTTTGATGTGCTTTTGAACTGCTAGGTTGGCAGGAGCAGGGACCGAGCAACGAGAGCTCACCCCGTCGCGGGGATTCGAACCTCCGACCTTCCGATTGGCAAGCCCTAGGCTCTGTGGTTTAACCCACAGCACCACCCGTGTCCCATCTGCCTGGATATTCTTGGATATTCTCTTTCTCCAAACCTAGAATTTCAGAAATGGGAATTAAAATCTTGGCGAGTATATGCAATTGACGTAATGCCGACCAACAACTTGGATGGCTTGAGAAAAGGATTCAACAATTCCATGGAGGGTAAGGCTATCAATGACTACTATATTTTACCTCCACTCCTGGAGGCAGTATGACTTTCAGTACCAGTAGCTGAGCATCCCAAGAGGTCCTCATGTACTCCAGGACTTGCTTTCAGGCTTCTCATGGACATCTGGTTGGCCAGTGGGAGATCAGGATGATGGGCTAATGAGGCTCTTCTTAGAAAAGGCACAAGCTCACATAATATTAGATACTGGGATCTTCTTATAAAAATGATGGGCTGTAGATTCAGGGCAGGGAGAAGAAACGCTTTGCTGACACAGTCCAGAGTAAATTTATGGAACTTCTTGTTGTGTGAAGTTTTCATGCACACTAACATAGAATAGAATCATAGAATTGTAGTGTTAGAGGAGAACCCAGGTGCCTTCTAGTCTAAGGTTACCAGATTTCCCCCAAAGAATCCAGGGACACTTTTTTTTAAGAGGGAAAAAAAGTTATTAAAAAATTATGATTATTTTTTAAAAAAGTAATATCTTCTCTGCTGTGGTCTCCTCTGTCATGCGGCCTTCCTCTGGGCCCCATCCTGCTCTCTTGGAGTGCTAGCCACCATGGAGTAGGCTCAGGTCCGGTCTGGGCTCAGCCACATCTCCTTGCCCTCCCAGTTCTCTCCTACCTCTCCTCAGTGGTGGCGGTGCGGCAATTTTGGGGCTCCCCTCTTTTTTCTCCTTCCTCTTTCTCTCTCTTCCTTCTCCTTCTCCTCTCCTCCTTCTACCTTTATCAGCTCCAGGGTTTTTACTGGCCTCAGAGCGCCACTGGGCAGTTGGCCTGGTGCTCTCACTCCCAGTTCGATTTGGGTCATGGGGTGTGTGTGTCAGCAGTTCCCCCAGTTGTGTGTCTCCAGTTCCCCCTCGGCAGTGGTGGCGGCAGCAGCAGTCTCAGCAGCTCAGAGTAGCGCAGTTGGCTCTAGATGGCTTCAGGAGCTGCTAGCTGCCATGGCGCCCGCCATTTTGCCCTGCCAGAAGTCCCCATATGTGTGTCTTGTGCCGTTTAACCAATCACAAAACATTCATTACCCACTAATAAATCTACAACATTTAAAATATAAATCTGGGGACATTACATGAAATCCAGGGACATTCCGGGGATGGATTTTGTCCAGGGACAGATTTGTATATCCATGGACTGTCCCCGGGAAACAGGGACGTCTGGTAACCATATTCTAGTCCAACCCTCTGCAATGCAGGAATCTCAACTCAAGCATCCATGACAGATGGCCATCCAACCTCTGCTTACAAACCTCCAGTGAATGAGAACCCACAACCTCCTGAGGGAGTCTGTTCCACCGTTGAACAGCTCTTACTGTCAAAAAGTTTTCCCTGATGGTGGAATCTGTTTTCTTGCAACTTGAAAGTCATTGGTTTGGGGCCTACCCTCCAGAGCAGGAGAAAACAACCTTGTACCTTCTTCCACGTGACAGCCCTTGAGATATTTGAAGATGGCTATCATATCTCCTCTCAGCCTCCTCTTTTCCAGACTAAACATACCCAGCTCCTTCAACCATTTGTTGTAAGGTTTGGTTTCTAGACCCTTGACCATCTGGGAACTATTCCATTCATGTCTACTATCTCATTGAGCTCAGTGGAGCTTCTTCCCAGGTAAGTGTGCATAGATTTGTGTAAGAGAGAAACTGGATAGAGGTTTATATAGAACACTATACATGTGGCAGAAAAAATGAATGGGAAGACTGAGTGTGAGTTTGTTTATTTTCTCTTCTCCCTTCAAAGCACTAGAGCTTGGGATCTAGTATTAAAGCGGTAGAGAATTAAATTCAAGGCAGACAAAAGAAAGAATTTCCCCCAATAAGGAATAGTTTAATGTGTGTTAGCTGTTTGGTACCGACAGCAAGCCCCTTTGAAGTTGTCTCCTGATGTCACAATGGTGCCATGTGATTGGCAGGTGTGTGGCTCCACCCACCTGTCAATGTGTAGCCTATGGTGTGGATGTGTTATTGTTCCCCACTGTCATAGTTAAGCAAAGTTTTGATTCATAATTGCTTGGGATATTGCATAATTTCTTACTGTTTTTCCCTCTCTGAGAGATTCCAAACACAAGCCAATCTATTGCTGATGCCTCCCATCTCCCACCACCAAGAACGAATCTGGATGGCTAAATCTAGAAAGAACATCAACCTTCTCATGCATGACTAAGAGGCTCAAAAGCAATTCCACTGAATCAATCACAGACTATTTTCCACAATGGCTTACTTCACACGCCAAGTGACTAACCGTGCACATTAGCCATCTAATAAGTGAAAGTGTTTCCTGCAATGGGCTTAATAACCTTTCAAATTATTGTGGGTTGTGTTTTTTTGTTTGTTTTTTTGCAAAAAAAAGAAGAAGCAAAAACAAAGGTTATTATAATGTGTTCAGTTAAATTCAAAATTGTAGCTGCAAGAGCCATTATGTTAATCAAAATACTGTATTAAGGCAGCTTGCTACATGCTTTAAATTAATAAATTATGCACTGCTGTGCAATCAGCAAGGTTCCGTCGGGGTCGGAATGAAGCATCTGAGCTATGACCCTCTGCTAAATTTGACAAATGCTGGAAGAGCATTTGATCTGTAGCCATCAGATCAAGTTATCTTCTAGGACTATCTTGCAAATTGTGTGCTTTGATCATTTCTGGGCTGCTGCTGTTACAAATGTGTGCTATGGAAGTGGGGGATCTCTCTGACTGCAGCAAGGACCAGACTCCAGGTTGGCAAGTTTCCAGGATCTGGGAGTGAGCTGCTTGTCTGGCCAAGTGCTCCAGAAGCCGTATCCTCCAACATTTCTCTGATGAAAACAGGGACGTCCCACCATACTCTCCAACATTTCTCCGATGAAAATAGTGACGTACGTCCTAAGGAAGCACGGGGGATTCCGGGATCAAATCAGAAACCAGACAGCTTCTGTAAATCTGTGACTGTCCCTGGAAAACAGGGACACTTTTAGGCTCTTAAGAAGCTGGTATACAGCCCTCAACATTCAGCAGCCACTTTCCAGAGCAGCAAACAAGGATGCTGTTTTGCTTAACACGGACCATGCATCCTATTTGTGTATGTGAATACACATGTGAATTGAGCAAATTAGGATGTCAGTGTGATCTACAACGTGCCCACCAGATCTGGAAGCAAATCTGGGGTCTGGTTCAAGACACCTGGAGCTCAATGGCTCTGGCAGCATGCAAGAATCAATAGGGCCAGGGGATAGTTAAAACCAAGCAGGGGGCTCAATATCAGTCATCAGCAAAAGGGGAGAGGTGATTACAGTGTGATGCTAACCATGCCTATTCAGATGTAAGCCCTATTGAATTCAAATAAGTTACCCTCAGGTAAGTGGAGTTAGACCTGCAGGCTTAGGCCAACGCCGAGGGCCTTCTGGCGGTTCCCTCACTGCGAGAAACCAAGTTACAGGGAACCAGGCAGAGGGCCTTCTCGGTAGTGGCGCCCGCCCTGTGGAACGCCCTCCCAGCAGATGTCAAAGAGAACAACAACTACCTGACTTTTAGAAGACATCGGAAGGCAGCTCTGTTTAGGGAAGCTTTTAATGTTTGATGCATTACTGTAGTTTAAGATTTTGTTGGAAGCAGCCCAGAGTGGCTGGGGAAGCCCAGCCAGATGGGCGGGGTATAAATAATAAATTGTTGTTGTTGTTTTTGTTGTTGTTATCAGAATTAGGGGCATCATCTCATTTTTCAAGGATGGGGATGGGCCCCCTCAATATCCAATGGCAAGATGTGCATTCTGTGTGCGCATGCCGCAAAGTGTGCTCAAGTCACTCAGGCACCACCAATAGGTGCTTCTGTCAAAGGCCAGCAGCCCAGTTTAACTGGTTTATCTTAATTCAGGTAGGTAGCCGTGTTGGTCTGATGCAGTCGAAATAAATTAAAAATTAAAAAATTGTCCAGTAGCACCCAGTGGCAGAGCTTCATGCTCTGACACCAGGAGCGGAGAGCAGGTGGGGTGGGGCGTGATGCGCGTCCCGGGGTCATGGTGTGGCGTGCTGCTCTCAGGGATGTGATGCGCATCCTGGGGGCGTGGCACCCAGCGCAGGCGGGGGGGGCAGCTGTGATGGCACCCCACCGGGATTGCACTGCCGGGGGCAGTGGGCTCCCCCTGCACTCCTCTTCCTTTGCCAGTGGTAGCACCTTAAAAAGTAAAGGTAAAGGGACCTCTGACCATTAGGTCCAGTCGTGGCCAACTCTGGGGTTGCGGCGCTCATCTCACTTTATTGACCGAGGGAACCGGCGTACAGCTTCTGGGTCATGTGGCCAGCATGACTAAGCCACTTCTGGCGAACCAGAGCAGCACAAGGAAAAGCCGTTTACCTTCCCGTCGGAGCGGTACCTATTTATCTACTTGCACTGATTGGCAAGTTCTAGGTTCTGTGGTTTAACACACAGCGCCACCTTAGAGACCAACTAAGTTTGTTCTGGGTCTAAGCTTTCATGTGTATCTGAAGAAGTCTGCATGCACACAAAAGCTTATATCCAGAACAAACTAAGTTGGTCTCCAAGGTGCTACTGGATAATTTTGTAATTTTTGGTTTATCTTAACTTCACTCTGCACACTTATCCAGATAGACTGGTTCTTGCTATTGGGCCAAGGTCTACAAGAGGACTCTCAGGTATCTTCCATTGGGCCTGGGGTCCATCACATCTCCAGAGAACTCGGATGTCAGGGAAATGCCATCGGAGGGACAGGTGGTGGAAAGGCTCCAGGAGAATAGGAGAGACTCTGCAGCAGAAGAAGGAACCAGCAGGGGGAGAGCAGGAGTTCCAGCGGAAGGGGAGTCGGAGGGGAGGCTCTGGGATACTTCTAGTGAGAATAGTGAAGAGGTAACAAGACCCCCGTTAGGAACTCCCACCCTTCGCCGGAAACTGTCACGCAGAGAGTCACGAAGGCGCATGTCCGTCAAACAGCTTTTATGTTGGAGTAAATTCCGTAGACGCCCACTGTCAGATTCTACCAGCGACTGACGGAGTCATGCTTTGGGGGCTCCGTTAGTGCCTCGGTTTGGTTGACCAGCCAAACCCCAGAGGGATCAAGCTTTTACGCACAAGCAGCTCATTATCCCATCACATCAGGGCTATAGTTGGCTTTCGGAAAATTGTGCCTGTAAAATTGGGAAAGGAAATGAATGAGATTTCCAGCCCTTAAGCAAACAGACAAAAAACTCCTGCTCTACTTGAGGGTTTCCCCGCTCAAAATCATCCCAAAATTGGCTCCAAGTGAATTTGACCTCATTCACCACCTATCGTGTTCTCTTAGTGAATCGGTCACTGACACAATTCCTCAGCACCTTTGTTATGTTTCTTAGACTTCCTTTCACCACGCTTTGGCTGTGGACCAGCACTGCACATGGAATGCACTGCTTTGCAAGTGTAACATAAAGTCTGCTGGATTTTGACCTTTCCAGTTTTTCCTTGGAGGGCTTTGCCCACGGAGTGTTTTACCTCATGCGCTGCCTTTTAGCACATTTAGCACCATGCTTGAGCGGGTGGTAAATCACAGGACTGGCTCTGATTTTGTCACCCATTATCTGGACAGCTTCCCCCCCCCCCCCCCGGAGAGATAGGTCATTGGCTTATACAGTGGTACCTCGGGTTAAGAACTTAATTTGTTCTGGAGGTCGGTTCTTAACCTGAAACTGTTCTTAACCTGAGGTACCACTTTAGCTAACAGGGCCTCCTGCTGCTGCTGCCGCACGATTTCTGTTCTCATCCTGAAGCAAAGTTCTTAACCCAAGATACTATTTCTGGAGTCTGTAACCTGAAGCGTCTGTAACCCGAGGTACCACTGTACAACCTTTGAGTGCAGTTGTTGAGGAACATGGTATTGCTTTGGCATCAGGAAAAAATAATAATAATGGAGGGTCCCTTGCCTCTTCTTACCTTTGAGGGCATCAAATTTTTCAAGAGATTTCAGTTCTCCAGGTTGCCAGAGCCCAAACCAATATACCGTATTTTTCGCCCCATAGGACACACCGCACCTAGTTGTTTTTTTTTTGGGGGGGGGGAAATAAAGAAAAATTTATTTCCCCCCCCCCAGGCACAGGGCTGGCACGGGGGAAGCCCCGAGCTTCCCCCGACCCCAGCCCCCAGAACAGCCTGCTATCCGCAAGCCTAGGGAGCCGCGCCGGTCTCCCCAGGCTTGTGGAGAGCTGCGCGAAGCCTGGGAGCGCAGGCAGCTCTGCACAACCCTCCGGAGCCCGGCGCAGCTTCGCACTGGTCTCCCAAGGGTTGCACAGAGCTTCCTGAAGCCTGTATTCGCACAC
Organism: Podarcis melisellensis; assembly: GCF_964234715.1. NCBI lineage: Eukaryota > Metazoa > Chordata > Lepidosauria > Squamata > Lacertidae > Podarcis > Podarcis melisellensis. The sequence continues at coordinate 7,306,465 of NC_138546.1, read as the reverse complement.
ACATTTCCCCTTCATTTTTGGAGGGGAAAAAGTGCGTCCTATAGGGCGAAAAATACGGTAGCTGAGGGCCAGATGGGCCCAAGTCACAGCTGTCCAAAGCTTCACCCCTTGGGAACTCAGAGTTTATGGACCAATTAAATTGAGCTTGCCATGTAGTTACTCCCTAGTCACTTCCTTTTGAGGAATTTGCGGGATGCCTCAAAAGACCCTCAGGCTCCACATCACCATTTCAGGATTTCTGGCAGACTGGAAGCGGACCTGTGTGTTTGGCTTTTCTTTTTGGAACAATTTAATGTCATTTCCTCTTGCAGGAGCGAGCTGCTCCTCAAAGCTGAGCTGGATGTTCACTCGGGGAAGGTTTGGCATGGGACTTATTGCACCCTAATGAGGTAAGATTACAGAGCTGAAGAGAACCTGGAGAACATTCAGTTTGTCACTACTAGAAATCTAATTTACTCACTCCTCTGACCTCTGAGAGTTCCACAGATATTTCCCACTTACTTTCAAAGAAATATGAAACGAGAAACCTCTCTCAAAAAATGAAGACTAAGTTTCTTAGTGAAGTAAAAGGTAAGATAAAGGACTCTTGGATGGTTAAGTCCAGTCAAAGGCAATAATAATAATAATAATAATAATAATAATAATAATAATAATAATTTATTATTTGTGCCCTGCCCATCTGGCTGGGTTTCCCAAGCCACTCTGGGCAGCTTCCAATGAAGATTAAAAATACATTAAAATGTCAGATATTAAAAACTTCCCTAAACAGGGGTTACAGTGCTCATCTTGCTTTTCAGGCTGAAGTAGCTGGTGTTTGTCCCCAGACAGCTTTCCGGGTCATGGCCAGCATGACTAAACCGCTTCTGGCACAACAGAACATGGTGACGGAAACCAGAGTGCACGGAAATGCCATTTACCTTCCCATCTGTTTATCTATTTGCACTGGTGTGCTTTCAAACTGCTAGGTTGGCAGGAGGTGGGACAGAACAACGGGAGCACACCTCATCGCGGGGATTTGAACCGCCGGCCTACTGAGCCTCTTGGGCTTGCCAAGTTTCTTAGTAAACTGGATTTTGTACCAAATCTCACACTGCACGTTTCCCCAGAAATTTCTCAGAAACGCACCATGCACACAGATCTGGATATTGTGCTATACCTCTCATCCAGTTTCTGAAAAGAGGATTCTAACACCACAAAAGAGGCTTTCTCACCACAGAGAAGGTGCATTAGAATGTCTTTGTAATTCTGGCAGGTGTGGAGTTGAGCTTACATTAGTGTTGCAAGGCAGCCGAGGGTGGTGTATGTTTACATGGGTTTCTTTCCATTAAACATTTCCCCAACGCTCTGGAGCCTCCCTGGCTACTCGTGTGTCCTGAACTGAGAAAGACTCACGGGAGGATATTACTCATGGCGTCTTTTCCCGAGCAATAGCTACAAAATACCTGAGACTGGTGTACTCATGGAGCTTGCATTTAATGGGAAGTCCTTCTTTTACGCCTTTTAATATTTTTTAAAAAAACCTTCATGCACCGGCAAAATAAAAATGTAGCAATATAACAGCCATAGGCAGCCTCCTTGGCTTCAAGCACGTGCAGAAAAGACCAACCAAGGATGTCATGGGGTCGTCAGAAAAATTGGCACCCAGGAAGGCTGCAAAATGTTGGGTGCCTAGAAAGGCTGCAGGACGCTGGCCATCTCCTAACTAAGGTGAGCGCAACTAACCACATCCCATTCATTAGAATTTCACAGGGTATTTCTCTCTGTCCAGATCATTTTTGAATGCAGTTCCCTTACTTATTAACTGCTGGAGAAGGATTGCATGGACGATGGAGAGTCGAAGAAAATTTCAGAACAGCACAATGTCCCCCTCCTGCTCTCCTCTTGCTCCCCTGTAGAGGTGACTTCTGTGTTAGATCCTCAAAAGCGGTATCTGACACTTATAGGGCGATGTGCCGACCTGTTATTAAAAATAGCCCCATTGAGCCATTTTGTGTTCTTGACAGTGTGCCACAGATGTCATAAGGTTACACTGTGTGCGCGCACTTTCCTCTCTCTCCCCCCCCCCTTCCCCTTACCACTTTCCCTTCCTGTTACTATCTTTGTGGCCAGAATAAATTAAATGTTGTTGGCATCGGATTTCGTCCTTGCTGTGACAGCAGGGAAGAGGGGTGGGGTGCTCTCGGCCCCGCTCCTTCGCTGGGTACCATAGGACAAAACATTAGCATCCTTGCCCCCAAGACGTCCCCTTGTGAAAGACGGGACTAAAATGTTGCTTTTACAGTGGGAGGCGGCGAGTCTTCAGTGCGGCGATGGTTGACCTTTCTAAGGATAGAAATGTCAGTAGCCCACAGCTGCAAGGAGAGAGAGGGGAGGAGAGAAAAAGGGATATTTCTCATCCCTTTGGAGAAAGCTGGGATATGTTGACCTTTGTTGGCTGATGTTGCCGCAGCCGATTCTCTCCCTGTCAATAGAGCTGAGTAACACCAGGGCGAGTACCAGCGAGGGGTTTATAGTCATGATGGGTGAACGCAACCTCCTTGGGCTTGAAAATTAGCCGAATTATCGCTGCCAATACAGATACGGATGTGGAATTTGATCAGCCTATTTCTAAACCAGTCCAAATTCACCCTACACTGCCAATGGCCCAGCATTTGGTTCACACCATGGCCAGCCAGATTCCCCTAGGAAGCCTACAAGTGGAATCCAAGTTCAGGAGATCTCTCTCCACCTGCAGTTTCCAGCGACTGACATTCAGAAACTTTGTTGCCTCTGGCTGTGGGGTCAAAGCCAGCAACTATTGATACCCATTGTTGTTGTTTAGTCGTATAATTGTGTCCGACTCTTCATGACCCCATGGACCAGAGAACGCCAGGCACCTCTGTCCTCCACTGCCTCCCGCAGTTTGGTCAAACTCATGCTGGTAACCTCGAAAACACTATCCAACCATCTTGTCCTCTGTTGTCCCCTTCTCCTTGTGCCCTCCATCTTTCCCAACATCAGGGTCTTTTCCAGGGAGTCTTCTCTTCTCATGAGGTGGCTAAAGTATTGGCGCCTCAGCTTCAGGATCTGTCCTTCCAGTGAGCACTCAGGGCTGATTTCCTTCAGAATGGATACATTTCATCTTTTTGCAGTCCATGGGACTCTCAAGAGTCTCCTCCAGCACCATAATTCAAAAGCATCAATTCTTTGGCGATCAGCCTTCTTTATGGTCCAGCTCTCACTTCCATACATCACTACTGGGAAAACCATAGCTTTAACTATACGGACCTTTGTTGGCAAGGTGATCTCTCTACTTCTCAAGATGCTATCTAAGCCCGTCATTGCCCTTCTCCCAAGAAGCAGGCGTCTTTTAATTTCGTGACTGCTGTCACCATCTGCAGTGATCATGGAGCCCAAGAAAGGAAAATCTCTCACTGCCTCCATTTCTTCCCCTTCTATTTTCCAGGAGGTGATGGGACCAGTGATACCCATTACCTCTATGCCATTATCTAATCTTCTCCATCCAAGTTGGTGGTCATCACTTGAGAGCAATTTCCATACTTCAACTATCTGCTGTTTTGCCACCTGCATATTCCTGCACTGCAGGGGGTTGGACTAGAGAACCCTCGGGGGTCCCTTCCAAATCTACAATTCTATAACTTTAATAAAGATTTTGTCTGACTTGAATCCTCCATGATTCAGCTTAATTGGATGACCACGAGTTCTAGTAGAAGAAAAACTTTTAGCCACTGTGATGGCCTGGGACTCGGGCTCGGGCTCAGACTTGGAGCCGGAGGAATCTCAGTGTGCACCGGATCCTCTGCCTCAGGCGGCATCTGGACCGAGTCTGGGGCCTGATTCTGAAGAGTCCCAGTCTGCACAGGTTCCCCTGCAACAAACACCAGCTGGGCTGAGTCAGGGGCCTGAGCCTGCCTTGGCTCCAGATGTGGGGATTACCTCATTGCCCTCTGCTGGGCAGTCACGTACAGCTGCTCCACTGCCAGTTGGGTCAGGAGAGGCTGAGGCGGCCTCTGGGTCTAGTGACCCACAGGGAGGTGAGTCACTGGGGGATCAGGACTGGCAGTTACCCCATCAGAGATAAAAGGCTGCTGGACCCCACCCCAGGTTGTGGAAGCAACATTGCTGCTTGCTGGAACCTGCCTGAGACCTTGTGCCTAACCTAACCTGGTTTCCTGCCTTGGCCCTGTTGGACTGACTTCTCACAGAATCCTTGGATTCGGGACCGGACCTGGACCGCGTAGCCCAGGTTAACCCCTGTGCCCAGCACAGCCACCCACTTTCTCCAGGCCACAAATGCTTTTATATTATTCTATCATGCCACTTCTTAGTTGCCTTTTCTCTAAACTAAAATGCTCCAAATGCTTTAACCTTCCCTCATAGGGGAGTTGATGATGATGATGATATTTTTGTTATATTGTTATATATACCCCACCCATCTGGTTGGATTTCTCCAGCTCCTCTGGGCAGCCTCCAGCACATATAAAAACATAATAAGATGTCAAACATTAAAAACTTCAAACAGTCAGGTAGTTGTTTATTTCCTTGACATCTAATGGGAGAGCGTTTCACAGGGCAGGTGCCACTACTGAGAAGGCCCTCTGCCTGGTTCCCTGCAACCTCACTTCCCACAGGGAGGGAACCACCAGAAGGCCCTGGGAGCTGGATCTCAGTGTCCAGGCTGAACTATGGGAGTGGAGATGCTCCTTCAGGTCTACCAGGCTGAGACCGTTTAGGGCTTTAAAGGTCAGCACCAACACTTTGAATTGTGCTCGAAAACGTATTGGGAAACATTCATTGCTTCATCTCCTTGATCATCTTGGCTGCCCTTTTCTGAAAATTTTCCAACTATGCCAAATGCCTTCTAGGCTTTAGCCCTCTGGATTTTCTCATGATGATGATGATGATGCTATTTCCATGCCACAGCCCTTACCCCTAGGCCACACCCCTTGCTGGTCCTGCACCACATGTTCCTTAAGAGCTGGGGTCAGCAACCTTTTTTCAGCCAGGGGCCGGTCCACTGTCCCTCAGACCATGTGGTGGGCCAGACTATATTTTGAAAAAAATATATGAATATATTCCTATCCCCCACAAATAACCCAGAGATGCATTTTAAATAAAAGTACACATTCTACTCATGTAAAAACAGCAGGGAGGCCCCACAAATCACCCAGAGATGCATTGTAAATAAAAGGACACATTCTACTCATGTAAAAACACACTGATTCCTGGACCGTCCGCAGGTCGGATTTAGAAGGCAATTGGGTCGGATCCGGCCCCCGGACCTTAGGTTGCCAAGCTCTGCTTAAGAGCCTCAAACAGTGCTACTAACTGAACAGAGGATGGACAGGTGTGCATTTAGGAACCTCTGGCTGTAATGTCACCTGCTGTAAAAAAAAAAGGCAATCTGTTACTCCACCTGCTCTGGTCCTGTCTATCACTGTCATGCAACCCCCGGGAGGATGCTATTGAGATGATGTGGACCTCAGTTGCAAAAGATCTCTGCACTCCTTTTCCTCCACACAGACGCAATAAAAAAATCAGATATCAATAAAGAAACACATTAAGAAAAATGCAGCGTAAGTGCTATTCTCAGGACTGCAGAAAATGAGAGGTGATGTAAAGTTCATGTTAGTTTTTAAAATGGGATGTAAAGCAAAAGGTATAGACCTCGGATAACGGTTGTCATTAGAATGTTAGTCATTAACAATAGTTTCCCCAGTGCCTACAAAGGGCAGAAAGCCTCAAGCTACAGAACTTAACTACAGGCAGCTTAAATGCTGCAATAGAAACATCCATTGAATGCAAAATACATCCTTTTAGTAGCTAATGGTTCAGGAGCACAAGTGCTCTGCTCTGACTCCACTGGGCACGCATTGCCTCCTGTCCTATTTCAGAATAATCAGCTGTGACACTAGGAGAAAATTGATACAGATGCCCTCATGGCTGAAATTAGGAGCTGGCCATATGAGATTAGGAGGCCACTCGGAGGTGTCAGTGTCCCCGGATTAATTCCGCCACACTGAAGGAGTAAATTGATGGTACAAAGGCAAAGGGCACTTTGAAATTTGGAGGAAGACCCTCGGAAAATCTGGGAAAGGGCCCCAGAACAAACCTAAGGACAAATGAGTGAATCACTCCAGAGAGGGCTGTCGTGCTCCTGACAACGTTTGAAACAGATTTGCCGTCAGGTTTCTAACATCCAAGGAAATGTGAGAGAAGCCGGTTTTGTAAGATTAGCACCATCCCTCACAGGGTTGCTACTCATATCGACGTGGCTGGTAGGTTTAACGGGATATTTCAGGTTCACCTTGTGGTGTGTGTGTGTGTGTGTGTGTGTGTGTGTGTGTGTGAGAGAGAGAGAGAGAGAGAGAGAGAGAGAGAGAGAGAGAGAGAGAGAGAGAGAGAGATGGGGATTCTAGACTGTCAGACTTAGTGTCTTTAAGGAAAATCATTAGGCAGAGGGGGACGGCCATCTCCCACAGCAAGTGCTCGGGTTTGGCAGCAACCAAATGTGACTTCTGTTATTTATATATGCTGCCTTTCCACAATGAGCTGTGCGAAAAAGTGGCTTGCAACAAATCGGGTCCTCCCTTAAAGAGGGCACGTGTTGCGGTGAGACCTGTGTTGTGAGTGGGTTTGACTGAATAGCCACAACACCCAATTGGTAGGTCCCTTGATGCTGGGTTTAATCAGGCCAATGAGACGCAGGCTAAATGGATCAAAGGACCTATATATACCTATGCACATGACCCAGAGCTTCCTCTTTCAGTGCGTGCATCGGAACACCCGCCCACCTCTCCCTATTTTTAGGGCTGTGTGCTTGACCTTGCTATGCCGTCGTGTGTTGTCTGTCATTGGGACAGGGGCACGACAGGAATTTTCCCCACTTGGCTGATTGGCTGGTGCCATTTGGGTTTCGCCTGCCACGTAGCAAATCATCACAACTTGTAAGGTTGCGGATAGGCTCTGGTTCAGGCGATAGGGATGGGAGAATGCTCTTGCCATCCCTATGTGAAGGGTATTCCACTAAAGGAATTCAGGGACTCAATTGTTTGGTCAACCCTGTGAGGGGGTTGTGCCCGGGCCTGAGTCCAGGGGGACATCTGGGTGGTGGACATAGCCTGTTCACGGCTTTCCGCCTATCCGGGTGTTCACCCTAAGCTGACCTAGGCTGGTGCCCTGGGTCAGCGCTCCCTGCATGGCAGGGAGCTAGTTGAACCAGAGCCTATGCAATCTCTCTCTTGCTGTAATTAGTAAAGTTGTGGCCTAAATTCTGCCAGAAAACCAAAGCAAAATTTGAGTCTTGTCTGAATTTATTTAAGGGGGAGATTTAAAGGTCTGAACACGCAAATATCCACATAGATGCGTCACGTCCTGTGTGGAGGTTCCCGGCAGAGCATGTGTGGCAGAGGATGAATGAATGAAACTTTATTTGCGTCAGCCGTTGGCCATAGCAACAAAAAACATTGCGCTATACACAGAACAAAATAAAAAGTTGATTATATAAAACACAGTTTAGGGTCCTGAATCAGCAGTCAAATAGTGAACCTTATTCTAATTGCCCCAGCTAGAAACCTTGCAACCTTTGCAGTCATCTGCTCCCCTTCATCTGCCAGGAGAAAGGACACTGTCGCAGTGGTTGGACGACCTGGAATGGTCAGTAAAAGAGGTGTGAGGATGCTGTCCCACTCACTGTTGAAGTAAAATGCAACTATTTCAGAAGTGCTGAAGTAAAATGCAACTACTGGCCAGGCTGAATTCTGTACATGGGATAAGAGAGAGACTGATTCTTGTCCTTCACCTCTGACAGTTAAATGTCTTTGGCCAGCTCTGGTTTCTCTGCTATTGAAGGCAGGATGAAAGGCAGTGTCAGCATCAAGAATCTATATCTATCTATCTATCTATCTATCTATCTATCTATCTATCTATCTATCTATCTATCTATCATCTATCATCTATCTATATCTATCTATCTATCTATCTATCTATCTATCTATCTATCTATCTATCTATCTATCTATCTATCTATCTATCATCTATCTATCATCTATCTATCATCTATCTATCTATCTATCTATCTCTATCTATCTATCTATCTATCTATCTATCTATCTATCTATCATCTATATATCTATCTACCTATCTATCTATCTATCTATCTATCTATCTATCTATCATCTATATATCTATCTACCTATCTATCTATCTATCTATCTATCTATCTATCTATCTATCATCTAATAATAATAATAATAATAATAATAATAATAATAATAATAATAATTTATTTGTACCCCACCCTCCCTGGCCAGAGCTGGTCTCAGAGTGGCTAACATCATATAAATAATACAATATGCATAAAAACAAGCAATCAATTGATTAAAATGCACCCCAAAATTAATTCAAATAAATTAAAATTAAAACTGGACAAATGACAACCCTCAGGTTAAAACTGAAAGCGGTTAATACTTGCCAGGACCAACTGTTTCCACTGACATTATAAGGACTGTGAGCAGGCTGGGAAACCTCCTTCGTGCTTGTTCTTATACAAAGAGAAAATGAGTCAGACTGAACCCTGACCAAAGGTCTGGCAGAACGGCTCCGTCTTGCAGGCCCTGCGGAAGGATGTCTAATCTCGCAGGGCCCTGGTCTCTTGTGAGAGCATTCCACCAGGCCGGGGCCACGGCCGAAAAGGCCCTGGCTCTGGTCGAGGCCAGTCTAATCTCCCTGGGGCCCGGAATCTTCAGGGTGTTGTTATTTGGAGACTGTAAGGTCCTCCGTGGGACATACCAGGACAGGCGGTCCCGTAGGTATGAGGGTCCTAGGCCATATAGGACTCTATCTATCTATATCTACCTACCTACCTGCCTACCTACCTACCTATATCTATTTTAATTTACATACCACCCTTCATCGCAAGATCTCAGAGTGGTACTGTAATGGTTATATGGGGTTGCTCGTGCGTAAGTTGCCGCCACTCCTGGCTAGGTAGCCTGGTTAAACCTTTCCTGGCTGGACAGCCCTTCACTTCGTGGCTGTTTAGTCGCTAGCAGAATCCGTCAGTGGGCATTTCTTGAACTTCTTCCAGTAAAGAAGTTCTTTGACGCCAAGTCTACGCCTACTTTCCCTGTGCGGAAGTCTTCTGCGCAGGGTGGGTGTGGGTAGCGGAGGACCTGTGCTCTCCCCGCTGGTCTCCAGCGAAGAGTCCTGGAGCCCTCTTTCTGATTCCCCCATCCGCCCCCCTTTATCCCTGGTGTTACGCTGATTTCCTTCCCCAGCTGCTGAGTCCCCTCTCTCCCTGCTTGGCCCTTCTCCGGCATCACTTGGGAGCCCTGCCTCCACTTCTGGCACCGATGTCAGTTCCCTGACAGGTACGCTATAATATGCCCCCCAAAATGAAAGGAAAGAATTCACTGTTGCTCTAAGGTGGTTGCTCCATCCTGGTTAGCATTTTGCCTTGCTAGATGGAACAATCCCCCATATCTTTTCCCTGCATGCTGTTCTCCTGCCCTCCACCTGAGCCGAAGCCCCATTGCACAAGTTGACATGTTAGCAAACATCCCACACAAAATCTACAATCGAAAATGCAAGTTGTGGAAACACGAGTCCAGTGTTCATATGTTCAGTCTTCATGCATTTGACAATCCAGAAACAGAAAATAAAAGTGTGTTTTTCTCTCACTTCCCCCATTTCAGTCTCTTTTAAGACAATTTAGGACATCTGGGCATTTAGAAGAAAATGTCTGCAATGGCTCCCCAGAACTAGATTCCCTATCATTTGCTATTCTGGTAGCATTTCAATTCACCTGTCAAGAAAGAGCTCAGCTACCAGCGTTTAGATGTCCATGCTGATAGCTGAACTTTGGTTTCTTGCAATCTCCTTTATGGCTAATCCTGTAGCCCGCTACAGAACAGACATCCTACTTTATCTCTGCCTTCCCGGGCATTCATAAAAGATGCATCTCCAGCAAGACAAGGAGGACCCAAGCCCTTTATTTGGAGAGACTCCATGTGATTACTGCTGCAGAAAGTCAAAAGGTCTCCTAGCAAAAATGGAGTTGAGTTCCCTTGGGTTTTCCTAATTAGGCACTGAATCTATGAAGAAAACCAACCCACAAATGAAAGATTGTACCCACATAACACAACCGTCGCATGTTGCAGTTGGTACAAGCTGCATTGCCTTTCAGAAACCCGAGTTGTTTCTTTTTAATCTTATATAATTTGAAAACCAAGATTCTTCTGAATAATAGATGCTTGGAGAGTTCGTTTTTCGGATGAAAACAATAGGATGTTTCTCTGCGAAGAATAGATAAAAATAATAATGATCGCAGCCCAAAGGGATCAGAAGGGTCCCCAGGAACTCTAAGTGAGGACTGCAGAAAACAAATTGCAACTTTTGTTCTGTGTACTGCAGTTTAAGAAGGATAATTGACAAAGTGCAACATGGAAAAACTTTCTGACAGTAAGAGCTGTTCGAAAGTGGAACAGTCCCTCTTGGCAGGTTGTAGGCTCTCCTTCCTTGGAGGTTTTTAAGCAGTGGTTGGATGGCCATCTGTCAGATTCCTGCATTGCAGAAGGTTGAAGCAGAAGACCCTTGAGGTCCCTTCCAGCTCTACAATTCTATGATTCTGTGTCCAAGGAAAGGTGACACAGTTGGTGCAGGGCCTGGAGGCCAGGTCCTATCAGGAAGGCCTGGAGAAGTTGAGCAAATTTAGCCAGGAGAAGACAAAGATGTGAAATATTTGAAGGGCTACCACGTAGATCAGTGTTCCCCAACCTTGGGCCTCCAGCTGTTTTTGGACAACAACTCCCATCATCCCTCACTAACAAGACCAGTGGTCAAGGATGATGGGAGTCTCCCCTCAGGCGCGAGACAAGAGGGGGTGTTGGGTATAGTGAAGGGTTAACCTTCTGTGCCTCAAGCCTGAGAGGAGGTGCTTACAAGGGAAGTAAGCCAGGACTTGAGAAAAGCAGCTTGGAATTCTGTGAGCTGAGTGAAAAGTAAAAGCAGCTTTGTTGCGCAGCTGCAAACAGAGGGAGAAGATGCAGCTTAAATCAGATGGAAGTTCTTCTTTGTAAATATGCTACTTTTGAGCAAATAAAGTGATATTAGGACAGAAGAAACGTGTGGGACTATTTTACTGCCCTTTCACAAACAGACGCTGTGTAATTCTGCTAATTGCTTTACGACCGCACCAAAGCCACACTGCGTAAAGAGAAGCTGCAGAGACTCGCAGGGGAGCGTGGCTGGGCGCCATACCATAAAGCAATAAATCTACACCGAAGAGTGCAGGGCCTGGAGACCAGGTCCTATCAGGAAGGCCTGGAGAAGTTGAGCAAATTTAGCCAGGAGAAGACAAAGATGTGAAATATTTGAAGGGCTGTCACATAGATGATGGAAAGCATTTATTTTCTTTTGTTCCACAGCAGCGGCAGGGACCCTCTGGCCTGTGGGCCATTCTTGGACCACAAATCCATTGTCCCTCATACCTTGCTCATCTGTCAATCATCTGACATCACTGGATGATGTCGGCTGATCACTGGGGTGTGGGTCCTGTTGGGTACTGCTTCACCAGCCCCTTCCCTGCAGGCTGAAGACTGGACCCTCTGCTCATTAGCTGGTGATCCAAGAGAGTGGGTGATGCTTTGGCAAAACTGACCCCTCCTTCCACATTGCGTGGGTCAACTTTTGACAGCTGGGTAGCACTGCCCACCTATTAGTCACCAGATGTCATCAGGTTGTGGAAGTCTGCTTTAAAAGTTATGAAGAAGGGAGAAGAGAAAGGAAACTCAAAATCCACTCTCTCCCTTCACATCTTGGCTGCCCAGAAGCTGGAAGGAACTGTATGAATGCTTCAGATCGTTCAAGCATCTCTCCTCCCTCCCAGTATATAAATGGAACAGGTGGGCACTAACTTGAAGCCTCCATTGACACTTCAGATTCCATGAATAATTCAGATTTCCCCTATCTTTAGTGCACAGCGATTTCAAACAGCAACTGGCTGGAAGGGGAGAAACATATCAAAATTAAAGCTGTCAAACTTTATTTTTGCTACCTTCAAAAATAAAAAAACAGAGGTGTTCTGCCGTTTGTAAAGTGCTGTTCACAACCCAGAGGTGGCCCTTTGGCAGCTTTGGTCAAACAGGCACCCAGAAGCACCCAAAGAACACCTGGGCTTCCTGGACTGGCAAAGGCCATGAAAAAAAGAAAGAAAGAAAGAAAGAAAGAAAGAAAGAAAGAAAGAAAGAAAGAAAGAAAGAAAGAAAGAAAGAAAGAAAGAAACCTCATTTCTTCCACTGCAAAGGAGGTGCACCCAATCACTGAAACCGAAAGTAAGCTTTCCTCTTCAGAAGGTCAATTCAAATTCCACATTCAAAATGTGACAAAATCAGGTACAGTGGTACCTCAGGTTAAGTACTTAATTCGTTCCAGAGGTCTGTACTTAACCTGAAACTGTTCTTAACCTGAAGCACCACTTTAGCTAATGGGGCCTCCTGCTGCCACCACGCCGCTGGAGCCCGATTTCTGTTCTTATCCTGAAGCAAAGTTCTTAACCTGAAGCACTATTTCTGGCTTAGTGGAGTGTGTAACCTGAAGCATATGTAACCTGAAGCATATGTAACCCGAGGTACCACTGTATTGGTTTTCAGATTTGGCAAATGTTATCACTGATATAGGCCATGACCAAACTAGAGGTGGAGCTTTTTTCAGACTGAGAGTTGTGTTCCCTTGTGGGCAATCTTTTTGTACACTAGGGTAGTTTCTGCACACACTCACACTCCTCCCTCTATGCAGGAAAGCAAGAAGCTTTCGCAGAGTTCAACAACACATTCAGGCCAGTCAGCATCCCCATCAGTTTTCCAACCGTGTGAATTCTATCTCAGACAACCCACACTAAAAAAATAAAGCTGAAAAAACACTAAATCATCTTTGCGCCTTGCTTACTGGGCTGGGATATCTCAATCGGTAGAGCATGAAACTTAATTTCAGGGTTGTTGTTTTGAACTCCATGCTAGACAAAACATTCCTGTCTTACAGGGGGGTAGGAATAGATGACCCTTGTGGTCCCTTCCAACTCTACAGTTCTGTGATTATTACTCCTTCTATAAGTAGCCATTTCCCCACTGGAGTCAGTCCAGTGATGATTCATTTACGACAAACACTCAAGAACAGGGCCGGATTTAGGTTTGGTGAGGCCCTAAGCTACTGAAGGCAATGGGGCCCTTTCTATGTCCAGCTGTCCTTTGTCAACAACAAATTGTCACTGTTTCTTGTGTTGAATATATGCTATATGGTAATTTATGGACCTAGTAGGTATCTAAAGCCGTTTGCACATAACAAAATATGTATTTTATCAAAGTAATTGTTGAAGAGAAATACAATTAAAGGTAAAGGGACCCCTGACAATTAAGTTCAGTCATGAAAGATTCTGGGGTTGCGTGGCTATTCCCTCCCCCCCCCCACAGGTGGAATGAATGAATAAAGACACCGGACACAAGTATTAAGGTTAATGGGCGAAAATGGCCACAACTTTATTGATTACAGGTAAGAGAGGTATTGGCTTTAGGCATTGGCCCCTAACCGACTATCCGGTCTAACCGGGAAGGGTTAAACACCAACAGGGGGAGCTAACCCGAGATGCATATCCCTAGGCGCTCCCCGAGGGGTTACCGCTCGGGGGGGGGTGCTTTAGGCCCTAGCCTCCGTAGGTTTCGGACGAGGCGTCGCCCCTCGGAGTCCTTTAACGAACTACCCTTCAAGCATTGGGGGAGGTGATGGCGTTCCTCCCCCCCGAATCTCATTTGCATGACAATACCCCGGCCAATGCCTACCGCCAAAACCGAGGAAGTTGTGACGATTTGCTACGAGGTAGGCGAAAAAACCAAGTGGCTCCAAAACCAGCCAATTAGCCAAATGGAAAAACTCCTACCAGGCCCCTTGCGGCGACCAGCCGAAACCCATAGCAAGTCGATGGCAAAACCTAAAGGGTGGGTGGGTGGGAGAACACGTCCGCTGCGAAGGAAGAAAGGGGCGAGCCCAGGGCTGCCCCAACCTTAAGTGGCCTCAGGTAGGCCCGCCCCCGCCGCCAGCCGATTGGCTGGCGAAGCGGGGATGCAAATTGAGGGAATCCCTGAATTTCCCGCGAGGCTGACGCCAGCCCCACGGGAGGAGTGGGCGGGGTCGAGAGCCCGCAACCCCCCCTCCTCCTGAAGCTCGGTAGGGGCATTGCGGCGCTCATCTTGCTTTACTGGCAGTAAAGACAGTTTTTCTGGGTCATGTGGCCACATGACTAAGCCACTTCTGGCGAACCAGAGCAGCACACGGAAATGCCGTTTACCTTCCCGCCAGAGTGGTACCTATTTATCTACTTGCACTTTGACTTGCTTTTGAACTGCTAGGTGGGCAGGAGGAAATACAGTTAAGAAGAAGTATATTAATAGTGAAATTGGGGGGAGGCCAAGAAAGTGGGGCCCTAAGCTATAGCTTGTTTAGCTTATACGTAAATCTGGCACTGGATATACGTGTAGGATCAGGCCAATAGCCCATCTGGCCCCACATCCTGCTCTTACAGGGGCCAATCAGATTCCCCTATAGAACTGAGTTCAGCAAGACCTGAACTCAAGAGTGCTCTTTCCTTCCTGCGGTTACCAGCATCTTGTATCTCACATCTTTTGAAGCCATCTTGGTTAGGGGTACCTAGGTAAAGTAAAGGTAAAGGTACCCCTGCCTGTACGGGCCAGTCTTGCCAGACTCTAGGGTTGTGCGCTCATCTCACTCTAGAGGCCGGGAGCCAGTGCTGTCCGCAGACACTTCCGGGTCACGTGGCCAGCGTGGCAAGCTGCATCTGGCGAGCCAGCGCAGCACACGGAACACCGTTTACCTTCCCGCTGGTAAGCGGTCCCTATTTATCTACTTGCACCCGGGGGTGCTTTCAAACTGCTAGGTTGGCAGGCGCTGGGACCGAACGATGGGAGCGCACCCCGTTGCAGGGATTCGAATTGCCAACCATGCGATCGGCAAGTCCTAGGTTTTACCCACAGCGCCACCCGCGTCCCTTAGGGGTACCTACCATGGCTAAATTCCCCATTGCCCCACATTGTACATCATCAGCTTTCCAGTTGTGTGATTGCTTCTTCCCCCAGCTCTCTAGTTCGTATCCAACTGCACACTTAAAAAAACAACAGCAGCAATTGGGGAGAGTCTCAAGGGGTGTGCAGAGAGGCCTGGAGGACAGGATTCACCCCTTGGGCCTGAGGTTCCCCACTCCTTTCCCAAACAATGTCTTGCTATACATCAGGTGTAATAAAATGATTACTGAGGGCTGGTGGCTGGTGAAGTCGATGTAGGAGGCAGTGGTGGTTTAAGATAAAAGGTGTCTTAAGGTAGCTGAAAGGGACGCAGGTGGCACTGTGGGTTAAACCACAGAACCTAGGGCTTGCCGATCAGGAGGTCAGCGGTTCGAATCCCCGCGATGGGGTGAGCTCCCATTGCTCGGTCCCTGCTTCTGCCAACGTAGCAGTTTGAAAGCACGTCAAATGTGCAAGTAGATAAATAGGTACCACTCTGGCGGGAAGGTAAACGGCGTTTCCGTGCGCTGCTCTGGTTCGCCAGAAGCGGCTTAGTCATGCTGGCCACATGACCTGGAAGCTGTACGCCGGCTCCCTCGACCAATAAAGCGAGATGAGCGCCACAACCCCAGAGTCAGCCACAACTGGACCTAATGGTCAGGGGTCTCTTTATCTTTAAGATAACTGAATATTTTATCAAACACACTAATAGTGAGCAGAGTGTGGGTGGGTGTGGAAGCCTGAAAACAAAACTCACAAGCTCATCTTCCTCTTTAAACCAAGAAAAATAATCATAAAAAGGAGTCAGATCCATAGTCCATTACCAATACCCGAAGCAATCCGGCGAGGTTAATAGCTCTCCTTCTCTCTTAGTCATCTCTCTATTATTTAAGAGTTGAGCTGTCGGTTTTAACAGCCTGACAAACTCTTTGACCAAATTTCCCTCCGTCTGACGTTAACGCCAGAAAATGCCTTTATAACATTTTAAATAAATTCTTTTTTAACCCCCCCCCCAATCCTGCTCAGCTAGGAACAGCCTATTCATTCCGCAGCGCAAAGCTCTTTACAATCACCTGGCACCTCTGCCTAGTTCCAGTCTTTTGACTCATAGACTCATAGAATTGTAGAGTTGGAAGGGACCCTGTGGATCATCTAGTCCAACCCCCTGCAATGCAGGAATATGCAGCTGTCTCATACGGGGATCAAACCAGCAACCTTGGCATTATCAGCATCACGTGCTAACCAACTGAGCTATCCAGCCATAAGAATTAAAGAAGATGGTAAGAGCCTGTTGGATCAGGCCAATGGCCCCTCTAGTCCAACATCCTGTTCCCACAGTGGCCAAACCAGCAAGCAGGACATGAGCACTGTGGCTTCCAGCATGTCAGGTGTGCATGCAGGAGCCAAGCCCTGTGACCAATAGGACTTTGCAGGACTGGGGCCTTCCTAAATTTGTTCTGAAGAGGCAAGGTGCGGCCGCACAGGTGAGGCCGATTGGTAACTCACAGCACCTGGTGGCAAGAGCCGGGAAGGGATATAAGGTCTGTGTTTTCCTTTGGCTCTTTGCCACAGCAACACGTTCCCTGCCCTGCTGCATTTGGCTCCTTGCTACTTGATGCTCAGACCCCTGACTTCATGACTCCTTACTTCTTGATCCTCGGACCCCTGACTTCATGACTCCTTGCTCCTTGATCCTCGGACCCTTGACTTTGTAGCTCCTTGCTTCCTGACCCTCAGACCCTTGGCTTCTTGACTCCCGGCTCTCTGACCCTTGGACTCTTGGCTTCCTGGCTTCTGGACTCCTGTTCCTGCTCCCACCCCATCATCTTACCCCCAGTCCTGACGTCCCCAGGTGGGACTTTGATCGCCCGTGAACCGGACCATGACACAGCAGCCAGTATTCAGAACTATTTCTGCCTCCAACTGCAAAGACAGAACATAGCCAGCATGGCTAGCAGCCAACAATAGGCCTTGCCTTCATGAGTTTGCCTAATCCCCTTTTAAAGCCATCTAGGTTAGCAGCCATCACTGCCCCAGTGGGCATGAGTTCCATAGTCTATGAATGTGCAATGACATACTTTCTTTTATCCATCCTGAATCTTCCACATGATTCAACTTCATTGGATGCCCATGACTTCTGGTATTATAAGAGAGGGAGTGAAATTTTACTCCATCTGCTTTTTCCCTGTCGTGCATAATTTTAGAGACTTCTGTCCTGTCGCCTCTAGCATACCTTTTCTCTAAACTACAATACCTGAAATGCTGCAACCTTTTCTCATAGGAGAGTCACTTCACCCACTGGGCATTTTGCTTGCCCTTTTTTTGAAACTTTCCCAAGGTTTACCCTTCTTTCCTTCAGTGAAATGACATAGGGCCTCATAACATCAGTAGATGCTACGTAAGGGAGGGGTAGTTAACCTGGCATCATCCGGAATATCTGATCTGCACACACCTTTTAGTTGTGATAGAGGGCAGTGGAAGGAGCCTAGGACAGGCCTCCCTGAGGATCCTTTACACTCTGGCAAGTTGGTGTAAGAGAGGGGTAGCCAAGTGTTATGTACTAAGCTTGGATCCTAGAACAATAGGCAAGTAGGATCCTAGAATGCAACAACTGATTGGCCTGCAGGAAAAGACCAATCAGGCTCCCAGAGGAAGTTAATCAGCCTATTAGGCTGGTAGGATCGTAGAATGCAACACCTGATTGGCCTGCAGGAAAAGACCAATCAGGCTCCAAGAGGGAAGCAGAATCAGCCAATCAGACAGGACTCATTGTGTAAATAACGTACAGTGGTACCTTGGGTTACGTATGCTTCAGATTACATATGCTTCAGGTTACACACTCCGCTAACCCAGAAATAGTGCTTCAGGATAAGAACAGAAATCGGGCTCTGGCAGCGCGGTAGCAGCGGGAGGCCCCATTAGCTAAAGTGGTGCTTCAGGTTAAGAACAGTTTCAGGTTAAGAACGGACCTCCAGAACAAATTAAGTACTTAACCCAAGGTACCACTGTATATAAAAGCCTGAGGTTTGGGGGCAATTCAATCACTGTTTTACAAGCTGCAATAAAGAGCATGAAATCACTAGAGGACTCCGAGTATATTTCACCATTGTTGCACCCTCCAGATGTTGTGGACATAACCCACAGGGAAGAGGTGCTTGGGTGGGGGGAGACAGAAGTGGAAGGGAGGAGAAGGGAAGGAGACAGAGATTTAGGCAGAATAACAAGACTGGGATGGATCTGCAGCTTCTGCCTGTGCCTATCTCTGGAAGTGTCAATGGAGTGACAGGCTCCAGTCTTCCCTTTCACTTCTGCCTCTCTCCTCCATCGCAGCTTCCCTGTGGGTCATGGTAGCTGTGGGAGCTGGTTTGCCACTGTGTACTCTGCTTCTCAGATGCGGGTGGCACTGTGGGTTAAACCACAGAGCCTAGGACCTGCTGATCAGAAGGTCGGCGGTTCAAATCCCCGCAACGGAGTGAGCTCCCGTTGCTCGGTCCCTGCTCCTGCCAACCTAGCAGTTTGAAAGCACGTCAAAGTGCAAGTAGATAAATAGGTACTGCTCTGACGGGAAGGTAAATGGTGTTTCCATGCACTGCTCTGGTTTGCCAGAAGCGGCTTAGTCATGCTGGCCACATGACCCGGAAGCTGTACGCCAGCTCCCTGGGCCAAGAAAGCAAGATGAGCGACGCAACCCCAGAGTTGGTCACGACTGGACCTAATGGTCAGGGGTCCCTTTACCTTTACCTTACTCTGCTTCTCACTACCACAACCCCCAGGTTTTTTTTAAAGAGCAATAAAGTGTGCCAGGTCACACCCTATGCGCATGCCTATGGTCACTTGAATCAAGTCGCCCCTTCTTCCCTAAGTTGCAATACTGCTCTCTCCACACTTCTCTTCATTTAAACTCCACCTCTGCAACCAAGAATGAACACAGTCCCGAGAGGACGATAATAGCCAACGCTATTTGTTTTCTAATGGAGGGAGCGATAAAAAGAGAAGGAACTGCTGCAGCCTGAGTGAAAATCAGGCCATCTCATGTGTCTCGGCATCCGGGAAAGCAAGAATAAACTCATTTCCCGCTAGATGGTCAAATGAATACAAAGCAGATTGCTTGTGAAGCCATTTCATTTGAGGATTGTGGATGGTCCAAAAAGAAAGGAAGGATCTTATGGATGCCAGTGAATGGATAACTTGGGCCAATCTGTATCACGCATGCAATACATAAAAGGTAAAGGGACCCCTGACCATTAGGTCGAGTCGTGACCGACTCTGGGGTTGCGGCACTCATCTCGCTTTATTAGCCGAGGGAGCCGGCGTACAGCTTCCGGGTCATGTGGCCAGCATGACTAAGCCACTTCTGATGAACCAGAGCAATGCACGGAAACGCCGTTTACCTTCCCGCTGGAACGGTACCTATTTATCTACTTGCACTTTGACGTGCTTTCGAACTGCTACGTTGGCAGGAGCAGGGACCAAGCAACGGGAGCTCACCCCGTCGCAGGGATTCGAACCACCAACTTTCTGATCAGCAAGTCCTAGGCTCTGTGGTTTAACCCACAGTGCCACCCGCGTCCCACTATGCAAAACATACACACACACAACTCCCCTCCTTTATTCGCCAACCATTAGTCCCTCGACCCCTGTGCCATGACAGCACCTCTTCAAGGTCACAGGAGACCCCTTTCCATTCCTACTACCTCAAGTTCCTCTAGCTCAAGATCTGCCCCTTTGCAAAAAAACAACAACAACAAACCCTCCAAACAAACCTGGGACCTACTTACATCCCAAAGTTCATGAACTGTGAATATTCCTGATGAAGGTAAGATCTGCCAACTACTTTGTTGTTGCCAAATTGGTGTTAAATTTATTACCTGCCCTCCACCATCAGCTGCCAGGGCCATACGAAGGAGGGCGATATGAAGGTAAGAAACCTTCGGCAAAGCAGGTATCCCACTGCAGACAGAAATATGATCTGGTCAGGTATTTATGCATATATGGTAGAACAAGGATGCAGAACATTTTTCAGACTGAGGGACACATTGCCTTCTGGGAGGACGTCTGGAGGCCATGGGCCAGTGGGAGGAGGGGGGCAGAGGGAAAAGTGTGTGAAACAACAAATAGACCTTTCTTTCACTTTTGTACAATCGGCTAGTTTCTGTCAGGCTCATACTCCTCCGAATATGAAGAGTTTGGTCTGAAGAGACCAAAGGTGAGTAAGAGGTTGCATGATAGGAACCTATAAAATTATGCATGGCATAGAGCAGGCACCCCCAAACTCAGCCCTCCAGATGTTTGGGGACTACAACTCCCATCATCCCTAGCTAATAGGATCAGTGGTCGGGGATGAGGGGAATTGTAGTCCCAAAACAGCTGGAGGGCTGAGTTTGGGGATGCCTGGCATAGAAAAAGTGATTTGAGAAAGCTTTTCCTCCCTCATTACTGTAGAACGTAGGGACATCCTATGAAGCTCAATGATGGACGATTAGGGAGAGATGAAAGGAAATACTTCTCCATGCAGCACAGAGTTAAACTATGGAACATAGGAGGCAGGGATGCTCACCACCTTGGATGTTCTTCAAAAAGGAGAAGGCTATTGATGGCTCCCAGCCATGATATCTATGCTTTGCCTCCACAGCTGGGATAATGCTTCTGAATTCCTGTTGCTGGAGGCTGCCAGAGGGGAGAGTGGTCTTGTGCTTGGGTCTTGCTTGTGGGTTTCCCACAGGCATGTGGTTGGTCATCCAGCAGGCTCTTATTATGACCTTATGCCATCTTCTTTCTAGGCAAGAAAGAAACATTTTGATAGTTCAATGGCACATTCTAGCCAAGCTAAACCACACATGGAAGGTGCCAAGGCAGGGATGGTAAGAGCCACGGTCTGAGGATCATAGACTTGGAAGTTGGAAGAGACCTCAAGGGTCATCTAGTCCAACCACTGTGATGCAGGTTTTTTTTTTCTTGCGCAACGTGGGGCTTGAACCCCAAACCCTGAAATTAAGTCTATTGACTGAATTATCCTAGATCCAGTCAGTTCGAGCAGGGTTTCCCAAACTTGGTTGTCCAGCTGTTTTTGGACTACAGTTTCCATCATCCCTGACCACTGGTCCTGCTAGCTAGGGATGATGGGAGTTGTAGTCCAACAACAGAAGGAGGCCCATGTTTGTGGAATTCTAAGTTAGAAGGTCCAGGGGGCAGCCGGTGGCCCCTGAGATTCTCCACCCCAGAGGCAAATTTTTCATTTTATTGCTCATGGGGCTTTCAGATGCAAATAAGGCTCCAAACTGGAAGAAATATGATTCTCTTCATTTCGTTAGCAGGACCGCATCAGTTTGCTTGTCAGCGTATACAGTGGTGCATTGAGATTTGACAGTCAATTATACATGAGCACTGGCCTTCCCATTCTGTTTCCCAAACAGCTGTAGCCATGGCTGAATTTATTTACAGTATTTTGTTTTTTAAAAGATGTGTTGGCTCTCCAGATTTCTTGAAGGTGGGTGGGAGGGCAAGAAATAAGATGCACCTTTGGGGTGAGATAAGAAAAGGATTATCAAAATAGTAAGGTTGTTTATATATATATATATATATATAAACTATCTCAGTAATCAGGGATGAAAGCTGACTCATCAGAAGAGTAATTGTTAAAATCAGCTGAGCTTTGCCCTATGAGCTCTTTCTTCAGAATATGAATTGCCTCCTGAGATAAATGATCTGAAAATAATGATGATAATCTCCGGGCTTCATATAAAAATCCCCATGTGCTCATTTGAATGGAATAAAAAAAGATACGTTCAGTAGAGTGAGAGCAAACATTGCTTGAGTAGTTTGGGGCAACACATTCTAGAGGCACAGAGGGTTTGAGATCCAAGGAGATTGAGGTGTACATCTCATCAGGACTCTCTACTTGGTTGGTGATGTTAGGATGACCACATGATTGTGCAAATTTGGGGCCTGGATTCAGGTTGGATTGGGCCCAGATTGTTCCAAGTCAGATTGGGGCTGCTCCAAAGTTCCACATCAGGTCCCAAATAAGGCCAGAAGTAGGGACTGCACAGCCCTTTCCTATCCTAGTCAGCCCAAGGAGGACAGACCCAGAATGCCTTTCTAGTTATTCATTTATTTAGGGGGGGGGCTTCTGAGCACACCAAAATAGTTGGCTCTGATGAAAATGGAAGGTACAAGATGGTCCTAGTCAGTTGCAGTTCTCTCATATCAGTAGCAGCAAACTTCACAGAGATGTTGAGAGGGACCACTGGGAAATGAGGTCTCACTAATTTCGAGTCATAAGCAGGGCTAACACAGGAAATGGTGTTGCCTGGGAAAATGGACAAGGCTGACACACACACACCAGTTCCATGAACTGAAACCAACTGGATTGGTAGTTGTATCTTCTACTAAATCTCCCACCACACCTGACGGCAGCAGGACAAAACATGTAGCCCATACAGCTCTGTTTTCCAACATGTCACCACCTCATAATCTGCCAACTGAGGTGGTTGCCTCATTTTGTCTAATAGTAGGGCTGGGTCTTCATTGAATAAGCCCACACATACTAGAAGCCTCACTCAGGCAAATCTTTACCTATTGTTTCCAAAAGGGTGAACATTTCAAAATGTTCCAGTTCCATCTTCCCACAACACACACAAAAAAAGCCCTGAAATGTTAACTCACTGAAAGCTTAAGAAAGAATCAGAGGTCAGAACAGCGTTGATGCATTCTTCCTAATCCCTATAGCTAAAGGAAATCTATAATATTCAACCCCAAGATTAAGCTGAGCGAGCTTTGTGGCAGCTGACTCAGCAACCCTGGTGACCATTTCTAGCCTCTTCAAAATTTCCCCAAAGAACACATCTACTGTGAAATATGATTTTTTTCATCAGACACAGAGTCACTAAACTTACCGAGATCCACCATCACATCCCGTAAAGTTGCTTGGGGAACAGCAAATGGAATACAAGAATGGGTGAAGAGCTCATTGATTTCATAGCCCCTGCCCTTTGAGTCATAGAAATGTAGGAAGCTGCCTTAGATCCCATTAGAGGAGACTGGGCCATTAGGGGAATGAGACATTGTCCCACCAACTTCAGACTGTCTCCAGCCAACTTTCAAATGCTGGTCTCCTTACTTACATCTGGTCCAGTGGTGGCCCTGGCTGTCAGCTTACTTCTCCATAATCTCAGCAGGGAGGAGGATGGGGTCAAAAGTAGAATTAATTGGCTCTGCCTGTCACTAACCCTGGCACCACCTATTATTGTCCTAGGGATGCGGGTGGCTCTGTGGTCTAAACCACTGAGCCTCTTGGGCTTGCCAGTCAGAAGGTCAGCGGCTCGAATCCCTGGGATGGGGTGAGCTCCTCTCGCTCTGTCCCAGCTCCTGCCAACCTAGCAGTTTGAAAGCATGCCAGTGCAAGTAGATAAATAGGTACAGCTGCAGTGGGAAGGGAAATGGTGTTTCTGTATGTTCTGGTTTCCGTCACGGCGTTCCATTGCACCAGAAGCAGTTTAGCCATGCTGGCCACATGACCCAGAAAGCTGTCTGTGGACAAACACCGGCTCCCTTAGCCTGAACATGAGATGAGTGGTGCAACCCCATAGTCGCCTTTGACTGGACTTAACCGTCCAGGGGTCCTTTACCTTTTTCCTTACCTGCTCATGTTAGTGTTTTAGGTCCTAAAGGACTCAGACCCTAAATATCTGAAAGATTGCCTCCTTCTCTACAAACCATCTCAGGTGTTATGTTCAGCAGAGTGAGTGGGGCCTCTTAGTAGTTCCTCCACCATCAATGGCTCAGGGTGGGCAGGTGGTGTCCTGGGACAGGGCCTTCTCTGTGTCAGCCCCTAAGTTCTGCAACTCCCTCCCCAGACAGGTGCATCTGGCACCTTCATTTTACAGTTTCCAGCAAATGCTGAAGGCACACCTCTTTGCCTTGGCTTCCAACACTTGAGGTGCATATTTGTAGGTTCCACCTTATTTTTGCAATTGTACGTTGTCCCATACTGTTTCCAGTGTTGTGTTTTAACATTGTGACCCACCCTGGGAACTTGGGGTGAAGGAAGAACAAGAATGCTGCGGATCTGCTGGTACATTTTCCCTAATGAATCCCACGGTTGTGTTTCGAAGCAGGGTTCCCCTTGCCCACGGAAGACAAAAGGGAAAGCGCATGGTATAATTAGAGAGGCTATAAAAGGGAAGCAAATGGGTTTAACTCCCCACCCATTTTCAATCGGCAGCATATGAGTCACCAGCGTAGGTGGGTCAGGCTGCTGAGTCTCTTGCAGAAAGAGGAGTCTGTTCAGAGCAGTTATATAATCATGACTCCATCCATCCCCACAGGAGCCAAGCCATCCAGCTCACCTCTCTCCCTCTCCCTCTTTCTCTCTTTCTCTCCTTCGATTCCCCCCCCCCCCACTGAGTTGGAAGCAGTGTTTTGCAGCATTCTTTCCACTTTTCACAAGAAAACAGTGGCGTAGCGTGGGGGTGCAGGGGGGGCTGGCCACACCGGGCGCAACATCTGGGGGTTAGGGTTAGGGGGCGCAAATCCACGGGTTAGGGGGCGCAAATTACTTGCCTTGCCCCGGGTGCTGACAACCCACGCTACGCCACTGCAAGAAAATGAAGATGTGTTTTTCCGAAACGAAAACCAGAGTTGAACTCCTTTAAAGCTGGAGGTGCGCTCATGAAACCGAGAGTGAGAAAGAGACCCGGTGGGGTGTAGTGAAGATAATGTCAGGCTGGCCCCAGGGAGACACAGGCACTGGTGGAGGAAGAGGGGTGCAGGGGGAGTGCACTGCCCTTGGCAGTACCATCGCAGCTGCACCCCTGAAGGTGGCATGCCACTCCCCCAGGACACATGCTACGCCTCCTGTGGGTGGCGTGCCATGCCCCTGGGATGCACACCAACCCCGCCCCCGCCAACTCCCGGCCCCTTGGTGCCGGAGCATGAAGCTCTGCCACTGGACACAGGTAACATAGCTCCAAACTTGTAATAACTACAAAAAAAATGTTAAGAAAGAAAACAAAAGCCCTGCAGGATCAGGCAAATCGCCCATCCACTCCAGTCTCCTGTTCTCACAGTGGCCAACCAGGGCATGGACTTCCCACAGGCATCTGGTTGGCCACTGTGAGAACAGGATGAGGGACCTTTGGTCTGAGCAATCAGGGTTCTTTTGATGTTCTTAGGGCAGGAATGGGGAACCTCAGGCCTGGGGCCAAACTATGGGAACCCCTGGCTTATCTACAGTGGTGCCTTGGGTTAAGAACTTAATTCGTTCTGGAGGTCCATTCTTAACCTGAAACTGTTCTTAACCTGAAACACCACTTTAGCTAATGGGGCCTCCCATTGCCGCCACACAGCTGCTGAGCGATTTCTGTTCTCATCCTGAAGCAAAGTTCTTAACCCGAGGTACTATTTCTGGGTTAGCGGAGTCTGTAACCTGAAGCGTCTGTAACTTGAGGTATCACTGTACTTAAGAAGAAGAAGTAGGGTTTGGCTTTGCTATCCCGCTTTATCACTACCCTAAGGAGTCTCAAAGCGGCTAACATTCTCCTTTCCCTTCCTCCTCCACAACAAACACTCTGTGAGGTGAGTGAGGCTGAGAGACTTCGGAGAAGCGTTACTAGCCCAAGGTCACCCAGCAGCTGCATGTGGAGGAGCGGGGAAGTGAACCCGATTCACCAGATTACGAGTCCACCTCTCTTAACCACTACACCACACTGGCTCCCACTTTGAGACTCTCCCCAGACAACATCCCCCTACCAGGTGCCACTCCTCAGTATCCTTGAATAACACCCTACTTCTGCATCATAGCCTAGAATACTGGCATTTTGATAATGCTCCTTGACTCTCTGGATGGAAAACAGAGAGATGTGTGAGTGCGTAAAACAAGGAGGGTGAGCATCCGGAGACCTCCAGAAGTTGTTGGATTCCACTTCCGATCCATCCCAGCCAGCATGGTCAATGGTAGGGGATGATGAGAGCAACATCTAAAGGTTCCCCAACCCTGATGTATTTCATTGAGTGAGTAAGTGAGTGCATTTCTTTATCCCACTTTTCCTCCAAGAAGCTCAAGATGGCATGCATCGCTCTCATCCTCTCCATTTTATCCTCGCGACGACCCTGTGAGGTAGGTTAAGCTGAGATGGAGTGACTGACCCAAGGTCACCTAGTGAGCTTCATGGCCAAGTGGGGGATTTGAACCCAGGTCAAAGTGCAAGTAGATAAATAGGTACCACTCAGGCGGGAAGGTAAACGGCGTTTCTGTGCACTGCTCTGGTTCGCCAGAAGTGGCTTAGTCATGCTGGCCACATGACCTGGAAGCTGTACGCCGGCTCCCTCGGCCAGTAAAGCGAACCACTACACCACTACCCTACCATATGAAGGGTTCGTTCTCATTGCTCTGCCGACTTTTGCCTCTGCCACTGCCCACTGCTGGCCTGTGGTCTGTGTAGTGGCATAGCGTGGGTTGCCAGTGCCAGAGCTGTGAGGAGGTGAGGAGGTGAGGGGGGAGGTAGGAAGGGAAACAGACAGGGTACACATGCACATTCAACTGTCTAATGGTGTTTGCACCACTCAGAAGATCACAGCTGCAGAGATAAGAAAAGATGAGCCATTACATTGTCTGGAGAGGTCACTTACTGGTTCGCATGAAGAAGCCATTTCCAATGGATCCCAGTAATAGAATCATGCAGCTTTATACAAAGCTGTATTTTGTGCCTCCTAACAATTTTGTGCCTGGGACAACCTCCTTATAGTGTCCAGAAAGTTGCCCAGGAGGGAGTGCTGCAAAAGACCCCCAATCCTTCTCTTAGAACAACAATTCTTCACAGCAGTCATTCAGAGAAGCCCTGGAAGGCAGGTTTTGAAGTTTCTTGCATGGAGAAGCAAGGCGAGGCATCGCTTTACAATGATGGAGCACAGAAGGGAAAGGGAGGCATGCCTTTGGCATTTGCAAACAACAAGCAGGCAGAAGAAGAAGAAGTTCATGCCTGGGAGGGCCAGCTGGAGGGGGTGAGGGGAGAGGGGAGCATTGGCCACTTGAGACTTTCACATCAAGGCCCTGAGATTTGATGGAAACTGCCTGTCTGTATCGTGGAGATCTGGGAACAGGACCTAAAAAAAGATGCTAACCTCAGGAAACGCACCCAGACACCGATGCATATGTCAGCAAGTGCGCCCAGCTGAAGAAGGAGAGCAGAGGGAGGGGAGGGACAGCACCCGAGGCGGGAGGTAAGAGAGAGAGGGAGTCAGCTCCTCAGCCTCAGCTCCTTGGATAGGGGCAGGCAGCTATCTGGAGAAACAAACAAACCAAGGCTGTAATTGGAAGCGGGACGCGGCTGTGCTATTCTGGAAGAGAGAGCAGAAAAGGAGGCCTTTGCACGCAAAGTTCAGCCTTTATCCGAGAGAGGTCTCCTCCCAATCCCCGGGTCGTGCTGCTGTAAACACGGCCGCATCTCAAGAGTTATTCATAGCTCTCAAGCGGGCACGCATTTCTGTCCTCTGCCAGCCCTCCAGCCTCTCTTTGTACACTTGAAAACATTCCCCGCAGCTCTATTGCTCCCAGGACTTCATGCCTGCCGCGTCTGTCTCCTTGACACTCCCGAGATGCTCTCAGTCACCAAAGGCTCCTTCTGTCCTCCGGAAGGGGCTTGGTGGTGGCACGATCCTGACAAGCAGCACCCTCCCCAGCTGTATGTTGTTTGTAAATGCCTTTTTGCGATTCACCCGCGAGTCTCTCGGAAAAAGAAGTCAGAGATGCCCCACGACAACTGAACTGTTGGCTGAGCATTATTGGAAAACATGTATCTGTGCACGACGGATTGTTTGGAAAGTTCTCTGCATCCAGCAAAATGAGAAGGGAAGGAACTTGCTTTGGGTCATCCCAGAGTCAACCTGAGAGGGCCAGGTTGTGCATGTGACATCACGTGTGCAGTTTACCAAGTTGCATGATGTTCTGGAAGGAGCCAGGAGATAGAGTCAAACGCAGTGGCCAGCAGCTCCTCCTCTCTTGCACTAGGCAGCTGTCAGGAGTCTAGGTTCCCAGCTTGATAAAACAGTAAGCGTAGGTAATTGAAAAGGAGGATTTATTGCAAAAACAAACAGATAGCTCCGGCCAGCTCTGACAAAGCCTCCAACATCATTACTCAAGATGACCCTTCTGAAGATTCTTTCTGGCGTCAACAGAAACTATTGAACTTACGACCCTTATGTCTCTTGTTTTGCTTCCTATCTTGCAGCCCTCCCATTCACCGACTCTTTGGACTTAGTGGATCAGCTCCAACCCCTTTCTGATCTTAGAGGCTGTCTCTGAATCTATTTGTGCTGATTTGTGCTTCCGGCGAACTTTGGCTACATTCTAGCCTGCTCAACTACTGCCTTATCAGCTTGCCCATCAAGATCAGGAAGAGCCAGAATCTGCAGCTGCCAGCTCTCCCCTGCCTGACTAACATCTAAGCCTCTCTGTCCCTGGCTGCTTTCTGCAGCTGGCTGCAAACCTTCGCTGGGAGCTGGCTCATTCCTGACAGCAGCATTCCATGGCAGAAGGAGGAGGAGCCAGCCACTCAAGCTGTGTTCAGTTCTGCACCCAGCCTCCCCCGCCCCCGATGGTAGGGAACATTGGGGTGCCCACCTACCCCCCCCCATGGGGTGAAACTCTCGGCCCCTGGAGTTGGAGCCCCTGGACTGCCTCGGTACATTTTGGCCTTTAAGGCGAACCACAAAATGGCACACAGCAACACTAGGG
This sequence comes from Podarcis melisellensis, assembly GCF_964234715.1. Taxonomy (NCBI): domain Eukaryota; kingdom Metazoa; phylum Chordata; class Lepidosauria; order Squamata; family Lacertidae; genus Podarcis; species Podarcis melisellensis. Next base: position 7,277,665 of record NC_138546.1, on the reverse strand, counting down.
AAGAAGAAGTGAGTGAATATCTTCATCAGGAACAAGTGGGGAAATAAATACCTTCATTGGGAACAAGCAGGGGAATCTACATCAGGAACAAGGGTGGTAATCATATCAACCTGACCCAATGGTTGCATTGGGAATCAAAGGCTGTTGGGGGGAAAGGGGCCCACTCTGAATCATACCACACAAGTGAAGACCCCAGGAGACCCCAGAGGGCAGCTCCTGCCATTTCCTCCTTAGGGCTGGGATGAGGCCAGCAGTACCTCCTATCCAACAATCGGCCACTGTAGAGGCAGCACTGGGCAGGTGCCTGAGCCAGCAGATCCGGCCTTGCAAGGAGCACACTGCAGCCATCGCTGCTATTGTGGTGGCGGCAGCAGCAGTGGGTGGTGCATTCCTTGGAGGCTGGATCTGCTACCCCTGTGGAGCCTGCCACCTGAGGCAGTTGCCCCACCTTGCCTCATGCCCTGGGTCATCCTGTAGGTTTGGGATGTGGGACTGCACAGGGCTTGTAGTGGCACCCATGCTGTGGTTCTCAAGATCAAGTGAAATCCATTGGCCTCGTTGCTGTTGGTTTCCTGATGCCACGTGAACATGGAAAGGGTCATAGCACAGAGGTATCAGACTGGCTTTGCATGCAAAAAGGGTCTACCGGGTTCAATTTCTTAATATCAAAGAAACAACAAACGTTGTAAATGATGCAACCAGGAGGAGGCCAGAGTGAGCAAAGGAAATGACTTTTGGTTGCAGGTCTATATTTCTAATCCTTGCTTATCGCTGCCCAGCATTGCTTTCTTTAAGGCAAAGGCACGGCGTATATTTAAAGGATGTCCACAGCAAATTTAAAGCACACACAACTTCCCCCAAAGGATCCTGGGAATTGTAGCTTCTTACGAGTGCTGGGATTTGTAACTCTGGGAAAGTAGAGTCCTTTGGTAGATGCCATGCACTTCAAATGCACATTGCATGGGTTCTATGTGTTTGGTGTGCATCTGCCACAAGATCTTCCTCAGAGGCAGGTCTTTCTCAGTTGTGGTGCTGCATTCATGGAAGGGAGCTCAGCTGGCTTTGAGTTTAATATCTTTTCTGCACCAGAAGAAGATCTTTTTATTTGCCCAGGCTTTTGAGATGTGCATTCATCGGCTTATGTTCTTAACCTGTTGTGGCACTAGTTTATTTCGTCTTACGCAGCTATGTATCATTCTGTTGTTCTCTGAGAGCCTCTGGGCTCAAGAGATGGGACACGCAATGGCCCACATGAACATGTGTGTAAGGATTTCCATACACATTATTTCTTTATTCATTTATTACATCATTAACATCCCACTTTCCCCCAGACCAGGACTGAAGACAGTTTACACAGACTAAAATAACACAGACAAAATACGAAAAGTTGAAATGTATAAAAGATATGCTGTGGTCTAAACCACTGAGCCTCTTGGGCTTGCTGATCAGAAGGTCAGCGGTGATGGGGTGAGCTCCCATCAGTGGTGATGGGGTGAGCTCCCATTGCTCTGTCCCAGCTCCTGCCAACCTAGCAGTTTGAAAGTACACCGGTGCAAGTAGATAAATAGGTACCGCTGCAGTGAGAAGGTAAACGGCATTTCCATGCACTCTGGTTTTCATCGCGGTGTTCTGTTGCGCCAGAAGCAGTTTAGTCCTGCTGGCCACATGACCTGGAAAGCTGTCTGTGGACAAACACTGGCTCCTTTGGCCTGAAAGCAAGATGAGCGCTGCAGCCCCATAGTTGCCTTTCACTGGTCTTAACCGTCCAAGGGTCCTTTACCTTTACCGTTTACCTTTTACGTGCTAAAAAATAATTAACGTCTAATGGAATTAAAACAACATAAAGAATAAAAACAGAACGGCAATGGAAGATTGTTAAGGGACTGGTACAGAGGCTCTTTGGACTTGCTCTTAGTAGAACATTCTCTCTCTCCCCCCCCCCCATGATGTTGGTTGCTGAAAACCCTGCCATTTTATATTGTTTGAATTGTTGTATTTTAGTTATTGTATTCTTATTGTGTCTTTCTTTTGTATCCATGCTGTGTACTGCTTTGCAGGCCTTTGGGCTAAAAAGTGGTGTTTAAATAAACAAACAATCCTCCACTTTGGCTTTGGAGAGCCATTTTATCATAGGCTTTGTCAAACAACTGGGAATCAGTAATCGTTCCTGATCATCTTCAAGAACCTAGAGATCGACTAGCAGATCTCAATCTACCTCCTTGCTTGCCCTTGCTTTAGACTGACAGCCTTGACAAGTCTGCCGGCCTGCACAAACTTCCTTTGACTATTCAGCAGAGGCAGCAATTTCAGTACAAATCTATCTCTGGGAAAAATAAGAATGTCCTGGTTGATTAGTTCTGCCAATTTTGGTGCACATAAACACATACACTACAATATTCTTATTTGCTCTAAATAAAGGAGGAATTTCCCCTGTGTTCAATTAGCTTGTGCATTTTTGGAAGCGGCAACAATTTTCCTTTCCCCCGCCCCGTTTCTCTGCTTCCCATTCCTGCAATATCCATATTTAAACTTAAAAAAAAATAATTGAAAGGAGCACACACTACGCTCAATGCTTTGCAGTGGAGGCTGAAACTCTGCAGCAAAACCCAGTGAGATTCACTGTTTTCCAAATCGTAGAGTGCCATCTATGCTAAAGAAAGGATATCTCCCAGAACTCAGCCGATCAAGATGCAGACCGGCAAAATACTTTGCAGAAGGATGCCTTAGAATCTGGGGGTGCTTTTGCGAGATGTGTGTGTGTGAGCTGAAATGAATATCTAACGACGAGATGACTATTCTACAGTGGTGGACTTGACAAAACCTCTCTGATGGGTTTTTCAATTCAGGCTGCAACTTTCAATCTGAAACAAAAGAATGGCAAAGGGCCATTTTTAATCAGCAAGCTGGTGGGCATCACATAAGCTGGAAAACGGCAGGTCTACAAGCTAGTTTCTTATGCTGGGCTACTTGAGGCTGTATCACAAACAGAGAGGAATTTTTTGAATGATCTCAAAGTTGAGCTTATCCACATGTTCGTCCACTCCCCTCCCTGCAATTTTCATCTCAATATTGACAAGCAGCAAGCTATAATAATAGTAGTAGTAGTAGTAGTAGTAGTAGTAGTAGTAGTAGTAACAATACTACTAATAATTGCTATACTATACAAATGTGGGAATACAGCTTTTGGACTGGACCTTCATTTTCTGAAATGTTTGTGTATGTAATAAGGCTCCACCATTCTCCTGAATTCTTCTAAAAGTTTCTCTGTCCTTTATTCCTTTTGCTAATTTCAGGCTTTTTTTCCATGAGAGCTATTTGCAGCATTCCCTTGTACCATTTTTTTTTATGGCAACTCCCTTCAGGCCTTTCCAAAATGTGGCGATGACCATACATGGTGCTATTAGCATAAATCCAATTAAGGCTTCTTCCTTCAGATCCTCCCCCCCCCTTCAAAATACAAATTCAATAAAGCCAGCTCCAAGACTTTAGTTTTATGTATTTCTGCATGTAATTAGTTGTGAGCGGGTTACTAAAAATGACTATGCATGAGCGTCAGGTGCTCAATGCAACATGTGGCTTGGAGCAGGCGAAGCTCAATCAGGTTGGAAGCACCTTTTTCGAAAGATATAATTCCATTAGAAAGTATTCCTCCTCCATCCCTAGTCATGGAGAAAAGAAACTGGCAGTGGTGGACTCACTGGTTACAGAAGAACTACAGAAGACCCCTGTTGCATCAGTCCATCCAGTCTACTTCTTCTATCCCCTCCCTGCAATGTTGGGAAGCGTCTGGGCATTTCAAAAGCTGAAGGCACAAGGCTCTATGGTACCGGCAGCTTTATTTCCAATCCCTTCCCTAATAATCCCTAGCGTGGAATTGGCTTTCTTCACACCTGCCAAACACCAAGTTGATGTTTCCATTGAGCTATCCACCGCAGCCCCAGTATCTTTTCCTCGGCTGGTCAGTGCAGGTTGGATCCCACCACGTGAAGTCGGAGAAGCAGAGAATTAGAGAGCTAGAAGGGGCATCTAGTCCAAGCTCATGCAATGCAGGAATACCAACTAAAGCAACCATGAGAGATGACCGTCCAACTTCTGCTTAAAAACCTCCAAGGAAGGAGAGTCCACCACCTTCTGAAGGACACCATTCCACTGTCGAACAACCCTTACTGTCAGAAAGTTCTTAATGATGTCTAGTTGGAAAACACATTTCCTGTAATATTTGTTTGGGTCCTACCCTGTGGAGCAGAAGAAAGCAAACTTGCTCCATCTTATTCCTACCCCAGGAGCAGTCAAGGTGATGCTTTGCTGATGTTATTAACTACAGCTCCCATCAGAATGGTCAATGGTCAGGGATGAGGGGAGCAGTGGTGGTTGGTGCCCATTGGAACTGGTTGGGCAGAAGGCAGGGAGTACAACAGGAGGTGGGACCAGAGAGCCCATGACAAGCAAAGCACAACTATTTCTAGGCTCTACAGAGAGCCAGTATGGTGTAGTGGTTAGGAGCAGTAGTCTTGTAATCTGGTGAACCGGGTTCGCGTCTCCGCTCCTCCACATGCAGCTGCTGGGTGACCTTGGGCTAGTCTCGCGTCTCTTAAGTCTCTCAGCCCCACTCACCTCACAGAGTGTTTGTTGTGGGGGAGGAAGGGAAAGGAGAATGTTAGCCGCCTTGAGACTCCTTATGGTAGTGATAAAGAGGAATATCAAATCCAAACTCTGCTTCTTCTTCTTCTCCTTCCTCCTTCTCCTCATTCTCATCCTCGCTGCTGAGTTCTACAAGGACAACACTAAGACAGGGGTGTGTGTGTGGGATCTGATAGGCAATGCCACTCCCCAGACTGGCTGGAAGTAGGAATGCAAGCAGATCAAGTCTGGGTGAAGATTTATTTCTTTTATTTATTTATAAATATACTTATATACCACTATTCATAAGGGGGGGAAACCTGACCAAGTGGTTTACCACAGTTGTACATAAAACCATAAATTAAACTGCATACAGAAAGCCGAAATCAGATTATTGCAGGAAGATGTATCCCTAATTGCCTGCATAGCTCTGATGGACTAGAGAAGTTTTCAGGAGGCTTTTAAAAGTTGGCACAGTGGGTCCCTGCTGAATTGGCAGAGAGTTCCGCAGGACTGAGCCAATGACACTGAAGGCTGGGTTTCTTGTTGTTGTCAAATGAGCATCACCAACTCAGGAAGTGACGAACAATAAGGGTTCAGGAGATCCCTGAGGTTCTATGAACCTATGTTGTTCTGGGCTTTGTAAATTAATACGAGAACTTTGAACCTGACTTGATAGTGGATGAAGATAGTCTGAGATTGGTGGGGCAGTGTCCCACCATCCTAATGGACCAGCCTCTAATGAAGGGGGTGTTGTGGTCTAGCAATATCTAGAGGGGAACACCTTGGCTGGCCCCGGTTCCAGCCCCTTTTCAAACAGGCATCTCCTCTCACTTTGCAGCTTCCAGTTGACTCTGCCAATGAAACAGCACGAACTTTAGTTGCTTAATCTCCCAATTAAACCAATTAATGCTTGCCGCCTTGCAAATGAGCTTGGTTTTGTTTGTTTCCATGCTCAGCTGCATGCGCCTTTCCTCCGCCCAGCTGCCAACTCCAGTCGTTCTCCAGAGCGCCGCAGTGATGTGCGTGTGGAGGAAGCTGCTCAGAACCAACTGTTGGCAGCAAAAACCACTCCATCTGATCTCCATTCTGAAGGCAGGATCCGTCAGGTAAATCAGATAAGCAATGGTTCCGTCCACAATTCAGCAATGAAGGCATTGGGATAAATACACAATAGCCATGTCCTTTTCACAGCAAAGCATGCTGGGAAATTGAATGGCAGCCATTTCCTTTTCAGCACATGGTGCCATGCTTCAGGGCCCTAAGTCAAAGGGGAAGGGGGTAAAGCTTGCACCTTAAGGACCTTGCCTGTGGGTTGTCTGCTTTGCCCTTGGAGTGTCTAGCACTATGTCAGGGAAAGGCAAAACAAATGGCATTCTGGGAAACTGAATGGCTGCCATTTTCTTTTCACTGTGCAGTATGCTGGGGAGTTGATTGGCCACCATATTGTTGTCAAAGCACAGCATTCTGGGAAGGTGAATAAGAAATTGGAGGGAGCTGTTATGGTCTGTGTTTGCCTGAGCTTGAGACTGGACCAGTGGCGTAGCGTGGGGGGTGCAGGGGGGCGGCCACACTGGGCGCAACATCTGGGGGTTAGGGTTAGGGGGCGCAAATCCACAGGTTAGGGGGCGCAAATTACTTGCCTTGCCCCGGGTGCTGACAACCCACACTATGCCACTGGACTGGACTAAGGATTCTGAGCTCCTGTCTTCTGATTTGATACATGAGATCCAATCACACAACACTTCAGGATTTGGGCCTCTGCCATTGGCCCTTAAACTCAGAGTCATGATTCGCAGCTTGGAAGTTTAGACAGCCAATCACTTTTGCAGTGGGAGTGGCCCAGGCCTTCAGAAATGTATATAAACAGTTGCTTTGTCTCTGTTGTCCAGTTCTGTTAGTTCAATAAAGGTTCTTGCTGTTATCACTGTGTCTTGCCTCGTAGGAACTTACCTACACTTCAGGAGCAATGCTTCTGAATACCAGTTGCTAGAAACCATAGGAAGGCAGAGTGCTCCTGTGCTTGAATCCTGCTTGCTGGTTCCCACAGGTATCTGGTTGGCCACCTTGAGAACAGGATGCTGGACTAGATAAGTCATTAGCCGGACCCAGAAGGCTCTCCTTATGGCCAGATCCACCTACTGTTTGGGCTCCCAAACTTCTCCCTAAATTCTGCTCACCAGGAGCAGGACCAGTGGTGAGCGGTCCCCTAAAAGCACCTGGTAAATTAGAGTCCTCTTCGTCTTCTTTGGCAATCGCTCATAGAAAGTAAGATTGTCTTCCATGAACACAGTCTTAACAGTGAGTCCATAAGTGACTGTGAAGGCCAATTCTGCATCCACACATCCTTCCACAGTGGGGACATTGGTTTCTGGGTGGGAGTTGATCACGGTGAGGGTTTGCCAAATGTGCCTTCCTCTTAGCGCGTTGCTCCCTTTCGTCCTGAATTAGAGTGTTTTCAAAGCCCAGGACACTTTTGGTAAAGGCTGTTCTCCAGTTGGTGCGCTTGCAGGCCAGTGTTTCCCAGTTTTTGGTGTTTATATAAACTAGAGTATTAAAGTATTAAACCCTGGCACCTCCTTTCCATAGCCCAGGAAGCTTCTTCCTGGCTTAGCGAGGGAAGCACGATGCCCATGCATGCAAATTCCCTCCCCCCCATCCCCTGTGCAGGCTGATGCCTCTGGCCCTAATTATTCCCTATAAAAAAATTAACTGCACGCCACTGGGCAGTACCTCTGATGGGGGACACATGTTGTAGTCCTTCTGGGGTAGTTTGTCCATCTTTGGTCCCCACCCTGCACTCATCTCTCAACTGTGGCTCCTAGAAGCTGTCAATGTGTGACAGTGGCCACAACTCAGGAAATACCTTCAACTGGCCGGCTAAACCAGGTGAGGGTAACCAATGGGTCTCAAGCCCTCAATGAGTTAAACTGTGGAGCTCACTCCCATTGGTGACAGTGATGACCACCAACTCAGAGAGCTTTGAAAGGTATTTTGGAGCAATTCATGGACAACACTATAGATGGTTGCAAGCCAAGATGGCTGTGCTCTGCCTCCACAGTTATAACCAGTAAGGTCAATTCCTGGAAACTGCAGGAGGGGAGTGTGCATTTGTGCCCAGTTGCTGCTTGTGAACTTCCCACTGGGGCGTCTGGTTGGCTGCTGTGAGAACAAGATGCTGGACTGGAGAATTTACAGATGGTACTCAACTTTGAGTAGGCTTGCTAAGAGAGCCAGTGTGGTGTAGTGGTTAAGAGCAGTAGACTCATAATCTGATGAACCGGGTTCGCGTCTCCGCTCCTCCACATGCAGCTGCTGGGTGACCTTGGGCTCGTCACACTTCTTTGAAGTCTCTCTGCCTCACTCACCTCACAGAGTGTTTGTTGTGGGGGACAAAAGGGAAAGGAGAATGTTAGCTGCTTTGAGACTCCTTCAGGTAGTGATAAAGCGGGATATCAAATCCAAACTACTACTACTACTACTCTTCTTCTTCTTCTTCTTCTTCTTCTTCTTCTTCTTCTTCTTCTTCTTCTTCAATGTACAAGACTGAATCAGATAAGTGCTGGAGATGCAATGAGGTTGAGGGTACATTCTTTCATATGTGGCGGACCTGTAAAAGGGTAAAAGAGTATTGGAAATAATTCATAGTGAATTAAAAAAAATGTTTAAAAGTACTTTTCAAAAAAAAAAACCCGCACCCAGAATCCTTTTCGTTGCGAATAGTTCAGATGGAAATTCACAGGTCCCCAAAAGGTTATTTACCAGTATGTATGCCACTACTGTGGCCTGTGTTTTGTTAGCCCCAAAATGGAAAACGAGCGAGGTCCCAACCAAAGAAGAATGGCAACTTAAGTTGACCGAATATGCGCAGCTTGCAGACTTAACACATAGAATAAGAAAACAAGAAGAACACACGTTTAGAGAAGATTGGAAAACGTTCATTGAATACATGAGGGAGAATTGTGTACACTTGAAAACGTTGGCAGCATTAAGATAAATTCAACAGTGTAAATAAGTTTTGATGGATGTAATAATGGAATACTGAGTGGTTTAGTTTATGTAAAATATGCGGGGATTTATTATATGCAAAATGAACCATGGAAAGAGAAGGACAGTTTTCAATAATTGTAAAACATAAAATTTAATTGTGTGTGTGTGTGTGTGTGTGTGTGTGTGAGAGAGAGAGAGAGAGAGAGAGAGAGAGAGAGAGAGAGAGAGAGAGAACGAACAGGATGCTGGATTGCATGGGCCCTTGGCCAGATCCAAGGCTCTTCTTATGTTCTCAATGAATCCCTCCCTCCCCCATCTGTACTCAAGATAGAAAGGCTGAACCCCATTATTACTCATCTGCCTCCCCTCCAGTTCATGCACTTTTCCCATTTGCCGAGTAACCTCAGGTTCAGGAAGAAATTCTCCCGGAGTGGGAGCTATGGGAACAAAGCACCATGAATATGAATTATCTATTCCTCCAAAGCCAGTGTTCAAATCCAAGCTGACACTGCAGCCGTTTAGCTGAACAGCAACGAAATAGCTTGAGAATGCCGTGTGTAAATAGGACTTATTGAAAAACAAAGCTGCTCTAGATGCCAAGGTTGCCTGCAGATGTATCACAGTAACACAGAAAGTCCTTTAAAAAACACACAAACCCCTCTGATGTATCAGGAAGGGAGTAAGTGAAGGGAATAATGCAGAACAGATAAAAGGGCCTCGTCTATTAATATTTGCTCCAAAGTTCAAAACAATCCCCTTTCAGATATAGTCATATCCCTGTTGTCCATAAAAAAGAGGCTACTTAAACATCCATCTTTACCCAAATGTTCCCTAAGAAGGTCAGGGAAGGTAATGACATTTAGAGAAAATGAATAACACAAATTCTATTAAACATAAGATATTGCGGCACCCTCCTCATTTCCCTGGTGGAAACATGTTCCAGTTGGATTTCCTCTGGTTGACTGAGAGCAGAGGAGAATTTAGGGGCTTCAGGTGTTCGGGTGCCTAAAATATCTTCCTTGAGGCTCCTGCATACATGATCCTGGGGTTAAAGACCCCTTCACTAGAGGAACCTAACCTAGTGGAAAGAGTTCTCCAAGGAGAGGCTGTGGAATCAGTACCTCTCTGGCCTGAAAATGACTCCTTGCCTAATAAAAGCATTCTGGGAAATGATATATAATGAATGGGGGGGGGAGTTTAAAATAACTTTTAAAAAACAACAAAAACCAGTAGCATTTTTATTAGGAATTATAGATGCTGATATTCCAAAGGAGCAGAAAAGATTTTTTTATGTATGTGATGACAGCTGCACGTATGCTGTTAGCCCAGAGATGGAAAAAAACTGAATCCATTCTGGAAGTCCATTCCAAAACCAAAGCGTTCCAAAACCAAGGCACGCTTTCCCATAGAAAGTAATGCAAAATGGATTAATCCATTCCAGACTTTTAAGAACAACCCAAAAAAACAGCAATTTAACATGAATTTTACTATCTAACAAGGCCATTGATCCATAAAATGAAAGCAATAAACAATGTACTGCAGCCACACAATCAAATCAATTGGTAGCTGAACTGGGTTCCACACAGTCAGAAAAACAAAACGAAAAAGAGCTGCAAAAACAAAAACGCAAAATAAATAGCGAAAACAGACAGACCTAAGCTTAACACTCAAAATGGAAGTGTGGCTCTCAAAACGGAACACTCAAAACGGAGCACATTTGGCTTCCAAAAAAAGTTTGCAAACCGGAACACTTACTTCTAGGTTTGCAGTGTTTGGGTTCCAAGTTGTTTGAGTACCAAGGTGTTTGAGAACTGAGGTGCCACTGTAATTTTATATTTGTAAAACCAAATAAAAATTATTAAAATGAAAAGAAAGAAAACGACTCCTTGCTGCCCTTTGACTCAGATGGCTGTATCTCAGAAGCTCTAGTTCAGCAGGAAGTTCCTTCACTCCATGGTCTGCTGGAGAAGGCCGGGAATGTAGAGGCAGCTTTCCAGAAAGGTGGAACTGGCAACTGAGACAGAATAACTGGAGATAACTGCTGTTGGGGCAACAGCTGATGTAAGTGAGATACAGTTGACGGTTCCCTTCATTCCTGCTTGTAGAGGGTTCAGGTTTGGGTCCAGTAGCCCTCCCCATGCCTGAACCCCCTAGTAGGTATACAGTGGTACCTCGGGTTAAGAACTTAATTCATTCTGGAGGTCCGTTCTTAACCTGAAACTGTTCTTAACCTGAAGCACCACTTTAGCTAACAGGGACTCCCCCTGCCGCCACACGATTTCTGTTCTCATCCTGAAGCAAAGTTCTTAACCCGAGGTACTATTTCTGGGGTAGCGGAGTCTGTAACCTGAAGCATCTGTAACCCGAGGTACCACTGTACATGGTTCTCCCCATCCCCACAACAGCCCTGTGAGGTAGGCTATAGGCCCTGGAGATTTGAACCCTAGTCTGCCAGGTCCTAGGCAGACACTCTAACCACCACATCACGGTGTATCTGTTCCAGGATGACTAGGTTCCCACACAGAAATGCTATTATAGAAAAGATTCTGCAAGGGGGGGAAAGCGCTGGAGCTCACCACAAATTTGTTACAGCAAGTGCCACATTTTTAACCAGTGTTTTTCTTCTAGGGGAAAAAAAAGGTGCCATAACTTTGTACCTTTGATTATCCCCAGAAAAAAGCACTGGAAAGATTAGAGACCCAACAACATCTTCTTGCTGATTCTACTTGCTTTCATGGATTCTTTTTAAAACATATTTTTTATTAAAGATTTCTTGGTTTACAAAAGTATGTGCAACATCTCTTTTTCAAGTTACATTTTCTACAGATCAGTTTCATTTGTTGAGACATCAGTGTTACATTAGGAAGAAAACGGGGAAAGAGGTGAAGGGGGGATAGTTGAGTAGGAGTAGAGTCGGGTGGCAATGTTTCTGTTGGTAGATTGTCTTGTCGTTGTCTTGTTGCTCTGTCTATGTGATAAAGGGGAGCCACACTGGGGTGAAGGCATCTTCTTCCATTTGCCCCCATGTCAGTTTCAGTTTATTGGTTAGTTTTTCTGATAAGGCTGTTTCCCATACTATTTGGTACCATTGGTCCACGCTTACTCCTGACAGGTCTCTCCAACGTCTGGCTATGTTGTTTCTGACCGCTGAGAGTAGGTGGGTTATGAGCTCTTTGTGATGTGAGTGGGCATTATTGTCTTGGAACTTGCTTTCATTGATTTCAACGCTCTGGATAACACTAAAAAGTACTTGTAGAAATCAATGCTAAAGCAACAGCAGATGTTATTCTTAAAGCACTGCTGCCATCTTTCGGCTGCTGAGCAGAACTGGTGAGGCATCTAATGGAAGGGCAAGGCCACATAGTTTTAAAACTTGTATCACTTTAAACAGTCACAGAGTCCCCTAAAGACTCCTGTTAAAGGTGCTGAGAGTTGTCAAGAGGCTCCTATTCCCCTTCCAGTGTTGCAGTTCCCAGAGTTCCTTGGGAAGAGTGATGTTAAGCCACTCTAGGAACTGTTGCCCTATGGGGGGGGGATAGAGACCTCCTAGCAACTCTCACATCCTTAAACTACAGTTCCCAGATTTCTTTGGTGGAAGCCATGACTGTTAATGTGGTATCATAGAGCAGTCATGGAATTCTGGAAGCTCAATAATAATAATAATAATAATAATAATAATAATAATAATAATAATAATTTATTATTTATACTCCACCCATCTGGCTGGGCTTCCCCAGCCACTCTGGGCATCACCCAACAGAAAATTAAAGGACAATAAAATATCAAATATTTAAAAATTACTATTATGGAATGGGATGTCCCTATTTTCATCAGAGAAATGTTGGAGGGTATGATATACTCCTCCATGTTTTCCTCACAGCAGCCTTGTGGTGTAGGGGAGGCAGGGAGAGAATGCCTGGCCCCAGGTCACCCAGTGGGCTTCATGGCTGAGGGTGGGATTTAAATCCTGGTTTCCCAAGCACTAATATGACACCACATTGACTCCACACAAAAGCAGTTTGGGCCCATTTATTTCAAGGCCTTTGCTGCTGATGCCTAAATCAGTAACTTCTTCAAATAAGGTTGTATGAGTTAATATACAAGGTGTGACCGGAAAGTTAGGTGAATGTTCACAGAAATCACACAGTGAGAAATATTTGAACATACAATCAGCATCGGAAACCCACAAAAAGCTCACAATTGTGTACGGAGATGAAGCTGTAACTCAAAAGACAGTGTGTGAGTGGTTGAAGCGTTTCTGTGAAGGGTGGCAAACCATTGAAGATGACCCTCAGTCTGGCAGAACGTCGACGAGTGGAACGGCGGAAAAATTTCGACAGAGTTTGTGAGTCATTGATACGTGATTGGTGGTTATCCGTCCAAATGATGATGGAAGAATTGCATATTCTGTGTGAAATCTTCGATGCCTCCCTTTCCATGGAGGCACAGGTTGCAGCCACAGCAAAGGTAGAATTTTTCCATCTCCACCATATTAAGCTGTTGGTCCCTTACCCTTCTTGCCCTGATCTGGCTACAGTGATCCATGCGATGGTCACCTCCAGGCTTGAGTATTGTAACTCGCTCTATGCAGGGCTGCCCTTGAAGCTGACCCAGAAACTCCAGCGGGTGCAGAATGCCATGGCGAGGCTCCTTATGGGGTCCTTGCCGTGGGATCACATTCATCCAGTGCTTTACCAACTGCACTGGCTCCTGGTGGAGTACAGGATCAGGTTTAAAGTGCTGGTTTGGACCTTTAAGCCCCATGCGACCTAGGACCCACGTACCTATGGGACCGCCTCTCCTGGTATGCCCCGCGGAGGACCTTAAGGTCCATAAATGACAACATTTTGGAGGTCCCAAGTCGCAAGGTGGTTAGATTGGTCTCAACTAGGGCCAGGGCTTTTTCAGTACTGGCCCCGACTTGGTGGAATGCTCTGTCATAAGAGACTAGGGCCGCGCGGGACTTGACATCTTTCCTCAGGGCCTGCAAGACAGAGCTGTTCCACCTGGCCTTTGGTTTGGACTCAGTCTGACCCTTATGTTTCCCTCCCCTTATGGTTTGGATCTATGGGCTAGTTTTAAAATGAGGCTGCATTTTAAATTGCATTTTAACCTGTATTTAAAATTGGTTTTCCTTCTTTTCCTATTATGTTTTTACTGTAATTTTACTGGTGATAGCCGCCCTGAGCCTGGCTCTGGCCGGGGAGGGCAGGGTATAAATAAAATTTATTATTATTATTATTATTATTATTATTACTGAGGTTACTGAATTGTCCCACCCTCCATATTCTCCTGATCTGGCCCCACCGAATTTCTTTCTTTTTCCAAAACGGAAATCTGCCCTGAAAGGGCACAGATTTTCCAACATTTCACACGTCCAAGCTGCTGTGATGAGGAAATGGAAAGCAGTACAAAAAGAGGACTTCTCCCGAAGTTTCCAACAGTACTGCGAACGTTGTCAATGGTGCATTGTATCGGAGGGAGGGAGGGAGGGCTACTTTGAAGGCCTGTAACGTATGTATCTGGAGAAGGAACTGGCAAGCCACTTCAGTATCCCTGCCAAGAAAACTCCATGGACAATAACAGGCATTTAAAAGTTACAACAGGCGTGCCTGGTGTGCTCTAGTCCATGAGGTCATGAAGAGTCAGACACAACTAATTGACTAAACACCAAAGGTATGTATGTTCGAATATTTCTTGCTGTCCGATTTCTGTGACCATTCCCTGAACTTTCTGGTCACACCTTGTATATCTGCACACAGTTCTGTTTTTCTAGAAAAAGAGGTGCCGGAACTCACCACCGACACCTCCCTTGTTCTCTTCGAATGGCCATGGTGCCCACGTGAGTTCTGACTGAAAGTAACCTATGTGAAGATCCCAGTGTGGTGTAGAGGTTAAGAGTGGTGGACTCGTAATCTGGTGAACCGGGTTCGCGTCTCCGCTCCCCCACATGCAGCTGCTGGGTGACCTTGGGCTAGTCACACTTCTCTGAAGTCTCTCAGCCCACTCACCTCACAGAGTGTTTGTTGTGGGGGGGGAGGGAAAGGAGATTGTTAGCTGATTTGAGACTCCTTAGGGTAGTGATAAAGAGGGATATCAAATCCAAACTCTTCTTCTTCTTCTCTTCTTATGTGGATGTAGACGTAACAGACATCGATGTGTACCCCTCCATGTGTACTGGGCTTGGCTTTATCCTCATTCTACTTCTGCTACCTCGTTAATCTCAATTGGCATCAAAAGCTAAATTTAAAAGCATCTTAATTTTCAGAACTCTGTTCAACTTCCCAGCCTAATTCTTATGCCAATTACGCACCAGAAGGATGGTAATCTAGCATGTCCCTCTGGAACGGAGAGAACTTTTGATCTCTCCTTTTTGAATCTCTCATTCCCAGCTTTATCTTGATTGTTGCTGATCTGTCTAAATACACTCTTCCCCCCCCCCACCCCCGCCAAATGAGATGCTATTGTCTTTTCCTCCCACCCCACCCCATAAATTTCCATTTTAAGAAAAGTTCATTTCCATTTAGATCAGGCTGCAGTGTGCAAAATAAGTCCCTGCATATAAGCATCATTTTCCTCTCCAATATCCCACCCCCCATGTACCCCTTATCTAGGACAATGGCTCCCCAACCACCTTAAAATTTCATCACTTAATGATTTTCTTTCCGCCTGTTGTCTATCAGCTGCAAAACACTGTGCTATATGCTAAAGCATTTTTTTTTAATGTATGGAATTCAAATCTTAATACACTGACAATAAATAAACTAAAAAATAAAAATATACTTTAAAAAAAATCCTATTTATGTTTGTGTTTGTTCCATTTTTATCCCTCTTTTCAGCCAGCAGGCCTCCCAAAGTGATTTACACAAATAATCCAATTAAAATGCAACTGGGAGTGAAAAACACCCTGGTTTAAATAAGATTAAAGGCAACAGACAACTAATTAGAAGACAGGTACGGGGAGAAATTGTAGCTAAGCTCATCCAACCACACGAAGGGGGGGGGGAGGAAGCGCCATCACCTTCCCCCAATGGAAAGGGTAGTCCGGTAGAGGACTCCGGAGGGCGTTGCCTTGTCTGAAACCTAGGGAGGTAAGGGCCTCCGGCACGCCCCCGAGCGGTGACACCTGTGGGATCCTAGTTGGCGTACTTCAACAGGACTCCCTCGGCTTGTGGATAACCCTTCCTGGTCTCCATGCCGGGTAGTCGATAGGAGCCAATGCCTAAGGCCAATACCTTCCAATTCCTGTAATCAATAAAGTTGTGGCCTTTTTGTGCCCACCTTTAATACTGTGTCCAGTGTCTTCATTTCACATGGGGGAGGGGACTTGCCACGCAATCACACAAGTAGCGATGGAAATATCTGCCAGTTTAGCTTCTCCAATCTTTGCTTTTTTAATCTAAACTTAAATTCAATTCTCCACATTTTGCAGCTATTTGAGTCCTGGAGAGGTCCCCTCAGTGCAACATGGGAGGCAGCAGTTATGAGTGACTGGTCTCTGCAGCCAACACAGGTGCTGTGATTCTCCAGTGGTTTGTCTTCACCCTTAGAGGTTCACTCCATTGCAGGCCCTCCAAGTGTCCCTATTTTCCAGGGACATCCCTGATTTAGAGAAGTCATCCCAGTTTCTGATTTGATTCCAGAATGTCCCACTGTTCCTTAGGATGTCCCTCTTTTCATGGGAGATAAATGTTGGAGGGTATGGAGTTAGAATCATACAATCATAGAATCATAGAGTTGGAAGAGACCACAAGGGCCATCGAGTCCAACCCCCTGCCAAGCAGGAAACACCATCAGAGCACTCCTGACATATGGTTGTCAAGCCTCTGCTTAAAGACCTCCAAAGAAGGAGACTCCACCACACTCCTTGGCAGCAAATCCCACTGTCGAACAGCTCTTACTGTCAGGAAGTTCTTCCTAATGTTTAGGTGGAATCTTCTTTCTTGTAGTTTGGATCCATTGCTCCGTGTCCGCTTCTCTGGAGCAGCAGAAAACAGCCTTTCTCCCTCCTCTATGTGACATCCTTTTATATATTTGAACATGGCTATCATATCACCCCTTAACCTCCTCTTCTCCAGGCGTCTGAAGGCAATTCCATATTATAGGGAAGTTTTTAAAAATGTTTAATGTTTTATTATGTTTTTATATGTTAGAAGCTGTCCAGAGTGGCTGGGGCAACCCAGTCAGACGGGTGGGGTATAAATAGTAAAATTATCATTATGGAATGGGACATTCCTATTTTCAGTGGAGAGAAGTTGGAGGGTGTGGCATTTGCCCGTTCGTTTAGAAAATTTCTGTACTGGGGGAGAGAAAGGGTTAAAATGTAGACCAATAGGAAAGCCAGAGGCAGAGCCTACCTGTTTATAAAAAGGGTTTAGCCTGAGGTTTGAGTTAGTTGTTGGTGGGTAGTTGGTTGGTTTTAGTGGGTTGGTTGGTTAGGAAAGGCAGTTGGAAATAGAGAGACAGTTAGTGCAGTGGGTTCTTGTGTGAGGGGAGGTAGAAGAGACAGAGACAGGATAAAATAAGACTAAGAAAGTAAAGAGTAACAACGTTTGGAATGCAGTTAAAGTTTGTTTGTGTCTACACTCTTATTTGTTAACTTGAGAACCTGACTGAGACGAAGTGAATTACCTGGGAGGACCTGGTTGGTGGCAGCGGATTAGTGGTGTATGGGTCAATAGTCCGTGAGATGACCGGGGGCTCCATACGAATGCCACAGAGGGTATGCCATTGTCTCTCAAGATCAGAGATGTAGTCTACATGTTCCTCAGTCCTGATTTAGAGAACAACTTCTTCTTCTTCTTCTTCTTCTTCTTCTTCTTCTTCTTCTTTATGAAATAATTCATAATATCCATAACATAGTCTGCTTAACAAGTGTGATTGCAATTCTAATGTTTTCATCTACTTACAATGGTCTCTCAAATAAATGATAAATTTATCCCATTCTTTGTTGAAGTTTTGGTCTTCTTGGTTCCTGAGCTTTCAGGTCAGTTTTTCCATTTCAGCATAATCCAACAGCTTAGTTTGCCATTCTCCTCTGGTAGGGACTTTGGTAGGGACTTTGTCTTCTTTCCATCTCTGGGCTAGTAGCATCCATGCAGCTGTCGTTGAGTACATAAGAAGTCTTTTCTGCTCCTTTGGAATATCAGCACCTAATAAAAAAGCTTCTGGGTTGTTGTTTTTTATAAAGTTATTTTAAACAGTTTTTTCATTTCATTATATATCATTTCCCAGAATGGTTTTGTTACCTTACACGTCTACCACATATGGTGAAAGGTGCCTTCTTTTTCTTTATAGAATTGGAACTTATTTATCCAAACGAAGGATTGCCAATCCTCAGGAGTGTTGCGTTGTTTGCTGGTACCCAGGGCACACCCGTACACACGTGCTGGGGTGCAGAGGGTGAACAGAACCCACCACGCTAGCTTAGTCCTCACTGCTGATGCCAACACTGGGTGGGTGGGCACGGGGCATGGAGGGTTCACAGAGCCCATGCACCAGCCCAACCGTTACCACCAGAGCCGAATGGGACCATGCTGTACTGCCTGTATGCCCATGCAGGGAGGAGCCCAGCTGGCTTTCACCCCCCTACCCAACTGGGTGTCATGAATGAGCCAGCTCCCAGTAAAGGTTTGCAGCCAACTGAAGAAAGCAGCCAGGAACAGAGAGCGTTAACTGCCATTCAGGATGGGTATCGGCTAGTGCCAACTCCCCCACCACTTGGAATGCCAGTTGATAAGGGAATGGCAGAGAGTCGGCCCTTTTCTTAAGCATTTTTAAAATGATGCACAGGTGGTACCTAATGCCAAATAAATTGGCCAAAATGTACAAAAATGCATCAAGTAAATGTTGGAAATGCAAGCAAACAGAAGGGTAATTCTTTCATATGTAGTGGACATGTAAAGAAAGCTAAAGGCTTTTGGGAACTGATATATAATGAAATGAAGAAGTTGTTTAAATGAGGTATTCCCAGAAGATCTGAAGCTTTTCTTATAGGGTATTATGAAGAAAATGGCCAATTTATTTATGCATGTGACAACAGCAGCTAGAATTCTATATGCACAGAAATGGAAAGAAAAGAAGGTTCCGATGAAGGCTTTTAAAAGTTATGGACTATGCAGAAATCACAAAGCTGGCAGTAGTATTAAGAGATCAAAATGATGAACTTTTTCTAGAAGAGGGGAGGCCATTTTTGGAATATCTGGACAAGCACTACAAAGAAACGAAATCACAGGCAGGATTCGAGATAGGAGTAGCAAAAGATAAATGATAAAGGAATTGCACTAGAGGGATATTGTTAATAGATGAGAATTTGATATGTAATGCTGTAGAAAAGAGTTTCAATAAAGACTGTGGGGAGATGGGGGTGGGAAGTCAATATATGAAACAATATACCGTAACTATTGAATTTGAAGCTAATTTGTAAAAAGAAAAACAATAAAAACAATAAAAATTATATTGGGGGGGAAGGAGGGCGTGGAGGGGAGTGAGGGGTGTGGCCTGGGGAGACCCTAGAGGGCCAGGTGGAGGGGCTTCAGGGGCCACATTCAATGTCTGGACCTGAGGTCTCCCATTTCTGTTGCAGAAGATCCACAAAGCAGAAAAATGTGGCACAAAGAAAGAAACCTCTCTTCCTGTTGCAATTTGAGTGCATTTGAGAGTGGGATGGAGTTCTGTGCACACGGAGCAACAGAACTCAGTTTTTTTGTTTTTGTCACATGGCATTTTCACACCTAACATACACACTTCCCAGAGGTGTAGCTGCTGTGTTAGCCTGTTACACCAAACATCGAAGAAATGGGGAGGGGAGGGGGAGGAGAATCACATGACAATTCAAAGAAAAACACATCCATTGAGGCAGATGTGTTGTTACTCTTTTTCTTTTCGCAAAATAAAATAGTACTACTACGTTGCACACTTCCCTGGACAGGCAGGCGATGGCAGTAGAACTTCATCCAGAGAGCTACGTGCTGCTTCTCTTGACCTCACGAGTTGCTTACAAAATCAGAAATGCATCTTCTCTTTAACATAATGTTCTTTCCAATGTTTCTTTAGTAATTTATTAGTACTGTCAGATTTAAGGTCATATTGCATTAGGCAAAATGCTAACCAGGAAAAAGAAGAGAAGCATTGGCAGATAATTTGGTGGCCATGCCTGACCAACCAGTCTTGGGGGTGGCATTCGGCTAGTTTCAACTAGTGGGGTTTACTCAGAGTAAAAGGTAAAGGGAGCCCTGACCATTAGGTCCAGTCGTGACCAACTCTGGGGTTGCGGCCCTCATCTCGCTTTATTGGCTGAGGGAGCCGGCGTACAGCTTCCGGGTCATGTGGCCAGCATAACTAAGCCACTTCTGGCAAACCAGAGCAGCGCACGGAAACGCCGTTTACCTTCCTGCCAGAGTGGTACCTATTTACCTTCTTGCACTTTGACGTGCTTTCGAACTGGCAGGATTAGGGACTGAGCAACAGGAGCTCAACCCATCGCAGGGATTCGAACCGCGACCTTCTGATTGGCAAGTCCTAGGCTCTGTGGTTTAACCCACAGCGCCACCCGTGTCCCTTTACTCAGAGTAGACCCACTGAAATTAATGGACAAGCCCATCTATTTCCATGTCTGAGAAGCAGTTAAATTTATGGCATGTACTGCCTTGAAAGAGAATATAATGAAAATGATCTATAGGTGGTACATGACCCCAGTCAAGCTTGCAAAGATCTACCACTTGCCCAATAATAAATGTTGGAAATGTAATGAGACTGAAGGCACATTTTATCATCTTTGGTGGACCTGCCCAAAGATTAAGGCCTACTGGGAAATGATCTATAATGAAATTAAGAAAGTCCTCAAGTGGACATTTGCAAAGAAACCGGAGGCTTTTCTCTTGGGCATGGTCGGCCAATTGGTACCAAAGAGGGATAAGACATTTTTTATGTATGCAACCACAGCAGCAAGAATCCTGTTGGCAAAGTATTGGAAGATGCAAGAACTACCAACTCTGGAAGAATGGCAGACGAAGGTGACTGAATTTATGGGACTGGCAGAGATGACCGGCAGAATCCGTGACCAGAGGAAAGAGACAGTGGAAGAGGACTGGAGAAAATTTAAAGTATATCTTAAAAACTACTGTAAAATTGTGGACTGATAAGATGTCAAGGGGTAAGAAACAAAGAATTACAGCTGTAAATGTTAAATTTTAAGTAAATTTAAAAGAGACTTGATTAAAAATTGACTGAAGGGTTGCTTAAAAAAGAAATGGCAAAATAAGGATGTGGTGAAAGGAAGGTATGGGGAAGTCAAATTTTTGTTGTATGTTTTTGATGTATGTGTTTTGTTTTGTATTGTCTTTTGTATGTGTAAAAAACCAATAAAAATCATTTTTTTTAAAAAAGAGAAGCAGTTAAATACTACCCTAGATTACTCCAAGCTTGTTTGCCTTCTTTTCTACAATTGGTCCAGAGGGTGGCACTGGCTTCCTTCTCCTTGGTCTAAGCGTTGCCTTGTAAAACTCAGCAGGCAGAAGGAGGATGGGGACAAAACAAGACTTAGTTGGCTCTGCTTGTCATTGGTTCTGGTGTCACCTACTGTTGGTTATTCTACCCTGCCAGTCTGAACAGCCACCAGCCACCACTGAAAAGGAGGTCATGTCACCAAGGTTCCAATCCTTCACTTTTACAGTTATTGTCTTGCCATGCATCCTCAAAACTTACTGTGCTGGTCCAGGGGGGAGGTTACCGTGGGGCGAGGTCCAGGACCATAGTTGAGAGTCAGCAGACAGTCCTCCTCAGGCGAAGGGGGTCCACAGCGAGAAGCCGGGCAAGGACAGGAACTCTGGGGGAAACAGGACTGGATGCTGGCCAAAACAGCTCTTTGACGACGTTGCTCCCACAACCTGGGACCGGGCTGACTGACCTTTATCTTCTCTAAGGCCAGGGGCGGTCCCGGCCCCCAGGAGCCCCGCCTCTCCTGGCCTTAAGGCGAGCACTCCTCCTGGGAGAAACCAGTTCCCTTCGCCTCTCTGCCCTGCGCCTCTGCAGTTCAGGAGAGGCTGAAGGGTTACTGGACCCAGGGGGAGACTCACCTGTAGGCACTGAGTCCTCAACCACCTCTGGAGCCAGAGTGGATTCACCTGGTGCCTGCTCCTGAGGATCCGGCACAGGTGCAGGCGCTTCAGAATCAAGGCCCTGCCCCAGCTCAGCTGGCCCTGGAGGTGGGGACTCCTGTGCAGGCTGGGATTCCTCCGGTTCAGCCTCTGAATCGGATTCCCAGGCCATCACACTTACATGTGGAAGAGGCTATTGATGACTACTAGTCATGATGGCTATACCCAGCCTCCACCACTGAAGACAGTAGTGCTTATTAATTCCAGTTTCTAGAAACCACAGAGAATTGTTCTGTTCAGATCCTGCTTATTGTGGGAATGTTCAGGGAGGTAGGAGAGCATATATTGTTTATTAATCTCCTTCCTGACTTGCGCTAGCAAGTCCCTCTACTTAGCAGAGTTTTACATTCCCCTTTTAAACGCACAGCAGATAGCTGGATGCAGGCTTGGGTAAGCCTTTAACTGTTAAGTTCCCGGTAAGTTCCCTTATATCCCTCGTAAAAGAATAAACACACCACAATCTAGTTTAAAGTACAGTGGACGCACAGGTTGTGAACATGATCCATGCGGGAAGCACGTTCGCAACCCTCATACCGTGTCTGTGCATGCGCAGGTTGCCATTCGGCACTTATGTGCATGCTCAAAGTGTGATGTAGCGCTTCTGTGCATGCGCAAGTGCCGAACCCAGAAGTAATCCGTTCCAGTACTTACAGGTTTGGCGCGGTGCACAACCCAAAATTGCACAATCCACAGTGTCTGTAACCCAAGGTATGACTGTATATAAAAGAAGTTTACTCACATCATCAGTTCACAGTTGGATCCCTGAAGGCAGACTTAGTTACAAAGTATATACATGGATCTATCCCATATGGGGATAATCCCAGTGTCCTCTGTTGGCTGGAAGCCAAAGAGCATCTCTAGCTAAAAAGCTGTTCCAATGACGGAGGAAGTCAAAGTGAGAGAGAGTGCTGCGTGCTTTGTCTTTTTTGTTACCTGGACAGGTAAGGTCACGCCCACCTCTAGTCACATGCAAAGGAAGTATGTCCCAGCCGAAGAGGAAACAGGAAGTTCTGACTGGCTGAACCAAATATCCCTTTGCATGTCCACTTTAGGAAAACAAGAAATGTTGTATACGGGTTTCCCACAGGCATCTGGACTGCTACTGTGGGATCAGGATGCTGGAATAAATGGGCCATTGGCCTGATCCAGCAAGCTCTTCTTAGGTTCTTATCTACTTGGACTTACTTCCCAAAAAATGCCCATTTACTTTTAAGCAAGTCCTACTATGCTCAAGGCCACTCACCACTGTTGATGGAATATGGGTGGTGAACACATGACCTGTGGGCCAGAGGAGGCTGGCCAAACTGTTTTTAAGTGGCCCACCAGCTCCCTCTGGGCTGTTTGTATGCTGCTCACCTTGGAAAGACACCCAAAATGTAGAAAGCATTTTCTAGAAAGAGGTGGTGACCTTATCCTTCACTGGGAAAATAAAAGAAAAAGGCTTGCTTGAAGGATAATTCTGTCCCTATAGGCCGTGCTGCATTGCCTGTTATTCTCCTGACCACCTTTCATTACTCCTGGCAGCTGAAAATCCATGGCAGAAAATCCCAATTGCTTCACTGTGTGAGCCAAATGTTATTGTAGCAGAAAGAAGGATGAGCTCTTTCTCACAGAATAATTGCAGGTGTTTATAAGAAGAGCCTTCTAGATTAGGCCAATGGCCGGTCTAGTCCAGCATCACAGTGGCCCACCAGATGTTGACTTATGGAAAGCCTGAAAGCAGAACACAAGCACAAGAGCATTCTCCTCTGCCACAGTTTCCAGCAACTAATATTCAGAAGCATGGTTGGAAGCAGTGCATAGCAGCCATTGAGAGCCTTCTCCATGAATTTGCTCAATCCTCTTTTAGAGCCATCCAAGCTGGTGGCCTTCACTGCCTCCTGTGGCAGGGAGTTCCATAGTTTAACTATGCACTGCATGAAGAAGTCCTTTCTTTTATCTGTCCTGAATCTTCCAACGTTCACCTTCATTGGATGCCCATGAGTTCTAGTATTACAAGAGAGGGAGGAAAAACCTTTCTCTATCCACTTTCTCCATACCATGCATAATTTGTAGACTTCTATTTTGCCATCTCTTACTCACCTTTTCTGAACCAAAAAGTTCCAAAGGCTGCAACCATTCCACATAGCAGACTTGCTCCCTTCCATTTGTGCTGGACCCAGGAGTAACCTGAGAACCGCGGTCCAGGTCTGGTCCAGAATCTGTAGGTTCCACTAGGAGTCAGTCCGACAGGGCCAAGGCAGGACACGAGGCAGGAAACCAAGCAAGGACAGGGGCAGGATCTCAGGCAGGGTCTGGCATACAGCAATATTCCTCCCACAACCTAGGATGGGGTCCAACAGCCTTTTATCTTTGTCAGGGTAACGGCCGGTCCTGATCCCCCGGCGACTCACCTCCCTGTTTCGCGCAAAGGCGAGCACTCCTGTGAGTACTCAAGTCTCTCCTTCTCTCAGACCTGAGTCTCTGCAGCTCGGGAGACGTCAGTGGATTAATAGACCCAGGGGCCGCCTCAGCCTCCCCTGACCCAACCGGTAGTGGAGCAGCTGTAAGTGATGGCCCAGCTGAAGGCAACGAGGTAATCCCCGCATCTGGAGCCAGGGCAGGCTCAGGCCCCTGACTCAGCCCAGCTGGTGTTTGTTGCAGGGGAACCTGTGCAGACTGGGGCTCTTCAGGATCAGGCCCTGGACTTGGTTAAGATGATGCCTGAGGCAAAGGATCCAGTGCAGACTGAGACGCCTCTGGTTCCGAGTCTGAGCCCAAGTTCCAGGCCATCACACCATTGATCATTGAGCTTCCTTCTCCTTCTCCTTCTCCTGCAAATCTATGTGTTCACCACCCTAAACACCATCTATGAAGAATCTCTCCTGGATCCCAGCCAGAGGTGCCCTTGAGCCACAATACTTAGAAGAAGGATGGGGAAATTGGCATCCAGTATCGTTTAATGTATTGACAGTTATTAAAACATAACATATGATTGAGAACCAGTGTGGTGGTTAGACTAGGAACATGAAGATGGATGGTCGATGGCTACTAATGATGGAAATAGGCCATTTATCAGAAGCAGCATACCTCTGAATACCAGTTGCTGGGGAAAACGAGGAGAGTGTCCTTTACATTCATACCTGACTTAGGAGTTTCACAGAGGCAATTGTTTGGTCCCTGTGGGTCCTCTGGTCTGATCTAGCAGAGCTCCATTTATGTTCAGATAGCTTAGTAACCAGGAAGCTAACTGGGTTGACTTAAGGACATTGGCATGTTCTCTGAGCCTAACCAACCTCAGAGGGTTGTTATGAAGATGAAACGGGGAATGCATGCTTCCCACATAAAATGTAGCTGTCCTGATCCATGAAGGATGCCCACCACCAGAGAGAGGTGATGGCTCGAGCAAGAGTGTCTTGGGGTTGCAAGCAGAGAGGACAGGGAACTAGGACAGGTTCAGCACCTTGGAGAGGGATCTAGGTATAAATTTCAGAACTACAGTTAGGCAACCTGCAACAGAGGGGGAATCTAGACACACACAAAAAAACACTTTGAAAATGCTTTTTGGAAAAAGTGCTTTGAAAAATATATTGAGTTTGTCATAAGCTCATCTAGTTTCTCATTTGTACAATGGACTTAAAATGCATTTAAAATGTTATATTTGAAGCTGTGTAGCTGAGTTCTGAGACAGAATACACAAATTGTCTCAGTAGTGTGGTTGATGCTGTCTAGACGGCATCTTAAAAAGCAGAGACATCACCTTGCTGACAAAGGTCCATATAGTCAAAGCTATGGTAGTGATGTATGGAAGTGAGAGCTGGACCATAAAGAAGGCTGATCGCCGAAGAATTGATGCTTTTGAATTCTGGTGCTGAAGGAGACACTTGAGAGTCCCATGGACTGCAAGAAGATCAAACCTCTCCATTCTTAAGGAAATCAGCCCTGAGTGCTCATTGGAAGGACAGATCCTGAAGCTGAGGCTCCAACACTCATGAGAAGAGAAAACTCCCTGGAAAAGACCCTGATGCTGGGAAAGATGGAGGGCACAAGGAGAAGCGGACAACAGAGGACGAGATGACTGGATGGTATTCTCGAGGCTACCAGCATAAGTTTGACCAAACTGCGAGAGGCAGTGGAAGACAGGAGTTCCTGGCGTGCTCTGGTCCAGGGGGTCACGAAGAGTCGGACACGACTAAACAACAACAACAGTGTGGTTGATGCAGTGGCGTAGCGTGGGGGGTGCAGGGGGGCCCGGGCGCACCGGGCGCAACATCTGGGGGTTAGGGTTAGAGGCGCCAATCCACGGGTTAGGGGGTGCAAATCCACGGGTTAGGGGGCGCAAATCCACGGGTTAGGGGGTCAAATTACTTGCCTTGCCCCGGGTGCTGACAACCCATGCTACGCCACTGGGTTGATGGCTTGTTTTTTATCTCCCTCTTTTTTCTCCAAGGAGCTCAAGGTGGTTTGAGGGTACCCCCTCTCCTCATTTTATTCCCCCAACACCTGTGTGAGGTAGGTTAGGCTGAGAGTCAATGACTGGGCCAAGGTAAGCCAGCGAGCTTCATGGTGGAGTTGGGATTCAAACCCTGGTCTCCTAGGTCCTAGTCTGACACTCTAGCCACTACACTACACAGGCTCTTGTGTGCTAGAGCAGCATTTCCCAACCTTGGGCCTCCAACTGTTTCTGGACTACAACTCCCATCATCCTTAGCTAGCAAGACCAGTGGTCAGGGATGATGGGAATTGTAGTTCAAAAACAGCTGGAGGCCCAAGGTTGGGAAACACTGTGCTAGAGCAACTGACAGATCTTTATAGCTGAGTATCCATTGACTAGAGGCTACACACCCCTGCACATTTGGTCAATTAAAGGGTTGGTGAATTCTGCTTCAATTGTCACACTTTTTGCAGTTCCTTGATGTTTAACTCCAACTTTTGCCCTTCTTTCTTTACACATTGAGGCAGGAATCCACAAACTTGGCCCTCCAGATGTTTTGGGACTACAACTCCCATCATCCCTAGCTAAACAGGGTATTGAGGTATCTCCTGATTCTGATGAAGTCAACTCTGATCCACAAAAGCTTATACATGAGTTAGTCCTTTTTAGAAAATTATATTTAATTGAATTTTCAAAAGTTTAACATATACACTCAAATACGTAATATGTTTTTCTTTTTTTGTTGACTTCCCACTGCTTTTTCCATCTTGTTTTTATTTCTCCCCCTCTCCTGCAGTCTATCTTCTATCTTTTATAGCATAACAACAATACAATAATCTGTTGCTCACAGTTCAAATCCTGATTGCAAGTCCATCATACTATAGTATTTCTTTAAGTAATCCGAAAAAGACTTCCATTCTTCCACAAAGCAAGTGTCATTAGGTTCTCTTATTTTGGCTGTTAGCTTTGCCAATTCCTCATAGTCCATCACCTTGCTTATCCGTCCTTCTACATGTGCTAGTCTTTAAGGTGCTACAAGATTCTCAGTCATTTTCAGAGAATATTTGACTATTGAAGTGGAGACACTTTGAAAATAAATTCATTTATACATTGTCACAAAACTCAGGGAGATTTGGAGGTGTTTGTGCCAGATTTTTTTTTTTAAGGAAGGGGTGGATATTGCAGACATACCATTTTTTAAATAACAAATTCACACTTTGGGAAGTGTGTTCCTTTTTGACAAGAATCATTGCAACAGCTGCTGCTTAGCTAACCTTGGGGGGGTTATTTAGAGAATGTGTTTGAATGATGATCTGTAAAAGTGCTCTGTTGTTCTTTTCTTTTTTAATGTTTTCAGTACAGATGAAGGAGGGTTGAACAGAACAGGGGGAGGAGTCCCAATGTCTTGAGACAGTTGAAATGCTGGAGACTGGGCCAGGACGCCGGGGCTGGGACAGCAGAACAAAGTGGCAGAATCTCATGGCAGTAGAGTAGATTAGTAAAGGTAAAGGTCCAGTCGCAGACGACTCTGGGGTTGTGGTGCTCATCTTGCTCTATAG
Source organism: Podarcis melisellensis (assembly GCF_964234715.1). Taxonomy (NCBI): domain Eukaryota; kingdom Metazoa; phylum Chordata; class Lepidosauria; order Squamata; family Lacertidae; genus Podarcis; species Podarcis melisellensis. The sequence continues at coordinate 7,249,925 of NC_138546.1, read as the reverse complement.
ACTGAGGGAGCCAGCATTTGTCCGCAGACAGCTTCTGGGTCATGTGGTCAGCATGACTAAGCCACTTCTGGCGAACCAGAGCAGTGCACGGAAATGCCGTTTACCTTCCCGCCAGAGTGGTACCTATTTATCTACTTGCACTTTGACGCGCTTTCGAACTGCTGGGACCAAACAACGGGAGCTCACTCCGTCGCGGGGATTCGAACCGCCGACCTTCCGATCGGCCAGCCCAAGAGGCTCAGTGGTTTACACCACAGAGCTTCAAACAGTTGAGGATACAGTTTCTAAATTCTGTCTCACAGCAAGGGCAGGATGACATATCCTGCCTGACAATAACAAGTTTAGCAGAGAGAAAACCTGTTGTGTCAGCCCCTCTAATGCAGTAGCAAAGGAAGGAAGAGGTGGGGGGCAGGGCGGCAGGGGATGTGTCGTAGGGTGGCATGGGGGGCTGTAGGGTAGCACAGGGGATGGAGCCATTGTGTCCCTGGAAACACCCTTAAAAACAGCTCAACAATTTTGGCCGCCCCAGGTGCTGGTGGGCAGTTGCTACACCGCTGTCCTACTGCCTACTCTTCTAGGTTTTTTAAAAAAATAGTTGTTCAGTTTTTTCTAGAAAGTAAAGCAAAGGAATTCCCCACTGAAGGAATGGGTTTCTGTGCAGTCAGTCTGAAACAGGACCCAAAATCCCCATTTTCCTTCTTCAAGGGAGCATTTCTAAAATGCATTAACTTGAGCTCTTGAGTCAATGTATAAACAAAAACCCAGCTGTATAAACAAGTGCTCAAAGCCCTCTCCTTTATCAGTCTGTGACGGCAATGGATGGCCTTGCCAGTTCCGAGTGGAGCAGGGATGGCAGATCTGGGTCTTATCTTACATCCTGACCACAAAGAAGCACAGACCTTGTCAGGTCTGACAAGAGACCTTGGAATGGCGCCAGGAGTGCTCTTAGAGTTGGTGACCTTCTTCTTGCCCCAAGATAAGAGTATAGGAACAGGAACAGGAACAACCTTTTATGGTCGAGAGTACCGGAACAGGAACATTTGTTTATGGTCATGGATGTCAGCTTACGTGTATAAGCTGACGTGGTTGGATTCCTGGGGAAGGGGGGAGAGGGTGCCTGGAGGATATATATACTGCATGAAATTTCTCATTTATTTGCACTTGCTGTGGACTGACCACACAAGTGCCTTCTGTTATCCGGATAGCAGAATAAACTCTTTCTCTGAACTAAACCTCGGTGTCATTTGACTTCCTTTCTCCCTCTCGGGAGCAACGCAGACCCCACCAGTCAGTAAAGTCTAAGAAGGCTACACCACTGCCTAGAAACATAGACAGCTGGCTTATACTAAGTCAGACTACTGGTCTATCTAGTTCAGTTCTGTCTGACTGACAGTGGCTCTGCAGGGTTTCAGGCAGGGGGATATTCTAAGCTCCAACTGGATGACTGAGCCAAGGAAGCTGCTCTGCCACTGAGCTATGTCCCTCCCCGTATAAAGAAACTCTGTCTCTCTCTCTCTCTCTCTCTCTCTATATATATATATATATATTCTTTATTTAAAGATAAAAAGTACATAATTCCAAGTGCACAGAGTAAGATAAGATGCAAAAAGAAGAAGAAATATCACCCATGTAGAAAACAAAACAAACCAACCAACAAACTTATAGACATTACAAAAAGTTGTCATTGCAGTTAACCAAACCTTAACCTAATACGATTATTTATAAAAATGAATTCGTTAAATTTGTCCACAGCAAGTTATGTCTGTATGCAACTTGTTCATGTGTAGCAAGTCTGTACATATGTGTACATTTTAATTTTCCCAGTTCATCAATACATTTTTGCCATAGGAAGAGCACGGAGAGTCCATTCATATTGTTTCTTTGTTGAATTCCATGTATTGGGTATATAATTCGAAAGGATATTTTCCTCTGCAAATTTAAGATTATTCTGTACGTTCATGTTGATCATCTCTATTACCTTCTGGCCTAAGGAGGTTGGATGGCACCTTGTATGCCTCCTGAGAGCCAGTGTGGCGTAGTGGTTAAGAGCGGTGGACTCGTAATCTGGTGAACCGGGTTCGCTTACCCGCTCCTCCACATGCAGCTGCTGGGTGACCTTGGGCCAGTCACACTTCTCTGAAGTCTCTCAGCCTCACTCACCTCACAGAGTGTTTGTTGTGGGGGAGGAAGGGAAAGGAGAATGTTAGCCGCTTTGAGACTCCTTAGGGTAATAATAAAGCGGGATATCAAATCCTAACTCCTCCTCCTCCTCCTCCTCTTCTTCTTCTTCTTCTTCTTCTTCTTCTTCTTCTTCTTCTTCTTCTTCCTTCTGACAGCTCCTGCAGCCCAGCTGATGCCAGCTGTCTTGCTCTGCTTTCCTTTGGACCATATCAGTAAGTCTGAGAGACATTTTTGTCATTTGGGCAGCCCAAGACACCACCCAGGCTTGTGACCCAGCGAGGTCACTTTGGTGCTGCTAATGCAGCAGTTTGACTTCACCCCCAGAGGTGCACTCCATGGTCTCTCAAGACAGATGGATGCAAACAAAAAATGTGCTCCCTGCTTGTAAGCTAGTGTCAGGAATGAGCCAGCTCCAAGCAAAGGTTTGCAGCCAATGGCAGAAAGCAGCCAGAAACAGAGAGGCTTAGATGTTAGTCAGGCAGGGGAGAGCCGGCAGCTGCAGGCTTTGGCTCTTCCTGACCTTGACAGGTAAACGGATAAGGTCCGCTTGCTGAGAGCAGGCTAGAATGCAGCCAAAGCTCACAGGAAGCACAAAACAGCATGAACAAACTCAGAGACAGCCTATCTGAAAAGAGGTTGGAGCTGATCCAATCAGTCCACACAGTCGGTGAATGGGAGGGCTGCTAGACAGGAAGCAAAACAAGAGATGTAGGATGCAGAAGTTCAATATATTCTATAGACACAGGAAGGAATCTTCAGAAGGGTCATCTTGATTAATGATGCTGGAGGCTTTGTTAGAGCCGTCCAGAATTATCTTTCATTATTGCAATGAATCCTCCTTTTTAATTACCCACGCTTACTGCATTATCAGGCTGGGAACCTGGACTCCTGACAGCTAGATAAGCCAAGGAAATTTGACTTGGTAGAAGGCAGCTTTCTGTGTGCGTATCTTTCCAATCTGGGGGGGGGGGCAATTTCAGGTACAATGCCCACACAAGGCTCTACCTCCTTATTGAATCTATCCCTGTGGACGCCTTTGTTGTTGACGGCAATGACCTTTCAAGAACATATGAGGATGGAAGGGAGACTCTTGCAGGTATCTCCATCTCTCTCTCTTTCTCTTTTTAATCATCTGAAAACAAATCCATGCTCATATTTAGCTCAAGCTGAAGCTAACTTTATGAGACAAGCGGATGTTGACGAAAAGGAGGAGGGGGAACCCATTCTCACCCGGTGGCTCTGTGGCCGCGTGGGTGGGAGCGTCATCCACAAATTGCTTTTTCTACCCGTATAAAGGTGAGCAAAACAATCAGTGCAGCTTCTCCGTGCAGCTTCTTTCAATACCGGGGCAGTCTGTGAAATGGTGTTGTCAGGGTAGGACTTCAGGGCAGAGGTTCAGGACCCCATTCAGCAAAAGGGCAAGGAGGCTCCCCGAAACCCAGCAGGACTTTCTGATCACATTTTGAAGGAAGGAAAAGAAGTAACAGACATTATACTCTAAAGAACTTCTTGTAAGACCCATAAGTCCAGAGGAGTGCTGGATTAATATATAAGTTAAACAAGCTATAGCTTAGGGCCCCACTCTCTTGGGGGGCCCCAAAAAAATTAAAGAAAACTGGATGTACATTTCCAAAATAAAGGTAAAGGTAAAGGTACCCCTGCCCGTACGGGCCAGTCTTGACAGACTCTAGGGTTGTGCGCTCATCTCACTCTAGAGGCCGGGAGCCAGTGCTGTCCGCAGACACTTCTGGGTCACATGGCCAGCGTGACAAGCTGCATCTGGCGAGCCAGTGCAGCACACGGGACGCCGTTTACCTTCCCGCTGGTAAGCGGTCCCTATTTATCTACTTGCACCCGAGGGTGCTTTCGAACTGCTAGGTTGGCAGGCGCTGGGACCGAACAACGGGAGCGCACCCCGCCGCGGGGATTTGAACCGCCGACCATGCAATCGGCAAGTCCTAGGCGCTGAGGTTTTACCCACAGCTCCACCCTGCACATTTCCAAAATATAAGATAACAAACAAACAAAATAAAACCTGCATACAGCAACAGTGTTTTGTGTTGTGTAGGCTCCTATGATGTAAGTCATGGGCCCCGCCTGCTAGCCTGCTCCCTCAAATATCACTGGTTTGCTTCTTTCTATATATAGGGTGCCTGCATTCTGCATGGACTGGTTGCATGTCAGCATGTAGTATGTAGCATGCAGCTGCAGACTGCACAGCAGCACAGTTGAATGCAGGTCAAGCTGTTGTACCTGTTATCTAATATTAAAGAGTGCTTGTAGACTGATGATCAAGCAGCGTAGAATAAGGGTATGAGTCTTATGCCTACTGATTGATTTAATGTGATATAGAATTTATTTATTTTGATCCCAGTATAAAATTACTTTAGAAAAATAATCATCTTTATTATTCAGTGGGCCTATATTATTATTTATTAGTACAATTCCACTAGTACATGCGGGTGGCACTGTGGGTAAAACCTCAGCGCCTAGGACATGCCGATCGCATGGTCGGCGGTTCGAATCCCTGCGGCGGGGTGTGCTCCCATCGTGCGGTCCCAGCGCCTGCCAACCTAGCAGTTCGAAAGCACCCCTGGGTGCAAGTAGATAAATAGGGACCGCTCACCAGCGGGAAGGTAAACGGTGTTCCATGTGCTGCGCTGGCTCGCCAGATGCAGCTTGTCATGCTGGCCACGTGACCCGGAAATGTCTGTGGACAGCGCTGGCTCCCGGCCTATAGAGTGAGATGGGCGCACAACCCTAGAGTCTGGCAAGACTGGCTCGTACAGGCAGGGGTACCTTTACCTTTACAGTTCCCTATTTCCCCCACTTGCGACTATAATACTATACATAAATATTATAATTAAATTAAATATGTTAGTTATAGTTTCTTAATTGTATTTCGGTTCAACAATTACTTTAATAAAATACATATTTTGCTGTGTGAAAAATGGCTTTAGATGCCTATTAGGTCCATAAATTACCACATAGCATATATTCAACACACACACACAAAAAAAAAACAGCGACAATTTGTTGTTGACAAAGGACAGCTGGACATAGAAAGGGCCCCATTACCTTCAGTAGCTTAGGGCCTCATCCAACCTAAATCCAGCCCTGGTCCAGAGTGTAAAATTCCCTAACTGCAGCACTTGGGAACCTGGAAGTTGGATGGATGGGAAATCTCCTGGTACCCAAATGTCAGCTGTTCAGAAGTCCTTGGAGGAAGACATGAGATAAAGACATATTAGCCAGGGAATGCCGTAACCAGAGAATGGGAGCAGAAAGAAATCATACAGTGGATTTAGAACAAGCAGAAATTGTGTGTGAGAGAGACAGAGACAGAGACGGACAGACCAAGAAGGAAATCCAGGGTTATAAATCAGAAGCTCTAAGGAGGAACCCAAATCCTCATTATTACTTGTGATAAGCCTTCACTCTCCTAACAAGCCTCAGCTATATTGCCGTTTCTCCAGGCTAGCAAACAAACTACATTGCCAAGGAAACTCACCTTCAGTTGACAAGCCTTCCATTTCTCAAGCAGTTCATCAAGCAAGCGAGCAGGAGAGATTTTAGCAGCTTCATGCTGACTCCTGTTCGAAAGGCTGAGGGGATTTGCGGGGCTCACATTTATAAGGAGTGGGGGTTCCTGGGCCCCAAGTGCACCAGAAGTCTGTTCGGCAATCGTTTCAGGTTGTGAGATGCATGCAGACATTGGATGTGTGCTTTTGAGGGAGGGAGGGAGGGAAGGAAGGAAGGAAGGAAGGAAGGAAGGAAGGAAGGAAGGAAGGAAGGAAGGAAGGAAGGAGGAAGGAAGGAAGGGGGCGGCCATGGGTCAGCGGTGGACAGTGGTGGCAGTTAATGGGGTTGCAAAGGGGTTGTTTCAGGAACTAATTAACAAGTAAATGAACACTAAATGACACTACAGTGGATGCTCGGGTTGTGAACGTGATTTGTGCGGGAAGCATGTTCGCAACCCGCAGTGTCCGCAACCCGCAGTGCCATGTTTGCACACGCACAGGTCGCGATTCGGCACTTCTGTGTATGCGCAAAGCGCTATTTAGCACTTCTGCGCATGCACAAGCGGCGGAACCCGGAAGTAACCCATTCTGGTACTTCCGGGTTCGGCACGGTGCACAACCCAAAATTGCGCAACCCGAATCATCTGTAACCCGAGGTATGACTGTATATTCTGCTAAATTTCTAAAATGTGGGTTTTACGGAGTGTGAAAACTCAAATATAATATGGAAATTAACAGTATTTTATTATGTATTTTGTATTCTTTATATTGTGATTTTATGTTGTGAACTTCCCTGGGAACCATGGGTATATGGCATGGGCATAGCGAGGATTTTTGTTAGGGAGGCTGGCCATTTGTTAGGGGAGGCAGAAGCTCAGTTTTCTATGTATTTTAATTGATTTTTAATGATTCAGGGGGCAGCTATCCCTCCTTGCCCCCCCCCCCCGCTACAACCATAGCATATTGTGGTATACCAAATTTCACAACAACAACAGTTACGGAAACAGAGAAATGAAGTAAAGTGCTGTGCGAATTGCAGCCTCAGTCTGACAAGAGAGCTTAAACCCAGCAGGGAAGGGGCTGCAGTTCAGTAGCAGACAAGCCTTAAAGGAACTGGAAGCCTTGGGCTAGAACATCTTGGGAGGCCCAGACGTAACAGCATCTGATCACGAGAAAGAAAACCTCATTCTCTTCTTTACTTACTCACTGAAAGTAGAACATTGGCCTTGATAAAAAGATTTACAAATTTATAACCTTAGGTAAGTTTGCAAAAGTATGGGGTTGATGAAGACATTCACACAGAAGATTCAGAGGCGAATCACGCTACAGCATAACATTACACTATATGCAAAGATTTTCTTTCTATATACAGTTTCTTTCTGTGCACAACAGTTTCTTTCAAGCTCTTTTGCAGGCAAACTTGTCAATTATAACATTAAAATCAGTGAGTTTATCATTTTCAGTGCAGAGAATGCTTAGATCAGACAATGATCTTGGAACATGGTTGAGCATAGATCATTCTTTCTCCTTATTAGTCCAGACAATATTTCACCAGTACACTTTGTAACCATTAAACACAGGAAGGACCTGAAAAATTGTCTCCACATTTGGAAAAGTGGCTGATTTTTCTCCTGGAATCTTCTTTGATACATATCTTGGTGGCTGAAATTTTCTGGTTTGACGTACAGGTGGAAGTGCAAGATTTCATTGACTAAACTAAGGTCAGCATCGTGACGCCATTGTGAATCTGTTCTTTGGTTGTTTGCAGGGTCACCAAAAATGAAGAATCGCCAGCTACACTCCTATAAACCGTTGCTCTACTGCGTAGGTTTCAAGAGCACCCAGGACATGGATTTTACTATCTAACGAGACCATTGACCCATAAAACGAAAGCAATAAACAATGTACTGCAGTCACACATTCAATCAGTCAGTAGCTGAACTGGGCTCCGAACAGTCACCAAAAAAAAAAAAATAGTCCCAAAAACAAAAACGCAAAATAAATAGCAAAAACAAACAGACCTCAGCGTAGCACTCAACTTTTCTCTAAACTCAAATCGGAACCATGACACTCAAAACGGAGCATGTTCAGCTTCCAAAAAAAAGCTTGCAAACCGGAACACTTACTTCCGGGTTTGCAGTGTTTGGGTTCGAAGTTGTTTGAGTACTAAGGCATTTGTGAACCAAGGTACCACTGTGTAGAGTTCATATGGTTTTTAAAGTTTCTGTGGGTTGGAATACAATGAGCATGGTGCTAATCACTGAAACCTGTAGAAGCTGAAGGTTCAGGAATTTTGGTTAGAGAAAACTTTGAACAGAGAACGGAGAATACAGTAGCCATTCTTGGGAGTTGGTTTCTCCATTGACTTTGCTACTGCGTGCTCCAGAAGACCAAATAAATGGGAAGTCTGATTTAATAACTTTCAGCGAACTCCAACCTTTACGTCCTTAAGCATCTGATTGCACGAGTTAATCCAGTAATCCAATTTTAACAGCTGGGAGGACAGAGAGTTCGTTTAGCTATCTGATTAGAGGGAGAGCATCAGACATTAAATAAGCAGAAGAAAGGGCTGGGCTGCGGTGGGGGATAAATGCTAGTGAAAGGGTGGGAGGAAGGTTAAAAGCACAGAGGTGAGGAGCTCTCCATTGCTGACTGGGAGAAGCAGGATTTTTGCTTGTTGATATATAAAGAAGCCCATCACTTTCCCCCCCTTTTTAAAATTACTATTTATTTGTATATTTTTAAATACCACACATAAAAAGTGTTGTTTTTTTAATTAAAAAAGTGAAGAAAGTGAAAAAAAGGACGAAGGAAAAGAAAGGTATAGTATAACAATACCAGTCCATGCGAAGTTTATGTCTATAAGCAATCTGCTCATAGGAGTCAAGTGTAGTCAGGTCTTCAACCCATTGATTAAATTGAGTCTTAGATTTATCCTTCCAATGCAGCAATATTAGTTTTTTTGGGCACAGAGAACCCTTTCTCGTCACCCTATTGTCAAATTCCATATAGTAGCTATGTAGTTCAAAAGAATATTATCCTCCAAAAAATTTGCATTTTTAATATAATCCACAGCTTTCTCCCAAAATTTGGTAAGTATATGCCATTGTAAAAAAAACAAAAAACACATGTGATTTTTAAAAAAGCATTATCCTTATTAAAGTGATGGTGCTGACCTTTAAAGCCCTAAATGGTCTTGGTCCAGTATACCTTAAGGAGCGTCTCCACCTCCATTGTTCTGCCCGGACTTCCTTTCTTCTCCTTCCATAGTTCATTCTACATACCATAAATCCCTGCATATTTTACATGAAACCATTCAGTATTCCATTATTTGCACCCATCAAAACTTATTTGCACTGTTGAATTTATCTTAATGCTGTCAATGTTTTCGAGTGTTCACAATTCCCCCCATATATTTGATAAACATTTTCCAATTCTCTCTAAACGTATGTTCTTCCTGTTCTCTTATTATATATGTTAAGTCCGCAAGCTGCACATATTTCATTAGCTTAAGTTGCCATTCTTCTTGAGACCTCGCTCAGTTTCCATTTGGGGGCTAACAAAACACAGGCTGCAGTATATAAATAACCTTTTTTGACACCTGGGAAGTTTTTTCTACCCACTTTCTATCTCCATGTCATGCAGCATTTATAAACTTCTAGCATGTTACTTCCTACTTAACTTTTCTCTAAACAAAAAAAAATCCCAAAGTCCTTTATAGATAGGGGAATCACTCAATCTCCTTGATCTTTTCAGTTAAGCCACAATTAGTAGAATTAGTAGTAGTACGCTGTCCTATACCCATAGATCTAAGGTCAGTTCAAAATATAAAATAACAATATAATGATCATATCTTTTTAATATATTTTAATGCTTTTTTAATGCTTTCAGGTTTTTTTATTGTTTTTATGCTTTACACCCTGCCCTGATATTTTTTGATACAGTGGTGTACAAATACTTCTGTAGATGAATACTTCTACAGTGGCAAAGTAGTTTCAATGTGGTTTCAATGTGGGCCCAAGATGAATCTCAAAGTGGCAGAAATAACTTAAATTAATAGGAAATTATGGGACAAAACAAATTCTTTCAAGTGCTGTTCCCTTTCTTTCTCTCTCTCCCTCTTTTCTCCCTTCGTGATATATTTCCCTTTTCTTTTTTGCTAATGAAATGTGGCGTTAATTGTCTGTATAATAGTTGAATTTTGCCTAAAGGTTCTATTTGCTAATTGTTAATTTCCCAAAGATCATGTTTAATCGGGCCTGGTGATTAAATAATGAGGCCTAATTTTGTATTATTTATGCTGTTTCTTTTCACGATAGGTCCTGGTATCCGGTATAGCCTGGCTTTTAAAAATAAGTCCCTACTTGTCTTAATTTTTCAGGGTTTGGGAGATAACCCTCGAAGCAGACTTTTTCTGCTCCCTCAACCAAAGAGCATCATTAAATGCACAATTAACTTATGGGAATCAAGTTGTAGCTTAGATGACTTTTAAAAGGACCAGACAAATTAATGATGGGAGAAGCAGAGAGGACTATCAACGGCTACTAACCATGGTGGTTAAATGAAACCTCCATGATCAGAAGCAGTCTACCCTCAAAACAGGAACCTAGGAAGCTGCCTTAAATTGAGTCAGATCGTTGGTCCCATCTAACTCAGTATTGTTTACACTGACAGGCAGCAGCTTTCTAGGGTTTCAGGTTGGGGACATTCCCTGCGCTATCTGGAGATGCTGGGAACTGTTAGTTTCTGTTTCCCACTGAGCTTGGAGTCACAGAACTCTGTTTACATTCCAGAGACCCAGAGACCTTCCAGGCTGTTGGAAGTCTCACAGGAGGGGAGACGGGATGTGACGTTAGTGGTGTCCTGTTTCCTTTGTTCCTTTGTTCAGTTGCTCTCTGCTTTCATAGAGAGAGGATGTCTTTTCTGTTCTGCGTAGCTTAGAAATAAAACTCTTTACAATGTAGCCCAACCCTCTCATCTCTTCCCTGTGCTGGGAACTCTGCTGGATAGAATGTGCCTTGGAGCCTCATCAAAGGCTCGAGGTCCTTCTCCATGAAACACAATGCTCTCTTATGAAGCTCAGTCCCTTGCCTGAATACAATATACTCTTGCATCGTGGTGTTCCTCTTCTGTCGTTCGATGTATTGGTTTTTATGCTTCTGTGCTTTTATGTTTGTACATATTTTTGGGCTAATAGCCGTAAATAAATATAAGTTAAGTTAAGTTAAGTTACAATATAGGTTTATGGGGATCAAGAGCAATGGAGGGTTGTCAAATTCATGTCCTGCTTAGGAGCTTCCACAGCATCCATTTGAGAATACAATGGTACCTTGGTTCTCAAACTTAATCCCTTCTGGAAGTCCATTCCAAAACCCAAGCGTTCCAAAACCCAAGCCGCGCTTTCCCATAGAAAGTAATGCAAAATTGTTTAATCCGTTCCAGACTTTTAAAAACAACCCCTAAAACAGCAATTTAACATGAGTTTTACTATCTAACGAGACCATTGACCCATAAAACAAAAGCAATAAATAATGTACTGCAGTCCCACAATCAATCAGTCGGTAGCTGGACTGGATTCCACACTGTCACAAAAACAAAACAAAAAGAACCGCCAAAACAAAAATGCAAAATAAATAGCAAAAACAGACGGACCTCAGCGTAACACTCAAAACGGAAGCATGGCACTCAAAATGGAAGTGTGGCATTCAAATCAGAAGCGTAACACTCAAAACAAAGCACGTTTGGCTTTCAAAAAAAGTTCGCAAACTGGAACACTTACTTCCAGGTTTGCAGTGTTTGAGTTCCAAGTTGTTTGAGTACCAAGGCGTATGAGAACCAAGGTACCACTGCAGGAACAAAGGGCACTGAGTTATCCTAGTGGACCTTCAGTCTGACCCAGCAGGCCTCACCTTACATTACGATTAATTGGTTATGATAAATCGACCATGATTTCTTCAAATGGGTGCCAGCTTATAGATGACTCCTGCATACCTGATCAAAGCGGCGTGTAGGCATTTGAGAAGAAATATAAATATATCTGGATTCTTATCTGAGGATAGTTCAGTGAAAGTGCCTTGGCTTCATAATCCAATAAATCTAGATAAACAAGAACTCAATTTGCCTCCTACAAACTACTCTGGGAGCTTATCGCTGCTCAACAGACGTATTTTAAAGGCCTGCCATAAAATTACATGCGATAATCAGCTTAACGTAGCTTCCTGTTGCACCGACGGTGCATAACCATCACCCGGACTTTGTGCTGACAGGTGCAATTCCTTCCCAGAACTCCAGTGCCAGCCCTCTGCGTCTAACCCTCCAGAAGAACGTTTGTTCCAGTTCCTCAGAACTGGCACTATTTCCTTGGACCCTTTGCAAGATCTACTTCCCACCAGCTGCAATACAGCAGGCAGGCAGCTCCTTCCCACAAGAGCTGAGAGGCAGAGTGGAGGCTTTAAGAACATAGACAAGGCTGCTGGATCGGGTTGGTGAACAATATAGCACAACACAATGGCCAATAACAATGGCACTCAGCACTATGTATAGACTAATACAAACGATCAGAAATTACAACCAAAGTCTCTCAGTCCTCTTAACCAATCTGTTTCGTTCAAGGCTTCATCAGCCAGACTTGTAAGAATTAATATGAGAAGGATGCAGTTCAATTTCTTAACAGGATGTAAGCAAAGTGACTACAGTATCGTATGAGCATTGATCCAGAGCATATTTTCTACAGCGTTTATATTTGCTTTCATTGGCTGATGAATCATTGAAAGAAACGGTTTCATGATTACATGCATCCGTATCCACTGTGTATATTAATTAATATATCGTATTAATTAACAGTTGGGAAGCCAGTAAGGGTCAGGTGGCGTGAAGAAGAAGAAGAGTTTGGATTTGATATCCCACTTTATCACTACCCGAAGGAGTCTCAAAGGGGCTAACCATCTCCTTTCCCTTCCTCCCCCACAACAAACACTCTGTGAGGTGTGTGGAGCTGAGAGACTTCAGAGAAGTGTGACTGGCCCAAGGTCACCCAGCAGCTGCATGTGGAGGAGCGGGGAAGCGAACCTGGTTCACCAGATTACGAGTCCACCGCTCTTAACCACTACACCACAAGGGCCGCCTTCTTCTTCTTCTTCTTCTTCTTCTTCTTCTTCTTCTTCTTCTTCTTCTTCTTCTTCTTCTTCTTCTTCTTCTCCTCCTTTACTTATACCTTGCCCATCTGGCTGGGCCTCCCCAGCCACTCTGGGCGCCTCCCAACCGAATATTAAAAACACAATAAAACATCAAACATTAAACATTTCCCTAAACAGGGCTGCCTTCAACTGTCTTCTAAATGTCAGATAGTTGTTTATTTCCTTGACATCTGATGAGAGGGTGTTCCACAGGGCGGGCGCCAAACCAAAAAGGCCCTCTGCCTGGTTCCATGTAACTTAGCTTCTCACAGGGAGGGAACCACCAGAAGGCCCTTGGTGCTGGACCTCAGTGTCCAGGCTGGACGATGGGGGTGGAGACGCTCCCTCAGGTATACTGGGCCAAAGCCATTTAGGGCTTTAAAGGTCAGCACCAACACTTTGAACTGTGCTTGGAAATGTACTGGGAGCCAATGAAGGTCTTTCAGGATAAAGAAGCCTATAAGTCCACATTTGACCTCTGGGCCTATGGTACCAATCCCTGTCCTTTGTTCAGCACTCTAACCAATACACCACACTGTTGTTTAAGACATACGCCCTGCCCTTTGACCAACTTATCAGGGTGTTAATTGTGCGGCGCAATGGGACAAGTACAGAAGATGTCCCTGCTCATTACATGGCTGAACAAGCAGGGCCGTCTTTTAGCATATGCGCCGCCGGGGTGCAAAGATCCTGGGGGGTGGGCGCAGGTCAAAGTTGTTGAGCTTTTAAGGAGGGGAGCAGTGGAAATCGCTGACATGAAAAAATAAAAAGCAGCAATGAAAACTCTGTCTTCCATTTTTGCGATCATGCGAAAATGAAAGACACCACTACAGGGCTCCGCCAGATACATTGATTCTGCATCTCTTCCACAAGAGAGAACAGAAATGACCCAGAGATCGCGGTCAACCAGTTGGACATCCCGGAGGTAGATAGCTAAGAGCTTAGGCGGCTTCGGTGGTGGGCGCCTGGCACCCCCCAGAATTCAGCGCCCGGGTGCACAGCACCCCTTGCACCCCTGGGTAAAGACGGCCCTGTTAACATCCCTCCCACCCAACCCCTTTGTTGAACCTGTCAACTGTGAAATGTTCCAGGCAATCTGGTCAAGAGCTTTGAGGCACAGGAGTCTTTTAGGTCTCTTAGCCAATTTTCAGGCATCAGGCCAAAACAATGATGCCTTGTTTTCTTCAGGCAATCAAGAAGACGTTCGCCACTCTATCCAGCCCTCCAGCACAACACGGAACTTTTAAATTGCCGGGGATGTATAAGTGCTTCTGCCTTCCTTCCAAGCTTTGGAAAGGGGGAGGAAGAAATGCTGTCATTCTCATATTCATATTCTCATATTCTGGCAGCAGCAAGGGGAGGTTTTATTGCTTTTATTGATCAGTTGTGGTCTCACAAACGAAGGGATGGGAGCCCAGGCGAGTGCCTACGTGGGTTTTCTGCCCCTGCCTCTTGTACCTTTCCGGCCAGGATCAGAGAACCTGAGGGAGGATGGGCAAGGGCCACAGACTCCAGCCTAGAGTACAAAGCCATTAGCAGCAGGCAGCAGAGATTGGCAAGCCGGAGGACCAGCAAAGGAAGCTTTTCTACAAAGCTGAAAACCCAAATGACTGTTTCTGATTTTGCCCCGCTCCTCAGGCACAGGCCCGTAGGATTTAAAGGAGCGGAACTGCACCAGAAGCCACCTTATCCAGAGTCTGACTTCTCATTCCTCAAACTCAGTAACGTCTTCACCAATTGGCAGCAGCTGTCCAGGGTTTCAGGCATGGGCCTATTCCTGCCCTACCCAGGAGATGCCCTGGGTTGAAGCATGGACCTTTGGCATGCCAAGTAGATGTGCTGCTGCCAGGGGTGGAGCAGGGGGGGGGGCGGCCGAAGGGCAGCATCATTCAGCACACAATGGATAAATACCTGCAGGAATGCACACACAATAACTGCAATAAAACCGTGGCAAATGGTTCGCATGACAAAAACACACAAAACAAGATCCATAAGCATAATATAATAAGTAAATAAAATCAGAAACCATGACAAGGAAGAGTAATACAGTGTTTCAATGTACACAAAATCCATACAATCACCATCCATTTCACACAGCTACTACAGCCGTGCACTATCCCCCTATTTTCTCAGACCTAGAAGTCCCTGGGCCTGATATTCCCATTCCCAGAATCAAAATCAGGCTGACGACAAACGTTTGGGGCATTGTCAGCTTGTATTGGAGGATAACATTAGCTGTTGGAGAAACTCATATTATGGAACTCAGTGATCCTGCTGTTTGGGTGCTACACGCAGGTGATACTCAGCTCCTATCTCATCCTTGTGGGATGTGGAGCCAACTAGAGTTCCATGGGAAGTTTTCATGCTCAGGAATCTTGGCTTCACCAGGAAACGCAACCGAGCCTTATTTTGACACGTGCTCTCATCAAATCTCCAAGGTTTGACAGCAAGTTAAATAATGCAAAAGAAGCTGTAATTACGACCTGCGGTTTCTCCAGAAAGATTTTTTTAAAAAATAAATAAAATCTTGAATATCACTCCCACCCACCCCCCTTTAAATGAAGAAGGAGCTGATCTAACGTCTTAATAAGATCGCTGTCAATATAATACATGAAAAGGGCATTTCCGAGACTTTTCAAGACACAATTTCAATTACAGCAGAATAATCAGGAAAACTCCTGCTGCGGCAAGAGACTCGAAATGAAGGTCTCATCAGGATGGGACTGTGAGGTACAGCACCGCCTCTGCCCCCCAAAAGAGAAGAAAGCCCCCGCTTTGCAAATCAAGTTAAAGATAACGGGTTGCAAAGACGTAGAACAAAAAGCTCTCCATGAATAATGGAACATTCGAGTGTCAGAATGAGCAACCAGGCCTGTTTTATTGCCTCTCCTGCAAGGAAGCAATGAATTTGGCTTTTTGAGTCAAAGTCTGTTGTGCATCACAAAACGCACCAGGGGAGTGCATTTGGAAATTGAAAAATTTCCCCCCAAGAACATGCAATTTAGTCATGCTGGTAGCTTGACTTTTAAAATGCAAGCAGCGCAGGGCATATCTAAAGTTCACAGGGCTTCTCATCTTGCTCGTTGCTTGCAGATGAAATCTTTTTAAAGGAGATATTATTTCACCCTTGCAAAACTTCCTTTTGTGTGAGGGGTATTTCTGCTTTGGTGAATAGATGTTTAGAAGACTGATTCCTAAAACTGAAATTCTTCCAAACAGCAGGATTTTCCAAATAAAAAACACAAGAGCTTTCTGTGGTGATAGCTGGGGGACACTGGGTTTTTTTTTGTCAGCATCTGTCTGCCTCGAGAGACAATGGAGTGCGCCTCCGCAGGTAAAGTCAAACCACTGGAGAATCGCAGTGCCTGCTGTGGCCGCAGAGACTGGTAACTCATAACTGCTGTTTCCGGTGTGGTTTTTGCTATGTTTATGCAGCACTGAAGGAACCTCTCCGGGACGCAAGCCCAGGCAAAGTGTATGGAGGTCCTGGGCTGTGCAGATGACAAGACTCCCCTCTCAGCCTCACTGATGTGGTTCTAAGGAAAGCAGAGCAAAGTGTTTAGCACCTATCAGTACTCAAGGACTCCTTCCAGCAAGGCAAAAACACACAAGGAAGTGTAGGCCAGTGAGACGTGTAGGAAGAGGGGGTTTGTTTGGCCTGGGGAGAATTCGGAGGGCCAGACAGAAAGGTGTGGAGGGCTACATTTCTCCTCCATGACCTGTGTGTCAGGAGTACGTACAGGAGCCAGGCCCTGCGACCAGTAGGACTTTGCAGGACTGGGGCCTTCCTAAGTTTGTTCTGAAGAGGCACAAGTGAGGCCGCTTGGTAACTCACAGCACCTGGTGGCACGAGCCGGGAAGGGATATAAGGTCAGCATTTCCCTTCGGCTCTTTGCCACAGCAACACGTTTCCTGCCGTGCTGTGTTTGGTTCCTTGACTCCTTGTTTCTTGATCCTCAGACCCTTGACTTCATGACTCCTTCTTCTTGATCCGTTGACCCTTGACTTTGTAATTCCTTGCTTCCTGTCCCTCAGACTCTTGGCTTCCTGACTCCTGGCTTCCTGACTCCCGTTCCTGCTGCCACCCCGCCATCTTGCCCCCGGTCCCGATGTCCCCAGCCAGGACTTGGTTTGCCCATGAACTAGACCATGACACCGTGACTCCCCACTCCTGCAGTTACAGCAACTACAAATACTGGCCTGAGCCCTGAAATGGTCTTTGGTTCCGCAAGCAAAGAGCATAACTGACCAACCCCAAACACATGTGCTTTCCGATCGGGGACCCTCACTGCCATCCCTAAATGCCTCCTAGAAATATGGAGTGAGCAGGGGAGACAGCTCCAAGCTTCTCTTGCATCCTGACAAAAATTCAACCCACAGCATCGCTGCTGATGGCAAATGAAAAAGATAATGCTTCAGAGGAGAGGAAAGTCGAGTGGAAATTAACTCCAGTTACTAAAGCTGAATTGCTCTTCCTGCTCCAATGAAAGGGGATTAACATTTGATGTATTTACTGTTGGGGGATTTTCCATTTGCGTGTGTGCCTGAGCTTGTGTATAAAATCTCAATGTCGTACCAGCCAAATGAAGAAAGAAACATGAGAAGTGGCCTCGTTACCAGGTCAGGCCATTGGTCCATCTAGTTGAGTGTACCATGGACTGGTAGCAGCTCTCCAAAAATTTCAGGCAGGAGCCATAGAGTTGGAAAGGACCATGACGATCTTCTAGTCCAGCTGCCTGTAAGTTTTTATCCAAGGTAGTGCTCAAACCCATGATCCTGAGATGAAGAGCCTCGTGCTCTACCAACTGAGCTAAGTTTTCCGGGTCCTACCTGGAGATACCAGGGATTGAACCTAGCACCTTCTGCATGCAAGGCAGAAGCTCTACCACTGAGATATGGCCCCATAGCTTAGCTTATTGCAAAGTGCAGAGAGCTTGATCTGCCTTTGGTTTTAGGACTTCAGTGTACCTGAGCAACACATGTTCCCGAATTGTCTCATGCACACATAACACCAGGAGCAGGGAATGTTTTTCAAGCCCAGGGCCACATCACCTTCTGGACAACTTCTTCAAGGGCCTGATGCCAGTGGTGGGTGAAGCAATGGGTGTGGATTTTACCTTTTAGAGTAGGGTAGTTTCTACCCACACTCCGCTCTCTATCCCCCATCCATGCAAGGGAGAGGCATTAGTTCAAGGACATATTCCAGTTTGTGGGGGAAACACTCAAGGAAGGTGCAAAGTGGAGCTGGAGAGCAGTGTGGTCTGGGGGGGTGAGGTTTCACTAAGGAGGTTGTATGGCCTGGGGAGAGTCCCCGCAGCCAGACAGAGAGACCTGACAGGTCCACTTGGCCCTCAAGCCTGAGGTTTACCTACCTTGGTTTAGTTCCCTTGGGGTTTGTCATATTTCTGCTGCATCAAACCCAAACCACCTGGTACTATTCCAGCTCTTCCCCAACTCTCCATGGAATACAACTTACTCAACTCATTTATTGGTCTACCAGCTCCATCTGGTACACAGACTGAGACCCTACCTGTCCACGGACTGTCTCACCAGAGTGGTGCATGCTCTGGTTATCTCCCGCTTAGACTACTGCAATGCACTCTTTGTGGGGCTACCTTTGAAGGTGACCTGAAAAAAAACAACTAATCCAGAATGTGTCAGCCAGAATGATGACTGGAAGTGGCTGCTGAGACCATATAACACTGGTCCTGAAAGACTCACACTGGTTCCCAGTACGTTTCCGAGCACAATTCAAAGTGTTGATGCTGACCTTTAAAGCCCTAAACAGCCTCGGCCCAGTATACCTGAAGGACCATCTCCACCCCCCATCGTTCTGCCCAGACACTGAGGTCCAGCTCTGAGGGCCTGCTGGTGGTTCCCTCACAGCAAGAAGTGAGGTTACAGGGAACCATGCACAGGGCCTTCTCAGTAGTGGCACCTGCCTTGTGGAACACCCTCCCATCAGATGTCAAGGAAATAAACAACTATCTGATTTTTAGAAGACATCTGAAGGCAGCCCTGTTTAGGGACGTTTTTAATGTTTGAAGTTTTATTCTGTTTTTAAATTCTGTTGGGAGCTGCCTAGAGTGGTTGGGGAAGCCCAACCAGATGGGCGGGGTATAAATAATAAAGTTGTTGTTGTTATCTCCTATATATGTCAAAACTCTTCTTGTGCCTTGGAGGGATCTGTTTTTCACTTTAATAGTCAACTATTAATGTTCCCTTTTACTGATTCTTACCAGTCTTATGGTCAGGTGACCCTGGCCTCACCAATAATAGCCCAACAGGAATTCCACTTCATGGGGAAATCCAATATACCAGTCTCCACTGAGACATATTTGGAAATGAAATACACCAGAAATAGATGGATTCATCTATGCCTACTGTGCCTGCATATCCCTCTTTCATGCCTTAGTACAGATTTTAATTGTAAGCTGCCTTGGGAGGGTATAATAATCAGTAAACAAACAAAGGCGTTTCCCGACTCTGGTGTCCTTCGCTTTATAAGCAAACTTCCCATTGCCTCTGCCGAGCTAATGGTGTCATCCGAAAGCACGGTCTCCAAGCTTCCTGCTCCTGATTACTTCTCAACGAGGCCTCTTTATCTGGAGGTGGCAGGAAATTTATTTCTCGGCAGGGCAACAAACCGAGACTAATTCCTGATTGCGCTCCAAATGGAGGCGCTAAGCGTGCCGAGTGTGTAGTAGGAGACCAAACGTGAATCGTGCCAGAACTGGTGGAGGGCTATCCAGGATGAAAAGACCTGCCAGAGACATCTCTATTTAGGGTTTTAAAAAAGGATGGGCCAGAGTCAGTTTGGGGAGGGGGAGAGCTTGGGCATCTTAGCTGGGCAAGGCTGCTGAGCAGCTGAGGAGGGAGGACTCAGAGGAATAGCCAGTGATGCTGAAAGGAAGTGTTGAAGGACTGTCTATGCTGCCTCTGGGAGTCACTGTCACGGTCCAGTCTACGGGCAATCGAAGTCCTGGCTGGGGATGTCAGGACCAGGGGCAAGATGGCGGGGTGGGAGCAGGAACGAGAGCCCAGAAGCCAAGGGTTCGAGGGTCAGGAAGCAAGGAGTCACAAAATCAAGGGTCCAAGGACCAAGAAGCAGAGGTATGAGGATCAGGAATCAAGAAGCCAAACACAGCAAGGCAGGAAACGTGTTGATGTGGCAAAGAGCCGAAGGGAAATGCTGACCTTATATCCCTTCCTGGCTCTTGCCACCAAGTGCAGTGAGTTACCAAACAGCCTCACCTGTGTGGCCGCGCCTTGCCTCTCCAGAACAAACTTAAGAAGGCCCCACTCCTGCAAAGCCCTACTGGTCACAGGGCCTGGCTCCTGCACATACTCCTGACAGTCTCATCTGTGTCACTCCACACACCAATATCCCAAATGTTGTTGGTTTTTTTGCCTGACTGGAATGTGTCTTTGAACTCCAATCCTGACTCTTGCTTCACTGGTGGGAGATCAGAGAGGGATGGGCAGCACTTGGAAAGTTTATTTTTTTAAAAAGGAACTAATTCTAGTTCATCATTGTTCAAAAAGGAACCAACTCTGGTTCATGTCCATCCCATTACAAAATATTTGGTTTGTTTACAGTTCAGTTCACGTTAATCCAAATGACCCAAGAAAGGAGATTCTGGTGAAACCTTAGGAAGAACTTTCTGACAGTAAGAGATGTTCAACAGTGGAGTGGATGACCTCAGAAGGGAGTGGACAGAGTTTAGGTGGCCATTGGTCAGGGATTCTGCACTGCAGGATGTTGGACTAGATGACCCTTGGCTTCACTTCGCAATTCTATGATTCTATGATGCTTGGCAAAAACAAAACCACACCTGAATTCAGTCTGTTACAAGCCGCTTCACTGAAAAATATAATGTACTTGAGAAGATTAAGAAAACATCAAAATGCAGCAAACTGTGAATTGTTTGATTTATTTTTCTCAACACTGACGATCTTTATGTTTGAGGCACAAAGAGTCTAATGAGTAAAATAGACATGTAAGAGAATGAACCTGAAGATGAACTAGAAATTGATCAACATTCTACTCCAAAATGAACTTAATTCTCATTCACTTCCCCTCCTGATTTTAGGAACTACTTTCAGGCGCAGCTCAGAGATTTTGTAACTGATTCAGCAGACTTTGTTAATTCCAGGGTGTGTAGAAACTAGCCTATCTTCCAATAAGTGGGTGGGACACTCTCTCTCTTTCTCATCCATCTGTCCATCTTCTCTCTCTCTCTCTCTCTCTCTCTCTCTCTCTCTCTCTCTCTCTCTCTCTCTCTCTCTCTCTCTCTCTCTCTTTCTCTCTCTCTCTCTGTGCTGGAGAGGGCAACTGTGCTTCCCACCCCAGACCAAGGGTCACCTGTGAGTTACAGCACAGGAAGCAGTAAGCTCCTAGTGAATCTTGCCTCAAAGTGCAGCCGTCTGGTCCACAACAAGACTCAGGAAGGCAGAGCTTCCCATTGTGGGTATTAAAAGATTTCATTATCTTTTTCCAAAGAACGCTTACCCTGGGAGTAGAGGATTTGCTACTTCATTTTCAGTGTTATTAAAGCAAAGAGCCCGTGTGGAAGGCGTAATTAAAAGTGCAATTTTGTAGAAAGGTTTTTGGTTCTCCTCCCCCACCCCACCTCTTCCAAACCCTTCTAAAAGACACACACAGAGAGTGCTTTCAAGCTGGCAAAAGAGATGATATTTACAGAAAGCCAACGGTGTTAAGAGAGTGGTGTTTTCGCTTTCCTCATGCAAACATGTCATCATCCCTGAAAGTTTTTGAAGCACGACAAACATCTGCACCCATACTGGGTTCTGGACACTTGGCAAGTGGAAGTTGCAACAAAATGTTGCAGCATGAAGTTTTCCTGTTGATGTTTCCAGTCCTTCCATTCTCCCTTCCTGGTTTTCCCTTTTCTTCCCCAACAGCCACTCAACATTCTGTGCCCCTTGAGCATGTTCAGTCCTTCCTGGATTGTTTTGAGCTGCCCTGCTTAGGCCCCCTGCCTAAATGCTTTTGTACTTCTGCAGATCTCAGAATAATAAAAGGTAAAGGACCCCTGGATGGCTAAGTCCAACCAAAGGTGACTATGGGGTTGCAGTGCTCATCTCGATTCAGGCCCAGGGAGCTGACACTTGTCTACAGACAGCTTTCCAGGTCATGTGGCCAGCATGACTAAACCGCTACTGGTGCATGGAGGACCGTGATGAGTGCCAGAGCACACAGAAATGTTGTTTACCTTCCCACCGCAGCAGTATTTATTTATCTACTTGCACTGGCATGCTTTCGAATTGCTAGGTTGGCAGGAGCTGAGACAGAGCAACGGGAGCTCATTCCATCACAGGGATACGAACCGCCGCCCTTCTGATCGGCAAGCCCAAGAGGCTCAGTGGTTTAGACCACAGCGTCACCCGCATCCCATGCAGATCTTGGGATTACTCACAGGACTGCTGATATCTCCCATGAGGTGTCAGCTGCACGGGTGTTGCCATTTTGGCTACATAATAATTGGCATTCAATTGTAAATAGTAGAAATGGAAGGAACTATAACTACATAACTTGATATGATGACTTGATATGAACAGCAATTGACAATGGCACATCTAGACTAACATCCAGCAATTGACAATGGCACATCTAGACTAATGTCCTGTCCTCAGCGGCTGACCAGGTCCCTGTGGGAAGCCTGTAAGCTGGACATGAGCACAAGAACACTCTGCCCACCTTGTCATCAAATTTAAATATAAATGAACCAATGCAAACTGAATGCTAAAAATAGAAATTTCATGGCACTGCTTTCGCATCTTCTTTCAAGTGCTCTTTTCTCTCTCCTGCAGCACTTAATTTGCAGCAAGAGTTGAGCTGAAATTTCTCCAAGGACATTTGATTTTTCTCACTCCCCACCTCTAGAAAAAGAAGGCAAAAGAAACATATGGGGTGGACTTGTAAAAGGGTAAAAGAGTATTGGGAAATAATCCATAATGAATTGGGGGAAAATGTTTACTTCCCCCCCAAAAAAACAACAACAACAAAAAGTGTCTTTTTCTGTTGGGGATAGTTCAGATGGAAATTCCCAGGTGTCCCAGTCCATGCAGAATGTAGGCACCCTATATATAGAAATGAGCAAACCCGTGATATTTGAGGGAGCAGGCTAGCAGGCAGGGTCCATTACTTACATCATAGCAGCCTGCACAGCACAAACACTGTTGCTGTATGTAGGTTTTATTCTATTTGTTTTTTTTATCTTATATTTTGGAAATGTACGTCCAGTTTTTTTCTCCTTTACATTTTTTTTGGGGGGGGGGGCTAGGCTATAGCTTGTTTAGCTTATACATAAATCTGGCACTGAGTGTATCAATGCAGGGTGTGGCATTTTGCACTGAAGTACAGGACAACCCCTTATTATACAGGACAGGTGGCAACGCTAACAGATGCCCCTGCAATTTCTTCAGGTTTTTATATCAATCAATATATAAACATCACCCCGACGCTTTTGTCCCCTGAATCTTCTTTGCCAGAGTGAGGGGCAAACCAGGATTTCCAGGACTTACTTAAAGACCAGGTTTTCGTCAAATGAGAGAGGGAAGGATCCATCACATACAGCTCTACCTAGGTAACTGAAGCTAAATGCATATTCATATATGCAGATTGAACTGACATTTCTATCCCGTATTTACCTCCACTTTCCCCCTTGATTGAAAGAGATTGCAACTCTGAATAGCAAATTTTCCTCCCTTCACTCAAGCTTTTGTTGCCTTGTCTGATGAAGGAACGTCAGACGATCAAGCACAGAGGCCAATACCTCGCATCACATTGTTGCAAATCGCTGCGTCGTACTTCAATTGAAGCACCTTCTCTAGGAGGAAAGGGCAGAGTCGTTGAGGGCTTTAAATTAAAAAAGACGTTTGAAAATGTGAGGAAAGAATGGCACTTTAAAAGACAGGGAGTGTGGTGCAGGGGTTGGAGCGCTGGGAAATCCAGATTCAAGTCCCGACTCAAGCTCATTGGGCCTTTCACCACCTCTCAGCCTCTTGTACCTCACAGGGCTGGCGTGAGGGCAAGAACAGGAAGGAGGAGACCCATTCATGCTACCCTGAGCTTCTTGGAGGAGAGGTACTCACAGCGTGATGCTAGCATCTTTCTGCTCACACAAAACTCCCCATTTGTTTTGCCAAATGAATGGGAAGGTCGAAGTGCCGTTACTGTACTGGTATCCCCACCAGTGATAGCCTGCAGAAAGCTCCGCTGAGAATTTTGTTTCTTGCTTCAACCAGAATTACTTCTGAAATGTTGGCTTAAGTTATCATCAGGAAGTGATATTCACCAAATTCAAGATAACTAAACCCTATGCATGCCTATTCAGAAATACATTTTGTTGGGTTTACTGTTGGGAGAGGGGTTATTTTTTTCTGTTTTAACAATTTGTTTGTGCTTTTATCTTGTATTTTTGTCTTGTGAACTGCCCTGAGAACTTTTGATAAAGGGTGGTATATTATTATTATTAGTAGTAGTAGTAGTAGTAGTAGTAGTAGTAGTTTGGTCTGAAAGAAATAGTTCTTCATTTATCATAATACTGCAAATTCCAACCTCCCAGGCTCCCCCCAATTCCCATGTAGAAGTGAACTAGTGTCAGGAGTTGCAGTCAAGCTTCAGTCAGCGATAGAAACTTGGTGTCAGTGAAGTTTTTGAACTCTTTGTTCAAAGACATGAAAATAGCACAGGCCTAGTAATCCCATAAACTCTTCCCAATAGGCCCTGGCAGTTGCAAGGCCTGAAGGTCCCTGCCTTTCCACTGCTGCCTAAGTCTCCACTCCAGAGTTTTCCCCAAGCAGTCATAGACTGTGTCTGTGCACAACCAATCTCTGCTCTGCTCTTTTCATTTCCCTGTGTGTCCTAGGAGACCAGGGGAAGGGGAGCTGGTCACAGCAGGAGGGGGAGACTCCCTGGATTCGTCAGCTGCCTGCTTCATTACTTTCTCTTGCTTCCCCTCCTCTCCAGCCTCCTCTTCTGTCCCTGAGCCTAGACTGTTCTCTGCCCAGCCTCTTCCTGCTCACTAAACCCTGTTGCTCCTCTAGCTTCCAACACCTCCTCCTCCCAGTTTTCTCCCTCTTCTCTTTCTGACCATGCATCATCCCACCACCGATCCCCTGGCTCTAATCCTTCTTCCCTTGGGGTTTCCCCAGCTGGCACCTTCCACCATTCCTCTGCATCCAGCCAGTCCATAAAAACTAGGAGGGAAGTGGAATCTTATTTCAGCAGTGCTGACTGAACAGCCAAAAAGGTTTCCCACTCTAACAGGGAAGTGCACAGAGTTGAGGACAACACAAAATAAAAGGAAGTCCTTCTTCACACCGTATATAGTTAAAAGATGGAACTTGCTCCAACAGGAGGCAGAGACAGACACCAATTTGGACGGCTTTGAAAGAGGACTAGGTAAATTCATGGAGGTAAAGGCTTTCAACAGCTGCTAGCCATGATAGCTGCATTCTGCCTATACTGCCAGAGGCATCATGCCTCTGAATATGAGTTGTTGGAGTTCACAGGTGAGCAGAGTACCTTGGATGCTTCCCATAGGCACCTGGTTGGCCACTGGGAGAACACGATTCCAGACAAGAGCCATTGATCTGGTTCAGCAGGGACATCTTCTGTTCTTAAAGGTAAAGGGACCCCTGACCATTAGGTCCAGTCGTGACCAACTCTGGGGTTGCGGCTCTCATCTCGCTTTATTGGCTGAGAGAGCCAGCGTACAGCTTCCAAGTCATGTGGCCAGCATGACTAAGCCGCTTCTGGCGAACCAGAGCAGCGCACGGAAATGTAATTTACCTTCCTGCCAGAGCGGTACCTATTTATCTACTTGCAGTTTGACGTGCTTTTGAACTGCTAGGTTGGCAGGAGCAGGGACCGAACAACGGGAGCTCACTCCATCGCCAGGATCCGAACCGCCGACCTTCTGATCGGCAAGTCCTAGGCTCTGTGGTTTAACCCACAGCGCTGTTCTTAGGTTCTCACACAGAAGAACAAAAAAGGTCACATGGAATTTACTGAACCCAGAGTCCCAGGAAAACATAATGTGAGATCCGGCAAGGTGTGCGCAACCTGCTGTTCTTGCTTGAGATCCACCTGTACCACCTTGAAACTCTGCATCATCGTTACTGTTCCGTAGCATTCATGAAGTTTCCATCCCACCACCCTCCCATCTATATAATTTGCCTCCTGCTGGGAAACTCTCTGAAAGGCAGAGCATCGCTGAAAATACTGCTATTAGCATTAGCAGGAGAGTGACATGCAGAGCCAGGTTAAGCTTCCAAATGCCATTTTGCAAGCATCGCGCATGAGATGAAAGCTTTTTAAAGGTCCCAGGCCAATCCATCAGCAATTAGGCTGATGGCAAATGGATGCTAATTTTGTATGTGAGCTCACCAAAAACAAATCACCTCCCAATTTTTTTGGGCCCATTAGTAGAACTGGACTCCAAATGTCCCTTAATCCTCACACACACAGAGTCCGTTTGCCTAATGCCAAAGGATTGTGATTGTCTTTTGTTGCTAGAGAGGGTTACAGCAACCCTCTTGAACTTTACACGCAAAGTTGTCCACAAAGAGGGATGCTATCAAAGTACGTTAAGACTCGAACCAGAAAGCTGCGCACTTTGGATTATTAGAAAAGGTACGGAAAATAAAATTGCCAGTATAATGCCCTTATACCAGTGGGCTTAAAGCCATTTTAAGCATGTGGCCACATTTGGATTTTGGAGTGGTTGCTGTGAATACCACCCCACCTGGTCATTTCTCTCCCCACACCCACTCACTGGGAAAGAGAAAGAGACACATGTACAAAGTTCACTTTCTGAAGGAATCTGGATGAAAGTTGGATTCAACAGAATTAATCTGAGCCTTGAAAAGCACTTAGAGCTGAAAGAGGAAGTGGGAAAGGGTTTCAATGTTCTAACTTTCTCTCTTAGCTCTGTGTATTTTTCACGAAAAATACTACAGCTGTGCACAAGGTGGCTGGTCGATGCGGGTAACTCTGTGGTCTAAACCACTGAGCCTCTTGGGCTTGCTGATCAGAAGGTCGGCGCTTCAAATCCACGCAATGGAGTGAGCTCCCATTGCTCTGTCCCAGCTCCTGCCAACCTAGCAGTTCGAAAGCATGCCAGTGCAAGTAGATTAATAGGTACCCCTGTGGCGGGAAGGTAAATGGAGTTTCCATGCACTCTGGTTTCCATCACGGTGTCCCATTATACCAGAAGTGGTTTAGTCATGCTGGCCACATGACCCATAAGCTTTCTGTGGACAAATGCCGGCTCCCTTGGACTGAAAGCGAGATGAGTGCCGCAACCCCATAGTCACCTTTGACTGGACTTAACCATCCTTTATTATTATTATTTATTCATTTTACAATACAAAAATATAAAAACACATAACACAATTTTTCACAAATACATTTTTTGGAGTTCCCTCAGCTCTTCTGCAAATCCTCCGTTTTAGTCCTTCTTCCGCATTTCTTAATCTAATATTGCCTTTTATTAAAAACCTCCTCCCTCTTATTCCCTTTTTTACAATATTTCTAATATTATTTTCACAGAGCCTCTTGCAAACCTACAAACGTTAATTGTTCATCGCAAATACTTTTCAAATAGTCTACAAATTTACTCCAGTCTTCAGTGAATCTGTGGTCTCGTAGGCCTCGGCTCCTTCCTGTTAGTTTATCAAGTTCTGTGTATTCCGTTAACTTCATTCTCCATTCTTCCTTCAACGGTAATTCTTCTTGTTTCCATTTTTGGGCTAGCAGTATTCTTGCCGCTGTTACTGCGTATAGAAAAAGCTTATAATCTTTCCTGTTTATTTCATTTCCTACCATTCCTAACAAAAATGCCTCTGGTTTCTTAACAAATGTATATTTCAACATTTTTTCCAATTCGTAATATATCATTTCCCAGAAGCCTTTCACCTTCTTACATTCCCACCACACTGGACTTAACCATCCAGGGGTCCTTTACCTTTACCTCAGATTCGCCCTTCTGCCCTGATTTGTGCCCCCCTATCTTGAAGGGAACCTGCACTTCTGATTTTGCACAACACTATGGAAAGGATCAAGGAAAGGATCAAGAATAAAACTGGACAGCTCAGCATGGTGCTGATAACACCAAAGTTGCAGGTTCAATTCCTGTATATTCCTGCATTGCAGGGGTTGGACTAGATGAAACTCAGGGTCCCTCCCAACTTTACAATTCTATGAAAACTGGTCACTAAATATCAGAATCCATTTATACAAATCTATGGCCTGTCCACACTTGAAATACTGTGTCTCGTTCTCATCACTGAAGCCAAAAAAATTAAAAAAGGAAATTATACATGTGGAAAGGGGGCAGAAAAGGGCTAACCAAAATGATGAGGGAGAATAAAGCATTTGCCAGGGATGCTAATAATTCAAATGTGTTTAATAATTCAAATGTGTCCAGGTGTTTCACACATAGTGTTGTATTAAAGGGTAGAGTGAGAGTTTTTATAAATAATAAAAAAAAGCCATTGCAATGTGCTGCTGAGTCAGAAATGGCTTGGAATTATAGTAATTATTCACAGGAATGAGCTTCACTTGCTCTTTTTTTTAAAAAAAAAGAAGAAGAAAAGGCAAAGGGTGGGTCCACAGACTGAATTAACTTCCTGCTAATTCACCAATAATGCTGATCATTTAGAAAGTAGTTACGCGCGTAATTGGAAGGGATAATTTTCATTCTGTTGGAGCATCCATCACAGGGCACAACTCCCCTCCCTTTCTCCTTTGGTTTGCAAACATTAAAGGCTTGTGGAATTGTGTGGAGGGAAAATCGCAGATCGAGGGGAGCACCAGTCTGAAATTCTCATCTCTTGAGGCTGCAGTCAGAAGAACCTAAGAAGTGCCTGCTGCAGCAAGCCCAAAACCCACCTAGGTCAGCATCCACATCTCACTGTGGCCAACCACTCTCCCTTCCTGTAGCCTTTCCGACAAAAATATAAGTACCGCACCTTAAATAGTGAGAGCATCAGGCTTCTCCCACCCTCATCGAGTGTGTGTTTATCAAAATCCAGCTAATCCAGAATGCGGCAGCTAGACTGCTGACTGGGGGCGGCCACCGAGACCACATAACACCAGTCTTGAAAGACCTACATTGGCTCTCAGTACGTTTCCAAGCACAATTTGGTGTTGACTTTTAAAGCCCTAAACGGCCTTGGCCCAGCATACCTGAAGGACCGTCTCCACCCCCATCATTCAGCCCAGACACGGAGGTCCTGCTCCGAGGGCCTTCTGGTGGTTCCCTCACTGCGAGAAGCAAAGCTACAGGGAACCAGGCAGAGGGTCTTCTTGGTGGTGGCACCCGCCCTGTGGAACACCCTCCCATCAGATGCCAAAGAGATAAACAACTACCTGACATTTAGAAGACATCTGTCTTAATGTGTGACATTTTAATGTATTTTTGATCTTTGTTAGAAGCCGCCCAGAGTGACTGGGGAAGCCCAGCCAGATGGGTGAGTTACAAATAATAATTAGTATTATTATTATAAAATGCAGTTTTCATAATAAACTTGGTTACATATTGTCATTTGCTGTGGGAATGTAAGTTCAAGATTTGTGGGATTTTGTATTGACAGAAATGATAAATGTTACTAAAGAAGCTATTGCTTGTCATCCAAAATCAATGCTACTGGCTATTTCTGATGATACAAATGTAGATATATCGTTGGAAGAATTGGTCTTTTATATATATGATCTTGGCAGCATGAATAAGTAATTGCAACTCAACAGTACACTGGATGCTTGGAACTGCTCGATCTGGAATATAGTTTTAATGGAGTAATTATGCATAATCTGAGATTCTGACAAGGACCAGAACCTCCATATACTTTTATGTGATTTGGCATCCTTTCACGGCCATCATTTTCAAGACGACCCTCATCACAAACATGGCGTGTGTGTGTGTGTACATACAGCACCTCTGTTTTCAGTTCATAGAGTTCTTTCTACTATACTTGATTGCGTGGCAAGTCCCCTCCCCCATGTGAAATAAAGACACTAGACACAGTATTTAAGGTTAATGGGCATGAAAAGGCCACAACTTTATTGATTACAGAATTGAAAGGTATTGGCCTTAGGCATTGGCTCCTAACGACTACCCGGCATGGGGACCGGGAAGGGTTGTCCACAAGCCATGGGAGTCCTGTTGAAGTACGCCAACTAGGATCCCAGCAGGTGTCACCGCTCTGGGGCATGCTGGAGGCCCTTACCTACCAAGGTTACGGACAAGGCAACGCCCCCCGGAGTCCTCTACCGGACTACCCTTAGCCTTGGGGAAGGTGATGGCTTTTCCTTCCCCCCTTCATTTGCATAACAATTGACCCCTGCCAATGCCTAACCGCCAACACCAAAAGTTGTGACGTTTGCTACGAGGTAGGCGAAAAACCAAAAGGCTAGAAGAGTGCCAACTTGGAAAAAAATCCTACCAGGCCCCTTGCGGCGACCAACCGAAGTCCATAGCAAGGTCAAAGCAACCTAAACCTAAAGGGTGGGTGGGATGGGAAACCCGCTCAGCTGGAAGGGGCAAAGAGGGCAGTCCCCGGGCGTGCCTAGCCTTAAATAGGCTAGACCACGCCTCTCCGGCCCGCTGATTGGCGGGCCAGGTCGCCGACACGCCCAGGGATTCCCTACTCTCGCGGGGGCAAAGGCTAGCCCCCGCGTGAGGATGTGGGAGGATTTCTGCATGCAACCCCCTCTCCTCTCAAGTCGGAAATGGCTTAATCCAATAACGTTGTTAGTCTTTACTTTGGCTTCTTTATTTTAACCCATGTGCAACTGTGCTCATTCAACATTCCTTTTTTATAGTTTTGCTTTTCATCTTTTAATGTTCATCTGTTGTTAGAATTTCTCTCTCTGTTTTATATGTATCATGAAAGGAAATAAAAACAACTTTCTTTTTCACAGTTTCCATTTCCTACTTGCCTCAGCTTTAATTTCTTCTTCTTCTTCTTCTCTTCTTCTTCTTCTTCTTCTTCTTCTTCTTCTTCTTCTTCTTCTTCTTCTTCTTCTTCTTCTTCTTCTGTGATCACTTGTAGCTGAGTAAGATTGTCTTCCATAAACACGGTTTTAACAATGAGTCCATAAGTGACTGTGGAGGCCAATTGTGGATCCACACGTCCTTCAACAGTGGGGACAGGAGTTGATCAGGGTGTGCATTTGCCAAGTGTGCCTTCCTCTTAGAATGTTTCTCCCTTGCATCTTGAGTTCGAATGTCTTCAAAGCCCATGACACCTGTTCTCCAACTGGAGCACTTGCAGGCCAGGGTTTCCCAGTTGTCAGTATTTATACTACATTTTTTTAGATTTCCCTTGAGATAGTCTTTGAACCTCTTTTGTTGACCACCAGCATTACTCTTTCCATTTTTAAGTTCGGAATAGAGTAGTTGCTTTGGAAGACGATCATCAGGCATCTGCACAACATGACCAGTCCAAGTTGATGTTGAAGAATCATTGCTTCAACACTGGTGATCTTTGCTTCTTCCAGTACACTGGTATTAGTTAGCCTGTCTTCCCAAGTGATGTGTAAAAATTTCCGGAGACACCGTTTGTACTAATTCAGGGAATAGGTTATCACAGCAACTCCAAATATCAGGAGTCTTTGCTGCAGGTTGATATTGTGTTACCAATTCTGGAGAATCTCAATTGTTCCACCATCAGCACTATGAGAACTTTTGCTGCCCCCCCCAAAAAAACCCCATACATTTGGCTGTTTTACAATTCCAATGATGTTTTGCCCCAAAACGGGCCTCCAAATCCCCCCACTGGCCCTGAAATGTTGCTTTTGGTAGGACTGAGAAGTAACCTTAATGCCAGCACAGCGTCTTCAAAGCAAAGAAGATGCATATCTTCTAATCGAGTCCCTTATTTAATCACTGTCTTCCCCCCCCCCCCCCCCGAGAATGAATGTGTGGAAATATGTAACATTCCTCAGAACCATTCATCAGAATAGGATTCATTTGCAAGTGTTCCTGTGTCTAAGTGAAAGATGAGACGAGGGTTAACAGCCTCAGTCCTTGCTCTGCGGTTTATGCCTGTGATTAAAGCAATTGATTGCATTAAGACTGTGTTCTCTATGTGGGAGCTTGAAAACAGTTCTATGGAATGTCTTCCGTTTTGATGCATCCATAGGCCTTCGGTCTTCTTTGAAATGAAAATTTATGGATGAGATAGCAATCAGTAGCTACTAGCCAAGATAAAGGCTATGTTCTGCCACCATGGTCAGAGGAAGTGATGCTTCTGAATACCTTCTGGCCTTCTGGTGGTTCCTTTACTGTGAGAAGTGAGGTTACGGGGAACCAGGCAGAGGGCCTTCTTGGTAGTGGTGCCCATCCTGTGGAACACCCTCCAGTCAGATGTCAAGGAAATAAACAACTACAGTCATACCTCCGTTTATGTAACCCTCTGGTTACCTAAACTTTGGGATGTGCGTGTGGCAAACCTGGAAGTATTTTACTGGGTTTCACTGTGTCCACATGTGCAGAAGCGGTAGACCACTTCTGCACAGAAGCAGTACTCAGGTTGTGAAAACCTCAGGATCTGACTGGACCTCCAGAATGGATCCTGTCCACAACCGGAGGTACCACTGTATCTGACTTTTAGAAGACATCTGAAGGTGGCCCTGTTTAGGGAAGTTTTTAATGTTTGAGAGCCAGTGTGGTGTAGTGGTTAAGAGCAGTAGTCTCATAATCTGGGGAACCGGGTTCACTTCCCCGCTCCTCCACATGCAGCTGCTGGGTGACCTTGGGCCAGTCACACTTCTTTGAAGTCTCTCAGCCCCACTCACCTCACAGAGTGTTTGTTGTGGGGGAGGAAGGGAAAGGAGAATGTTAGCCGCTTTGAGACTCCTGAAGGGGAGTGAAAGGCGGGGTATCAAATCCAAACTCTTCTTCTTCTTCTTTTATCATGTTTTTAATATTCTGTTGGGAGCCACCCAGAGTGGCTGAGGAGGCCCGACCAGATGGGCAGGGTATAAGGAAATAATAATAATAATAATAATAATAATAATAATAATAATAATAATAATAATACCAGTTGCCAGAAACCGCAGGGAGAATGCTGTCGTGCTTATGCATGGGCAGGGTGAAGAGGCTGTTGCCTCAAGCACATTTTTTAGGGTACATTTTGTTCCTCATGCCACCCCTACCAGACTGTGCTGCTTTGCGAGTCCAATCCCACATACCAGTGTGTGACTGGCAGGGCATCTGGATAATACAACAGGCATGTGCACTTCCGATCAGCCCAGTCGGACTGGTTGCAAGAATGCATGTCTGCCCTGCTGCATCCTCCTCACATAGTCCTTCTAGCCCTTCCAGCCTGTACTTAAATCTAAGTAGTGGTTAAGACTATAGAGCAAGCTGTCCTGCCAGGCTTAGTTCACCTGTGGAGGGATGAGTTAATCAAGTTTCTGCTCCCCACTCTACCTGAGAGGCCCAAAGCATGAGGAGGCTTGAGCTGGTTCCCCAAGCTCAGTCTGCATGGTTCTCACAAGCCACTCTTGCATTCCTATGCCAAGGAACTTTCATCACATTTTCAAACTAGGCTAAGTTTTACTGCCTGTGCAACTTTTCTTACTGATGTATGGAAAAGCACATGAACCTGACCTTTGAAGAGTTTGTAAGTAAACCCATTTTTAACAAACCAAATGTGTGGTCTTTTTCTGTGCTGTGGGAAGAGGGAAGAGGGAATCTTGGAACTCACAAAGGCATATTTTAAAGGTCTAACAGCCTATATTTCCATGCTTTACTTTGCTGTATATTTTGTGATTTTAAATCTCTGCTGGGGTTGTCTGACTAAGGAGTACTTGCCCCAGACTTGAATCTTGTCACCCAGGAAGTCTCCTTTTTATACCTATTTTTTCCTTCCAGCCAACAACTGAGATTGGTTTTCTTCAGAGGGTGAAGTAGAACTGCTGTTCCAAGCTGATTTTATAGGTAGTCTCATCATTAGCTACAACAGAGGAATCTGTGATGCTTTTGAGCTGTGCCTCACTTTGCACCCTGCGCTCCAAATCCCTCTGTTGTTCATTTTCCCCAACAAGAACTAATTCATTCCCAAATCCTTTTCATAATTCAGACGCACTTCCCCACTTTGAGCTCACTGCAGGGTATAACACATAAATCCCCCTTTGTTTATATTTTCAGTCTTTGGTTTATTTCTTTTGCTGGAGAGGATTAAAAGTCTAGCGATTCTGAACTAAGGTAACCACCCTAAACCCAGAGAGAGAGAGAGAGAGAGAGAGAGAGAGAGAGAGAGAGGAGGGGGCGGCTGTGAGCCAGAACATTTTTCTGGCTTTCTGTCTTACTGTGAAATCCTCCGTTGCTGCCATTGTTCAGTCAAGAAGATAATGGGGTGATGAAGTCATCTAGAAAGGAGAGGTTTAGATGAGTGTATATGATGCTGATGGTCCACCCATCCTTAACCCTTTGATTTGAGAAGGGGGATGGGCAGAATCACTCCTTTCAAGGAAACTCCAGTCACATGTTCAGATCCATGTGAGAGGAGAGCTCTCTGTCTGTCTCTTTCTCTACACTGTGCCGGAGACTGTCACCCACGCAATTCTCATTAGTTATCTCAAACTGGGTAGGAAATGATCATGACTAACTCCCTGGCAAAGCCTCCATCCTGGATCTCTGGTGAATCTCCCCCTCCCTTTTACACATACACATAATTCAAAGATGTGTTCACCTGTAACCTCTTCCACACAGACACCCTTAAATATAGAGAGAGCATCATTTTTGGGGGGAGCCCTTCCAGACACACACATTCTCTCTCTCTCCCTGCCTATTCCACAACTGGCATTTAGTCCAGACAAGTAAGAGGATTAAAAAAAAAAATTCTTGTGTGAATACCTGAGGTATTGTTGGGTTTGGGCTTGGCAGACACACTGGGGTAAACTCTGGCCAGTGGGGCCGCAGCGTGCCTGTCAGGTTCACACCCCAAAGGTGTATAGAGGGGGGTGGGAGGAGTCTCTCCAAACCTACCGGGTGGCCAAAGCATGTAGCTGTAAAACACCCAGGAGATGGAGGGATAGAACCTCCCCATTTATTACAACTCACCTGCCCAGACATATTTGAACTGGTTGATTTGGTTTAATTATGGTGCTTTTGCAGAACCTCCAAATAAGAACCTAAGAAGATAGGAAGAACTTTGCTGGATCAGGTCCCTGGCTCATATTGTCCAGCATCCTATTCTCACAGGAGCCAGCCAGATGCCTGTGGGAAACCTGCAAGTGTGATGGCCTGGGACTCGGGCTTGGACTCGGAACCAGAGGAGTCTTGGTCTGCACCGGATCCTCTGCCTCAGGCGGCATCTGAACCAAGTCTGGGGCCTGAGCCTGCCCTGGCTCCAGATGCGGGGATTACCTCGTTGCCCTCTGCTGGGCAATCACGTGCAGCTGCTCCACTACCGTTGGGTCAGGAGAGGCTGAGGTGGCCTCTGGGTCTAGTAACCCAACGATATTTCCTGAGCTGCAGAGACTCAGATCTGAGAGAAGGAGAAACCTAAGTACTCGCAGGAGGAGTGCTCACCTTCGGGCGAGACAGGGAGGTGAGTCAGTGGGGGATCAGGACCGGCCGTTACCGGACAAAGATAAAAGGCTGTCGGACCCTGTCCCAGGTTGCGGGAGCAACATTGCTGTTTGCTAGAACCTGCCCAAGACCCTGTGCCTGACCTAGCCTGGTTTCTTGCCTTGGCCCTGTTGGGCTGACTCCTTGTGGAATCCTTGGATTCAGGACCGGAGCTGGACCACGTTGCTTGGGTTAACCCCCGGGCCCAGCACAGCAAGCAAGATTTGAACACAAGAGCCCTGTCCCCTCCTGTGGTCTCCAGCAACTGGTATTCAGATACATTGCTGCCTCCAACTGTAGAAGCAGAACATAACCATCAAGGCTAGCAGCCAATGATAGCCTTCTCAGTGAATTTTCCCAGTCCTCTTTTAAAGCCATCCAGGTGGAATACCATCACTGCCTCCTGGGGGGAGGGGTTCCTTAGTTTAACTAGGTTCTGCATGAAGAAGGACTTTGCTGTCCTGTCCTGAAACTTCCAACAAAATTGATCTACTGTATCTTAATAAATATATCCTGTTTCCCATAATGATGTTTGTCTTGAGTCTTCTTTTTGCTGTGTTGGCAATGGCTGGCCTTGGGAAAGGACCAGTCACCCTAGAGCACTGCCGTTTTGACTTCGCTTGGGAGATCCTGCAAAAATCCTACTAATCCATATTTTTCCCCTGTGCATTCAGGCTCCATCGTTTCCCTCATTATTATTTTTTTCAATTTCTGGATTTTGCACAGAGCACTTTGCATGAGCCATTAGCTTTCAGCTACTTTGGTTCATTCATGCTCTACCCACACCTGTGCATTTATAAAACACAGCAAAAAAAAGTGATTTTGATGTAATGGTGGGTATGATTGCTTCTTGACAGGATTGTTACGAATGATTGCACATCTGCACATTGACTGTTTTGCAAGCTCCCGCTGTGCCTTTCTGATAACCTCACATTTTGACTACTGCAGTGTGTTCTGTGTGGGGCTGCCCTTGGAGACAACTCAGAAGCTTCAGATAGTACAGAACATGGCTGCCAGGGTTTTGATGGGTAAAGCCAGTTCTCAAACTATTTTACTCGATGCCCAATAGTTTCTGAGTCCAGGGTGCAGCTATATACAGTCATACCTCATGTTACATTTGCTTCAGGTTGAGCATATTCAGGTTACATCCTGCAGTGACCCGGAAGTACCGGAAAGGGTTACTTCTGGGTTTTGCCGCTCGCGCATGCACAGACACGCAAAATGATGTCATGCGCAGAAGCGGCGAATCGTGACCCATGCACGCACAGACACAGGTTGCATTCTGCTCATGTTGCTAATGGGCCTCCAGAATGGATCCTGTTCACAACCAGAGGTACCACTGTACCTTTAAAACCCTAAATGCTACAAGATAACAGGAGTGTCCACATATTGCATTCAGTGCAGTAGTGGCTTTTAAGAACATACGAGGACCCTACTGGATCCAACCAATGTCCCATCTAGTCCGTTATTCTGTCTTCACAGGACAGAAACCATGGGAAAGTGGCAGAACCACCCAACTACTAAGTCATAGATAGCCTTCTCCATGAATTTGTGCAAGCTGTTTTTAAAGCCTGAACTACCTCCTTTGGGTTGGAGTTCCATAGTCGAACTATGTGTTGCATGGTGCCCATCAAGCACACCAGCTTGCCCCCATGATTGAGGTGGCTGGCGCCGCGTGACGTGCACATGCTGTGGCCGTATGTTGTGCAATGTGTTTGCATTGTGCATGCATGCCACACAATGCCCGGTGTCA
The DNA here is from genome assembly GCF_964234715.1 of Podarcis melisellensis. Taxonomy (NCBI): domain Eukaryota; kingdom Metazoa; phylum Chordata; class Lepidosauria; order Squamata; family Lacertidae; genus Podarcis; species Podarcis melisellensis. The sequence continues at coordinate 7,212,682 of NC_138546.1, read as the reverse complement.
CTTGTGTTGAGTGCACGCTGTGTTGAGTGCACAGGTGATACAAGCACGCAGTGTATGCAAGTGATGTGAGCAGGCCCCATGGCTTCGGGGAACCCCTATCCCTCCTACGGTGGCAGCCAAGGAGCAGATAGACAATAAAAGTTCTTACCAATTAATTTATTCAGTATTCACAGCGAGAGATGAAGGAATGCAGTCTCCCCTAGATAATGGCGTTGCTCCAAGTAAAGTCCCACCCCCTCCATCTATCCCGGGGGCCAGCAAACTTTTTCAGCAGGGGGCCGGTCAACTGTCCCTCAGACCTTGTGGGGGGCCTGACTATATTTTGGAAGGGGGGGTGGAAATGAATGAATTCCTATGCCCCACAAATAACCCAGAGATGCATTTTAAATAAAACGGCACATTCCACTCATGTAAAAACATGCTGATTCCTGAACTGTCCATGGGCCAGTTAGAAGGCGATTGGGCCGGATCCGGCCCCCGGGCCTTAGTTTACCTACCCATGATCTATCCTATTCTACATCACCCCTGTGTTGGCTAATCTGAGCTTTCTGCCTTGGAGCTTTCTGTTCTCCTACTCTCAATGCTCGCCTGGTCCTGGGAGAGGGGTGTGTATCAGGAATGCTCTCCAAAGACACTGAATCTGTCAGCTGCCTCTCCCCTAGTGCTTCTTCTTCTTCCTGCTGCTGCTGCTCCTCCAATATTTCCCAGCTTCTGCTCTCTGCAGCCTCTGACCTTCTGCAAACCACTGTTCTTAATCTATGCTGTCCTCCTGTTCTCGGGAAGGTTCAGGATAAGAGGCAGGCGGCCCCCACCATTCCTCCTCAGTCCATGCCCTGAGTTGCTGTGGAATTTTGAGGGGACCTGCCCCCCCCCTTGAAAAATTGAAAAGACTGGGAATCCAAACAGTAGGTGGTGGTTTGAGCTAATGATACACAGCACCAACTAATTCTAGTTTCCTCCCCATCCTCTTCTCAGAGTAGACCCACAGAAATTTGTGGATCTGGCTAACTTAGATCCATTACTTTTAATGAGTCTGCTCATAATCACAGTTAGTTGGATAGAAACCCAATGGATTACTCTTGGAGACAGAATATTGGTCTAGGCAGGATGTATCTCTACAAGTGAGACCTAGTCCCCAAAGCAACTTTTTCTGTCCTGTATGAGGCCTAGTAGCATGCCTAATGCTATTAATATGATGTCTGACCTATTCTGAGATGACCTGCTACATGCAAAGGTCCAGTCCCATACCCCATTACAGTTTCTTATATATAGCAGCATCTCCTTGGAAACAAAGTCACTGCAAAGTTTAAGGGGGGGTGGAATTACCTTGTGAAAAATGCTCATATTTATTAATTACATTCATCCCTTATGATCAAGGACATTTTTAATAATAAAATCAGCTTTCACTGGGAGTGCCTAGTGCATTTTTATGTGGGCTTGATCATCAATTAAGCAACTGTAGATTTACTGGCGCACTAAATAAAACAAGCGGATGATCAGCCTGTGTACTTGGAACCAGTTAAAACCTGCTTTTATTTTTTGGGCTGTAATCAGGTGGAAAGAATTATTTATCTTTAGGATGCCAAAAAAAAAGTTGGCAATTTGTTTCATAAATTTTCTGGAAGGATGCGAGTGAAATATAGGTGCCATATGTCTTCCTCGGTGTTGGGTGCTTAGAGGGTGTGAAGGGCTGAGGCGTGGGCACCCAACAGGGGAAGTGAGGGAGCAAGCATGGCATTGGAGAGTTAGAAGCAAGAAACAGGAGACAGAAATTGGAGCTGGCCCACCCATGAGCCAAGGCTAGGTGACCGCCTCAGGCAGCAGGATCCACAGGGGCAGCGGATCCTGATGTAGATATTTATCTGCCCCTCTGTTCTTGTTGTAGCTCTTCACACACACCCTTCTTCTCTGGTGGGGAGGGGGCACCATTTTATGGTCTGCCTCAGGTGCCAAAATGTATTGGGCCAGCCCTGTCAGAAATAATAATAATAATAATAATAATAATAATAATAATAATAATAATAATTTATTTATATCCCGCCCTCCCCAGCCGAAGCTGGGCTCAGGGCGGCTAACAGCAATCAAAATAGTCCAACATTCTAAAAACATTCATTATAAAATTAATTAAAATCAAATTAAGATCAAATTAATGGCAACCATCAAGCAAAATTCTGTGCAGATTGCCAGAGGAGGGGGGCAGGCTGCGCCCTGACCAAAGGCCTGGTGGAACAGCTCTGTCTTGCAGGCCCTGGGGAAAGATGTCAGGTCCCGCAGGGCCCTAGTCTCTTGTGACAGAGCGTTCCACCAGATTTGAGCAGCGGCCGAGAAAGCCCTGGCTCTAGTTGAGGCCAGCCTAACTTCTCTGTGGCCTGGGATCTTTAGGATGTTTTTATTTGCAGACCGTAAATTTCTCTGTGGGACATACCAGGAGAGGCGGTCCCGTAGGTACGAGGGTCCTAGGCCGTATTTGGCTTTAAAGGTTAAAACCAGCACATTAAACCTGATCCTGTACTCCAGTGGGAGCCAGTGCAGCTTGTATAGTACTGGATGAATATGATCTCGCAGCGAAGACCCCATAAGGAGTCTCGTCGCGGCATTCTGCACCCGCTGGAGTTTCTGGGTCAGTCTCAAGGGCAGCCCCACGTAGAGCGAGTTACAATAATCCAGTCTGGAGGTGACCGTCGCGTGGATCACAGTGACTAGGTCAGGGCAAGAGAGATAAGGAGCCAACTGCTTAGCTTGGCGGAGATGAAAAAATACCGCCAAATGAGCTAAGAAAGCCTTTGTGCTTTTGTATTTGAATTTCTTCCCCATCTTACCTGGAGGGGGGTTGCAAATGGATTACAAATGAATCAAAATCAAATAAACAAGTGTGCGTTTTTGTGTTGTTGTTTTTTTCTTTTACAGTTGTACCTCAGGTTAATAACTTAATTCATTCTGGAGGTCCGTTCACAACCTGAAGCTGTTCTTAACCTGAAGCACCACTTTAGCTAATGGGGCCTCCCACTGCCGCTGCGCCGCCGCCGCACGGTTTCTGTTCTCATCCTGAAGCAAAGTTCTTAACCTGAGGTAGTATTTCTGGGTTAGCGGAGTCTGCAACCTGAAGCATCTGTAACCTGAAACGTCTGTAACCCGAGGCTTCCACTGTATTAGGTTTAAAAAATAGGTGTTTAATTACAGGAAAATTAAGTTGTTACAATGTGACGTGATAAATGTATGTCTAAAGAAACCAGAAACCAATAAAAATGAACTGGGAAAAGAAAGAAAGAAAGAAAGAAAGAAAGAAAGAAAGAAAGAAAGAAAGAAAGAAAGAAAGAAAGAAAGAAAGAAAACCTTTGTGTTCTGACCTGTTCTCAGTCCGTACCCACAAGCTGAGGCAATAAGGCGCCTAGAGTTTCAGCACCTTGGACAGCTCCATATGTATAGCTGCCAGACTCAGGTAAACCTTGGGCATTTATTGTATTATTTTTATTGCACCACTATTTCCAGCAAGGATCTCAGAGTGGTGTACATTGTTCCCACCTCCTCATTTAACCTGTGTGAGGTAGCTTAGTCTGAGAGAGGCAGTGTCTTTCTCAAGGTCAACCAGTGAGCTTCATGGCTGAGTGGCAATACCCTGGTCTCCCTGGTCCTAGTCCAATACTTTAACTGCTTCCAGAACGCCACTGTTTTCAGGTGGGATTCAATCAAATACTGGCATTTATGGGTTGCCAATTAATAGTGATTTGGAGCTCTTGCACAACAGACCTGCTTCCACCCCCCACCCCCACCCCATGTATTTTATTTTATTTTATAAGGTGATGGGAAGGCTCACTGGAAAGTTTTGGATAACAGCTGATTGGGGGGGAAACTCCCTGCAAACAAATAAGTATAAAGGCTCGAAAAAGAGCCAACAGTGTCTAAACTCCCCACAAACTTTGTGTAAATAAATCAGGTTGACCTTTGCAAACTACACTTGAGACAGGAAGCACTTTCTTACTCCTTATCTGGGCCAGACTAGTGGAAGGTAGCAATCTGAAAACCCCACGCGCTTCTGTCAGAGCTAAGCTATAGACAGAAAACACAAGAGTGAGTCAGGAGCTGGGAAGTGGGGAGCAGGACCAAAGAGAAATCAGGATCAGAGGCAAAACAAGGAAGCAGGTCTGGTGAATAAGCCAGGAGGCAGCAAAGAGAAAAATCAGAAACAAACGAACAAAAAAAAGGTGCTAGAGTTGAAGTAGACCTTGATGGCCAAGCAGACGTCAGCTGAGACAGGAAACCTTTTTATAGTCCTTGAGGGGGAATCAATGCCCAGCCAGGGTGAAGTCAGCCCAAAAATTCTTCCCTGAGAAGCTGTAGTAATGCTGCTCAACACAGAGGGCAGTAGAGAGCTGTTTGTCAGAAGCTTAGCTGAGAAACTGCAGTGCTGTGGTCTGCCATAGGGGGCAGTCATCAACAGTTCCCAATTACTGCCCAGATACTTCGGTGTTTGCCCTGTTAATCCTGTTACCTTTTTTATGTCTCACTTTAAAGAAAAGGAATCAAACCAATTACTTGATTAAAAGTTGCAGACCTCTTGACCAGCCGCCATTCCATAATGTGGCAATGAGTTCCATCTATCAGATTATTTGTCATGCCTCCTAAACTGATTCCCAGTCAGTCGTGTTGGATTAACCCTGCATTCTGGTATTACGAGTGGGACTTTGAACTGCAGTTACCTCGTCCAAGCCTAACAATCTCAGCCTCTCTCTCACGCACACACATCACTGGCTAGTCACACGTTTTGTCCCCACTGACGCTATGCTCCAATTTCTCCTCTTCAACAAACAAATGAAATTGGCCAAGGGCTACAGGGTTTTTTTCCCCCTCCTGCTGGGAGAGACAGCAGAAATCCTCCTGGTGTGGTGGGCTGTGAATGATGCATTTTTCATTACCGAGATAGTAAAATATTGAGATGACTCCGAACCGGGAGGAACGAGCAAAGGGAAGCACCCAGGAGAGAGATGCAGAAGGTTTTTGTTTTGCTTTGCTTTTATCTCAGAGGTCTTAGCTGAGCAATACGACACATTTTTATAGCAGGAAATGAAAGATGGTTTGTTTTGCTTCTATAATCCTCTCTATTAAATAAGAGAGCACCGCCTTTCGAAAAGCACACTTAGAGTGAAGCATATCCATTGGAAAGTGTCTTTGCTCAGTGATATATGGTGGTGTTTGCTGATATGCGTGTCTTATTTACAGTTTTCCGCAGGCTAAATTGTGGTTTTAAAAATGCCTGGGAAGTGGGAATAACCAGCCATGCATTTCTTGGTGGGTTGGGGGTGGAGCTTGTTGATTAGGGATGGATCCAGGGCCCATTAGATTGCGCAACACACCCATTGTGTTCTCTCGGCTCTGAACTACTGCCATGGCAACATTTTCTACAGTCTGGGTTTTTAAAAAACCATTCTAATATTAATAAGAAAATTAATTGCATCCAAAAACTGCCAGAGTGGAAAGAAAATGTTGGAGGAATTTTCATGGGAAGAGTGATGCGGCAGCTAAAAAAGCCAATGCAATTCTGGGCTGCATCAATAGGAGTATAGCATCTAGATCAAGGGAAGTAATAGTGCCACTGTATTCTGCTCTGGTCAGATCTCACCTGGAGTACTGTGTCCAGTTCTAGGCACCACAGTTCAAGAAGGACACTGACGAACTGGAACATATCCAGAGGAGGGCAACCAAAATGGTCAAAGGCCTGGAAACGATGCCTTATGAGGAACGGCTAAGGGAGCTGGGCATGTTTAGCCTGGAGAAGAGGAGGTTAAGGGGTGATATGATAGCCATGTTCAAATATATAAAAGGATGTCACATAGAGGAGGGAGAAAGGTTGTTTTCTGCTGCTCCAGAGAAGCGGACACGGAGCAATGGATCCAAACTACAAGAAAGAAGAAACCACCTAAACATTAGGAAGAACTTCCTGACAGTAAGAGCTGTTCGACAGTGGAATTTGCTGCCAAGGAGTGTGGTGGAGTCTCCTTCTTTGGAGGTCTTTAAGCAGAGGCTTGACAACCATATGTCAGGAGTGCTCTGATGGTGTTTCCTGCTTGGCAGGGGGTTGGACTCGATGGTCCTTGTGGTCTCTTCCAACTCTATGATTCTATGATTCTATGAGTGCAGGGCTTTTATTTCACTTAGTTGTGAGGTGGCTGATGAGAGTTTGTGAGGGTCTTTTCTTTCATCCTCCAAATAGTCTCTCCAGTGGTCTTCATTCTGCTGTCTCCCCAGATGCCCCCACTTCCTGGCAACACCTGAGATGTCCTCAGCTGGTCCTTTATGAGGTGAGGCAACCAGAACTGGATGCTACACTCCAAATGCACTCACACCATAGATTTGTATAACAACATTATTTCCTGTAAGTTTGGGAAACCAGGACGGCTGACTGCTTGCCCTGTGCCTGACAGCTGCTCATTGTTATTTTGTTTTTAATTGAAGTCTGCTTACTTTTCAATTAATCATTGCAGGGTTGTTGTTTTTTTAAAAAAAATCCTTTAGGAGGAAGGACTTCCTGTGAGGAGAACCTGAGCTTACAGGGTTAAATGGCTCAGAGTGTACGCCCTGCCTCCAATTTGGGAGGGGGGAGATCCTGCATCATTTCCGAGAGTCTCCGGCCTTTGTTCTTTTCCTCTACTTTCGCTTTTGAGGAGAGTGGACATGTTTTCACGATGCTGTTTGACAATGGATAGTGTGCTGTAAATAAAAAATGCTTTTAGCTACTAAGATCCTGAGTGGACTTTATTTAAGCACACTGAAGAAAGCGCTTGAGTTTCCAGCTTTCTTTGACCGCTGCTTATCTCTGCGTTTGCTCAGAGCCATTGGAATGTGGCCTTTGAAGTCCGGAGGCCTGGCTGGTAGCTGCGCTGGACGCCAAGGTTTATCTGAGCAATAAATATTCTTCACTTCCCTTAAAAATAAAATCAGTGGGTGCACCAATCACAGGGGCTTGGCAGCCAGTCTCCCCAGCTTCCCACACTTCCAGTTAAAACCGAAGATATGACATCATGATGTATTTCCTCCCGTGGGGCTTTTGCAGATCACAAAGTGCGGGCAGCTGGGGAGGCTGCATAATGCTGGAAAGAAAAGCACCCAGCCCCCTGGGGTGCTGTGCAATGATAAGGTAAGGTCAAAATCTTAGCCCCACCAATATGCCTAAGGAATTTATAAGGTGCTCTGAATAGGGGGCACCTTACCCAGGGGAAGATACCAGAAAAGATGGGAAGTTTCTGGTGCAGAACGACATTTGGAACATTTGCCTCTGTTATGGAAAGTTGTTACAATGTTACAAATATTATGCCTGAATGTATCCTTTCAACTTGACAGCTCAGGGAAGATACCTAGCTTTATAAATTCATAGACAATCCATACTTAGGGGCTCTTGTGTTCCCCATAAGGGAATAAGGGCAGATTTTTGTTTATTACATGGGGTATCCAAGAGCCTGTATAGAGTCCTTAAGTGGGTTCCCTATCAGTAGGAGAAAATAACAGAGGCCAACCAGAGAATATTGAGAAGCAAAGCGGCTAGTAAGCCTGATCTTTGTTAACTGTTGCAGCAGGGTCTTCACTCACCACATGTAGGAGGGAGGAGAGCACCCAGAACAATGGTGTGCAAGCCCTTCTATAGACTTTTGAAACTGCCCACCCTGTAGCTCAAGACCAACCCCAAAAACATCATACATACATCACAGAAGGAGGCGGTTTACAGCAGAAATCCTGTTTGCCAGGACACCTGATAATGGTCACTGATTGCTTTACCTGGGCAGCCCGGTCATTCTTTTGTGATGGTAAATACTTTTAGTTCCTGAATCCAGGTCACAGGCTCACCCTGTTCATACACAAATATGCCCTTAAGACAGGATTTGTAAGCAAGAAGACAAAGGGAAGGCTTTCCCCATTTCCTCCCCCCTTACAGAGAAATATATCAAGGTCAATTTGGGAGAGTCAAAACGGCTTCAGGATTGCTCTCCTGTACCATTTCAGACATGTGGTTTATATACTTATGTATGCGTTTGCCTTGTACATTTATGAACTTTATTTTATATTTGGGACCTTAGAATTCTTATATTATAGGTCTGGGAAATATACTCAGAGTCGAGAGTGGATTTCATGCTCTTTATTCAGCTCATAGTGGTGAGGAGGAATGGAAGTTCCCCCACAATATCTGCTTTATATACATTATTGACACAATGGGCCGCACGTGATTGGCTAATTCCGGGATTCTCCTGTAGGCCAATCAGGTTGTGGATTCACTTCTACCTGGAGCTGGATTGGGTGGCTCCTGCGGACCAATCATACTGCTGCATTGTTCTAGGACCAATCAGACTGCTGCATTATGAATCCTATTGCTCTAGGACCAATCAGACTGCTGCATTTTGGATCCTATTCAACTCAGTACATAACAGTCTGCTTGGTTTATTTTGCATTTTCTAAGATGCTGAGCCTGTGCTGGACAGCACAATACATTGTATGGCTATTTTGGTTGTATCTTTGATGCTTATGTTCTGTTTTTGAAAAGTTCTTCCAGCAAAACTTTGAATAATATTTTTAAGGGCCTGGATAGTGATTTCTTCCAGAATGAGTCAGTTCTTACACTTCCAGTCGCTTCGAACTACGCATTATTAATATCTCCAGTGAAGCCTTGTCCTAAAAGTGCCGCTGGGAAGAGGACTAACATGCCCTTTGCCTGATTTCCTGTTAAGGAGAGAGCAGTTGATGTGCATAGGGGCAGAAGAGGATCAGTGTAGGGTACACTGGGGGCTAGAGGGCATGTCCCCAAGGACCAACATAGGCCCCAGGACATTTAGCTCCCTTGCCCACCTTAATATGCAACCTCCAAGCAACCAGGTCATAGCCCAGCAGTCGACGGGGCTCATCCATCTGTATTTGTTTTATGCAAAGCAAAAGCCTCCGTTTCATTTCTTCCACTGTCAGTCTGAGCAGCCAGAGTTGATGGCTGAGAGGAGAGCCCTTTGCTTAAGAAAGCGGCTGCCGAATACATTACCATTTAAATATTGCACAGGAGAACTGCCGAACACACATTACATGCCCAATAAAAGATGAAATTCCCCCGGCTGTGTTTGACTTCCCCGAATTGCTTATTTACTTATTTCTGGGTGCAGAATTCGCAAGCACGCCTACCCTCCCATCGCCCTGAAGAATAATTCTCTGCATGTATTAAATTGATCAGGAGTCACCAGGGCAGGAGCCAGATAGATCCCCTCTCCCTAAAGCACATACCCCTGGTTTGCCATCCTGCATGTAGTCTGAACTGCCCTGCCCACTTTTGTCTCATCCTGCAACCAAAAGCAGGATTATTTTTGTCCTTTCCAGGTGTATGTGTGCGTGCACACCTTCGGCAAATCATATGTTGTTTTTGTGCCAATTCATCACAGTTATGTTTTTGATTGACTGATTTGTTGCATTTATAGCCTAGCTTTTTCTCCAGCGAACAGTATTCAGAAACATGGCTGCTTCCAAAGTGTGGGTCTTGTTTCAGACCATAGGTTGGAATGCGGAAGAAAGAAGAATGGAAGGGAAGGTGGCCCTGGCAGATCTCACGAATGCTGAAGGAACAGCATGCTTGCTGACCTTTAATGCCCTAAACAGCCTAGGCCTAGTATACCTGAAAACGGCAGCCAGACTGGTGACTGGGAGTGGCCGCCAAGACCATATTACATCGCTCCTTAAAGACCTACATTAGCTCCCAGTATGCATCCGAGCACAATTCAAAGTGTTGGTGCCGACCTTTAAAGCCCTAAATGGCCTCAGCCCAGTATACCTGAAGGAACATCTCCACTCTCATTGTTCAGCCCAGACATTGAGGTTCAGCTCCAAGGATCTTCTGGCAGTTCCCTCACTGTGAAAAGCCAAGTTACAGGGAACCAGGCAGATGGCCTTCTCGGTAGTGGCACCCACCCTGTGGAACGCCCTCCCATCAGATGTCAAGGAAATAAACGATCTGACTTTTAGAAGACATCTGAAGGCAGCCCTATTTAGGGCAGTTTTTAATGTTTAATGTTTTATTCTGTTTTTAATCTGTTGGGAGCCGCCCAGAGTGGGAAACCCTCCCTGATGGATGGGGTATATATAACAAAAGTGTTGTTGTTGTTGTTCCACCATCACCCTTTCCCATGGTTTGCTTAAACCACAGTGAAGGATAGTGAGAGGGCCAGCTCTCTCCATATGAACCTGGACCCTGAGATCATCTTCAGAGGCCCTTCATCATGTGCTTCCTCCACAAGAGGTCCAGATGATGGCAACATGAGATCGGGCCTTTTCTTCAGTGGCTCCCCATTTGTGGAATACACTCCTCAGGGAGATTCTGCTGGCACCTTCATTATACATCCTTAGGCACCAGGCAAAAATGTTCCTCATTTACCAGGCCTTTGGCTGATTGTCATCCAATACCTTTTCCGTATGTGTTGAGGACGGTGGGTTCTTGGGTTGGTTTTTTATTTTATTTTGATTATGTATTTTGTGTTTTTATTCCATTTGTATCTTGTGAACCCCGCTGAGACCTGTGGGTATAGGGCAGGATACAAATTTAATTGATGATGGTGGTGGTGTTGATAATAATAGCACCTGTGTTAGCACTAAACAGGGTTCCCTCTAACCAGAGGTGTTCTCATAACCGGAACCTGAAACCAAGGAATGGAACCCATCCTTCCTGTTGGTGGCTCCTTGCAACCTAAAAAGAGGTATTAAAGGTAAAGGGACCCTTAACCGTTAGGTCCAGTCGTGGACAACTCTGGGGTTGTGGCGCTCATCTCGCTTTACTGGCTGAGAGAGCTGGTGTGCAGCTTCCAGGTCATGTGGCCAGCATGACTAAGCCGCTTCTGGCAAACCAGAGCAGCGCACGGAAACGCTGTTTACCTTCCCACCAGAGTGGTACCTATTTATCTACTTGCACTTTGATGTGCTTTTGAACTGCTAGGTTGGCAGGAGCTGGGATCAAGCAACACATGAAGAAAGTGTGTGTGTTTCTCTTGCCTCCAGATGGAATTCCCAGGTCCTATCAAGCAGGCCCTATTAAAGGCTTTTTTTTACACCAGATGTTGTATGCAAAGAAAGCAGCATGTGGCTTGGACAGGTCATAATGACATTTCAAATCTTGACTTGATGTAGGGACTCTGTGCATCTCATGGGTCAAATGAAAATTACTTATAAAAGACACTGAAGGATAGCTCAGTCAGTAGAGCACAAAACTCTTAATCTCAGGGTTGTGGGTTTGAGCCCCGCATTGAACAAAAGATTCTTGCATTGCAGAGGTTTGGAGGAGATGATCCTCATGGTCCCTTCCAACACTACAATTTTCTGATTCTAACCCCACCCTGTTAAACCAAATCGCAGAAGTTGGAACTAGGGTGCTTTCTGACTCAACCATCTTTGATTCTATGATTCTACAGGCACAGGAATAGGATGGGTTCTGGAAGCACACATCTCTGGTGTCAAAGGTCAGGATAAAAGGTGCATCTTCAGCACCCACCGAAAGCTGTCTAGTGAAGAAGCCAGGTGCACCACTGTGGGGACGGAATGCCCCAGCTAAGGGGCTGCCACAGAGAAGGCCCTACTCAAGTCCAACAACCCCTCCTGAACTTCAGAGGGTGGTGGAACTACCAAGAGGGCCCCTTCTGCTGATCTTAACAGGGTCTAGTGGGGAGAAGTTCAGCAAGTATCTGTAATATCTAAAACATTCCACTAAATATCCAGACAAGATACTAATGGGTAAAACAACTGATGAAACAATCAGCCAACTTGAGACGTCTAAGAAAGAACTAAGAGAGAGGGGGCGGGCTGTAGCTCAGTGGTCGAGCAACTGCTTTGCATGCAATCCCAGGTGTGATCCCCAGCTTCTCCAGGTAAACTTGGAGAAAAGACTCCAGTCCAAAACCCTAGAGAAATGCTGTCAATCAGTGTAGACAATGTTGAACTAGCTGGACCACAGTCCGGCTCTACAGACAGCATCCCATGTTTCTATGGTCAGGGGATTCCAGAGGGTCTATGGTACTGTGGTCTGATAGAGCCCATTAGCAATGAATACCAAAAGCATTGAATCAGCCCTGGATCTGATCTAACAATCCAGTTTGGATATTCTCTCTCTCTCTTTCTCTCTCTCTCTCTCTCTCTCTCCCCTGCCTTCCTGCCTTCTGCCCACTGGAATAGCCTGGCAAAGTTTCCCTAAAGAGAGGAGAGAAAGGCTGAATGAGACAGGGATGAAAATCCCCAATGAATCATCGACGTTTTGTCTGCGTGCCGCAAATATCCTGTTTCCTCTTGGTAGCTCTTTCTGGGTAATGAGTACATATTTAGAAGCGAGAATGAGTGGTGAGGTCAATAGAGCCCCAGAGGAGATCGCAATAGGCTATTTTGTTTTCTCATTGCAAGATCCATCCCGCACTCACCTATGTTCCAGAAAATAAGGTGTCAAATACGGGAAGGGATGCAGCTGAGTAGCACCTGCTCAGCATGTAGAAGGTCCTTGGTTCGATCCCTGGCACGTCCAGGTAGTGCTGAGAATTACGCTCTGCCTAAAAACCTGGAGAGCTGCTGCCAGTCAGTGTGGACATTATTGAGCTAAATAGACCAATAGTCTGGCTCAAGTGTCAAACAGCTTCCTATATATATTTCAAGAAAGACAGTGCCTCAGTGTTAGAACACCCAGTTTACACACAGATTCAATCCCTGGTATCCCCAGCTACATCTGGGAACGACTCTTATTTGAAACCCTGGAAAGATACTGCCAGTCACACAATACCTTCCCTAACCTGGTGCCTTCTATATATTGTTAGGTTCCTATTCTCATCCGTCCCAACCAGCATGACAAATGCTTGGGTTGGGTGGGTGGATCAAGATGTCTGTAGAGCCCCAGGTTGGGGATCACTTAACTTGACGGACCAACGGTCTGTACTGGGATAAAGTAGCATCCTTTCATTTTATTCATTCATTCATGCATGCATGCATTCACACACACCCTGCCCATAATGTATTTTTAATCTTTTTTTTTTTTTGAAGCCGCCCAGAGTGCCTGGGGAAACCCAGCCAGATGGGCGGGGTATAAATAATTTATTATTATTATTATTATTATTATTATTATTATTATTATTATTATTAGGCTGGCTGGGTTTCCCCAGCTACTCTGGGTGGCTTCCAACAGAATATTAAAAACACAATCAAACATCAAAAACTTCCCTAAATACATACAGTTGTACCTTGGTTCTCGAACACCTTGTGCTCCAACGTTTTGGCCCCCGAACACCGCAAAGTCTTTCTGGTTTGCGAACTTTTTTTGGAAGCCAAACATCCAACGCAGCTTATGCAACTCTGTGCCATCCCCCGCCCCCATTTTATTAAATTGGACTCCCCCAAAATAGGGGGCATCTTATACATGGAAAAATACAGTATTACTCCTTCCAACCGTGGAGGCAATGCTCAGCACCCTTAACAAACTACAGTTCCCAGGATTCTTTGGAGGACGGCTTAAAGTAGTATAATATTGCTTTTAATGTTTAGTGCTTGGGTCTGAGTGTGAATTTGGGTCTGAGTGTGAATTTCCCCTAATATACGTACATGCTTTTATATGCAATTTTGTATGCAATTTTGCCCAACACACTCAGTTCTCCACAATTAATTTCTCTACGTTCTTCACACTAAAAAATGCATTTGTATGCATATTTGACCCCAGGATTTATGTACGTGTTACTTGGCTGGAGAACCACACAGCAAAATTGGGTAAAGTGCAAATTCCGATCGATGGCTGTGTTTCAGCTTGCTTGTTTTGGAATCTGCAGATTAGATAAGTTTGCCATTAAATACTAACTGAACTGAATTTCTCCCCTATGGCTAGGTGTGAAGTGTGTGGGTCTGGCCTGAAGGGAAAGGTCTTGCTTTAAATTAGGATCCTTGCTTGGCCTAATAGGCCCCAGCAGGTCAGAGGTTCCCCATGCCTGTTTTAGGGGGAAATGGGCACAATTTAAATGCAAATGCTTTGTGCATTATTATTATTTTTTTATTCACAAAAATAATGGGGTGGATCAGACTCATGATGGAGTGAATGCAAAACTGACATGGAAGGGAAATGGGCCGATATGCCTGTTCCTAATTTTACAATTCTAGGAAGCCATGTAAGACTAACAGCTCCGAACATCAGCTGAATTTTGCATTAGGTCACTTATCTGGAACATTATCCCCGCCATTCTTCATTTGAGGAGAGTCATCAGCTATAAAGGAAACCCTTAATCAAGAGGTCTATATAAACATGGAGGACCCAGTGAACGCCTTTCTCTGTACATTACAGAGCTATTTATCTTCCAAAGTTACCAAGTTGCATAGCAACCATTGTGTTAAAGGGTTGCCAACTCGGAGCGCCCCGTTCTTTAACAAAAAGGTTTCTTGTGTGTTTATTTGACAAGCCCAGACTCTGATGGGGTAGGTTTCTCGCCGGTACAGGGGAACTGACATTTATAATGACTCTGAAAACAATTTAATTTCAGTCTACATAAAACAAAATGAGACGCCGTGTTTAAACAGTGGTTTTTCCTCTTCTTTAATAGATCTATCTGAAACTGTCAGCAGGGTGGACAGGATTCATTTTTCCTACTTTATATGTCTACTTTAAATGCTGTAGTGGAATGTCTGGGAGAAACATAACCATATATGGCAAGCAGGGCGATTCAGGTTGACCAGCTGTCGAGTGGCTATAAAGCACATTATGGTGGTCTTTTAATTTTAGGAGAGTGTAGGGATTAAAGTTTAAAATAATTTCAAATTAGGTGCCACAAGTTTGATCTCGAAGCTCCTGCGGAACTTCCTTCCCGCTTTACCCGGTCCATCAAGCTTTATGATCATCCACTGGTCTTAACAATGCAATCCAAACAAAGGAGGTTATGGTTTAGCAGGAGCTTTCATGGCTCCAGTGCTATTTTTCTAGGGGTGAAAGGGGGAACCAGAACTCACCATGCCTCCCTTGTTCTCTTATAATGGCAATGGCATCTACCTGAGAAGTGCCAGAACTGAGTTCTGGCAAGTTCTGGCAGGAAAAAAAGCCCTGCATAGAACCATAGACATTTATTTGAAAGATACATGCAAACAGCTCCACGCTAACAAAAGAGGCACTTCATGTTAAGATCCCCTACATGCGAGTGGGACCCTGGCAGAGACACATGCCCGACTGGCATGTTCTCTCCCTCCTGGTCGATCGTTCAGGAGCTTCAAAAGCTTTCTTCAGCCCGAACATCACAGCGACTGATGCCAAGAAACATCAGCACACTTATGGATCCGCAGAGTATTTCGCAGTTGTGTAACAGACCTCAGAAACTCAGCATTTTGGCTAATCTACTTTATATACATATAAACACAGAGAGAGCACTGCAACATGGCTCCCTCTCTCTCTAGCATCAGACAGCAAAGAGAAAGAACAAAGGACAATAGTCCCACTTCATGGAACATAGTAACACAAACATCCTGTCTCCGTCACTTCCCACTCTGTGGAGTGTAAACATACACTGTCATGTGATAGACAACAATCCCATAACTGCAGACATGGAGCAGGAATCTTAACACTTCATACATTCCTAAGTAGCACAGAAAGAGGTGATAGTGACCTGTCAGCATGGATTCTCTTTAGCTGTAAGCCAGTGCTTCCCAATTACCATATTTTCTGTGTATAATATGAGGTTATTTTATTAAAAAACAATGCTAAAAAAATGGGGGTCGTCTTATACACGGGTAGTGGAGAGGTTGGATGGGCTGCTGCTAGCAGGAGATTGTCAGCGGTGTTTTGTGGTTGATTGGTGGGGTACAGCAAGGTCTGCTGGCTATTGGCTGCTGTGGCAATTGGGCGGGCGACTGGTGCTTGCTTTTGGTGGTCCTGCAGACAATTGGTGGCTTTGTCGGTTGTATGTATCGGTCCTCCGGGTCAGTGATTTTCGTCCATTTCTTCTCACAAAAAAGCTCAACAACTCTGGGCAATCTCCCCCCATTTTGGAATCCCAAAATTTGGAGTCCCAAATTCTCACTAGGTCAATGTTCAGCTTCTAGGTAGCCACTGCAAGAGGCTTTGCTGTCACCATGGACTTCCACAATCAAAGATCCTATTATTCCCGGGAGCCAGAGAAGTTGGTGTCCGTCCATTCCCCTGCCGCCGACCCATTTGATCCATCCCTCCATAGCATTTCATTCCACATGAGCTGGATGGCCACCTACTTATTTATAGCTGTTAATGGAATGAACATTTAATTGATATTCATTGTGGGAGCTTTGCTTCTCTAAATTTCCACTGTGAGATACACGCTGAAACTTTTGCTGTCTGCATGTTAATGGAGGAAGCAAGAGGCAACAGGACACAGCCACAAAATTCCCAGTGGCATGCCATTCTGTTTTGATGGTGCTCCTTTTCGCTGGACTTGCCAGGGTATTGACAGCGCTCTTCAAGAACAGCCCTGAATCCATCTAGATAAAGGGTAAAGGGACCTCTGACCATTAGGTCCAGTCGTGACCGATTCTGGGGTTGCGGCACTCATCTCACTTTCTTGGCCGAGGGAGCCAGTGTACAGCTTCCGGGTCATGTGGCCAGCATGACTAAGCAGCTTCTGGTGAACCAGAGCAGCACATGGAAACACCGTTTACCTTCCCGCCAGAGCGGTACCTATTTATCTACTTGCACTTTGACATGCTTTCGAACTGCTAGGTTGGCAGAAGCAGGTACCAAGCAATGGGAGCTCACCTGTCACGGGGATTTGAACCGCCGACCTTCTGATCAGCAAGTCCTAGGCTCTGTGGTTTAACCCACAGCGCCACCCGTGTCCCTTTAGTTGATGGCTAACCATGAGTGTTGTTGCACTCTTGTCCTGCTTTTCTCACAGGCACAGCCACTGGGCCATGACAGTGGGTGTTAGAGTTGTTGCAAATGAAATCCCCAATCTGGACCTTGTGAAGAATAGCAATGAATTGCTCTCATTAACAGGGCTTCAAAGCTTTTCTGGAAACAGTCTTACAATGGTTGCAAATAAATGTTACAAGATACAATTTAACACATTGCTCTTAAACAAGTAAGCAACACAGCACGGTCTTCCTTTCGGTCCTTAAAACAGTCCAAAAACTTTCCCTTCTCTTTGATCCCCCAGAGAGATCCTATGCCGGTTCATCATTGCTGAGCTGAATTTCTACTGCTGCTGACTCCAAAGAGGCACTGGTTTCTCAGAGATATCTGTTCTGGTTTCTGGGAATCAGTCATCAATCAACCTGAACACCCTTTCCTTTTCTGCATTTAGCTAGAGACAAACCCCTCGTGCCCAATGCAAACATCTCTTTGCAAAATCTTATCAAACACAATACATACAAGCGCAGCATTTTATGCATAATAAACTCCTATCTTTAACAGTGGGTCCATCTTCTTATCCAGCCATCTAACTGCCACAGAAGCCAAGCAGATGTTTCTGGGAAGCCTGAAGAGGAACCAGTGGTCCGACATGATATAAAGCAGCTTTCCATCTGCTTATGTTCCACCAAAAAAGCAGGACTAGTCCATGATAACTTTTAATTTGGCTATTGTTTTTATTTTATTCTTTAAAAGAAAACTAAACCACTGATCTCACTGGCTCTTTTCTCTCTTAAAACTCTTCCAGAGATAACCCAGGAAGGGTCCCCCCCAAAAAAGAAAGAAAGAAAAACCAGTCAAAGAAAACTGTGTAAATTGGTGACTTAACGTGTTGCACCTAATTAATATTCTGTATAAAGATTGCCAGAGAAGGCTGTGTGCGCATTGCTTAATTAAAAAGAGATTAATTTATCAACACAGGTATAGTTTAATTAGATATTGCTCCATATGTCTCCAACTGCCATCTCCTCTTGGCAAAGGAACCAGGTTATCTGTGTGCTCCCTCTATAGATTTTGACACTTTGGGATCTTTGGCTTGTGAAACTCTCACAGGACTTTTCACTGCTTTCCTTGAAACTGTGCAGCTGTCCCACTCCCTTTATTGCTGCTCTATCACAAATTGCCTTGGAAATGCTGTGGTTTTTATGTACTGGAAAGGTGGGAACCTCTGGTCCGTGGATCCATCTTGGCCAACCGGAGGAGCAAGATTGGTCCATGAGACCATTTTCAGCTAAAAGGGGATGGTTGGGGCTGCCTTGAAGTGCTTCTCAAAAGCACCATTTAAAGCAGTGCTCCTTCATTTAAAGAAGGGAGATGATCCTGTGGATAGCTTTGGAAGATGATAATCAGGCATCTACACTACATGACCAATCCAATGAAGTTGATGTTGAAGAATCATTGCTTTGACACTGGTGATCTTTGCTTCTTCCAGTACACTAGCATTAGTTCACCTGTCTTCCCAGGTCATAGAATCATAGAATCATAGAGTTGGAAGAGACCACAAGGGCCATCGAGTCCAACCCCCTGCCAAGCAGGAAACACCATCAGAGCACTCCTGACATATGGTTGTCAAGCCTCTGTTTAAAGACCTCCAAAGAAGGAGACTCCACCACACTCCTTGGCAGCAAATTCCACTGTCGAACAGCTCTTACTGTCATGCAGAGTGGTAGTCATGAGGAGGTTTCTAAAGCTCACAGAGCACAAGATTCCCATGCCAAAAGTCTGGTGTTCAATTCCTGAATTGCAGGTGTCAGCTTCTCACTAAAGCACCTTCAAGCTGTGGATTGACTCAATTCTAACTGGCTGGCCATTGGATCTTCCAGGGCAGGAAGTGGGCATGAAAGGGCTTCCTGTTTCTGCTGTGTCTGGCTCCATCAGTATGACCTTCCTGAGCCCTGGTGTCTACACAGTATCCTTGGTTACTCTTGTCCCAACTGTGGGAATGTTCAGGGAGGCAGGAGAGGATATATTGTTTAATATCCTTCCTAACTTGCACTAGCAAGTTTTAGAACTTAGCAGAGTTTTACATTCCCCTTTTAAATTCAGTGGGTAGCTGGATGCAAGCTTCTCAATATAGATTCCTAGTAAGATCTCTTATTTTCTTCTTAAAAGAATAAACATGCCACAATCTTACTTAAGATATATGTAAGTAGTTTACTCACATCATCAGTTCACAGTTGGATCCCTGAAGGCAAACATATATATATATACACACACACACACACACACACACACACACACACACGTAAATCTGTCCCATATGGAGATAGTCCTTTGTACCCTGCAAGAGGAAGTATGCCCCAGCCCAGGAGGAAACAGGAAGTTTTCGACTGGCCGGTCCAAACATCCCCTTGCATGTCCACTCTAGGAAAACAAGGAATGTTGTACTTGACTGCTACTTATGTATCACATCCCACACCAACTCCTTGATCCTGCCTCTGGGTTTATCACTGTGCTGGTCCAGGGGGGAGGTTACCGTGGGGCGAGGTCCAGGACCTGAGTCAAGGGTCGGCAGACAGTCCTCCACGGGCAAAGTGGGGTCCACAGCGAGGAGCCGGGCAAGGACAGGAACTCTGGGGAAACAGGACTGGATGCTGGCTGAAACAGCTCTTCAACGACGTTGCTCCCGCAACCTGGGACCGGGCTGACTGGCCTTTATCTTCTCTGAGGCCAGGGGCAGTCCCGGCCCTGAGAAGACCCGCCTCTCCTGGCCTCAAGGTAAGCACTCCTCCTGGGAGAAACCAGTTCCCTCCACCTCTCTGCCCTGAGCCTCTGCAGTTCAGGAGAGGCTGAGGGTTACTGGACCCAGGGGGAGACTCACCTGTAGGCACTGAGTCCTCAACCACCTCTGGAGCCAGAGTGGATTCACCTGGTGCCTGCTCCTGAGGATCCGGCACAGGTGTAGGCGCTTCAGAATCAAGGCCCTGCCCCAGTTCAGCCGGCCCTGGAGGCAGGGACTCCTGTGCAGGCTGGGATTCCTCCAGTTCAGCCTCTGAATCGGATTCCCAGGCCATCACAGTCACCCTTCGATCCTGGCATATTTTCAACCCTGTCTGCTAGCTGGTTCTACAGTGTCTTACTCCTGGATCTCCTCACACTGCTCTCACAGCCCAGCCCCAACATGGCCAGATCATCTGCCTGCCTTGCTTCATCTCCCCCAGACATTTTGGGCTCATCCCTTTCTTGCAACCCTAGCTGGCATGCCCAACAGTCAGAGTTGCAGCCCAACAACATGTCTGGAGGGATGATCATAGGGTCTCCCCCCCTTGTCCTATGGAATGATGACCTCTGTAAACACATTCTCCTGGCACCTATTTTGATTTCTTTTAGACACCTGGTGAAAACTGTTTTGTACAAAAGCCTCCAGCACATTTCAATTATTTATGGTGGTTGCTTTATCTGTTTAGTGCTGTTGTTTTGAATTTCCATCCACAATGCATATCTGCTTTGAGGGTTTTTAAAAACTATATCCTACATTGGTTTTTACATGTCTCCAAGTTACCTGGAATTTTGATGGGGAAATTGGATAAAGAACAGTTCCCCCACCTGAATGAGTAAATTTGAAGGACTTCCCTGACATTGCTACAACTAGTTCCATATTGTCCACTCCTGCCTTTCCTCACAAGTGTTTAGAGATGGACACAGCACTTTTTGTGTGTAGTGATACTGGAGTACTACCACCTCTTTTATTTGCTGCCCTTGGTAGCCATTTTGTGCTGGCAGCAACAGGCCCTTTATCAAGACATGAGTATCGGCTCCTCACACACACAAGAACTGGGTGGATAAATCTATCACTTAATGCTTTTTCTCAGTGTCTCATTTTTCCAGTTTTAAGTTTTGTTCACCACATTCCTGGATCAGTTTGTGATTTATTTATTGCTTTTTTAAAAAAAAGTACTCACAAAAAATTATTGGTGCTTTAGTTTGTATTTTTTCTAATATGCATATTTTCAGATGCAATTCTGCCTGGAAAAATAATGCATTTGTGTGTGTTATTTCCAACAATACATGCGTTTTGATGCAAACTTTCTAAATGTGCATCTATACAAAGGCCGTGTACTGACTGCAGCTGAATTCTAGATACAAATCAAATTAGGCTGGGATTTGGCTGGAGCAGGTTGAGGCAGCCTCAGATCATTTTGGATCCACCCTAACCTAATGACCAGGACAAAGGAAACTATAGTCCAAAACATCTGGGGGGCACCAGGTTGGGGAAGTCTGAGATGACAGATTCTGCATACTTGATATGCTCGTTTGTTCCTGGCATCTTGAGTGGGCTCATTTGTTTATTTCACAGCCTCTGAAGTTGAGACACACATTTTTAAGTCTTTGTACTGAATGTTCTTGCTTCTCATTTTCTGCTGGTGAACCTTACGCAATACAGAGCAAGACGATGTTCGCCAACAAACATACCAAAGATACATTTGCAAATAAACTTTTTTTGCATGTAAAAAATATCTATCTGATTGGAGCAGTGTTGACACCAGCAGGTTCAAATCCTGCAACTGAGTTGTGAGGAGGATGAACACTTCTCATATTTCTCAGCTGGTGCTTCCTAATTTATGTTTGCCACTATGCTCAGGAAAGCACTAGAGGAAGGGAGATGGAGAAGAAAAATGGTGATGAGGGAGACAAGTGTAGGGTACAAGCAGTGCAGTCTCCCATGACATTCCTGTGGAGAAGCTGGTAAAATGGGGTCTGGCCGAGGTAACCGTTAGGTGGCATAGCTGTCAAGTGTCCTTTATTTGAAGGGACAGTCCCTTATTCCAGTGCCATGTCCCGCTGCTGTCCCTTATTGATGGATGTCCCTTAAATGATGTCCCTTAAATTTCAAAGGAAGCAGCTCCTCTCCCTCCCTCCCTGCCGGCCAGGGAGGAGAGAGGCTCCAACTGTGTTGCTTGGCTGTGTCGCTCACCCACTAAGAAGTCTAAGAACGACTGGGGGGGTGGAGCTTGCATGCCTTGTGTGTGGCTAGTTAATGCAAGCTGAGGAGGTTTTTGAATGCTGGACGCCATTTTGTTGCACGTGCTGCTGCAAACTTTGCAGTGCAAAGCCAGGCCGGGGAGCCATCTTAAGTTGAGGCTGCATAGGCCTTGTGGTGCATGTGATTCAGATTCTATTCAGTTGAACCTCTGGTTACAAAGTTGGTTGGACAGTGTTCACGAAGCTACCAGCATGAGTATGACCAGACTGCAGGAGGACAGGAAGACTGGAGTGCCTGGAACACGTGAGGCCGCAGGTCCCTTATTTTCAAGGCTGCTGGTCCCTTATTTTCAAATCTGTAAGTTGACAGCTATGTTAGGTGGAGTTGTAGCTGGTTCAACGACCAAGAGTGTTCATGAATGGTTCTTCATCATCTTGGAAAAAAGGCACAAGTAGGGTGCCCCAGGGTTCTGTCCTGGGCCTGTAGTCAGTGCCTGACTTACGTATAAGCTAAACAAACTATAGCTTAGGGCCCCACTCTCTTGGAGACCCCCCAAAAAAATTAAAGGAAAAAAATGTACTGGATGTACATTTCCAAAATATAAGATAAAAAACAAATAAAATAAAGCCTACATACACCAACAGTGTTTTGTATTGTGTAGACTCCTATGATGTAAGTCATAGGCTCCGCCTGCTAGCCTGCTCCCTAAAATATCACTGGTTTGTTCATTTCTATATATAGGGTGCCTACATTCTGCATGGACTGGTTGCATGGCAACATGTGCAAATGGCTTAAGATACCTATTAGGTCCATAAAATACCATATAGCATATATTCAACAACAAAAACAGTGATAATTTGTTTTTGACAAAAGACATGTGGACATGTAAAGGGCCCCATTACCTTCAGTCACTTGGGGCCTCATCAAACCTCAATCCAGCCCTGCCCGTAGTTGTTCATCTTTGTAGTTGTCTTTACAGTGGTACCTCAGGTTACAGACGCTTCAGGTTACAGACTTACAACTCCCGCGATCCCTAGCTAGCAGGACCAGTGCTCAGGGATGATAGGAATTGTAGTCTCAAAACATCTGGAGGGCAGAGGTTGAGGAAGCCTGGGCTAGGATCTACCTAACCTACCTAACTGCAAACCTACCTAATTTGCTGTTCTGAAACTGACATATGGACCGAAATGTGCCCTTCTCTATATTTTGCAGTGCATTTCTCCAATTGAAACAGTATGCAAAAAAACCAAAAATCTGTTTGGGAGAAGTCTGCAAAAATTAGTGAAAACAACATTTAAAATGCAGTATATTAAGGAGAAGTGCTGGCAAAGATATGTATACAAGAGACAACTGTTGTGAAATTTCACTAGGACTTTTTTTAAAATGCCAACTGGGTTGGTTAATTTATTTTTCATTACTATCCTAGTTTAAGCTGGGGTGTTTTTTTAAAAGAAGCCAGTTCCTCCTTGTGCCATTAGGTGCTGCTATGCGATATGTCAAGGCAGCGTCTGCAAGGAGCTGCAGCGCTGATACCACAAACAGAAGGTCAGAAAGGAGAGAAAAACGAGAGAGAGAGAGAGAGAGAGAGAGAGAGAGAGAGAGAGAGAGAGAGAGAGAGAGAGAGAATATGAGAATATTTTAGGTCAATCTGCTACCATACCATTATCTCCTCATGTCATGATCCATCTCCAGTGCACCCTTTATTTTGTTTAAAAAAATATACATGAGCTCCAATTATCTGGCACCAGTTACTTCTGAGTCCTACCTGGTCTACACCTTGACAGCACTTTGGAGTTTCGCCCTCAGAAAGCTGCAGAGGAAACGGAAAGGTTGCCATGGGCAACACCCTTCTCCAATGACGGAAGACTAATTGAGACCCTCTGACAAAGGAGCTGGGATTTCCTATCCATCGGCAAAGGGCGAGGTGTGCACAGAAGTGTTCCCACGCTGTCAGTTCAGTGCTATAAGCACAAAAAACCCCTTCCCAAAGGAGCTACCAGGTTTCTATAGGTTTCCCCCATGCGTACCACCCACACAGAGAGTGCCTCCAGGCAGAAAAGCATTCATGAATGTAACGCAGGAAGCTGTCTCATACTGAGTTAGAATCAGGCCATGTGGTCCATCTAGCTCATAGCTGTCTACGCTGAGTAGAAGTGGCTTCACAAATGAGTCTTTCCCCACCCTAGGTCAAAATGCCAGGGACCAAACCTTGTGCAAAACATATGCTCTACCACTGAGCTACAGCCATTCTATTAAGCCATTTCCGAGCTTGGGGAGGAGAGGGGGTTGCGGGCTACCCCCTCCCACACACGCGGGGTCTGGCCTTTTGCCCCCCGTGAGAATAGGGAATCCCTGGGCGTGCCTTTGACCCTGCCCGCCAATCAGCGGGCTGGGGAGGCAGGGCCTAGCCTATTTAAGGCCAGGCACGCCCGGGGATCACCCTCTTTCCCCTTTCCAGCTGAGCGGTTTTCCCATCCTACCCACCCTTTAGGCTTAGCTAGCTATGGCCTTGCTATGGACTCCGGTTGGTCACCGCAAGGGGCCTGGTAGGAATTTTTCCAATTTGGCGCACTTCTAGCCTTTTGGTTTTTTCACCTACCTCGTAGCAAACGTCACAACTTTCGCGGTATTGGCGGTTAGGCATTGGCAGGGGGTTGAATTGTTATGCAAATGAATGGGGGGAAGGAAGCGCCATCACCTTCCCCCAATGAAAAGGGTAGTCTGGTAGAGGACTCCGGGGGGCGTTGCCTTGTACGAAACCTAGGGAGGTAAGGGCCTCCGGCACGCCCCCGAGCGGTGACACCCGTGGGATCCTAGTTGGCGTACTTCAACAGGACTCCCACGGCTTGTGGATAACCCTTCCCGGTCTCCATGCCGGGTAGTCGATAGGAGCCAATGCCTAAGGCCAATACCTTTCAATTCTGCAATCAATAAAGTTGTGGCCTTTTTATGCCCATTAACCTTAAATAATGTGTCCAGTGTCTTCATTTCACATGGGGGAGGGGACTTGCCATGCAAAGACATATAGACATAGAATCATAGAACCGTAGAGTTGGAAGGGACCCCCAGAGTCATCTAGTCCAACCCCCTGCAATGCAGGAATCTCAACTAAAGCATCCATGATAGATGGCCATCCAACCTCTGGTGAAAAACCTTCAAGGAAGGAGAGTCCACAATCTCTGGAGGGACACCGCTTTGCTACCCAAACCCTCTAAGTTCTTCCTGATGTTCAGCCAGAATCTTCTTTCTTGAACTTGAAGTCATTGGTTTAAGTCCTACCCTCCAGAGCAGGAGAAAACAAGCTGGTTCTATCAGGAGTCCAGGTTCCCAGCTTGATAACACAGTAAGCGTAGGTAATTAAAAAGAAGGATTTATTGCAAAAACAAACAGATAGCTCAGGGCGGCTCTAACAAAGCCTCCGACGCCATTACTCAAGATGACCCTTCTAAAGACTCCTTGCGGCGTTGACAGAAGATATTGAACGTACGACCCTTACGTCTCCTGTTTTGCTTCCTATCTTGCAGCCCTCCCATTCACCAACTCTTCGGACTTAGTGGATTAGCTCCAATCTCCTCCTGTCTCTGAGTCTATTCACCCCCATTTGTGCTTCCTGCGAGCTTTGGCTGTGTTCTAGCCTGCTCTCAGGTACTGCCTTATCAGCTTGCCCGTCAAGGTCAGGAAGAGCCGGAGTCTGCAGCTGCCGGCTCTCCCCTGCCTGACTAACATCTAAATCTCTCTGTTCCTGGCTGCTTTCTGCTGTTAACTGCAAACCTTTGCTGGGAGCTGGCTCATTCCTGACATGTTCCTTCTTCCATATGACAACCCTTGAGATATTTGGCTATCATATCTCCTCTCAGTCTCCTCTTTTCCAGGCTGAACATACCCAGCTCCTTCAACCGTTCCTTATATGGCTTGGTTTCCAGACCCTTGATCATCTTGCTCACTCTCCTCTGCACACATTCCAGCTTGTTAACATCCTAAGATCTTTGGTTAACCTAGCTCAGAGTTTTCTACACTGGCCAGCAGTGGCTCTCAAGGGCTGCTAGC
Organism: Podarcis melisellensis; assembly: GCF_964234715.1. Taxonomy (NCBI): domain Eukaryota; kingdom Metazoa; phylum Chordata; class Lepidosauria; order Squamata; family Lacertidae; genus Podarcis; species Podarcis melisellensis. The sequence goes on along the minus strand of NC_138546.1, from coordinate 7,186,826 downwards.
CCTACCTGGAAATGAATTGGACCTAGAGATTGAGCCTGGGACTTTCCACATGAAAAGCAGGTGCTCTACCCACTCCCCATTTAAGTGGGTCCCTCCCCATTTAATTTGCTCCCAAATGGATTCTCTATCTATCTATCTATCATCTATCTATCTATTCTGCTGAACACTTTTAGAAGGGGCTATCCTCGAATGCATGTAATGAGATAAGAAATTGACAGGGGGCCACTTCAAATTCAGTATTCCACAATGCCTTTAGAGAGAAAGCATAGCCTTTTAGGTCTTTGAAGGGATGCAAACACCCATCAGCTACCGCTTTCTCTTTCATGGGTTACCTGCCAAGTCAGACTATGAATTCCCCATCAATTAATAATGACAACAAGCAAAGCTTTATAAACCAGTGTGGAGATGTGATACCTTTAAATAATGCATTGCGAATAAAATTGGACTAATGAAAAATATTATAAACACTCGGAAAAGGCATATTTATGAGTGATTGTGTTTGATTGAGGGTCATGAGTTACCTGCCTAGCCAAGGTGCCTATGAATTGGTGTGAGTGCATCACTATCTCAGATAACGATAGGAACATAGGAAGCTGTCTCACACCAAGTCAGACCATTGGTCCATCTAACTTCTTAATGGCTACACTGATTGGCAGTAAGTTTCCTCAGACAGGAGTCTTTCCCAGCTCTCCTTGCAGATGCCAGGGATTGAAGATGGGACCTTCTGCGTAAATGGAAGATGGTAGATTTTATTTTATTTATTGCATTATTTATTTTTTCGTTTATATCTCACCTTGTCTTCCAAGGAGCTCAAGGTGGCACACCTTAGTTCTCCTCCTCATTTTATCTCCACAACAACCCTGTGAGGTAGGTTAGGCTGAGAGGCAGTGACTTGGCCCCCAAGGTCACCTTCATAACCCAGTGGGGATTTGAAATCTCGCATCATAAGTCGTAGTAAAACACTCTAACCACTGCACCACACCGACTCTTAGATGTTCTACCACTGAGCAAGGACCCTTCTCCATAAATGGTGGGTAGGTAAGCTCCAGCCTGGAGACCAAATGGGTCTCTCTGCTTGGTGCTTGAGACTCCCGAAGCTACACCTCATCACTATCCTTGCTTCCTTCCCTCCTTGAGCGTTTTTGCTTGGTTGGAATGTGATAATGGCTCATGCTTGCCTAGATGGAGGATAGAGAAGGCCATATGATGAAACTAGCTTCTGGTACTGTGCTGGTGTAGTGGGTTACCTGAGAGGCAAGGTCTAAGTCCGGTCCATGGTCAAAGATACAACGTGGAGGCAGTCTGTAATAGCTGAAGCTGGGTGCAGGGCAGGGAGCCGGGTGAAGTCAGGAACAGGCTTGCAAGCAGAGAATCAGGGCAGGTCAGGAGCTCAGGCAGGAACTAGCAACCAACAATGTTGCTCCTGCAACTGGGGACTGGGACTGGGACTGGGACTGGCCGGCTTTTATCTGCCCTGAGGCTGGGATCCCTCAGGTTCAGCATCTGAGTCCAAATCCCAGGCCATCACAGGTACGAAGGTAAAATTCACATCCATTGCTCCAATTTCTATTGCGTCTGACCCCACCCACCATTGACATATGCACCTGGAATGTTGCCCAGAAATGAACACAACCCTAAGTCTAAAATATTTCTCAGCCCTGCCATAATGCTCTTCAGGGAAGGAAGAAGTGACCAGGACCACAACTTCTGAGATACCAGTAACAGGATTCTAATGTCTGTCACTGTGCTCCCAGGAGCTGAATCCATTATCATCTCTGAGCAACAGATACAGTTCCAACTGCATGAAAATGTTGCTTCACAGATTTAACAGCAAAGCACCTGCAAGGCATAGAAACACGCATATGCTTAGGATGTGCAACTAATTTGCCCAAAGTGGAACAAACCTTGGGTGCGGCAGGGCAGACACACATTAGAAATTATTTAAGGATATGCAGAATTGTTTGTGTGGGCATATTTGTGAGGCTGTCATTGGTTTATGTGTCTCAGTTTTGCCTGCCTTCACTGGCTGTGACACTCCAGGATATCAGGCAGAGAAAGAACATCAACTACACCAGCTATCTGCTCCTTTTAACTGGAGGTGCCAGGAAAGTGAACTTTCAACCTTCTGGGACCTGATCTTTCTGCTTTCTAAAGAGTCAATCTTCTACCCATGGTGATGGAGACATATGACAAAGCATGGGTCAAGAGATCGCTAATGTGGTGTCCTCCAGCTGTTGTTGGATTGCAGCTCCCATCATTCCTGGCTGGCACTGACTTGAGCCCAGCAACTTGGCGTGGGCATCTCTTGGCTACTGCTTTGTCTCATGAATCACAAGCTAGCATGGGCAGAAGGTTCAGAAAGGGCAAGTAAAATGATTAAGGCGATGACACAACTTCCCTAGAAGGAAAGGTTGCAGCATTTGGGACTACCTTCTTTCTGCAGTACCCCTGTGGGCTCAGGAGCCCAGTTATGTTACCCCTTGCCTGCAGATCCGGCAGCCTCTTACCCTTTTTGAACCCCCCTCCCTTGAGGAGTGTTCCCTCAGCCCCCTCTTCTCCTCTCCCCTTTCCTTGGGAGTCCTCTGGGCAGCCACAGCTGCCACCACTTGTTTCTGAGAGGTGACTCCTTAGATTGCCCCACAGGGACCTGGGAAGAGGATTTCCCCAGCCTTAGAGGCCCAACAGAGACTGGCCAAAGGTGAACATGAGGCCAGCACCTTACCTTGGGAGGCAACAGTGGAGGCAGCAGAGCTGCTGCAACAAACAGCTGTGCAAGCCTTCCGGAGACAGAGATGTGAGAGGGTATTAGAGGACAGAGGGAAGGAAAGAGGGACAGAGGCACCGCTGACCATCATTCTGTTAGAATTCCTGCTCCGTGATTGCACTCATGGGATTGTTGTCTTTCACATGATGTGGTATGTTTTGACTCCACAGAGTGGGAAGTGACGGAGACAGGATGTTTGTGTTACTGTGTTCCGTGAAGTGAGACTATTGTCCTTTGTTCTTTTTCTCTTTGCTGTCTGATGCTAGAGAGAGAGGGAGCCATGTTGCAGTGCTCCGTGTGTGTTTATATGTAAATAAAGTAGATTAGCCAAAATGCTGAGTTGCTGAGGTCTGTTATACAACTGCGCAAACTCTGCGGATCCCTAAATGTGCTGGTGTCGGTTGGCATCAGTCGCTGTGATGTTCGGGCAGAAGAAAGCTTTTGAAGCTCCCGAACGATCAACCAGGAGGGAGGGTACATGCCACTCAGGCATGTGTCTCTGCCAGCGTCCTACTCAAGTGCAGGCTGAACTCCTGACAAATTCAAGGCACACCAGGGTGCCACAGCACACTGGTTAAAAACCACTGGTTTAGAGAAAGGTAAGTAAGATAGACATTTATAAAATTATGCATGGCACAGAGAAAGTGGATACAGAAAAGCTTTCCTTCCTTCCTCATAACACTAGGACTCATGGACATCCAATGAAGGCAAATGTTGGAAGATTCAGGACAGGTGAAAGAACGTGCTTTGCCAAGCAGTGCATACTTAATCTATCCAACTGACTCCCACAGGAAACAGTGATGGCCACCAACTTGGGTGGCTTTAGAAGATGTTTGGACAAATTAATGGAGGATAAGTCTAGCAACAGCCACCAGCCATTGTGGCTACAGGAGGGGAGAGTGCTCTTGGGCTTGAATCCTGCTTGCGCATTTCCCACATGCATCTGGTTGGCCAGTGAGAACACAGGCTGCTAGATTAGATGGGCCTATGGCCTGATCCAGTACTAGGCTCTTCTTATGTTCTTGCAAGCAGGAAGACCCGTGGATGGGAGATAAGATTTCAGTACCCTGGACAGGTCCTTCTATCAAGATGATTATTCCCTTGACTGCCCTGCCAGATCAGACCCTGGGCCTTGTGGCCCTGATTGGAGAACTGTCTGATGGTCACTGTTGGGAACAGAATGCCATAATAGGTGGACTTTTGGCAGCAGTGGCTTGTTTGCTGGTGAACAAGCCGCTTCTGCCCCTGAGAACTTACCTATTTCAGGTAAGTGCCGTATCACAGTTGGACTGCTTTTGCTTCAGCTGTAAAGCAGCTTGTACTGAGATCATACATAGAAGCTGAAATCTCCTTCCCTTCCTTGTCTGGCCCTGATTCGGGCAGGTGCTTACATGCCCTTCCCCCTCCTCTAGAGTATCCTCCTGTGCAACTAGCCCTACACTTCCCTGTTGGCCCTGAAACGCATACCTGATTGCCATCTCCTCTGCTTCTGGGACCCTTGGGAGTGATGGAGAGCTCAAAGAAGCTGCCAGGAGGTTTTGTGTGGAGAACTTGGATCGTGGGGTAGGGATGCCTGGCTCTGACAGCTCCCCGGGCTCACTGGCAGTGTGGAGATCAGTTGGTGGGTCCTGATGCCCTTGCTCCTCCTCTAAGAAGATGCAAATCCCCAAGTATGGATGAAGCAGTGTTAGAGCACTGCTGAAGAGAGGGGAGACTCTATGCCCTAAATGGAGGGTATTACAGGCATGTGTCTAACTGTCTGTTGGTGTGCAGCTGCTGGGCAGGAAGCAACATAGATACAATATTTCTGCCCCACCTGATGCCCTGCTACCCACTCGGCAACTGCCTAAGCATCCCTTCCTGTAAGAGCTTGCCCCCGCCTCTCCTCCAACAAAACCTCAAGCTTGCAGTCAGGCACTTAATCACCGCATGATCCACAGCTGCCAAAGATCCCTCTAGAGCAGCATCTTGTTCCCTCCAACAGCTGGCCTGGTGGTTCCAGGAAGCCCATGAGCAGATGATGAAGGCACAAGCCCTCTCCTGGTGTTGGTCCCCCATGACTAGCATATGCGGGGGCACACTGACTCTGAACAGAGTAGTTCTGTTCAGCTATCAAAGTTAATATCATGGTTCATGGAACTCTCCTCCTCTATTAATCTGTCTAATCCCTGTTTAGGGAGTAGTTGTCACTGCATTTTATGACAGGCAAGTCCATGTCTGATCAGCATTCATGGCATGCCCTTCACCATGGGAAAGTCATAAACTACCTAAAAGTTCGCCTCACCTTTATGCACCCAACTGACCACTAGAGTCTACAGAAGAGGGCATCCTGAAGATACCATCTCATCAGGAGTCAACTTCTTCATGCTAAAGCCCTAAACGGCCTCGGTCCTGTATACCTGAAGGAGCATCTCCAATCCCATTGTTCAGCCTGGACACTGAGATCCAGCGCCGAGGGCCTTCTGGTGGTTCCCTCATTCCAAGAAGTGAGGTTACAGGGAACCAGACAGAGGGCCTTCTCGGTAGTGGCGCCCAGCCTGTAGAACACCCTACCTTCAGATGTGAAGGAAATAAGCAGCTATCCTATCTTTAAAAGACATCTGAAGGCAGTCCTGTTCAGGTAAGTTTTTAATATTTATTGCTGTACTGTTTTTAACATTTGATTGGGAGCCGCCCAGAGTGGCTGGGGAGACTCAGCTAGATGGGTGGGGTATAAATAAATTATTAATTATTATTATTATTATTATTATTATTATTATTATTATTATTATTATCACTACTACTACTATTGACAGAGGGTCTTTAGTGTGGTGGCCCCAGCCCTTTAGAGCTCCATGCCATTACATTTTAGCCAGGCACTGTCCCTGTAACCTTCCCGCCACCTACTGAAGACCATCACCTTTCAACAAGTCATAGAATCATAGAGTTGGAAGAGACCACAAGGGCCATCGAGTCCAACCCCCTGCCAAGCAGGAAACACCATCAGAGCACTCCTGACATATGGTTGTCAAGCCTCTGCTTAAAGACCTCCAAAGAAGGAGACTCCACCACACTCCTTGGCAGCAAATTCCACTGTCAAACAGCTCTTACTGTCAGGAAGTTCTTCCTAATGTTTAGGTGGAATCTTCTTTCTTGTAGTTTGGATCCATTGCTCTGTGTCCGCTTCTCTGGAGCAGCAGAAAACAACCTTTCTCCCTCCTCTGTGCGACATCCTTTTATATATTTGAACATGGCTATCATATCACCCCTTAACCTCCTCTTCTCCAGGCTAAACATGCCCAGCTCCCTTAGCCTTTCCTCATAAGGCATCATTTCCAGACCATTTTGGTTGCCCTCCTCTGGACACGTTCCAGTTTGTCAGTGTCCTTCTTGAACTGTGGTGCCCAGAACTGGACACAGTACTCCAGGTGAGGTCTGACCAGAGCAGAATACAGTGGCACTATTACTTCCCTTGATCTAGATGCTATACTCCTTGAAGCAGCCCAGAATTGCATTGGCTTTTTTAGCTGCCGCGTCACACTGTTGGCTCATGTCAAGTTTGTGGTCAACCAAGACTCCTAGATCCTTTTCACATGTACTGCTCTCAAGCCAGGTGTCACCCATCTTGTATTTGTGCCTCTCTTTTTTTTTTTTTTTTTGCCCAAGTGCAATACTTTACATTTCTCCCTGTTAAAATTCATCTTGTTTGTTTTGGCCCAGTTCTCTAATCTGTCAAGGTCGTTTTGAAGTGTGATCCTGTCCTCTGGGGTGTTAGTCTTGGGATAATTTGCGATAACTAGTTTTCACCACCAAATTCCACTCTTTTTCCTGATGAAAGTCACTTTGGTCCTCTGGGTAATCAGTTATTGGGTCAAGTTCAATTTTGTGGATAGTATCCTCTCTGTTTCCCTTGTTCTCAGGTGCATTCCTTCCTGGAGTCAGAGTTGCAGCCTCAACTGAGGCATCTGTTTTATATTCCTCTGTTGGGTTTTCCTTCTCTAGCATTCGCTGTGGTTTAGCAACATTTGCTGCTGTCTTCGTCCTGTTCATCCTTTTCCCTATGGGCTTTTGATGTAGGCTTATTTGTGTCCAGAGTAGACTCTGTTGCTATCAACTTGTAAAGCTTCTGCAATTGATTTTTACATCTACAATGAGTTTTCTTCTCCTTCTTTAAGTTTTTAATATTTTTACTTTTCTTCAACACTTTAGATTTTTTCTTAAATAGTCTTTTGGTAGCTTCTTTAGCATTTGCCTTTGTCATTTCAGTGATTACCAGCTGGGTTTGTCTAGATGTCCTTTCAATATCTTTTGACCCGAAAGCTCCCTCTTGAATTGTAAAATTTCCCACTAATGTTCTAAGCAGCAAACCATTCTGAGCAAACCATTAGAAGCTGATCCTGGAGTTCAGTGGCTCTCTCCTCTGTTTGTGTGCATTTGGAGCCCAACGTCTTCAAACAAAAACATCTTGGATGTCCCAGGCCACAGGAAGGTTAGGCTGGTCTCAACCAGAGCCAGAGCTTTTTCGGCTGTGGCTCCAATCTGGTGGAACGCTCTGTCACAAGAGACTAGGGCCCTGCAGGACTTGACATCTTTCCGCAGGGCCTGCAAGACAGAGCTGTTCCACCAGACCTTTGGCCAAGGCACAGTCTGACCCCCTCCTTTGGTAATCCTCACAGAACTCTAGCCCTATGGTTGCCATTAATTTGATTCTGAATTGATTTTAGAATGAATTGGTTTTAGAATGCTGTGTTTACTTCTACTGTTGTTAGCTGCTCTGAGCCTGGCTTCGGCTGGGGAGGGCGGGATATAAATAAAATTTTAATAGTAGTAGTAGTAGTAGTAGTAGTAGTAATGGTGTGTTGCGTGGCGACACCCGTCCCCCCCCCCCCGCACACACAAATAGAGTAAATAAAGACACCGGACACCAGAATTTAGGTTAATGGGCGAAAATGGCCACAACTTTATTGATTACAGGTAAGAGCGGTATTGGCCTTAGGCATTGGCCCTATCAGACTATCCGGTCTAACCGGGAAGGGTTAAGCACCCACAGGGGGAGCCCCAGAGATGCACATCCCTAGGCGCTCCCCAGGGGTTACCGCTCGGGGGAGCGCTTTAGGCCCTAGCCTCCGTAGGTTTCGGACAAGGCGACGCCCCCCAGAGTCCTTTAACGAACTACCCTTCAAGACTTGGGGGAGGTGATGGCGTTCCTCCCCCCACCTCATCTGCATAACAATACCCCAGCCAATGCCTAACCGCCAAAACCAGAAGTTGTGACGTTTTGCTACGAGGTAGGCGAAAAAACCAAGTGGCTTCAAAATTCAGCCAATTAACCAAATGGAAAAACTCCTACCAGTCCCCTTGCGGCGACCAGCCGAAGCTCATAGCAAAGTCCGAATGCAAACCTAGAGGGCGAGTGGGAGGGAAAACCGCAGCTGCTGCAGGAGAGAAAAGGGGGCGAGTCAGGGCTGCCCTGACCTTAAGTGCACTGGTGAGCCCGCCCCCGGCGCCACCCGATTGGCTGTCGCCGGGGTTGATGAATATTGATGAGTTAGGGGAATCCCTGGGTCCCGTGGGGCTGACGCCAGCCCCGTGAGATTGTAGTAGGGGCCATGAACCCACAACCCCACCCCCTCATTAGTTCAGGAGTGGCTTTGTCTGGCTGGGCTTTTACTGAGCTGAAAAGACTGCCACTGTATAAGCTCATCGGTTTGCGCCAATTTATTTCTCAAATTGGCCTTGTTTATGTCCTCTGCTAAGGACAATTCTAGGGCCAAATTTACCGAAGGACTTGTATTCCTAGGTTCTTGCATGTCCCCATTAAGATTCATTGACCATTCCAAAGCAGGTAGCATAGGGGATACTTCATCTTGTATCAGCTTGCTCGACGCTTTTTAACCCTCCTGAAGGAAAAACTGTGAATTTACTTTGTCTTCTCCGAGGTTTAGGAGAGCTACTTGTAAAGTTTGGAATAATTCCCAGGGCTTTATATGCCTTCCTTGTGTACACCATATTGGGTGTTATGTACTGAGTTGAATAGGATCCAAAAGGCAGCAGTCCGATTGGTCCTAGAACAATAGGTTGCAGAATGCAGCAGTCTGATTGGTCCTAGAACAATAGGGTCCAGAATGCAGCAGTTTGATTGGTCCACAGGAGCCACCCAATCCAGTTCCAGGTGGAAGTGAATCCGCAACCTGATTGGCCTACAGGTGAATCTCGGAATTAGCCAATCACGTGGGGCCCATTGTGTAAATAATGTATATAAAGCAGACATTCTGGGGGAACTTCCATTCCTCCTCACCACTATGAGCTGAATAAAGAGCATGAAATCCACTCTCGACTCCGAGTATATTTCATTGGTCAACCACTCAGGGAGAGAATGGAGCAAACCCTTAAGCCTTAAGATTGTGCAGAGTCCCACAAAGAATGCTCCCTTGAATGTCAGTTTATTGGCCCTTCTCAGCCAGGATTGTCTATCCTCTGACAGACAGCATAGGAGCACATGAAGATGCCTTTCCTCAAGTCAGGATATTGATCCATCTAGCCCAGTAAATTTGACCCTGACTGACAGCAGCTCCCAGTCTCTCCCAGCCCTACTTAGAGACACCAGGGATTGAACCTGGGAGCCAGGATATTGCCCCATCTAGCCCAGTAAAGTGGAGAAGGGTTAATTCTTTCCTTTCATTTCCTCCTCACCTTAAAAGTAAAACACTGACTCACCCGATGTTTATCCCAGCACTTCTCTTATTCCAGCAGTTTTCTCAACAGTTTCTCAGCTTGGTTTTCTCATCTGGTAAGTTGCAGTTAGTGCAAATGCATGAGACCGACGAGATAACAAGGAAGTAAAACAATAAAATGACAAAATAGTGAAACGGTGAGAGCAGGTGCCTTGCCTCAGAGGTTGGCAGCCATCTTGATGCTGCCTCAACCGTTCCTCATAAGGCTCGGTTTCCAGACCCCTGATCATCTAGCTCACCCTCCTCTGCACACCTTCCAGTTTGCCAATACCGTTCTCAAACTGTGGTGTCCAGAGCTAGACACAGGGCTCCAGGTGTGGTCTGTGTTGGAATTCCTGCTCCATTATTGCAGTCATGGGATTTTTGTCTATATATGTTTTGACTCCACAGAGTGGGAAGTGAAGGAGACAGGATGTTTGTGTTACTGTGTTTCCATGAAGTCGGGTTATTATCCTTTGTTCTTTTTCTCTTTGCTGTTTGATGCTAGAGAGAGAGCCATGTTGCAGCGCTCCATGTGTATTTTTATGTAAATAAAGTAGATTAGCCAAAATGCTGAGTTGCTGAGGTCTGACACGCATGATGCGCAAGCTCTGAGGATCCCTAAGTATCCCTGTGTCGGTTGGCATCAGTCGCTGTGATGTTTGGGCTGAAGAAAGTTTTTGAAGCTCCTGAATGATCGACCAGGAGGGAGAGAACATGCCAGTCGGACATGTGTCTCTGCCAGGGTCCTACTCGAGTGTAGGCTGAACTCCTGACAGTCTGACCAAGGCAGAATAGAGCAGTACTATTACTTCCCTCTTATGATTTTGAACATTTCAGAGTTGTGTGCCTGTTTTATAATTGCATATCTCATTTTTGTAACCCATCCTGGCACCTTCTGATGATCAGTTAATCTGGGCAAATATCCTGCTGTCAAACATGATGGGACCAACATGTATCACCACTGCTGATTCCCCGCCAAGAAGCCTGTGAGCAGAATCACCGCACTATGTCTCCTGTCCCTGCTTTATTAAGTGTTACTTTCTCAGCTCATGCAGCAAAAGAATTTGATGCCTCCCTGTCGAGGAAGCAGGAGCCCTCGCCTGGCTTAATAATCACATCAAACAAAAGAGGGCATCCTCTCTGCGCGCACACACACCTAACAATGACACTCCCACCTCCTCCACTTTATCATCAGGCTGATTATCCAGACTACGCTGCCGCTTCCATATGACTGAAGATTTATGAGGAGATTAAGCAGAACAAACAAGCCAGCCATGCGGCTGTTGCCACCCAGGGCGTGTGCCCTCGCCAGTACTCAGGAAGCCCGTTGGCAGTTGACATCTTACTTGTGTGTCTCCCCCCCCCCAAATCTCCCCTCACATCAGTTCTGCTCTCCTGGGGGAATCGATGTGGGAGTCTGAGGAGGCGGCTAGTATGAAGCTCGCTTCCCACGAGGGACGGGGGAGCAAGTCGATTCCGTTTGCATTTTAAAGGCGAACCTGCTTAGCTTGCACCTTCCAGGACAACACAGGAAGCAAAATGCAGGCATCCTTAGAAATCTGCCCTTCTCAGGAAGCAAGAAGGCCAATAAAGAATGGAGGGAAATTTATAATTGGCCTGGGAGACCACTGTAAGCAGATGAAAACGTTAGCAGGATTGCAATAATACTTGTAATGTAGCAAATATCATGGACAAAATGGAGAGACATAAAATACGGATTGTTCAATAATATGCAGTTGGAAAGGTTGACAATAAGACCCATGGAGGGGAAAGTGGAAAGTATGGATTTATATTTTGTATTGTTATAATTCTATATTTCAAAAAAGAAAGAAAGAGAGTGAATAAAAGAAGGCAAGCTCTAAGAAAGAAAGAAAGAAAGAAAGAAAGAAAGAAAGAAAGAAAGAAAGAAAGAAAGAAAGAAAGAAAGAAAGAAAGAAAGAAAGAAAATCTTCCCTTCTCTAGATTTTGAAATGCAGTTCTCCAGCTAAGGACTCTCTTCTAAAATGAAGATTTATTAAAGTAAAGAGTTATTTCTCTCTCTCTCTCCCTCTCTCTCTCTATATATATGTGTGTATATATATATATATACCGCATTGGTGAAAATAACAAATATGCTTTATGGTAGGGGAAATTGCTTTGCAAAATTCTGTATATTAGAAAAAAATTGCATACAAAAATGTGAATTTACATTTTGAACTAAAGTGCTCATGGATTTTCATGAAGACCTCTCTCTCTGTGTGTGTGTGTGTGTGTGTGAGAGAGAGAGAGAGAGAGAGAGAGAGAGAGAGAGAGAGAGAGAGAGAGAGAGAGAGAGAGAGAGAGAGAGAGAGAGAGATTTAAAAAGTGTTCTACTTCTCAGCTAGGGTCTTAGCCCAAAATGAAGATGCTTCCTTGAGTGTCAGTTTATTTACCCTTCTCAGCCAGGATTGTGTATCCTCTGGCAGGCAGCATAGGAGCACATGAAGCTGCCTTTTCCCAAGTCAGGATATTGCTCCATCTAGCCCAGTAAAGTTGACCCTGACTGGCAGCAGCTCCCAGTTTCTCCCAGCCCTACTTAGAGACACTAGGGATTGGATCTGGGAGCTTTTGTATGCAAAGCAGATGCTCTCACAGTGAGCTATGGGTCCCTTTCATACCTCGGGCATGAGGCAGGTTCCATGTCTCCAGGGCTTTCTCAGATAGTCTTTCTTATTCCTTTCTACTGGGGGTGCCAGGGATTAGATGTTGGATCTGGTTTGTACAGAGAACTTGCTCTGCTACTGAGCTGTGGATTCCTTCCATATCTCTTGCCTATGAATGAGGTATTTACACACACACACACACACCACTTTCATAAAAATTACAATCGTCTAATATTATACGCACAGAAATGGAAAGAGGAGAAGGTTCCAACCAAGGAAAAGTTACTTTTGACTATGCAGAAATGGCAAAGCTGACAACAAAATTAAGAGATTAAAATGATGAACTTTTTTTGTAGAAGAATGGAGGCCTTTCGTGGACTATTTAAAAAAAAATACTTGAGATAAAAGCAGTGGAAGAAAAATGAGAAAATAATTGTAGTAGAGAAACGTTTTGTAGTGGATAAAGATATAATGCAGTAGAAAGGGTTCGTGTAAAAACACTTTGGAGGTGAGAGTGGGAAGTCAACTTATGAAACCATGCAATTATTTGCTATGAAGATTATTGTGAAAACGTTTGAAAATTTTAATTAACAAAATTATACAGCAAAAAGAAATGCAATCATTGCATGCAGCATCCCCCCCCCCCACCTACAGTGCGGAATGGTAGAGTCTACTACAGGCATAGGCAAACTCGGCCCTCCAGGTGTTTTGGGACTACAACTCCCATCATCCCTAGCTAACAGGACCAGTGGTCAGGGATGATAGGAGTTGTAGTCCCAAAACATCTGGAGGACTGAGTTTGCCTATGCCTGGCCTACTGCCACTTCAAGATTCTACCACCTTCTTCCCCTGGATAAATCAGTCCTGCCTATGATTTCATCCATAGTTCTAGTTACACATGGGTAGCCGTGTTGGTCTGACGTAGTCAAAACAAAATAAAAAAATTCCTTCCAGTAGCACCTTAGAGACCAAGTTAGTTAGTTATTGGTATGAGCTTTTGTGTGTATGCACACTTCTTCAGATAAGTACTTCTTCAGATAAGATACGTATCTGAAGAAGTGTGCATGCACACAAAAGCTCATACCAATTACAAACTTAGTTGTTCTCTAAGGTGCTACTGGAAGGAATTTATTTTATTTTCTATGATCTAATCCTTCAGTCTTGCTCCTCGTGAGGAGGACACAACCTTGCTTTTGCAATGAGAGCCAACCAAGGAGAAGGCATGCAATATTCATGAGGCCAGCTGCCATCCTGTGCTGTAGGATACTGCAAGAAACCTACCCCCTTAAGAAACAAAACAAAACAAAAACACCATCATCCTCATTGCCGACATGCAGAACAATTAGAGCAAATGAGTCAGTTACCTTTAATTGAACCAAGTTTCCTGCTAAAAATAACGCAAGCCGAATTCTGTGTGTTTAAATATCAATGTCCAGATACTTTCATGGGTGATTCCATGCACCTGTGACTCTCAGAACCCCACAGGCAGCTAGTAGGCTACTGTAAGAAAAGGGTGCAGAATCAGATGGACCACTAACCACCAGGCTCTTCCTGTGTTCTTAATATTAGAGGCAGCGTGTCTCTGGCTGGTCATCACTGTAGATCACAGGGAAGTTGGCACTCATACCCTGCTTGTGGGTTTCCCAGAGGCATTGAAACAGGAGATATAGCTCAGTCAGCAGAACACAAGACTCGTAATCTCAGGGTTGTGGGTTCAAGACCCATGTGGGGCAAAAGATTCCTGGATTGCAGGGGGTGGAGTAGATGATCCCCGGGGTCCCTTCCAAATCTACGATTCTATGGTTCTTTGATCTGGTTGGCTATTGTGAGAACAAGATGCTGAATTAGGTGGGCTTTTGGTCTCATCCAGCAGGGCTCATCTTATTACTCTGATATCTCATACTCGTCAACTGTCCTGGAAAACCTGGAACATCCAATTTCCCCCCACAAGAACATGACAGTCATTTGGGGCACCTTGATGTCTTGTGATTTTGGGCTGAGATCTAACCCCGAAAAAGCTTTTGTTTTTCCTCGGGTGTGTGATCTTGTGAGGCACCAAAAATGTGTATTTTGGGGCACCGTGCCCAAAAGAAGCTTTTTCTGACCCACGTGAATCGTGCAGGATTTGAGACAAGGTAGATGATGTCTCTGATTTGGGCAGCATCGTGTTGGATGGTATGATATCTCCCTGGCAAAGGATAAAATGCCACTTCATAAGATCAACCCAAACATTTCTGTATGGCCAGTTAGTCATCCTGATATTGCCTAGTCCTCCATGTAAATAGCATATTAGAGGGTCAATGGGCCTCTTTTAAGGTGCTAGGTGCTCTGTTCATGTGTGTAGAAGAAAGGAAAACAAGGTGGGAAAGGGAATCCTTTTTATCTCTTTCATCCTATTCTGGAAGGCGCCACCCTAAAGCAAACCAGATCTGCTGGAGGTTGGTTCCCAGCGGGTGACGGGGGGGGGGTTAGGGTGCCAGACCGTTCTGATCTCAGTTGGCTGCAATTTCATATCCATTTGCTCTTGTCAGAAGCAAAGAAGGGGATGGGAAGAACGATGCTGATTCCCTGGGCTCATGAGGAAGGAAGGAAGGAAGGAAGGAAGGAAGGAAGGAAGGAAGGAAGGAAGGAAGGAAGGAAGGAAGGAAGGAAGGAAGGAAGGAAGGAGGGGGGGAGGGAGGGAGGGAGGGAGGGAGGGAGGGAGGAAGGAAGGAAGGAAGGAAGGAAGGAAGGAAGGAAGGAAGGAAGGAAGGAAGGAAGGAAGGAAGGAAGCCTTCTCTAGTGTAAATCAGGTTTGGGAAGAGGGGGTGAGAAAAAAAAGTTGAAAGATAGAATGGGGAATGGACAGAGGAGGACAAAGGCATGAAAGTAAGGTTGTGGGCCATGACTACTTTGAAGCAACAAATATGAATGGTGGAGAGAAAAAGCAGTGTGGTATCTCAGCTAAAAAGGGACGTGGGTGGTGCTGTGGGTTAAACCACAGAGCCTAGGACTTGCCGATCAGAAGGTCGTGGTTCAAATCCCCGTGACGAGGTGAGCTCCCATTGCTCAGGCCCAGCTCCTACCAACCTAGCAGTTCAAAAGCACGACAAACTGCAAGTAGATAAATAGGTACTGCTCTGGCGGGAAGGTAAACAGCGTTTCTGTGCGCTACTCTGGTTCGCCAGAAGTGGCTTAGTAATGCTGGCCACATGACCTGGAAGCTGTACGCTGGCTCCCTCGGCCAGTAAAGTGAGATGAACGCCACAACCCCAGAGTAGGTCACGACTAATGGTCAGGGGTCCCTTTACCTTTACCCATCTCAGATAAAGCATCCATAACAAATGGCCCTCCAACCTCTGCTTAAAAGCCTCAAAGGAAAGAGATCTTTCAAGGGAGAATGTCCCACTGTCAACTAGCAAACTAGCAAAGTTTACTTGACATGGAAAGACAGGTTGTCAGGGCTGCAGAACATTTTTACATAGATGAAGATGCACTGACCTAACATATTCAGGGCTATTACACTCTGCACACATCTTTTTTCTATAATGGAATCAGTCCTATGCAACCCTGCGCTGCGTTTTCCATGACATTATGGCAACGTTCCAGTTTCCATTCTTTGACATTTCAGCACAGAGCGCCCCGATCCTTTAAACAAGGTAGGAAAAGTCTCCCTTAAGAGACCAGGCGTGGGGGGCTCTTTAAAGGCACAAAAGCCCAACTCCGGAGCTGGACACCTGGGGCCCCTTGCTGCGCTCCTGTCACACTGGTGTGGGGTCTATTTTGGGGTTGGCTGTTTTGGAAACGGGACCAGGAGAGAAGCTGCGAGACCAGGCAAGGAGGTTGCTTAGCAACCCACGCTGAGAAGCGATGTTACCAAAGGCAATAATGTGTTGTGTGCTTTTGCTATAGGGAGAGGGGGAAAATAATTTGAAATAACCCTCTCTCAAAGAGTCATTAATTCCTCTGTGTCTCTGGGCGCCTCCTTCTGTTTGATTTCCTCACTCTGTTGCAGTTCAGCACTGTGCACATTTACTCAAAACTAAGCCCCGCTGTGTTCAGCTAGTCCTGTGCCTAAGCTGAAATGACTCACTGTTTCTCGCAAACTTTTTTGACATCGCCGGAAAAACTACCTCCAGGTTCTCTCACCACCACCGCTTGGGAAAAATGTTGAATTGGTATGTTTTAATTGCCCTCATTTCTGAATGCCCTCGCTTGCCACCCATGGCCTCATCATCACACAGCCACATCCAATTGGCTGTGGGGCATCTTTCCTTTTGCTGTGTGATCCCTGATTGGATGGGATTGCCCATGTGACCAAAACAAGAGGAAGAGCCAACCGTCTCTTGAGCAAACCATGCTACCAAACAGAGAAGATTTGGTTCGGGGGTCTCAGAGCTTAATGGAAGACAGGCACCTTTGGAATCTTGAAGTGCCATGGGTATAAGTGATGAAATGGTTGCAGTGGCATAAAACAAGAGTGACTGCCGTTTCTGAAAGAGGCTGGATGAGGCCAATGGCCCATCTAGTCCAACATAGTAAGGGGGCAGAAAATCCTTTCATGTCACCCTGATGTCAAATTCCATATAGTAGGTATGTAGTTCAAAAGAATATTATCCTCCAAAAAAAAATACCATTTTTTATATAATCCACTGCTTTCTCCCAAAACTTAGTAAGTATATGCCATTGTTTACCTTCCCGCCTTAGCGGTACCTATTTATCTACTTGCACTTTGACGTGCTTTCGAACTGCTAGGTTGGCAGGAGCTGGGATCGAACAACGGGAGCTCACCCCATCACGGGGATTTGAACCGCTGACCTTCTGATCGGCAAGTCCTAGGCTCTGTGGTTTAGACCATAGCACCACCCGCATTTCCGTGCACTGCTCTGGTTCGCCAGAAGTGACTTAGTCATGCTGGCCACATGACCCAGAAGCTGTCTGTGGACAAATGCTGGCTCCCTTGGCCAGTAAAGCGAGATGAGCGCCACAACCCCAGAGTCGTCTGCGACTGGAAAGGGGTCCCTTTACCTTTATACGCCATTGTAAAAAACAACAACAAAACCACACATGAAAAGCATTATCCTTATTACACCTCCAACAAAATGCTGTCTTAGACAACCCTCACTTTCTGCTTTCACATATCTCTTGAGCACTTTTTTCTATGCCAACAAGCCTTTGCAGCTCACCACTTTCTAAAAAATATATGTGTATATATTATTCATTTTAGACACCATCCACCAACAAGTGAATTCGGGTCTCCAGTGTTTATTTCTGTTGAGAAAAATACTTGGGGAGGGCCAGAGTGACCCAGCAGCCAGTTCACTTAAATGCAACAAGTCTCTCTGAAAGCTGGTATGAAATCTGGCATCCTTTGAGTCTGCATCTGATTCTGTTCAGTTCTTTGCCAGTTCCAGGTTGACAGCCGGTCATAAGAACCTAAGAAGAGCCTGTTGGATCAAGCCGTTGACCCAGCATCCTATTCTCACAGTGGCCAACCAGATGCCTATGGGAAGCCAGAGAGCAGGATTTGAGCATAAGATCCTTCTCCCCTCCTGTGTTTTCCAGAAACTGGTTGTCACGGTCCTGTCTACGGGCGATCTAAGTCCTGGCTGAGGACGTTGGGACCAGGGGAAGACGGTGGGGTGGGAGCAGGAATGAGAGTCCAGAAGCCAGGGGTCCGAGGGTCAGGAAGCAGGGAGTCATGAAGTCAAGGGTCCGAGAGTCAAGAAGCAAGGTGTCAAGGAGCCAAGGTCTGAGGAAGCAAGAAGCCCAAAGCAGGAAGCGTGTTGCTGTGGCAAGGAGCCGAAGGGAAATGCTGACCTTATATCCCTTCCCAGTTCTTGCCACCAGGTGCAGCGAGTTACCAAGCAGCCTCACCTGTGCGGCTGTGCCTTGCCTCTTCAGAACAAACTTAGGAAGGCCCCAATCCTGCAAAGTCCTACTGGACACAGGGCCTGGCTCCGGCATGCACTCCTGACACTGGTGTTCGGAAGCAGTGCTGCCTCCAACGGTGAAGGTAGAACTGAACCATTTTATTTGTTTGCTTGTTTGCTTTATTTTGCCTGGGCAACTCAAAGCAACTTACAACTAAACCCAAAGTGACTTACCACCAATGCCTAGCAGACAATGATAGCCCTCTCCTAAATTAATTGATCCAGTCCTCTTTGAAAGCCTTCCAAGTTGTTGGTCCTGGGGGAGCGAGTTCCATCGTTTAACTATGCACTGTGTGAAAAAGTCCCTTTCTTTTATCTGCCCTGAATCTTCCAACATTCAGCAGAAAAAGAGACAGGGCTGCAAAATAGTCCAGCCTTGCCGCCCCCATCAACGGGTGGGGAGCCAACAGCATCAGCTACAGCCCCACAATGTCATGAACTGGCAGGACTGGGACTGGGACCCACTGGGGCAAGTTGGGAATGGGAAAGGAGAGGTTGGGGCTGCAGAAAGTCTACACAGGATGACAGAAGATGGCAAGGGGATGGGGCTCAGTTTACAGGGACCAGAAGAGAAGGACACCTTATCAGAGTCTGAGAGGCCCATGTCTCTACAAACAAGGTGGGCTCTTAGGTGTAGGTGACAGAGGGAGATGGTCTGCAAGGCTGAGGCAGGCAAGGACCCACAGCCCAGCTCACTGACTGGCCAGGTGGGGCTTTTTAGCTCTGGGAAGAGGTGTGTGATTCTGCAGTCGAAGTAGGTTCAGGGCAGGTGAGGCTCCTATGCCTCAACAAGCCCAGTTGCTGCTTTCAGTATGCAATGAAAGCAGAGCTGAACTTCTGTGTCTGCTCAGCTTTCCACCTTCCACTTTCCATAGCCTGGAAATTCCAGGGAGCTCTTTGGGGCTGTGCTTGTGCAGGACTGGCCTCCAAGTGCCCTGGTCCCTGGAGCCGCTGCAGAGGCAGAAAGCTGGCCTGACTGGACTTTGGGCCTGGACTTTCTGCCAGGTTCAGGACACACTTACAAAGAGAAGCTCTTTGCACCTCTCCTCTCTTCAGAGCAGAAGGAACGGTCGGCATCTAATGAAAGGTAATTGTGTTTAAGGATATGTGTTTAATGTAGGAGAGGCTGGGGCAATGTAAAGAAGAACTGAGAGGGCCGAACAAAGAGTCTATCATGCATCGTGGTTTTTTGAGAGGTGACTTACTGAGACCTTTTGCAGGCACCATGATCAGGGATGATGGGAGCTGTGGTCTAGCAAAATCTCAAAGGCACCTCAAACATAGGCATTTCATTGATGGTATTGCCAGCTCAACCAGTTGGCCAAATTATTATTATTATTATTATTATTATTATTATTATTAATTTATACCCCGCCCATCTGGCTAGGCTTCCCCAGCCACTCTGGGTGGCTTCCAGCAAAATATTAAAATACAGTAATGGATCAAACATTAAAAGCTTCCCTAAATAGGGCTGCCTTCAGATGTCTTCTAAAAGTCTGGTAGTTGTTGTTCTCTTTGGGAGGGTGTTCCACAGGGTGGGCGCCACTACCGAGAAGGTTCTCTGCCTGGTTCCCTGTAACTTGGCTTCTCACAGTGAGGGAACCGCCAGAAGGCCCTCGGTGCTGGACCTCAGTGTCTGGGCAGAATGATGGGGGTGGAGACGCTCCTTCAGATACACTGGACTGAGGCCATTTAGGTCTTTAAAGGTCAGCACCAACACTTTGAATCCTGCCCCCTTCCAATTTCTACTCAAGGTGACTTCTTTAACTTCAGGGACCCATTCCCTATTGGGCTCTTTTCCCTTCCATGTCTTTGTAGTACAAGCTCAAAATCTACAATGAAGGTTGTTCCACGAGCGCCACCAGAGAGACTACAGAAATGTAATTAATGTGCTTGAAAAGTACCGTTTGCTTCCTCCTTATTCAATTATTGGAATAATTTTGTTTTTGATGGGGAAGGAACCTACCCTCAAGGGCTCTTGAGAATAAGCACTTCCCCTGTGGCAAACAAACACAGCTTCCAATTCCAGCAGGGATGCAATGTAAATTGGCAGCGCTTCTACTTATGAAAAACAAAATACATACATGGAAATAAACACAAATGGATTAATTAAAGCAACCGTTTCTCCCCTCCCAGATCTCCTTTTCTGGTCTAACTCTTCTTGGAAGCATTTACCTTTCTGAACGTTCCAGAAAGACAAGCTCGCAAAATGGGTTTGAATTCCGGCAGAGGTGGAGGTAAGGTTTTCTACCTGACAAATTGTAGGTGGCGATGGCAACGACTGGGGGCTTGCCAGACCTTCACGTCTAACCTGAATTTTTCAGGCTTGCCTGGCCCCTTTCAGGTGGCAGGTTTCGGGCTTGAATCTCCAGGTTACAAGAATGCGTCGAATAATAAAGTTATTAAGAAGACTATACGCAACATGTCTGTCCTGGGGTGTGGCCTAGCACAAAATGGCTGCCTGACACAAAATTATAAAGAGGGTATAATCACTGCTGCTTCCCCACCCCTCAACAATCATGCATTGAACTTCACCTCTGACCTAAACATCAGTGATTATTTTATTTTATTTTATTAGTATGCCTGCATCTTCTTAGGACCCACCTTACTTTTAAGATTGCAAGTTGTTTTTAATACGGTGGAAGCTCGGGTTGGGAACGTGATCCGTAAAGGAGGCACGTTCGCAACCCACCAGCATTCACAACCTGCAGCCCCGTGTCTGCACATGCGCAAGTCATGATTTGGTGCTTCTGCGCATGCACAAAGCACAATTTAACCTTCTGCACATGCACGAGCACCGAAACCTGGAAGTAACCCATTCAGGTACTTCCGGGTTCGGCACAGTGCACAACCCGAAAACACACAACTTGAAGTGTCTGTAACCTGAGGTATGACTGTATTGTGTTTCAATGCTGCAACCCATCCTGGAAACTTGGGGTGAATGGAAAGTTATTAATAACAGCAATCTTTCTAAAACATTTTCCACTGCCTTGGAACAGCGTATCTTAATTTAGCTCTACTGCACGAATTAGCGTGGCATGTCCACCTTTAGTAAGTGGTTGGGAAACTGAACCGGCAGCGAGATCTTTAGACGGGAGGCTCGTTGATAGTTGCTGTTTGGCGTCAGTGTTTCTCGCTTAACGAGGAAATGGCACATGCAACGCAATCACTGATAGGGAGTGGAAAATGACTGGAGGACTCGGAGCGAGCAAATGACAGTATTGACTGATGACAGATGGAGAGCAGGAAAGAAGAGAAATGGGAAGTAGAGATGGAATTGCCTCAAAATCTCAGTGTCCAGCTTATCTGAACTGATAGCTTCCCCCCCACCCAATACCTGTCTCAGTCTTGATGAGAAGTGAGCCCACCACATTGTTGTTTTGGTTGTTGACAACAGAGACAATAGGTCAATGGGCCTGGCTGTTAACTAGAAGGTTGGTGGTTCAAGTCCACCCAGGGAGAGTGGACGATAGACCCAGGGAGAGTGGATGATAGATAGAGTGGGGTGGCGATAGATCAGAGGTCAGCAAACTTTTCTAGCAGGGGGCCAGTCCACTGTCCCGCAGACCTTGTGGGGGGGCAGATTATATTTCGGGGAACAAAATAAATGAATTTCTATGCCCCACAAATAACCCAGAGATGCATTTTAAATAAAAGGACACATTCTACTCATGTAAAAACACACTGATTCCCGGACCGTCTGTGAGCCGGATTTAGAAGGCGATTGGGCCTGATCTGCCCCCCCAGGCCTTAGTTTGCCTACCCATGCAACAGATGATTGTTTGGGTCCCTTCCAACTTATAATTCTGTGATTCTGTACACATCAGACGAATGCCAACAACAATATTCCTCAGAACCAGGACTCAAGGTGGCTCAAAACCATTAAAACAAGCAAGGATAAAACAGAGATAGCTAAAGACAAACAAATTATAATAGTTTAAAAGTAATTCAACAACAATGGAATGAAAACAATAAAAAATAAATATGCAAAATAGGGTCTTTTGATATTAATATTTTGTTTGGTTTCAAGATTCAAAGTTACATTCTCTTTTAAAAAAAGTTTTTATTTATACTTTTCAAATGTATACATTTCATTAGTTTTACAATCAATTTAACATTTGAAAATTTGACTTCCTTCCCCCTTTTTCTGCAGTTCCTTAAATTTGTTTTTTTAAAATATCTTCTGCATATCCAAATTCATTTGACTTCCTCATTTAATTATCTACTGTAAATATATGCTCTTATGAAACTGCAGGTTATTACAATAATCCTGCTAATGTTTTTATCTGTTTACAATTTATCTGTAAATAGTCAATAAACCATTTCCATTTTTTTTAATAAAAAGTTATCTTTATTTCTTTTTCTTCTGGTAAGTTTTGCCATTTCTGCATATTGCATAAGTTTTTGTATCCATTCTTCCTTTGCTGGGCCTTAGGCTTCTTTCCAGTTTCAGTGAGCAGCATTCATGCTGCTGTAGTCGCATATGTGAATAAATTTCTATACAGTTTAGGTAGTTCTGTCCCTATAATTCTCCAAAGGCTTACATTCTCCACAATTATAATCCTATTCTATAATACTAATGATTTCTCACTCACCCATCCTCAATGTTTATAATTGTAATGACATATACAGTGGTACCTCAGGTTAAGTACTTAATTCGTTACAGAGGTCCATTCTTAACCTGAAACTGTTCTTCACCTGAAGCACCACTTTAGCTAATGGGGCCTCCCGCTGCCACCGTGCCACTGGAGCACGATTTCTGTTCTCATCCTGAAGCTAAGTTCTTAACCCGAGGTAATATTTCTGGGTTAGCGGAGTCTGTAACCTGAAGCATATGTAACCTGAAGCGTATGTAATCCGAGGTACTACTGTAATTGCAAACAAGGGTTTCGTTCAGTAGAAAGCAGTTTCCTGTGTGTGCAGCCTGGGAGTCATTTTGGACTCACAGCTGTCCATGGAAGCACAGGTCAATTCTGTGTCCAGGGCAGCTGTCTACAAGCTCCATCTGGTATGCAGGCTGAGACCCTACCTGCCTGCAGACTGATACACCAGAGTGGTGCATGCTCTGGTTATCTCCCGCTTGGACCACTGCAATGCACACTACGTGGGACTACCTTTGAAGGTGACCCAGAAACTACAACTAATCCAGAATGCAGCAGCTAGACTGGTGACTGGGAGTGGCCGCCGAGACCATATGACACCGATCCTGAAAGACCTACATTGGCTCCCAGTATGTTTCTGAACACAATTCAAAGTGTTGGTGCTGACCTTTAAAGCCCTAAATGGCCTCAGCCCAGTAGACCTGAAGGAGCGTCTCCACCCCCATCGTTCAGCCCAAACATTGAGATCCAGCACTGAGGGCCTTCTGGCGGTTCCCTCCCTGTGAGAAGTGAGGTTACAGGGAACCAGGCAGAGGGCCTTCTTGATAGCGGTGCCTGCCCTGTGGAACGCCCTCCCATCAGATGTCAAGTAAATAAACAACTATCTGACTTTTTGAAGTCATCTGAAGGCAGCCCTGTTTAGGGAAGATTTTAATGTTTGATGCTTTATTCTATTTTTTGTGT
This sequence comes from Podarcis melisellensis, assembly GCF_964234715.1. Taxonomy (NCBI): domain Eukaryota; kingdom Metazoa; phylum Chordata; class Lepidosauria; order Squamata; family Lacertidae; genus Podarcis; species Podarcis melisellensis. Next base: position 7,163,270 of record NC_138546.1, on the reverse strand, counting down.
TCTGTTGGGAGCTGCCCAGAGTTGCTGGGGAAACCCAACCAGATGGGCGGGGTATAAATAATAAATTATTATTATTATTATTATTATTATTATTATTATTATTACTATGTTCCTATGGATTCATCTTGCTGGGCCATCAGACATGAACGGAACGGCTGCAGTTCAGAGTCACTGTGTCTGCTTTTCACGAAGAAGGTCCCAGGTTCTGTCCCTTGGCATTTTCAAATACTGCTGGGAAGGTTCCTTGTCTGAAATCCTGGAGAGCCAGTACCAGTCAATGCAAATCTAGGTGGGCTGGGGATTTCCCCCAGAAAACAGCATCTTCCACATTCATAGGTCCCCAGTCAATATGGGCAATGGTCAGTAACGTTGGGAGTTGTAGCCGTAAACATCTGGAAGTTTGTGGGAGGCTGATCTTGAGTTCCTTAAATAATTATACTTCAACTACGTATTCCTGAACATCTTGCTATTCATTAAAGGGATCTTCCCTGGCTTTCCTCCCCACATCCCTTTTAAACATCTTTAGAACTAAATTACTGCATCGGAAGACTAATACCCCATTAAACGAGGTTTAGATGGAGGGGGAAGTGCTAAAAGAAGCCTAATCCCTCTCTGGCATGTAGCAATATTTTTAACTAGTACAAGACTTTCGGCAAATTGCCTCCCAGGAGAGAGTCTCTTTCTACTTTCTCCCCAGCCAGAAATACACTTCAAAGGATTTCTAATATCAATATAATATAGGGAGTGGAATATCAAGCAGGGAGAAGCCCGCACTCCCTTCCAGGCGCAAGCATAACCGGCTCTTCGCTTTAAGTTTGTTTCATTTTTTTTAAAATGCTTTTTATTAAATTTTCAAAAACAAAGTCAAATAAAACATAAACTCTTACATCCAATATCTTAGTATTTTCTTATTTACCCTGTGCTGTGTTGCACTCGGACTTCTTTCCTTCCCTGCTTCGGCTTTCACAAATTAACATCCACTCTTGCAGATTCTTATTTACACTCTATCCACATCACAAGATTTATGTTCAGTTTTTAAGCTTCTACAATTATTCCGTATATACACAACAAATTTACTCCACTGCTCTTCAAACTTTGATACTTTTTGGTATCTAATCTTATAAGTCATTTTCGCCAACTCAACATATTCAGACATTTTTGTCTGCCACTCCATTAAAGTTGGGATCTCCTGGGTTTTCCATTTCTGGGCCACGAGAATCCTAGCGGCAGTCGTGGCATACATAAATAACTTACAATCCTCTTTTCTTACTTCAACTCCTATTATGCCTAGCAAGAAAGCCTCTGGTTTCTTTGGGAATGTGTATTTAAACAGTTTTTTCATTTCGTTATATATCATGTCCCTTTTTTTTTCTTCATTTTTTTGCATGTCTACCACATGTGGAAAAGTTCACCATCCTTTAATTTACACTTCCATCAGGCTTCTGGATTAGTTGTAGTTTCCAGGTCACCTTCAAAGGTAGTCCCACGTAGAGCGCATTGCAGTCGTCCAAGCGGGAGAAAACCAGAGCATGCACCATTCTGGTGAGACAGTCTGCGGACAGATAGGGTCTCAGCCTGTGTACCAGATGGAGCTGGTAGACAGTTGCCACTGAGGTCGGGGAGAAGGATGAGCCAATGCTTGTCCTGACCAGCAACGGAAGCAAGGGCACATCCCATTGCCTCTCCATGGCCTCTGCATTGCTGCTTCTGACCCTCCTTCCTTGGGCAGCTCATATCGGCTGCTGGAGAGCAGGTAAGGAGAAGAAGAGTCTGCTGCATTCACCCACCCCCAGCCCCATGTGCTACACTGGCTCTGAGGGGCAGGCAGAGGGCAGGGCTGCCCTGGGTTAGGAAGAAAGAGAGAGCAGAGCTCAAGGAGTCTTGATTTTTATTTTTATTTTACCAGAAAATTCTTTATTAAAAAAATCCTCGGAATCGCTTGCTGCTCTGAGATTGAGGTTGCAAGAAGCAGGCCAGAAACTAACATCAAATAGTATCTTGCAAATTCTAGACATTGAGACCTTTCCAAAATCTTGCGGTCTAATCTTGCTGCAGAAATGCGCTTTAAATCTTTAATGGGTTTCATCGGAGTCAAACGCGAGCACTTCTTCAGCCACCGCTGGCTTCTCTGTTAGCAGGCTGTTTGCTCTTTTCTGCTGATGGGTGCAAGAGTTGCCAGGGTACATTTCCAGCAGGACAGTTTGGTTTGGCTTAGTCCAAGAGGGAAGTGCCTTTCCAAATTGGAGAAAAAGAAATTGTATTTTAAAAAGAAGTGATGTCTGTCTGCTGACCCGAGTTTGAACTGCAAGGAGACAGACGATCTAGATACGACTCTTAATGCAAAGCATTGCTGGCTTTCCAGAAGGAGGGAGAGTTGTTTGGTGAGTTGTACAATTAACCCATTTGGTTCTGTTTCCTCTTTTGGTTTTGATCCGGGAGCCCATTTCATGATGAAGTCTATGGCAGATAATAACGAGCATGTAGTGTGCAGCTATGATTTGTATCCCCATTGCTGAAAAACCCTCCATCAGATCTTGCTGACAAGTATCACAGACACATTCTCTCTCAACGGTCGGAGGCAATATGCTTGTGAATGACAGCTGCTGAGAATTACCGTATTTTTTGCTCTCTAGGACTCACTTTTTCCCTCCTAAAAAGTAAGGGGAAATGTGTGTGCGTCTTATGGAGCGAATGCAGGCTGCACAGCTATCCCGGAAGCCAGAACAGCAAGAGGGATTGCTGCTTTCACTGCCCAGTGATCCCTCTTGCTGTTCTGGCTTCTGAGATTCAGAATATTTTTTTTCTTGTTTTCCTCCTCCAAAAACTAGGTGCGTCTTGTGGTCTGGTGCGTCTTATAAAGCGAAAAATACGGTACAAAAGGGCATCTGGTTGGCTGTTGCATGAACAAGATGCTGGACTAAACACAGGGCCGTCTTTAGCATATGCAGCACTGGGGTGCAAAGATCCGCCCAGCACCCCCAAATGTTCATCTTGCTGCTGCCACCGCCATCTCCTCCCGAGTAGTAATAAATGCTACTTTCACAGAGGGAAGACTGGGGGTATGAGGTGAGGGAGGGAGGGAGGGAGGCTTGGGAAGGAAGCTGCACACCAGCCTGCCATATACAGTGGTACCTCAGGTTAAAAACTTAATTCGTTCTGGAGGTCTGTTCTTAATCTGAAACTGTTCTTAACCTGAGCTACCACTTTAACTAGGGGACGTGGCTGGCACTGTGGGTTAAACCACAGAGCCTAGGGCTTTGCCGATCAGGTCAGCGGTTTGAATCCCTGCGAGGGGGTGAGCTCCCGTTCCTCAGTCCCTGCTCCTGCCAACCTAGCAGTTTGAAAGCACGTCAAAGTGCAAGTAGATAAATAGGTACCGCTCCAGCGGGAAGGTAAATGGCGTTTCTGTGCGCTGTTCTGGTTCACCAGAAGCGGCTTAGTCATGCTGGCCACATGACCCAGAAGCTGTACGCTGGCTCCCTCAGCCAATAAAGTGAGATGAACGCCGCAACCCCAGAGTCAGTCACGACTGGACCTAACGGTCAGGGGTCCCTTTACCTTTACCACTTTGGCTTATTGGGCCTCCCACTGCCGCTGCACGATTTCTGTTCTCATCCTGAAGCAAAGTTCTTAACCCGAAGTACTATTTCTGAGTTAGTGGATTCTGTAACCTGAAGCGTCTGTAACCCGAGGCGTCTGTAACCCGAGGTACCACTGTAGTTGGTGGGGCACAACTTCCATCCTAAGCCTCTGCAGGGATCACTCTTCTCCCGTTGGTGGGGCGCAACTGGCAGGTGTGCAGGGAAAGGAGAGGCCGCCAGGAAGGTGAGAAGCTCCTCCACTCGCTGGGGTGCCCCGAGAGGCCGGCGCCCTGGCACAACGAACCACTAATCCAGGGGTCAGCAAATTTTTTCAGCATGGGGGCGGACTATATTTTTTGGGGGGGATGAATGAAATCCTATGCCCCACAAATAACCCAGAGATGCATTTTACTCATGTAAAAACACGCTGATTACTGGACCGTCTGTGGGCTGGATTTAGAAGGCGATTGGGCCAGATCCAGCCCCCAGGGCTTAGTTTGCCTACCCATGCACTAAGCCCTATGGGAAAGACGGCTCTGACTAGATGAGTCATTGGCCTGATCCAGCACACCTCCTCTTGCGTTCGTCCGCAGTGCCAGCTTAGGTGAAAGAGGCGTAGTCAGCAAATATGGCAGGACAAAAAATGCACATCCCCATACCCTCCAACATTTCTCCAATGAAAATAGGGACATCCTATTCCTTTTTTTAAAATATATATTTATTATACATCAATTTACATAAAACTTAACAAATACTATACAGTACATTACATGCATTGCATACAAAACATACCTACATATCCTATGTATACACCACAAATATTAGACCTCCAACTCTTCTCTTTATACCTTGCTGCCAATCTTAACTCTGTACACATTTCATATTAGTTATTCTACTTTTCCTTGCATTTTTCTAATCAGATTTTACTATACCTTTCCTCTATTTTCAAGATTTAATCTGTATCTGCCAGGAGACTTGCATTGTCCCATATAATTTGTAAGATATTTTTTGAAAGTTGACCATTCTTTATTAACTTTTTCAATACTATTTCCTCTTATTCTCCCTGTTAGTTTTGCGAAAGGAAAATATTCAGTCATTTTTGCTAACCAGCCCAATTTATTATTGATACTTTTCCAGTTTTTGGCTATCAGGATTCTCTCCACTATGGTGGCATACATAAAAAAGGGTCTACAGGTTTTCCTGATTTCCACTGACATGATACCTAGCAAGTGAAAGTAGGAACATCCTATTATTGTTGTTGTTGTTGTTTTATTTTACCATGCCCATCTGACTGGGTTGCCCCAGCCACTCTGGGCAGCTTCTAATAAATATAAAAACAAAATAAAACATTAATTTTTTTTTTGAAAATTCCCTGTACAGGGCTGCCTTAAGATGTCTTCTAAAAGTTGTATAGTTACTTATCTCCTTAGCTCCGGGGTCGCATAACTCTATACCCTCTGCAATGAAAATAGGGGTATCTTAAGGGAAAGTAAGGGATGCGGGTGGCGCTGTGGGTTAAACCACAGAGCCTAGGACTTGCCAATAAGAAGGTCGGCGGTTCAAATCCCCGTGACGGGGTGAGGTCCCATTGCTCGGTCCCTGCTCCTGCCAACCTAGCAGTTCAAAAGCACGTCAAAGTGCAAGTAGATAAATAGGTACCACTCTGGCGGGAAGGTAAATGGGGTTTCCGTGCGCTGCTCTGGTTCGCCAGAAGTGGCTTAGTCATGCTGGCCACATGACCCGGAAGCTGTACGCCGGCTCCCTCAGCCAATAAAGCGAGATGAGCACCGCAACCCCAGAGTCGGCCACGACTGGACCTAATGGTCAGGGGTCTCTTTACCTTTACCTAGGCCATTCTGGGATCAGAAATGGGGACAGCTTCTGTAAATCCGGGACTGCACCTGGAAAATAGGGACACTTGAAAGGTCTGAAGGCCTATCTGAAGAGGAAGGTCTTAGCCTCCCAGCAGCAAGATAACAAGGGAATCAGTCTGAACTTTCTTGAGAGGCAGTCTCACAAAGCATGTTATTTGTTTCATTGTCTGCTGTAGCAAAATGACTTAACTCACATGATTAATTATGTAAATTATGCTGGCATCCTGTTATTCCACCTCCTTCATTTCAGTGCAAATGAAGTACAATGCAAAGTGGGTGGGACATTAACAATTTTCTATCATTTGCAAACCGAAAACAGCATCAGTGGCAAATACTGATCGTATTCACTGGATTGATTTCCATTCCGGTCATGGTCAGGGGTACCAGATAAGTGAATGCCAGAGGATTCACGTTTCCATTTTTATCAGGGTTCTCCAACATGCCTACCTGGGACCCAACCCAACCCAAGATGCCTTTGGAATCCAGCTCCCATCATCAGACAACATGGCCAATGGTCAGGCATGATGACAGCTGGAATCCATCCATGTTCGGAGGACTACATCTTCCCCGCCCCTGGCTGATGGGCTCAGAAGAGAGCAGTCTTCCTCACTCAAGAGGATGCTTTTGTTTCTACTCAACAGCTGGAATGAAAGGATAAGTGGCTCTTTCTTCCAGCAGCTGAGCTGCGCTCTTTTAGCCAGGCCTTTAAAAGCTTGAGAAAGTTATCCTACTGCCATCAGCCAAGTCTCCTTTTTTGCTCAAAGACCATCTAAGCTGCTCAGAAAAGGGAGAGCTGAACTTAAGCTGAACAGGAAATCTCACAGGAAAATTAAACAGCCGAAAGCTTTATTGATTGAGTGTATAAGGCTCTTTCTTTGCATCTCCATAACTAGCTATGGTCCCTCTTAAACCAACAGCATCTTGGTCCAATACAAATCTTTCTTTCTTTCTTTCTTTCTTCTTTCTTTCTTTCTTTCTTTCTTTCTTTCTTTCTTTCTTTCTTTCTTTCTTTCTTTCTTTCTTTCTTTCTTTCTCTACCACCAATAGAGAGATGCAAGAAAGAGATCCATTAAAGAGGGTATGGGGAACCTCAGACCCAGGGCCCAAACACAGCCCTCGATGCCTCTGTATCTGGCCCTCGGGACTCTCCTAGGCCATTGTTCTTCATGGATCTCTAGATATTTTGGATAACAACTCCTGCTTGGACTACTGCAATGCACTCTACAAGGGGCTACCTTTGAAGGTGACTCGGAAACTGCAATTAATCCAGAATGCAGCAGCTAGACTGGTAACTGGGAGTGGCCGCCGAGACCATATAACACCGGTCCTGAAAGACCTACATTGGCTCCCAGTACATTTCCAAGCACAATTCAAAGTGTTGGTGCTGACCTTTAAAGCCCTAAACAGCCTTGGTCCTGTATACCCGAAGGAGCTTCTCCACCCACATCATCCAGCCTGGACACTGAGGTCTAGTGCCGAGGGCCTTCTGGCAGTTCCCTCGCTGCAAGAAGTGAGGTTACAGGGAAGCAGGCAGAGGGCCTTCTTGGTAGTGGCGCCTGCCCTGTGGAATGCCCTCCCAGCAGATGTCAAGGCAATAAGCAACTATTTTACTTTTCAAAGACAACTGAAGGCGACCCTGTTTAGGGAAGTTTTTAATGTCTTGTTTTTAATATTCGGTTGGAAGCTGCCCAGAGTTGGAGTCCAATTGGTTTATTCACCATATTATTACTCATATTATTGCACAAGGAACTTATCCCTATTCTTCTTGTAGCGGCACGATTGCTCATAGCAACAAAATTGGAAAGGGCTTGATCATCCGCATATCACACAATGGAAACAGGAAGTGTGGACAATTGCTTTATCTGAGAAACTTACTAAAAGAGTACATGCCCTGAAGGATGCCACTGATACAGACCATTTCACTAAAATATGGCATCCCTTTATAAAGTATTGAAATAAACACCCTGATGACTAGCACCCATCAATTTACCAAACTCCCAACAATATAAGGACTGGTGATCAGGAATATCCGCACAAAAGTTCCAAAACCCTCTGATCTTTCCCTGGCTGTGAGTTGTGCGTTGCCTAATGAAATCTGAGGTCCACCCAAAATCAAAACGAAAAGGGGAAAATTACATGTGACAGCTTGGTTTTTGAGCATGAGAACCCGGCGTTACTTTCTGCTTTTTCAGCTCAGAAATTGGGGAAATGGAAGCAGAGCCAGGAACAAACATCCTCTCGCCTGTTCCTTTCTCAAAGTGTAATCATTCCATAATGCAAACTCAAGGTTTTTTGGTGCTGAAGCAATTACTGCTTGATGGAAGATTTGCTGTACCCTGGGCCTAGGCACAGCTTGTTTTCAGAAGCACTAATGCTCACAAAATGCTGGAAATGAGTGTTTTGTTACCAAATCAAGGGCTGTGTCAAAATCAGAGCCTGTCTGGAGTCAGAGCCATTGTTCTCGTTTGCAAGCTCTCTGTATCGCAAATGCAGCATAAGGGATTTTCCAGCGGCAGGGACGATGAAGCCTCGGCTGCGATAGGTTGATCAACTCTACAATTCTATTATTCTACCTGATTAGCCCAGTGGGGATGTGCTTTAGGTCTGCTCCAACAGAGGACTTGTTATATTCCTACATGGCCTAAGGAAAGAGAGAGAAAGATCTAGGAAAACAGCAAACTGTGGTCTGAGGAGGAAGCAAGGAGCTACATAATCATCTTAGCACAAGTGTATTTTGATCATGGTTGCCCTGAAGCATGGGCTTTGTAGTCTTCAACTATACAGAACATTCGTAATGTTGGAAACAATCTACAGAAACCCACATTGAAATCTGGTTATTTGGAATGTGGCTCCATCAGAACACCTTCACTTGCCACAGAAGAGTAAGTAGAGGAACTTCAAGTATGGACATTTTTTGGGAGATGTGGCTTCTTTCTTTTCCTTTATAAATGAGGCAGGATATTCTTATATGCCACCCTCAACACCAGAATCTCTGTGGAGAGGCTACTTGGATTGATAATACATAAATAGACATATTGCTTATGTAAAAAGGTAAAGGACCCCTGACAGTTAAGTCCAGTCCCAAACGACTCTGGGGTTGCGGCGCTCATCTCGCTTTACTGGGCAAGGGAGCTGGGGTTTGTCTGCAGACAGTTTTTCCAGGTCATGTGGCCAGCATGACTAAGCCATTTCTGGCAAACCAGAGCAGCACACGGAAACATCGTTTACCTTCCTGCCGGAGCAGTACCTATTTATCTACTTGCACTTTGTGCTTTTGAACTGCTAGGTGGGCAGGAGCAGGGACCAAGCAACGGGAGCTCACCCTGTCGCAGGGATTCGAACCGCTGACCTTCCAATCGGCAAGCCCTAGGCTCAGTGGTTTAGACCACAGCGCCAGTGCATATTAAACTTAATAAGAATGTACCACTGAACAAGTTACTGTAGTTTTATGTTCTTGTATTTAAATGAAAAACAATAAAAATTATTGGTTAAAAAACCCACACCCAACAGCATCAACAACTTTGCAAAACTAAGCATCCAGTTCTTCATATGCTTTGGTTACCTCTTTGCAGTAGATGCAGTGGTGGAGCATAGTCCCACCAACCTCTAACTGCCTTCAACCAGACCCACCTGCTTGCCTTCTTACCACCAGTGTACATGGTGACACTGCCTGTTGTTACATTCCTCCTCCTTCATCTCAGTGATGCATATTATAAAATTCAGCATGGAGGAAGGTGGTGCCATAACTGGAACTGGCTGGCCCTGAGCACCATTGACTCTAGCGCCACCTGCTGTTGGGCTCCTTTCCTTCTGCCCTACCAGTCCCAAGGGGCATCAGCTACCATTGCCTATTTATTTCTGGGCCCAGTTCTAATTGCTTTTTATGAAGCTCTAAAGCCCTAAAGGGTTTGGGTCCATGTAGGCTGAAGGACAGCCTCGTAGTGATGGACTCAGTGGCCGAATTCTGTCCTGTTTGGTCTCATTGCAATCATGGGTCTGTTTCAAAAGAATGCATGAAATGTCTGCGTTCAGATTGCACTCATCCACAAAACTCAGACTTTCCCAATGCTCTTCAGAGCATTCACCCAGAATATTCCATAAGTGCATTTGTGTGTGTGCATTTACTGAGCACCAAAATGACACTGCAAGGTCTGGAGGGGTTGGGCTTTGATCTGAAAACAAGTTTGGAAGCATCGGATCAGGCACCCATTGTGAAATGTGCTTTAAACCACTTCTTCCCACATCAATGTGCTATTGGACCACGAGATGCTATTGGACTCTGACTCCCAGAATCCCTGCCCATTGGCTGTGGTGGCTAGAACTGATGGGAGTCTGAGAACATCTGGCAGCCAACAAATCAGCTAGCCGTGCTCTGAGAACTCCACATTTCAGCCAGCAAATATATGCAAGATTAAATTTTCTTCTTCTTCTTCTTAAAAAAAAACTAGGAGAAAGGAATAAAACTAGTGGCTATTTCTTCTACAATGCAGGAAACTTTCTGCTTATTTTCTTTCCTTTTCCTCCACTCTGAAGCCTCCTTCTTATTCTTCTTGCAAAAAGCCTTTCCTGCTATCATAATCTTTTGTTTTGTTGTCCTGGAAAAGGCTTGGCTGGCTTTTGCTTCCCCCCTGTGGGAAAGATTAGCAGGTTGGTAAAACCCCAAGGGGGAAATTAACCCAGAAAAAAATGCAAATGTGAAGGCTGACCAAGTTTTCATTCAGTCCCGTAAAAATGGAAAACGTTGCTCCAGGAATGAAGGGCAGATAGTGGTGGCCTTATTCCATGCAGAACTTCCTTCAAATATTGAATGAATTAGACCAAGATTAAAGGAAGGGTCTAGGCACACCAAGATCCCTATTTGGGGTTCCAGTCTATGTTTCCTTCTCTTTGGTTTCATTACAGTATTTCCCAGTGTAGAATTCAGCAGGGGATGGGGACAGAACTACCATTTGTTTCCTCTGTCTAGCGCCACCTACTGCTGGCCTCCCATCCTTCTGCCCTACCAAACTCAAACGGCATCAGCCACTACTGTTTCTGAAGCCTCTCTGGGATGTTCCCCAGCCTTTGGGAATGAAAGGAGGAGGCAGTGGCTGTGCTTGCTCTCCCTCTTCCTCTGTCAGCTTCTGTATAGCATCCATCTTGCAGAATCTGAAGACAGGCAAGCATTGAAAGCCTTGGAGTGGTCCTTGGGTGAACCATCCGTAATATGGATTGATTGATTAAAGCACTTGCTCAAGGCCCTCCATTTGCCTTGCTGAATTTCTCGGTAAGTTGAGCTGAAAGGCACCCAAGTCGAAGGAGAAGACAATTTTCAAGCTATCGATTTGAGAAGGTGACCTTGTTAAGAAGGCTAATTAAGAGCTGAAGTCTGACCAAGATGTGCCGTCGTTTTGCCTCCCATATAAATGAGTGTTTGGTGAATGTGGGCTTCTAAGCTAACGTTTATGCATTGGGTGTTTAATAGCTGAGGGGGAGCTGTTCTTCACCATTCAGGAACCTGTCAAGAGCTTGGTCCTTTGGAGCTATTACTTCCGTGCTTCTGCAGCTCAGACTGAGTGTTTATATTGGACTTGGTGTCTCAGAGGAGGCCTCTCTTTGGGACAAAGTGAGGCAGTGCCTCTGAACCTGAGCTCCTTGCCTTCTGTGAAATGGGCTGTGGGGGACCATATCCCTTTTTGTAATGTAAGCTAGGGCAATATGTTGCCATGGGAACTAATAGCTAGAGACAAGTGTGGTGAAAGGGAGCATGTTTTTCTTTCCGGTAAGTCGGGTTGAAAGTGATGTCATCGTTGAGTCCATATGTGAGTGGAATAGTGTGCTAGACAAGACATTTTTTGAGAATCAGGGTCCTGGTTCTGAAAGACCCACAGAGACCTGGCTTGTTCTTTGTGAAAATCCAATGCTAAGGCATTGAGTGTTCCCTTATAAATCTGAGGGGGTGCAATTTATTTATTTGCTTGCTTACATACTTATTTACTGACTTACGGTACTTAAAGGTAAAGGCACCCCTGACCATTAGGTCCAGTCACAAACAACTCCGGGGTTGCACGCTTACCTTCCTCTATAGGCCGAGGGAGCCGGCGTTTGTCCGCAGACAGTTTTTCCGGGTCATGTGGCCAGCAGGACTAAGCCACTTCTGGTGAACCAGAGTAGCGCACGGAAATGCTGTTTACCTTCCCGCCGGAGCAGTACATATTTATCTACTTGCACTTTGATGTGCTTTCGAACTGCTAGGTTGGCAGGAGCAGGAACCAGGCAACGGGAGCTCCTCCCTTCGCAGGGATTCAAACCGCCAACCTTCTGATTGGCAAGCCCTAGACTCTGTGGTTTAGACCACAGTGCCACCCGCATCCCTATTTACTTATTTATTTATAAATAATCCACCCATCTGGATGTCTTCTGAAAATCAGAGAGTTGTTTATTTCCTTGGGAGGGCATTCCACAGGGCAGGCGCCACTACCAAGAAGGCCCTCTGCCTGGTTCACCGTAACCTTACTTCTCACAGTGAGGGAACCGCCAGAAGGCCCTTGGAGGAGGACCTCAGTTTCCAGGCTGAATGATGGGGGTGGAGACACTCCTTCAGGTCTGCTGTGATCAATGCTTTGAACTCCCACGTTATGCTTAGATTACGCACACATACACACATGGACGTTATTTAATAGAAACACCATAAATCACATAGAGGAGGGAGAAAGGTTGTTTTCTGCTGCTCCGGAGAAGCGGACACAGAGCAATGGATCCAAACTACAAGAAAGAAGATTCCACCTAAACATTAGGAAGAACTTCCTGACAGTAAGAGCTGTTCGACAGTGGAATTTGCTGCCAAGGAGTGTGGTGGAGTCTCCTTCTTTGGAGGTCTTTAAGCAGAGGCTTGACAACCATATGTCAGGAGTGCTCTGATGGTGTTTCCTGCTTGGCAGGGGGTTGGACTCGATGGCCCTTGTGGTCTCTTCCAACTCTATGATTATATGATTCTATGAATCTCCAGTGGCCTCCTTCAAAGGTTACTAAACCAGGATACAACACACTATAACCCCTGGAACCCCTCACTGCTCAGAGATTGAGGTGTATGAAACAATGAATCCCTTATTGGTTCCAGAACAACACAGAGAGTGTTCTGCAGTAACTGAGGGAAGAACTCCTGCTCAAATAATAATGGTGAGTAACTGGTCTGGGATAATAATTTCAACTTACAAGCACATTGCTAGAAATAAATCCAGAGAGTACATTTCGGACTTCAGCTAGATACACTTAAAACCTATTTTTTCCCCAGTCCATCATTTCTTCTCTCTGTTTTTCCCCCTTTATTACAGTTCTAAATATACCTGTCTGACCCCATAAGACTTGTCACTCCTTTCCTCTCTGCTTGCTCAGTTCCTGAGAAGCTAACTAGCAGTACACGGAGCACAGGTTGATCACGGCGGTGATGCCTCGGTGTCCCTTGTGGGACTTCAGAAATATTAACTCCTGCACTGCCTCTGGATGAAGCCAGAAATACGTCCTTGGAGGGTCTGTCATTTTTTATAAAAAAGACAACAACCAAAACCTTGGTGTAATAAAATTATTAGAAAATATGAACACACTCCTGATGCCTAAACACATGTACAATCAATAAATCTTAATGCATTACATTGAGATATGTCATAATAAATTAAATGCATGAGTCATGCTGGAAGCGTTTTCCAGTAATTTATAAATGCTTTGCCAGTTCTCAACAATTGATTGAGTTTCAGTCTGCCTGCCTGTTCACGCTGCCATAATTATGTCAGTTTAACCGTAACGTCATAATGTTCGTTTTCCCATTCTTCAGGTAGCGGCACTTCCAACAGTTGGTTAGTATGGGGGTAGGGGAAGTCCTGCCCCCATCTTTCGGTATTGTCCGGTAGAAGGTTTTGCACTTAGGCAGGAATAATCTGATGCTCGGGGATGCGGGTGGCGCTGTGGGTAAAACCTCAGCTCCTAGGACTTGCCGATCGTATGGTCGGCGGTTCGAATCCCCGCGGTGGGATTGCGCTCCCGTCGTTCAGTCTCAGCGCCTGCCAACCTAGCAGTTCGAAAGCACCCCCAAGTGTAAGTAGATAAATAGGGACCGCTTACCAGCGGGAAGGTAAACGCCGTTCCATGTGCTGCGCTGGCTCGCCAGATACAGCTTGTCACGCTGGCCACATGACCCGGAAGTGTCTGCAGACAGCGCTGGCTCCCGGCATCTAGAGTGAGATGAGCGCACAACCCTAGAGTCTGGCAAGACTGGCCCGTACGGGCAGGGGTACCTTTACCTTTACCTTTTTAATCTGATGCTCAGGTATTGGAAGGGAGGGGGACAAATGTGAAAAGGATCTAGGTGTCTTTGTAGACCACAAGCTCAACATGAGTCAACAGTGTAATAGTAATATAGTATGGTGGTACCTCAGGTTACAGACACTTCAGGTTACAGACTCTGCTCACCCAGAAATAGTACCTCGGGTTAAGAACTTTACTTCAGGATGAGAATATAAATTGTGCAGCGGTGGTGCGGCAGCAGAGGGAGGCCCCATTAGCTAAACTGGTACCTCAAGTTAAGAACAGTTTCAGGTTAAGAATGGACTTCCAGAGCGAATTAAGTTCTTAACCCAAGGTACAACTGTAATAAAAGGTAAAGGGACCCCTGACCGTTAGGTCCAGTCGTGACCGACTCTGGCGTTGCGGCGCTCATCTCGCTTTACTGGCCAAGGGAGTCGGCATACAGCTTCCGGGTCATGTGGCCATCATGACTAAGCCGCTTCTGGCGAACCAGAGCAGCGCACAGAAACACTGTTTACCTTCCTGCCGGAGCAGTACCTATTTATCTACTTGCACTTTGACCTGCTTTTGAACTGCTAGGTGGGCAGGAGCAGGGACTGAGCAACGGGAGCTCACCCCATCATGGGGATTCGACACAGCCAAGCATATAAAAATACATATATATTTGCAGTGGTACCTCGGGTTACATACGCTTCAGGTTACAGACTCCGCTAACCCAGAAATAGTGCTTCAGGTTAAGAACTTTGCTTCAGGATGAGAACAGAAATCATGTGGCAGTGGCACAGCAGCAGGAGGCCCCATTAGCTAAAGTGGTGCTTCAGGTTAAGAACAGTTTCAGGTTAAGAATGGACCTCCGGAACAAATTAAGTACTTAACCCGAGGTACCACTGTATATTTATAATTTTTTGCTCTGAAAATATAGTATGGCAGAAAGCCATTGTCATTGAAATCAACTCTTTATTCAAGGAAATGACAATATAACTCAGAAGTGTTTCTTAGAAAATATTGCCCCTAGTTGCCAGGACTGAAGGCGTTCTACCCTTTCTCCCAGAAGTTTCCCAAACAATCTCAAACTGTCTCTGTAGCAGTCAAGTACAACATTCCTTGTTCTCCTAGAGTGGACACGCAGGGGGATATTTGGTCCAGCCAGTTGAAAACTTCCTGTTTCCTCCTGGCTGGGGCATACTTCCTTTGCATGTGACTAGAGGTGGACGTGACCTTACCTGTCCAGGTAACAAAAGGGACAAGGCACACAGCACTCTCTCTCCCTCCCTCCCTCCCTCCCTCCCCCCCCCTCTCTCTCTCTCTCTTTACTTCCTCTGACGTTGGAGCAGCTTTTAGCTAGTGATGCTCTGTTGGCTTCCAGCCAACAGAGGACACTGGGATTATCCCCTTATGAGATAGCTCCACATGTATATACTTTGTAACTAAGTCTGCCTTCGGGGATCCATCTGTGAACTGATGTGAGTAAACTACTTTTATATACTTTACACAAGATTGTGGTGTGTTTATTCTTTTAAGAGGGATATAAGGGAACTTACCAGGAACCAAATAGTAAGAGGCTTACACAAGCCTGCAACCAGCTACCTGCTGTGTGTTTAAAAGAGGAATGTGAAACTCTGCTAAGTAGATAGATAGATAATTTATTACAGTCAAAGACCAGTTCACATAAAATAACACAATAAAAACAGCGTTCATAAAGATAAAATATACAATCGGAGCAGATTGCAACATAGCTCATGAGTTAAAATCGAGATATATACATACACCCGTACAACTGGAGTTTGGGCTACCATAAAAAAACTGTCCGTGAAGCACCCCAAAGGGCAACTTCAGCATTTCCCTAGTAAGCTATTTGATTCTAGAGGATGATCTGTGCCTACAAATCTGGGCGCAGAATCTGGCCACCAGCCAGGTCGTCTTATGATCTTTGCCTAAGAGGAGAGAATTAAGTTTAGACTTGTCTGAAAGATTGGTGAGCCTCTTTAGCAAAGGAACTCTGCTAAGTAAAGACCTGCTAGTGCAAGTTAGGAAGGATATTACTAAACAATATATCCTCTCCTGCCTCCTTGAACATTCCTACACCTCTGGCCTCTGTTCTGCTCTCCTCATTATTCTGCCCGTTCTTCGGAGACCAGGAGGAAAAGAAGCTTGTCACAGCAGGAGAGGGAGACTCCCTGAATTCTTTAGCAGCCTCTTGACTCCCCTCCTCTGCTTCAGCTTCGGAGTCTGTCCTGTCACAGGCCCTTCCTGCTCAGTATCCAGCCCCTCCTCCCAGTCTTCTCCCTCTGTGTCAGTGTCCCACCACCAGTCCCTTGGCTCTGAGCCTTTTCCTCTGGGGTCTCCCTTGGGGGTTTCCCTCCCACCACCCCTTTTCATCCTGCCCACTCCCTGACACCTCCTTGGAAGGTGTGGCCACTGTGACTGTCACGAATAGCTCCTGCACTTTGGAATTTGCCACTCTGCCACCGGCAGGAAGATTTCCTGCAGCATCTTCAAAGCTGCTCGAATTCCTGATTGGGAGCTGGAGATGGCAGGTGTTTGGGAGGCCTTGATTAAAAACTGTAAAACAGCCGCTCTCGACACGTCTAGCGTTATGGCAACACATTAAGTTGAGCAAGAATCAGCCGAGCATTAAATAAACCACAAAAGAGTTACAATAAATTATGTAAATCTATTTGGGATTTTTACACGAAAGGACATTATTACGCTATAAATGTCAGGGGGAAGAGGCAGCTGGAGAGGATGGAGCAGGCCTCCTGCTCTTATCTCTCTTCCAGTGGGAGTTTCTTCCCCCACGATGATGCACTTCAGAGGAGCACTTGATCTCTGAACATGGCCGACTGATGGGGTGATAAATTGCACTCGGCAAGGGAATAGATTGGGGAAGTGTGGAGGTTCACCATGAAATAACAGGTGCTATCAACATCAGGCTGCTCCTTGTTCCCATCTCATCTTCCAAAAGACCGTAAGAACTGCCCTTGCTTGAAGAGAACAAGGGTCCAGGTGTGGGGAATCTATGGTCCTCCAGATGTCCTTGGACTCTTCTTCTCATCATCCCTGACCATGGGCCATGCTGTCTGGGGCTGATGGCAGTTGGAGGCCAACAACATCTGGAGGACCACGTGCTCCCCACCCTGGTCATCTAGTCGAGCTGTTCTGTCTCCAGTAGTTGCTGCAATAGAAGCTCAAAACCAGGACCTGGTTTTCGGATTCTGCATCCTGGTGATAGGCACAGTAAGACGATCTATGTCTCAGTGTAGTGCAACCTGCGGCCCTCTACCTGTTGCTGGACTAATAATAATAATAATAATTTAATAATAAATTTATTATTTATATGCTGTCCATCTGGCTGGGTTGCCCCAGCCACTCTGGGCGACTCTCAGCAAAATATTAAAAACACAATAAAACTTCAACCATTAAAAACTTCCCTGAACAGGGGACAGTTGACTCCTGTATCTCTGGGGCCCCCATGTAAGCATTTTGGGGAAAGGAAGAGAGCAAAGTGGGTGGATATTTCCATTTCACTTTGCAGCCAGCTCAGCCCATGCTATATAAAAAAGACGCCAGCCAGACCTTCAGAGTGGGAAGGGTGCTTTGATGGGTGCCAAGACTGATGTCTGAGGTCACTGTGGAGTCCCTGGGCACCAGATTTGGGACCTCGGCTTAAAGCAGGCCATTTTCTCTTTTTAAAAATAAAAATCCCTCAACCTGATAATGTTGAAAAGCAAATGCCATCAATGTTCTTAAGAGCTCTGCATGGGTCCAATTATAATTTCATTTTAAAACTGCATTTGCAATCGCCAGCCTATTTTAATTAAAAATGCATCTGAAGCCCAAGAACATCCAGCATTATCAAGCTGCCAATCTTGGTTGGAAGAAGTTTTGCACTGAACGAATTTGGAATGTATTAGAAAAATTCATTGTTTCTAATACAATTTCTCTTCTCTCCACCCCCTCCCACCCCACCCCACTCTCCTCACTGATTTATTAGTGGCTCCTTCCCTCTCCCCCCCCCCCAACCCGCCTTGCCAATTTCCCCTCCTCTTCTGTTAATCTTTCTAAATAACTTGAAAGTGGCCCACTGTCTATTTAGCTAAATGAATTCAGTCCACAGATACTCATTATTTTCTAGCATGATTTATGCAAGGGCTGTTAGCTAGATTGTACCATGCTTGAAGGTTTCTTGGCAATCAGAGAAAATCCAGATTGGAGTCGTCAAGTATTAACTAAATAGGAAATCGCCCCTCCCCTTACAGAAAAAAAGAAAAATGGAGACAGCAGCGACTTCTCTTATAAGGCACACACTTAAATCTGAGAGGCAGTGTGCTCCAGAGAATTTTTAGGCACAGAGTTACAATCCAACACATCTGGCTCATTGTCCAGATGAGCCATGGACTAGGACACATGGGAGGAAAGCAATTGCAGATCCAAGGAAAACTTGGACCCATGTTGAGGTGCATCCCATAGGATTCTGGGGCACTGGCATCTGCCTCCCTACCCCTGACCCCCAAAGAGATACCTCTGCCAGCAGACTTTGATGGACTTCTAGAGGGTTCACGAGGATCCTGATGAGAGACTCTTCTCAGATGGAAATTGCAATGACCCCCTTAGTGCCATCAGGCTTGTCAGATTTGAGAGGAAGGTAGGGAGGGAGGGGAATTGGAGGGGAGAAGCTGGAACAGATGGAAAGCCCTCCCCCCCTCCTCCCCTTGGCCTCCAGTGACATCATGACTCTAGCGAGGAGATTGGACTTCCAGCAACCTCTCCACCTCAGGGGGAAGAGAGTGTTGTCAAAATTGAAATGTCCAATCTGGCCATCTTAGTTACATCCCAGTTTGACTACTGCAATGTGCTTTGAAAAGTGCTTGGAAACTTCAGCTGGTCCTAAATGCTGCAGCCAGACTGCTAACTGGGGCCAGTAACGGTGAGCACATTACTCCTCTCTGGCTACCAGTCCATTTGGGTGAACACCTTCTCTTGGTCCCATCAACATCAGAGGCATCAGAGCCTTTTCTGTGTCTGCTCCCAGATTGTGAAATTCGCTCCCAAGAGAGGTTAAACCATGGGTAGGCAAACTAAGGCCCAGGGGCCGGATCCGGCCCAATCGCCTTCTAAATCTGGCCCACAGATGGTCCAGGAATCACCATGTTTTTACATGAGTAGAATGTGTCCTTTTATTTAAAATGCATCTCTGGGTTATTTGTGGGGCCTGACTGGTGTTTTTACATGAGTAGAATGTGTGCTTTTATTTAAAATTCATCTCTGGGTTATTTGTGGGGCATAGGAATTCGTTCATTTTTACTTTTCAAAATATAGTCCAGCCCCCCACAAGGTCTGAGGGACAGTGGACTGGCCCCCTGCTGAAAACATTTGCTGATCCCTGGGTTAAACTGACTTCCTCTTCATGGCACTCCCTTTTCTCTTTGAACAGGGTTTTGAAAACCAAGGTGCAGACATTGCTGATTGCTAGAGAGCTGCCAGGGCAAACCAGATTTCAATTACTGACTTTAGATTGAGTTTTAATTATTGTTTTTAACTAGTTTGTTTTTATTATTTGTAATTTGTAGTTGAAGTTGTAAGCTGCCTTGAATCCCAACTTTACAGTAAAACAAGATAGAAATATATTAAAGAATATTTTTTAGACACATGGGGAGGTCTTGGAGCTGCTGCCTGGAGTGTCTGAGCAAGCGTCAAGAATAGGAAATGTGTCTTGGTCTCTCTCAGGGGCAAGAGAGACCCCTAGATGCAGTGCCCTCTTGGGGGCTAGCCACTGACATAGGAATAGAGGCTACTGCAAGTTAGGGCTATGCCTGCCTTATCTTTCAAGATGGACAGGTGAGCACAGAAAACTTGTTGGAGCGACTTCTACTTTTGTGCAGTCTTGAATTTCTTATAACTGACCCTGAACTCATGCCCCTTGGGCCTTGTTCTTAGACTGGGTCCATCCCAGACAATCATTTGCCTTGTGATACCTCTGGGACTGGAATAGCTCTTTCCTTGCTACTGGATCTGTACCATTACTCTGCCTTAATAAAGATCCTTTCTTTGCTTATGTTTAAGAACTTCTGCCGGGACGCAGGTGGCGCTGTGGGTTAAAGCCTCAGCACCTAGGACTTGCCGATCGAAAGGTCGGCGGTTCGAATCCCTGCGGCGGGGTGCGCTCCCGCTGCTTGGTCCCAGCGCCTGCCAACCTAGCAGTTCGAAAGCACCCCCGGCTGCAAGTAGATAAATAGGGACCGCTTACCAGCGGGAAGGTAAACGGCGTTTCCGTGTGCGGCTCTGGCTCACCAGAGCAGCGATGTCACGCTGGCCACGTGACCCGGAAGTGTCTCCGGACAGCGCTGGCCCCTGGCCTCTTAAGTGAGATGGGCGCACAACCCCAAAGTCTGTCAAGACTGGCCCGTACGGGCAGGGGTACCTTTACCTTTACCTTTTTAAGAACTTCTGCCATCATGCCAGGACAGAAACCTCACTACCTTGAGGGAGCCAATGGCTGAAGAAGAAGACCTTGGTCCTTTAAGTGGTTCACAGGTAGCTCAGGGGGTGGGGCCTCCAGTCCATGTCTACTGAACCCTGCTATGAAACTCACCCAACTGCTTCGGGACTTTGCTTGTGTTGTTTGGGTGGTTGGTTGGCCTCAGCTGCAGAAGTCTTAGCTGGTCTCCTAAACCAGTGTTTCCCAAACTTGGGTCTCCAGTTGTTTTTGGACTACAACACCCATCATCCCTAGCTAGAAAGACCAGTGATCAAGGATGATGGGAACTGTAGTGTGAAAACATTTGGAGACCCAAGTTTGGGAAACACTATCCTAAACCCATTTCTTGATCACTCTCCAAGGTGCTGAACCTTGCCTTCCATTTGCAACTAAGAACTTCTGACCTCCTGTTGCTTGAGCCATCATCCCTTCTCATTGGTGGGCATCCCTGCACATCATAACAATACAGTGATCAATACAGTCCTCCTGAGATTACACTTTCCCTCTTTAAAAAAGGAGAGATTTTCATAAGAAAGCTCATACAAAATTGGCATACGTTTCTCTCCTAACATATATGACCTTAAAATGTAACAACATAAACATTTATTTAACTAGATTCCTTACAGTTTCATGACTGTGAAACCTCTAAACCAATACTGTTTCCATAACAGCATATAATTCATCTCCGCCTTTGCAAACCCTAAATTTGACCTTACAAATTGGATCACCAGATCTCAGCTCTTCAAAGTTATTGGGATCACATATAATCTCAGAGCATAGATTGCTCATATAAAGGCACCTGTCGTGATGAATCAAAATGTTTTATTAATGCAGAATTATTTTCAGAGCTTGCGGACAACTCACAAAATCAGATCCTCTGCTTCTTCATTTGACCCTATCTAGAGAAGTTTTGCCACATCTATCCATGCAGTCATCACATCCTGATTAGGCTACTGCAATACCCTTTTACATGAGACTGTGTGGAAGCTTCAATTTGTACAAAATTTGTCTGCCCAGCTGCTGTCTAGAGCCAGCTAGTCAGAAGATATTATACCTCTATTGGCCCAGTTTCACTGACTGCCATTATGCTTCTGAGTCCAATTCACTGTGATGGCTATCACTATTAAAGCCCTGAATGGTTTAGCACTGTCTTAAAGGACAGCCTGCATCCATATCAACCTGCTCATCCCCTGAAGTCTGCTTTGAAGGCTTTGCTGAGGAACCCACCTCAGAAGAAGATCAGATGGGTTGCCATCCACAACAGAGCTTTTCTAGTGATGGCCCCACAGTTGTGGAGTACCTGTGGAGGCTTAGCAGGCCCCCATCCCTTGTGAGATTAAAAAGGGTTCTGAAGACCCATCTCTTGTCAATGGAATTTGGATGGGCAATGTTCACTGGTGGCTGATGGGCCCCTTTTTGAATTCTAAATGTTGTTCTGGTTTTATCAATGGATTGTTGAATTCCATGATTTTTTTCTTTACATTTGTAATCTTGTAATCTTTTATATCTGTATTATATACTGCTTTGTGGAGAAGGAGTCTCAAAAAGTAGGGTACAAGTCTGTTTCTACTGCTGTCCGGTGTAGATTTTTAGTCACAAAGCAAACGGTCATTCTACATTTAGTGTGCTGCAATGGTTAGAGTGTTGGACTAGGACCTGAGGGTCCAGGGTTCAAATTCCCACTCTCTCGGGGAGTTCAGAGTGACTTTGAGCCAGTCTCTCAGCCTAATCTACTCAGCAGGGTTGTTGTGAGGATAAAATGCTGAGGGGAAGAACCTTGTATGCCACCTTGAAGAAAGGTGAGATATAAATATAAGAAAGCATTATTATATCTGCTAGATTTTTGTATTCAGATCTAAGACTGGAGAATCCATGATGCAGTGCAACTCTGAGCAAAATGTTCAGGAGCTTCTGTCGAGGCAGCCCTCTCATCTCATCATCCATAATGTAGCACTGTTACAGTGGTACCTTGGGTTACAGATGCTTCAGGTTACAGACACTTCAGGTTACAGACTCTGCTAACCCAGAAATAGTACCATGGGTTAAGAACTTTGCTTCAGGATGAGAACAGAAATTGCGTGGCAACAGCGCAGCTGCAGTGGGAGGCCCCTTTAGCTAAAGTGGTACCTCAGGTAAAGAACAGTTTCAGGTTAAGAACAGACCTCCAGAACGAATTAAGTTCTTAACCCGAGGTACCACTGTAATAAAGGGACCCTTGACCATTAGGTCCAGACATGACCGACTCTGGGGTTGCAGCGCTCATCTCACTTTACTGGCTGAGGGAGCCGGCATACAGCTTCCGGGTCATGTGGCCGGCATGACTAAGCCGCTTCTGGCAAACCAGAGCAGCGCACGGAAACGCCGTTTACCTTCCCGCTGGAGCGGTACCTATTTATCTACTTGCACTTCGTGCTTTCAAACTGCTAGGTTGGCAGGAGCTGGGACCGAGCAATGGGAGCTCACCCCGTCGCGGGGATTCGAACTGTCGACCTTCTGATCGGCAAGTCCTAGGCTCTGTGGTTTAACCCACAGAGCCACCAGTGTCCCACCACTGTAATAGCACTACGCTATTCTGACTTGGTGACATCTCACCTGTGCATGAAAAGAACTGAAATGAATAAATGTATGACTATAAATCCCATGATGCAGTGCATCAATGAGATCAGTGAGATACGAAGGTGAGAAAGCCACCCTCCAACCAGTGAACTTGAGCTCTAGATACCTGCCACTGAAAACAAGCCCTATTTTTGCCTCCTCCTCCCTGCTATATTTCACACTCGCTGTAATTGACCTGGGCGAGCGCCAACATGTGACAAACTCCTATTTCTGGTGAGGAGAACTCCGCATCTCATTAGCCTGCCCTTGATCTTGCGAGCCAATTCCCCATTCACTTACACTTCAGTTATCCCAGAGACAGCATCTGTCTTTGAAACCTTGCGGGTTTATTGATGGGGAGGAATGGATGCTGGCCAAGCAGTACTCTCTTCTCCTATAATGACAGGACGCTGTGGGGACAACCCTGAAGGAGTCAATGAAGCTAAAATAGGGTAGATTGTACAACAAAACTCGTACAGTGGATACAGCTTTGGCCCAGGGCCTGCAGTCCAATCACAGGTCGCATTGATGTTATTGAGAATGATTGCTTCTGTCTGCTTTGGTGAATAACAGATCTCAGAAGGGAATCCTGTAATTGGCATAAGGTGACCTACTGATTCCAGGATGCATTGCAATAGCTCTAGAGTTGTCACAGTTATCCAGTGCTTTGCCTAAGGGGAAAAGGTATCTCCCATGACTAGGTGACATTGCCCAATTTGGCTCCTATTGCCCTATGTTGGGTTGAAATAAACGACAGACGAATGGCAAGTGTCATATGGAAGGCATCTACCGAGCATGTCTCGGGGAGTCCCTTTTATTGAATATTACAGCATTGCCACATATGTGCTTGTTGCTGATTGGTTAACACAAATACAATGCAAGGGTTGCATATAGACATTAATCACCAATAGATTAAAGGTTGGGAAAGGGAACACAGAATTGGACAGGCGTGAAAACCTCCTTATTAAACTATTACTAGTGATTGATATAGCAAGGCTTAAAAGGACATAACTATCACGTTCCGTAGATGTGGTCAATCATTCATTAAGAACAAGTCAGGGTACAATGTTTTCATGAACTCAATGTGAACTGAACATTCTAGGGTGAGGAAGGAATGCTTCAGCTTAGAACGGTTTGCCAAAGTCATGTGCAGAAGCAAAACTTCCCATCAGCCCTATACCTCAGAAGTGGGGAAGCCTGGGCCCACGGGCCAAATGAAGCCACCCAGGCATATCTGACCCTCCAAACTCTCCCTAGGCCACACCCTTCCTAAACCACACCTCTAACCCTAGGCCACACCCCTCACCTGCTTAACACCATTCTCTCATGTCCTTGCCTGCCTTGAATTCTTGCCTGGAGTGAGGCTAGTGAGGGATATGTGAGTGTGTAGGGAAACCAGCCTACTATTCAAAGGCAAAATTTGCATTCATCGCCCCACCCACTTTTGCCTCGGGCCCCGCCCACTACTGGCATGTGGCCCTCAAAAGGATGACCAGAAGGGGATTCAGACATCTGCCTGAAAAACATTCACCGCCCTAAGCACAGAAGCTCCTTCAGCAGTCATTTCTAACAGAGGTATCCTCCATGAATCTTTTTTCTAAAGCTCTCTAAGCTAGCTGCCATCACCCCCATCTTGTGGCAGTGAGTTCCAAAAGTGAATTGTGCATGGTATAAATAAGTACCCATCTTCTCAGTAAGCTTCATGTGGCCGTACAAAGCTCTGGTATTCCAAGAAAAAGCATTTTCTAATTTCAAGGCCTTTTAAGGAAGTGTTAAGTTCAGCATCTTGGTTGTTGTTTTCCCCAAAAATCCACATTAGGCCAACCAAAATGTCACAAAATGTAGGCAAGCTCCAGAATTCTTAATTAGGCTAATTGCTATGGGGTTGTGGGGAGGGAAGAAGTCGGCTGATGTTGAAGCCAAGAGTCCTGATGAATCTGAAAGCCTGAAAACTTTTATGTGACAACTTGGCTGGCATGATGAAAGCATTTCTTATTTTTATTATTAAATTTCTATGCCACCCTTCATCTAATGATCACAAGGTGGTTTAAAATATAAAAGCATAAAAATACATACCATAATAACAAAGAAAAACAATAATACACACACTTTGAAAGGCCATAGGTGGTTTAATTAACCAAAGGCCTGGGAGAAGGGGAATGTCCCCCTCAAGACCTCCGAATCTTTCCCAAGGTCCTTCTTGGGCTCTCCTGACCTGGGTAGAGACCTGCCCAGCTCACTGGATTGCTCCATGTGGTCCTCTGTTGGCCACTCCTCTGTCCTGACCCAGCCAGCCACCTCTCCCCAACAAACATATTCAGGGCCAATGACAGTAATGTCCTAATATGGAGGTTTTATTTCTTATGAGCCAACATGGCTAACCTTTGCTTGTTGGTGTCAGTTGGATATATGTACTTTTGGCTGAATGTAAATAAAGGCACACAAATGACCACTCCAAAACAAGCACATCAAAATGCATGCAGCCCTGAAGAAAGGGCCTGCACAAAATGCTTTCTATAAAAGTGCATGATCTTATCAGGAGATAGACAGATCTACCTCCCAAATTCAGCTATGAATTCCATTATTTTCTTATGATCTGTTTTAAAATAAAGTTCACTTACTAGCAAGAGATAAGTGCACACAGCATTTTACAAGAACTTGAGAGGCAAGAGGCCTGTTCTTTAATTACCACCATATAAATATATGCATGGTCAGGGAAAAGGAAGCATGTATTGCGCCCCTTCTGAGGTGCATGGTCACAGAATGACACTCTAAAGCGCCCTGGTTTAGCTCTGGAACGCATGAACAGGAAATCTGGTGGGGGGCGGAAATACAGGGGCCTTCTTTCCAGTCAGGATTGGAGGCAGAAGACCAGGGTTGCCACCAATGGAGCCAACTCTCTGGGACCCTGAATGCCCAAGCACCCACAGAGGTACCACTGTAATGGGATGTTGAGAACTTTTTGGAGCAGGATCACCCTGCACTGGTTGAGCAAGCTAGGGGTGTGTGTGTGTAGGGCCAGCCCACAACATTCTGGCACCTGAGGTGAACCACAAATTGTCACACACACCCCTCCCCACCAGGGAAGAAGGGGTGAGTGAACATTCCCATGAAGAACAAGCAGCGAATAAAGCACAACATTGGGATCTGTTGCCCCTGTGGATCCTGCCCTCAGGACTCAGGATTGGGCTGATTGTGTGTGTGTGTGTGTGTGTGTGTGTGTGTGTGTGTGTGTAAGTAAGTGGGGCTTCACGACCATCTTTGCACATGTAGAAGAGTGACATATTAAGACTCTCTGATTTGTTGGAAGCACAAAGCTTTTCAATTGGCCTGGCCAGTGTGGTGTAGTGGTTAAGAGCGGTAGTCTCGTAATCTGGGGAACCGGGTTCGCTTCCCCGCTCCTCCACATGCAGCTGCTGGGTGACCTTGGGCCAGTCACACTTCTCTGAAGTCTCTCAGCCCCACTCACCTCACAGAGTGTTTGTTGTGGGGGAGGAAGGGAAAGGAGAATGTTAGCCGCTTTGAGACTCCTGAAGAGGAGTGAAAGGCGGGATATCAAATCCAAACTCTTCTTCTTCTTCTTCTTTGAATAAAATCAAGGGGTAGGGCCTTTAGACCAGGCGTAGGCAAACTTGGCCCTCCAGGTGTTTTGAGACTACAAATCTCATCATCCCTGACCACTGGTCCTGTTAGCTAGGGATGATGGGAGTTGTAGTCCCAAAACACCTGGAGGGCCGAGTTTGCCTATGCCTGCTTTAGACCCTGGCTCATCAGTGAAGCAGAAAGTTATTTTGAGCCTAGTTCCAGCAATTCACTTCATGGACCCTGAGTTAGCAGAATCTGCCTTTCAATGCTTCAGAATACCAGTTGCTGGAAGCTTCAGATAATAATAATAATAATAATAATAATAATAATAATAATAATAATAATAATAATTTATTTATACCCTGCCCATCTGGCTGGGTTTCCCCAGCCACTCTGGGCGGCTTCCAATGCAATATTAAAATACAGTAATGCATCAAATATTAAAAGCTTCCCTAAACAAGGCTGCTTTCAGATGTCGTCAGAAGTGTCAGAGGCAGATTTAAGGCAGCACGACAGGTTCTGCTTTACGGGGGGCTGAGCCTAGGGGGCGCCATGGGACATTGTAGTGAGTTCAGTAGAATGGAAGGCAAGAGGCTGGATTTTGTCCTCGCACAGGACACCGCTGAACTTTGAAAGACCATATCTGCCCCTGAAAACATTCAGGTCTTGCTTCTTAGTTTCCTACAGGCACCTGGGTGGCTACTATGAAAACAGGGTGCTGGACCAGAAGGGCCCTTGCCCTGATCCAGCCGGGCTCATCTTATCTTCCTAGGTCTTGAGTTCATATCTACTCAGATACCAAAGCAGCTTCCAGCATGGCAGCCTTCCTTGGTGGAGCCACAGGGGAGACTTTGAACACTCCGCCTGAAAATGGACTTCGGAAAGGTCAAATTGGACATGCTGATTCCAGGTGCAGAAACTCATTTCCAAAGGTCTGCTGTGGGTAGTGGCTGAACTTTACCATGTAGCCTTGACATACGACGGGAGATATCTTTAGAGACGGCTCTGTTTGCCGTTATATCGTACGCACGGCTTAGAAGGCACTGAGAAAAGCCAAGGAAGAAAAAGAAGCAGCAGCAAAGGCATATGGAATGGAAAAGGCTTTCCTTTGGGGAAAACAGCCAAGAACATCTCATGACACTTGGAGATTGCTCTTCTCCCTCCCCCATGCCTTCCGTTTTTAGCCAAAGTCTCATTTTCTTCCTTCTTTTCTGGAGCTCTCTGCTCCTCTCCCAGTCCAAATCAAGTCAAGGTCAACACACACACCAGTTCTGCTTTAGAGCACAAACACATGTACAATAGGAAAATGATTTTTCATGAGCAAGGCATCCCCGGATCAAACACACAAATCCTCCATCGCACAGCACAATTTATTTCCCCCTAATTAGCTGCCTTTCTCCTTCATGAGCTTCAGCCTTCATTAGGCAGGCTCACGTCCTCCGATTCAGGGCTGCCGCTTCCCTTTCCGGAATAAGAAGTGGAGTTCCCGTAACCAACCCTCCGTTCATCACAACCTCGCAGCGGCATAATCAAACTCTGTGTGTGTTTGTGTGTGGGGCTGTGTTTGAACGTTGTTCTCCATTAGTTCTCATCTCTGTTCTCGAGAAACTCTGACCTCCATTTTCAATCAATTCTCAGTTATTAACCGGCAATGAATAGCGGCAAGGCCTGTATTTGCAAATTGAATATAATAAACCCGTCAGTTTTCAGAGGTCCTGGGGGAGAAGGCAGCCAGTCTGCAGGGAGATTTCTTCTTTCCCTTTTCATCGTTAAATGTTGGCCCTTCCAGAGCCATTGCTAAACCCTTAAAAGGCAAATGTGCATGAAGTTTACATCTGCTGATTTCTATGTCTTCAGATTGGCTTTCAAAGGGAAAGCAGCCAAGTAAACCAGGAATGAGAAAGTTGTGGCACTCTGCATGTTGTTGAACTTCAAGTCTCATCAGCCCTGGGCAGCATGGCCAAAAGCAGGGGCATAGCATGGGTTCTTGGTGCCTGGGGCATGTATGCACATGCTACAGGGGGGAGCAGGTGTGGAGGGTGTCCGCGCCAACCCAAGCCCTCTCTGCCAACTGAGTCGCAGCAGTCTGAGCCAGCGGTGAGTGAGAGACGGAGGTGCTACCACTGCCCCAGTTCTGGAGGCCTGGCCCAGGTACGACTTGGTGAGGGAAGGGAGACTGTTGTGGGGGGACCTGGTTGTGCCCCTCACATCCTTTAAATCTCTGAACCCAGGGCCACGGCCCCCTTGGCCCTCCTCATGGTATGCCCCTGGCCAACAACAGACAGGGATGTGGTTGAGCTGGATACCAGTCACCGCTGTGTGGTGTAGTGGTTAAGAGCGGTGGATTCGTAATCTGGTGAACCGGGTTCGCGTCTCCGCTCCTCCACATGCAGCTGCTGGGTGACCTTGGGCTAGTCACACTTCTCTGAAGTCTCTCAGCCCCACTCACCTCACAGAGTGTTTGTTGTGGGGGAGGAAGCGAAAGGAGATTGTTAGCTGCTTTGAGACTCCTTCGGGTAGTGATAAAGCGGGATATCAAATCCAAACTCTTCAGGCCAAAGGTTCCTCAAACCTACTGTAAACAAAGGAGAGAGAGAGAGAGAGAGAGAGAGAGAGAGAGAGAGAGAGAGAGAGATGGGGCCTGGCCCAAATGACACAATCTGGCCCACCTTCTATTCCCATCTATGAAAACTCACTTCCTTGGAATAAATCAAAAGCGTACTGGTTATAAAGCATGGTGTTCTCCTCAGACATTGTTAGACCTTCTGCCACAGCCATTGTGTCCAATGCTTAGGGATGGGCAAGAAGTTTGATTTGGGTCACATTTAAACCTGTTTGTATCGCATTTGCATCTTCCGAAAATCTGAGAACTGAAACACAGCCGTCCTTTGAAATATGCACTTCTCTGAATTCTGCAAAGCAATTATCCAAGCAAAGTTGACAAAGCTAGGTCTTTTGGGGGGGAAGTAGGCATAAAAATGTATGTATTGGTGAAAAGTGCCTTTAAAATGCATTATATTAGGTGGTATAGCTTGCAAAAAATGTATGTGTTAGTCAAAGCTGCAGACAGAGATGTGTTGATTGGGAGAAACTTGCATTAATTTGCTGTGAATTTTCATGGGGTTGTGGTTTTTTTAACACAGATAGCTACAGAAATATGGAGAAATGAATTTAAGATTGGAAAAATGAGAAACAGAGAAAAGTGAAAATGACAGACAATTGCATTGCTAGTGTGGGGGGGGGGGTGTTACCTGCTTTGCCTGATTATCATTAGTGCATCCCAGAAAGTTCATGCATCCGATCCGGGCAGGTTTTCCCCTTCCACACATGTGTGCACCAAGGGAGAACATTTATCCCCTATAATCGACCTTCTCTGGCACCTCCACTTATTGGAATGTCATTTTAAGAGAATCTACAAGCTGGCACAAGCCCAGAGGGTGGTCAAGAACCCCCTCCCATGGTGATAAAAATATAACAAAACAACCTATCAGTTGCACACACACCCCACCCACAAATGTGGGTTCCCAAAACCTGCTTCATCATGTAAGGCTGGCCCTGAAGTATCTGAATCTCTAAATCATTAAGGATGGGGAATGAGCACAGTTGACAGCAGCTGGTGCCAGCCTGGTACCTTCCAGATGTTTTGGCCTAAAACAGCTGCTTTGGGTGGGTGGGGATTGTGGTCCAAAACATCTCGAGGGCAGCAGAATTGGCAGAGACTGATTTACAGTAACTCCGTGGCTTCATTAAGGTGACCTACTTTTTTGTAGGTGGCTGGGAGGGTAGAGAATATTGGGTTTGCTTCTCCAGATGCGAAAATGTCAAAAATACAGGAGATGAGCAGTGAGTTTGGGGTTAAAAATACGACTTCATGGGAGGAGAGTGGGAGCCTTTTCCTCTTCGGAATCCTGGTCTGATTCAGCCTCTAATGGAACCTCACCACGCTCGCTTTGCATTCCCGCGCGTTGGGAATTCCAAGTCCTGCGATTTCAGGAGCGTGTGGAGGGGAAGCGGGTCAACGTAAACGTGGGCAGCTTTGCGGTCCTCAGCGGAGATGGGCGCCGGAGTTATCCCCCACCTTCCCCTCCTCCCTCCAGCAGCCTTGCTATATGAACCCCACCCCGGGAAGAGGGCGAGGCTGTGGATTATCTAGCGGTGGTCCCCGAAACTCCCCCAACCTTTCCATCCTATCCCTTTCCGAAGTCTGTGTGCCCACCTGGAATGGGTTATCCCCCCTCCCCCCTCCCCGCAGAACAGCTGAACTTCTGAACCGCTCGCAGAGTGACCTTCAACGCACAGCCACCTTGGGTAGCGCCAGTTGCAAGAGAGAACAAAGGAAGCGAAGGGAGCGAAAGCGTAATGGGGGCGGGGTAGAGCATCTAGCAGCAATTTGAGGACAGAAAGAACTGAGGCGGGGGGAACCGTGCAACCCCACCCTCCTTCAGCCCCCCCAATCCATTTCCTTTATCATTATACGCACTGAGGTCGGCGCAAACCGCCTCTCCAAAGCGGCGGCGAGTCCTGAAGACCGGCCACTCTCGGGCTCTTCTGGGCCATGCGCCCGGGGTACTTTTACGCATGGAGCTGTCTCCAAAGCGCACGGCTCGGCATCCCGCCGCTGCCGCTCAGCTGGGTGGGAGCCCTTTCTCCCTCTCCCTCTCTCGGCTCGCTCGCGTGGCTCTGCTTCCAGCCGCTCTCCGGGCTCCCCACCCCCTTTCTCGCTTTCTCTCCACCCCCTTTTCCCTCCCCTCCCCTCGGTGAAGTCTGAAGTTTCCCGTGTGCGCAAAGGCGAAGCGCTCTTCGGCGCCGTGTGGTTCTTTTCTCTCTTTCTCTCTCTCTAGCTCACATATATATCTCTATATCTCTATTTTTTATATTTATCTCTCTTCTTTTTACCCTTCTGCAAACGATTTGGTGGAACTGACTGTGTCCCTCACCCATCGCACCCCTCCGCTCCAATTCTTGGTGCAAAGGGGACCGGAGCCAATTTGGAAGAAGATCGGCTTTCCATCCTTCCTGGGGGGGGATCAGAGGAGGGTAAAGAGAAGCCCCCCCCCCAGAAGGAGAGGTGGGGTCTCCTCGCGGGTGGGGAGAGGAAAGAGATCAGGCATGCTTCGGGCACCAAGGATGAGTGACTTCCTTCCCTGACCCTCTCTCAGGGCACCCACCCACCTCTCCCTCTCTCCGGAGCTGCTCGTGGGATTGACATTGCTGGAGACCTCCTATCCCCAGGGGAGGTGGAGAGAGAGCGAGAGCGAGGAGGGGGGAATCCTGCCGCTCTCCGCTCGGAGTCCTTGGAAGTAGATTTTTGCTGCCTGGTCGGATGTGAACGGCAAAAGAGACGGCTATGCGTGTGGGAAGACAGAGGTCCGTGAAACTAAGGTAAGGCGGCACCTCCCTCCCCGAGTCCCTGTCAAGAGTGGGGGATGGGGGGAGCAGTGTCCAGGCAGCCTCTCCCCCTCACCAAAGCCTTTTTGGGCCCTGATCCTCTTCACATTTACTCGGGAGTATACCCCCGCAGAGTTCCAACAGGGCATACTTCCGCTCTCTCCGAGGCAGCGTGCGCGCAAGAGGATACTGGAACTTGGAGGTTGGGTAGGTGAGGGGCTTACTTCCGAGTAAACGGGTCCAGATTCCGGGAGCGAGCCGGGAGGTTGAACCGCCCAGCTCTTCCCAACCCCTTCGATTCCCACTCGCCATGCGAGGCGTTTGAACAATGACTTTGTGGCAAGCGCATCTCCCTCTCTCCCTCCCACCCCACCCCCAAATATCCATCCCGTCTCTCGTTTCGCCCCTTCACCCCTCATTTCTTTCAGAAACTAGAAGCCCAAGATTGGGGAGTGGGGAGAGACACAAGGTGCCTCACATTCATTCGCTACCCATCGACCCCTCTCCTCTTTCTCGCCTTCCCTTTGAGAAATGTACGTCTCCGCCTGGCTTCTGGGGACAACCTCACCTTTTCCCACATTCCCCTTTTATTGAATTTATTGAATTATTTTTGAACATATATAGATACAGATATCTCACTCCTCCCCCACTTAGACCATGCAGGTGGGGGGGGGGGGAGAGACACGCGTCCTCCCCCACCCCCAAATGGTCCGCGTGGAGCAGCGGCGAAGCTGCCGCTTGGAGAGACCCACCCGAGGTCGCTTGCGGAGAGCTAGAGAACAATGAAGCTCGTGGATCTCTCTCTCGCTCTCCACCCTTTTTCTTTCTATTCCACCTTCAGGTTTTGCCTGCCTGGTTTAACTCTTTCCTCTCTCTCTTTCTCCTCTTCTGCTGCTTCTATTTAACTCTCTCTTTCTCTGACCCCCCCCCCCCCATATTTCCACATCTCCCCCACTTAACTCTTTCCTGTCTCGCTAACGCTTTCTCGCCCTGCAAGGCCACCTTTGGAGAGCGATTTCTGAGTTCCTTGTCACGTTTGCTCGCAGTCAACCCTACTTTGCCTTTCTTGCCCCTCCTCCCGCTATGGAAATTTACACCACCAGCCCTACTCAGAGTAGACCCACTCGAATGAAAGGAAACGCCAACCATTCATTTCAAAGGATCTACGCTGAGTAGGATTTAGTTGGATGTAACCAAAGTATCTTACCCAAAAAGCTCTGTTTGTGGCAGGGACCCATCCATTTTTAAGCAACCATGTATATCTCAGTAGTGCTGCAGCAAGTAAGCAATACTAAGGATAATTTGTACCCATTCCTCTTAATTCTTCTTAACTTTATGCTTCCTTTGGTTCATTCTTCCCTTCCCTTCTTCTCAGAAAACTAGAGAGGGCACTGACAGGTAGTAGATTCAAGGCGGTCTTCCTTCACATTGGGCAATGTTAACTTGCGGAACTCACTGCCACAAGACAGGAACAAAGGGAACTGCCTTAAACTGAGTCGGCAGATGTTTGGCTTGAAAAGAAGGGAGCTTGATAGCCATTGAGAAACCTGTCTTCTTCTTCTTCTTCTTCTTCTTCTTCTTCTTCTTCTTCTTCTTCTTCTTCCTTCATAGATCCTTCAGCCATGGTAGCAAAATGAAGCCTCCATAGCTAGAGGCACTTTGCCTCTGAAAACAAGTTGGTGGCAATATGCAGGAGGGAAAGGCTGTGCCCTGTTATGTCCTGCTTAGGTTAGGATGAAGGACTAGAACAGAACAAAAGCTTTGGTTTGATCCTGCAGCGCTCTTTCTTATTTATCCCATTCACACCTCTCTTTCCCCAATTCCTTACGCTGACGCCTCTCTCTTGAACATAACACACTTTAGGTGGAGTTATTCTGTGTTCCTTTTACTCTTCAACTGCGACTTCACATGGAAAGCTAAACAAAAACTGGACATTGTTGCCCCAACTTGATTACAGTGGTACCTCGGGTTACATACACTTCAGGTTACAGACTCAGCTAACCCAGAAATAGTACCCCAGGTTAAGAACTTTGCTTCAGGATGAGAACAGAAATCGTGCTCCGGCGGCATGGCAGCAGCAGGAGGCCCCATTAGCTAAAGTGGTGCTTCAGGTTAAGAACAGTTTCAGGTTAAGAATGGACCTCCGGAACAAATTAAGTACATAACCCAAGGTACCACTATACTCTGAATATGGGGCAATGGATGTGGGAGAGAAGCTAGCGGTGCCCATTGCTGCCCCTGTAAACCCACATTGAATGCCAGGGGCGGCTCATCCAGTTTTGCTGCCTGAAGTTCGACCTGCCCCCCTCAGTGCTCCACTTCCTGGGGTCACACAGAGTAACTTCTGCGTTCCAGTGAGATCTTGCGAGGGCTGCTTCTCTGGCATCAGCGGGAAGAGGGCGCCCACAGAGGTGCCCCTTGGGTTTGGCCACCTGAGGCACCTGCCTCAGCCTGCCTCATGGACCAGCCGGCCCGGGCTGGTTCAAGAAAAGGAGCGATTTGTCTTCATTTATGAATGAAAATGCACCCCCCCCCCTCCCCAGCTGTTACTTCCTTTTCCCTATTTCTTTATTCCTGCTTGGTTTCACCTCTGCTTCAGGGATTTTCATAACACTCACTCCTGCACACATATACACACCCTCCTGAGAAATTTCAGGTGGAGACAGACAGACAGCTATTTACGTTTTGTGGAAGAGGTTTGAATGCAGATCCCCTGCCCCCAAAACAACAGACGAGACTTTTGCCAGACCTGCATCCAGTCATATGCATGTTTACTCAGAAGTAAGGGCCAAATTGGGCATTGCGTGGGAGCTCTGTGTTAGAAGTTCACGATTTAAATTTATATAATTTTTTGTAAAAGTGTGCCTTGGTTTGAGTCGGGGCCACTGTGTGGCAGAAGTGAGGGCGGCTCTTATCCTTACCCACCCCCACATTTTGGTTCAGATCAATAACATCACTGTGGAGCTCCTATCAGCCCCATGGGGGGGGGGGGAGAAAATGTGGGCTTTAAAATGTAAGCCTGCCTGCATGTTTTTCCATCTGCAGTTTAAAAACAGCTTGGGGAGCAAGTCGTAGGGGGTGTAATGTATTTGGGGAAAGGGTTAGACCTCTCTCTCATGGCTTGGATCCAAAATGGAGCCCCCCGTTGGCTGCTTTTGCAAAAGAAAAAAGAAAAGAAAAATTACATTGTGTGACCAACGAAAGATGCAGTTTCTGAAGTCTCTCAAAGTTCTAGGGGGATCACTCCCAAGTAACCGTGCTTGCTTAGGTTAGGCTGAGAGTTGGTGACTTGCCCAAGGTCACCCGGTGAGTTTTTCAGGCTGAGCAGGGACTCAAACTGTGGTCGCCCAGGTCCAACACTCCAACCACGTCACCAGGCTGGCGTTCCTTAAAGTTGCATCTGCCTTTATTCTGGCCATTGCTGTTTGACAGGGCTGGCGGAGGACATTTTGCTCTCTGAGGTAAAGAGCAGCATTGGGGGGGGTGGACATAATAATAATACTTATAATTATAATTATATCCCACGCTCCCCGGCCAAAGCTGGGCTCAGAGCAGCTAACATCATACATAATAGTACTAATAGTACTACTATGATAGTAACAATAACAATAATAAATTTTATTTATGTCCTACCCTCCCCGGCCAAAGCCGAGCTCAGAGCTGCAAACATCATATATAATAGTACTAAGAGTACTACTACTACAGTAACAACAACAACAGGGTCAGACTAGATGACCCTGAGGTCCCTTTGGGGCTCAATATTTTATATTTATTGCTTGAGATTCCTGCATCGATTCAGAAGCAACCTGTTGGAAGCTTATAAAAATTATGCAGGTCGTGGAGAAAGTGGGTAGAGAAAAGCCCCCCTCCCACTCTCATTACACTAGAAAAGAAAAGTACTCCCCCCCCTTTTTAGCACAAACTAAACTGTGGAACTCCCTCCGATAGGAGCCAGTGGTGGCCACCAACCTATTGCTGGAAAAGAGACAGATTCATGGAGGAAAGGGCTGCTGATGGATACTAAGTCAGGCTGGCTATGCTCAGCCTCTGCGGCTGGAATCAGCAATGCTTCCGAATGCCAGTTCCTGGAAACCACAGGAGGGGAATATGCTCTTGTGCTTGAATCCTGCTTGCGGGTTTCCTACAGGTTGGCCTCTTTGAGAACAGGACGCTAGACTAGATGGCCTGATCCAGTAGGTTCTTCTTACGTTCTTTCCAAAACAACGCCTCCCTTCGTTGTTGTCTGCCCTTCCCCAAGAGCTCACCCCTTCTTCTTCACCTAACTCTTTCGTCCTCCACCATCTCCAGGTGCCGGCTGCTATCATGACTGATGGCGAGAGAAGAGAACCTTTCCAGTCCCTGACGAGCGACGAGGTGCAAGTCCCCATAGCTTCTGGCGCAGCCACCGGCAAGGCATCCCAGCCAGGGGAGGAGAAAGATGAGGACACCCTCAGTGCTTGTAAATCCATCCAGGACAGTCTGGCTTCGGCAGGATCATCCACCCGGGATCCAGCCCACGAGGGAGAGAACCAGGTCCCTTACCCTGCACTGGCCTCCACTGTCTTCTTCTGCCTTCACCAGACAACTCGCCCACGAAGCTGGTGTCTCAAACTGGTCTGTAACCCATATCCTTTCTCTCCTGAACCGGGTGATGTCAGTTTGGTGGTTTGGTGTGTGGTTTTCCGGAGTCCCGTCAACTTTTTGCCTTCTTGGTTTTGGGTGCTGGATTTGAGAAGACGTCTTGGGTGATGGTTGTTTTGGTTGACCGTTTTCACATCTCCTGATGGGTCCATAGTTTTGAGCTTGCTCTCGACTTGGAATAGCCTTGTGGACAGCTTGGGTTGTTGTTTTCCTGGTGTGGCTTAGTTCTCTGAATCTGGAACCAGAAGGTGAGGAAATGAGACTTCTTTAACAAGGCTGTATGCTGCAAGGGTTCATGGTTGAAGGAGATGTTGGTTGATCTTGTGTTGTGGAGGAGAACCTAGAGGAGGTGGCTTTGGTGGCCCAGTTGAGGCTGAGTCTAGTGGTGTCCTACCTACCTCATCTAGTTGTTGGGCATGCAGCAATTTTTGTCACAGCGAATTTAACTGTTTCTGCTTGGTCTTGCCCAATCCAGTGCTGGTTGTAGTGACTGGTCGATGCAAGCAAAGAGAAATTTCATGCTTTGGGTTAATGCATTTTTAAGGTATTTATTTCTCTAGTGCATCTGTAAGCTGCTCTTCGGCCAATATTATTCCCATAATGGTTTACACACAGTCAAAACAAAACAGTCCCTACTTGCAGGCTTGCAATCTAAAAAAACTACACACATACACACAAGGGAAAGGGGACAGGAAGGAAAGGGAAATAAAAACTCAAACTCAGATACCAATTTCTAAGCAGTTGTTCCCATGTTGAGTAGCTGGCACATTTTAGGAGGTTCTTGATGGAGATGGACCTCCACGAAAACTGGTGACATGAGCTCTGCTTCTCACCTTTCCCACTGAGACAACCTGACACACACACAACTTGGGGTCACACTCAGCAGATATCTTTGGTTGATTCCACATAGGCTGACCTTTCTCTTAGTGGTATGGTCTTTTCCACTCCAGGGCAAGGGTTTCCAACCTGGGGACACATCTGGAAATCTAGGAAACTGCTGTGTGCGCCACAAAATGCCCATTTTACAGGAGGAAAAACTAGCAATGATCAGAACAACACCCCCCAAGGAAAACCAAATCACCCAGACAAAACACCTACCCCAAACAAAACTCCAATAAAAAGTAGAAGAAGCCAGGGACCACCAACCCAACTGCCAATAAACCCCTCATCTTTTACAGGAATAGAAAGAGCAATGAGTCTTGGTGGGCATCCAGGAGGGTGTTTTGGGGTGCTGTAATGCCCATAGGTAACCACATTGGGGACCCCAGCTGTGGGTGGTATCTCTGACTTTTCAGTCATGTTTAACTAGGTGTTGACATTTTGACACACCTGTAAATACCTAAAAAGAGTGCATCCTGACATCGAAAAGACGAGCTCAAGCAATCCTCAATTTCTGTCTTAACATATCCTGAAAATCAAGTTGTTTCTGCCGGGAAATGGGATGATGGAACTGCGTTGAATCAGAAGGCTCTTCCAGGCATCCTGTCTGTTGAGCATTCCTTCCGATTTGTTTACAGGGAGATTAGATGATGTTGCACCAATGCTTTCCGGTCCATTTCCCCCCCCCCCCCCCGTCACTCTTTTCCTCATTTGGGGAAGCAGGTTTGTTGCACAAGATCAAGTGAATTTGTCAATGTGCAGGCGAATCCCACCCCGAAATAACGAGAGCCTGGAAGCAGCTGGAGGAGGGCTAGGCTGAAAAGGGGAGGTGATTTTAGGCATCCCTACAGACCCTCCCAGTTGCAGGTCCACCTCCCCCAGGAGCTCAGGGTGGTGGTGGTGGTCTGCGAGAGGGTCTTCTCTGTGGCAGCCCCCTAAGTCATGGAACTCCTTCCCCACAGAAGTGCACCTGGCTTCTTCAGTATGCCACATTCAATGAATGCTGAAGACACATCTCTTTATCCTGGCCCGGGACATCTGAGACGTATGCTTTCAGGGGCCATTCTATTTTAATGAATGTAATATTTTGACTGTTTTTCATTCTAAATTTTAAAAGTGCCGTAACCCACCCTGGGACCAGCTGGCAGGTTTTGTTTGCGCTACTGCTGCTGATAATGATAATTTGAGGGTGGATAGGTGGCATTGATAGGAATGGCAAGGTGGAATTCTGGGTCCCGCTAAGTAGGAATCCATTTACCGCCATGTCAAATCACAGTGAAGTTTTTGGCTGTTGCAAAAAGCTCAGGGGAGATGGAGAACAGCAGGGGACACTTCAACAGTTTATGTAAGAGGGCTTAGGAGATGCTGGTTGATTCATGGGCTGGAAAATAATATATATATTTGCAAGGGGATTAGCTTTTGACCTGATGGCACGGCTGCGGCTTGGGGCTTTTAATTCAGATGGGATGAACTGCATCTCAGAAGAGCAAGGGATGAGCTTTGCTACTCCCAGTTTACATGGCTGGTACCAGTGTGTGCTTCCGTAAAACCCCAACAAAATGTGGTCTTTCAGAAGATGAATGCTATGAAGAGGCTGGATCTCATACTGGGACAAGGCTGGCTAGAGTCCGTGCTCTGCTTGGGGGAGTTGCTTTGGTTGGGTTGTGAATGTGTTGATGCTAGACAAAGTCTGGTCATTGTTCCCTGTAGCCCTGTAGATGTGGGGAGCCGGGAGCCTCTAGATCAGCGGTTCTCAACCTGTGAGTCCCCAGATGTTGTTGGACTACAACTCCCATCATCCCTGAGCTCTGGCCTTGCTAGCTAGGGGTGATGGGAGTTGTAGTCCAACAACATCTGGGGACCCACAGGTTGAGAAAGGCTACTCTAGATGGTTACAGCTGATTGGTGCAGACACTGAGCCCCATTGCACAACAGCCAAGGAGCCCATTGGCACTGTCAGTGAGCCCCACATTGTCCATTTGCTGGTGCAGGTTGGACCCCAGACAAATGGTTCTTAATCTTTCTTCTTCTTCTTCCCCGGACCGCTGGGGGAAAAATGCTGACAGTCCCAGCAGACCCCTTAATGATTTCCCTGCTTCTCGTAGCAAATTGTAATGTGCTGTGCTAGATACTGTATGATTTTTAATTGTGTTTTCATTCCTCCTTTTATTTCGTTATCACGTTACAATTAGAATTGCTAATGCAATAAAATACAATTTAAGGAATGAAAGCAGCTATAAAAATGCATTTAAAAATCAATAGGAAATCTGCAATGTGATGGACGTGCTGTCTTCCGCCTTCAGCCACAAATCCATGGGCAAACCGCAGGGCCACTTGAATGAAGCTCGCAGACCGTGGTTTGGGAAGCCATGCCCAGGACTTAAGGCAGCCCTGTTCAGGGAAGTTTTTAATATGTAATGCTGTACTGTTTTTAACACTGACTGGGAGCCGCCCACAGTGGCTGGGGAAACTCAGCCAGATGGGCGGGGTATAAATAATAAATTATTATTATTATTATTATTATTATTATTATTATTATTATTAATCATGGGGGCATTGCATTTTGGGGAAACAAACATGGCAGGCTGCCGGGGTGTGGGTGAGCTGAGCTTGGCTTCTGTTCAAAGGGAGCACCGCACCCTGTCCTCTGCTAAATTCCAACCAGAGGGAAATCAAGGGGGAGAGGGTGACACAGCCGAGTTAGGCCAGTGTTGCTGCTGGAACTCTCAGCCAATGCCCAAGCTGACTGACCACTAGCGCCAGGGCCTGCTGCTGGACTCGAGATTTAAACCAGTTTGATATCCCTGCATTATAGATTGAACCTGGTTTGCTGTAACTGAGCTGCAGATTTCAGCAAGTTCAATGGTCATTCCCTCTTCCCAGGAAACCATGGAGATTGTAACTTTGGAGAGGGCATGTGAACCCTCTAAGATTCCCCAGGTGGGTGATACTGCCCCCTGGGGGTGGGCGGTGTGATTAGCTAGGGGGCACTAAGGGGCAGGGGACCGCTGCAGGTGTAAATGGCTACCTGATTCTAGAAGTTCACAACTTCTGCTAAGTTAATTAAAGTAAACAGTAAACAATTGCACATGCAATTGACTGTTCCCGTTTTGAACTTTATTGTGCTGCTTTCTTCCTAAGTTGGTTGTGCAACCCACTATTCTGAATAATGTGTTTCATAGTGGGGCACAGGAAATGGGTTTATGGAACTAAAAGTTTGGGAACGACTGAGCTAAGGAAATGATTCCCAACTTCAGTAACACACACCTGTTCCCAGGATTCTTCAGGGGCAAGGGAATGTCCATAGTTAAAATGGTATAAGAATGATGCAAGCTTGCAGTGTATATAGGCACGCATATCAACATCTTGCATTGTCTCTTCTGCTAGGATCAGAGAAAACTGCCTTATACCAGCATCCATCTAGTGCAGTGCTGCCAACACTGGCTGGCAGCATCTCTCTGGAGTTTCAGGCCAGAGTCCATCCCCCGCTCTTTCTGGAGATGCCAGGACTCAAACCCAGACCTTTTGCAGGCAAAGGGAATGCTCTACCACTGAGCAGCAATCCTTTCCTGTTGCTTGCAGGGTGGGGAGAGCAACTCTATATTAAAACAGTGTCGTTGAGTGCTTTCTGCCTTGCAAAAGGTCCATGAGAGGAAAAGCCCTCTGCCCCAAGGCGGATGCAATCTAAAATTCCACTTCAGGGAAGGCAGAAGCTGTGTGGATTTGAGTTACGGATTATTGATTTTAAAGTGCTTTCCAAAGGAAATGTGCATTCAGGGCATAGTGTCAACGTGTTAATAGTTCCACAACCAGTGCAGCAACAAGCAACTACTGCAGGGGAAGGGAAGCTTTTGAAGCCCAAGGTTCTCATTGGCTTCTTCCCAGAGGGTGGGAGACATCACACACCAGTGGTGGGTGGGGCCAGAGGCAAAAGTGGGTGGAGCAATGAATGTAACATTTGCCTCTACCCGGGACACTAGTTTCCACACCCATTCCTCTTTATCCTCCATCAAGGCAGGCAAGAAGCAGTAACGGAGGTCAGGTGGTTGCAATTCTATGATTCAGGGAAGTGGCATTCATGGGTCTATTCATTATATATACCATATGTAGGGTTGCCAATTCAGGAGCATCCCCAGCCCTGAGATTCCAGGGCTCAAACTGGAGACCATGGTGATGTCCTGGGCAGGGCCCTGGAGATGGAAGTTAATTGGGAGAGGAGCAGAGGCAGGCAGACCTTTCCCTGTGAGTCTCCATGCTGCAATTTGCGGCCTGAAGCTTGCAAGTTGCACGGAAGGCCTTCTTAATCATTTTTCATCATTATTAAAGGTATTAGGCTCAAACCCTCCACCTGCCACCTGGCTGGGGCCAGGAAAACCTGGAGAACTGAGTCCACACCTGAAGGTGTGGTAGCCTTGTTATATGTCATTTGGGCCCATTTACACATAGTAGCCTTTTCCCTCTCTCTCTCTCTCTCTCTCTTTCTCTCTCTCTCTCTCTAATTTTTATTTATTTTCCATTTAAATACAGTGGTACCTTGGGTTACATACGCATCAGGTTACATACGCTTCAGGTTACAGACTCTGCCAAGCCAGAAAGAGTGCTTCAGGTTAAGAACTTTGCTTCAGTATAAGAACAGAAATCGGGCTCCGGCGCTGCGGCAGCAGTGGGAGGCCCCATTAGCTAAAGTGGTGCTTCAGGTTAAGAACAGTTTCAGGTTAAGAACGGACCTCCGGAACGAATTAAGTACTTAACCCGAGATACCACTGTATATACATTCACATCATCGTTATCCACTTACCGCCCTGGCTCTTTAGAGCCCATCGACTTCCCTCCCTCCGGCCTCATGACTTACAAAATTAACCTTTATATCATTGCATTATGTACGTTTTCCCATTCTAGTTGCACTCATTACAAAATGACTCAAAATTTAAATAAATATAGAAAGGTGGAAAATTTCTCATTACAAGTCTTCAGACAACCCTGCTAGTGGTGTTAATTGCCTACAATAATCTTTCAAATATCCTATAAATTTACTCCCGTCCTTTTGGAATACTTGATCTTGCTGGTTTTGAATTTTCCCTGTCAGCTTCGCCAGTTCTGCAAAGTCCATCATCTTCATCTGCCACTCTTCTTTCGTTGGTACTTTTTGCTGTTTCCATTTGGGGGCTAAAATAATTTTTGCCACAGCTGTTGCATACATAAACAGTCTTTTATCTTCCCTTGGTATCTCTTCACCCACTATCCCCAATAAAAAGGCTTCTGGTTTTTTAACAAAAGTATTTTTAAACATTTTCTTTAACTCATTATATACCATTTCCCAGAAAGCCTTTACCTTTTTGCAAGTGGAAGAAGATACCTTCCCTTTCTTTACATTTCCAACACTCATTGGTTCTTGTCTTGCACATTTTAGCCAGTTCAGCTGGTGTTAAATACCATCTATACATCATTTCCATAGCATTTTCTTTAAGTGCACTGTGTGCAGTAAAGTTAATACCTTCCTTCCACAACCTTTCCCAGGATTCTAACTGAATATTATATCCAAAATCTTTAGCCCATAGTAGCTTTTTCCTACGTGGTGCCCTCTTTGGCCGACGCTGATGGGACGTGTGGTGGGAACAACCATGTTGAGAAAGGCTATTTGTACAGCTCGTCTCTCCCGCCTTCCAGAACCGGGATTGCCTTTTCCCAAATAGCTTTACAGCACAGGTAGCCATCTCTGATTTCCAGCCAAGGCATCCTGGCCCCATGAAACGTGCAGCGCCTGCTCTTGCTACTTGCCAGGCATTTTGCAGCTTCTGTCCTGCCAGCATTTTGATGAGCATTATTTATTAATACAGTGATTATTGATCTTGCTTTAGTTAAGCAATGAAACTTGGTGCGTCTTAAAAACGGGCTCTTCCGTGCCTCCCCTTGGCAACGGCGAGGAGAAGAAGTGTTCTACAGAGACAGCAGCCCATAATAATCCATTACTAAGTGCAATCAGGGGCAGGGAGCGAGGGAGAGAGAGACTGCGTCAGCTTTATGAGTTCAGTTGTCCCCATGCTTTAGCTGGTTGCTAACGCTGGACAGACTTTTAAATTGAATTAGTTCTCGAAGGTTTGGAGGTAACTGGGGCCCAAAGGAATGGAATACAAGACTTGGAAGGGATCCCAACAGTCATTTAGACCAGCCCCATGCAATCTTCTTCTTCTTCTTCTTCTTCTTCTTCTTCTTCTTCTTCTTCTTCTTCTTCTTCTTCTTCTTCTTTTGTGATCACTTGTAGCTGAGTAAGATTGTCTTCCATAAGACACAAGATCTACCCACCCGGGAAGAATGGCAGATGAAGGTGATGGACTACATGGAACTGGAAGAAATGACTGGCAGAATCCGAGACCAGGGAGAAGATTCGGTGGAAGAAGATTGGAAGAAATTTAAAGTTTATTTACAGAAACATTGTAAAATTAAGGAATGTTAGAAGGATGTTGGAATGAAGTTATGTGGTTTTAGCAGAAATGTTATAAAGGATTAAGTAAAAATAGACTGTTAATTGGTGAAAGGAGGGAAAGTAACGTTACATTATATTAAGATAAATTATAGGACAAAAACTGGGGAAGATGGAAAGGATTTGCTGAAATAGCTAACCGAACTAGAATACAAAAAAGGGAGGTGTGAGGAGCTCAAGGAAACAAGCAAATGAAAGATAAGTTATGGGAAGGTTCGTTGTGTTTTTTAATTGTTTCTATTTTTCTGTTTTTTCTTTCTTTTTCTTTTTTTTTCTTTTTCCTTATTGTGATGAGTTGTCTTGTTTTTGCTTAATTTGGTGTTTTCTCTTTTTTCTTTTTGTAACCTTTAAAACTTTAATAAATATTATTTTTTTTATAAAAAAAAAGATTGTCTTCCATAAACACAGTTTTAACAATGAGTCCGTAAGTGACTGTGGAGGCCAATTCTGGATCCACACATCCTTCCAGAGTGGGGACATTGGTTCCTGGGCAGGAGTTGATCATGGTGTGGATTTGCCAAGCGTGTCTTGCTCCTAGCATGTTTCTCCCTTGTGTCCTGAGTTTGAGCGTTGTCAAAGCCCATGACACCATTGGTAAAGGCTGTTCTCCAACTGGAGCACTCGCAGGCAAGTGTTTCCCAGTTGTCAGTGTTTATACTACATTTCTTTAGATTTGCCTTGAGACAGTCTTTAAGCCTCTTTTGTTGACCACCAGCATTACGCTTTCCATTTTTATGTTCGGAATAGAGTAGTTGCTTTGGAAGACGATAATCAGGCATCCGCACAACATGACCAGTCCAACGAAGTTGATGTTGAAGAATCCTTGCTTCGACACAGTGATCTTTGCTTCTTCCAGTACACTGGCATTAGTTCGCCTGTCTTCCCAAGTGATGTGTAAAATTTATCGGAGATACTGTGCAATGCAGGAATCGCAGCTAAAGAATCCCGAAAGATGGCCAGCCAACCTCTGTTTTAAAACCTCTGACAAAGGAGAGACTCCCTTCTTCTGAGGTAGTCTGTTCCACTGTTGAACCGCTCTTATTATCAGAAAATTCTTCCAAATGTTTAGTCAGCTAAAAGCTTCTCTGTGTCCACACCATATAGGATCTCAAGCCACCTCTGACCCAACTTTTCTCCAAACCCAA
Source organism: Podarcis melisellensis (assembly GCF_964234715.1). NCBI lineage: Eukaryota > Metazoa > Chordata > Lepidosauria > Squamata > Lacertidae > Podarcis > Podarcis melisellensis. The sequence continues at coordinate 7,118,343 of NC_138546.1, read as the reverse complement.
ATGTCCCAAATGTTACAACCTTTCCAACATAAGAGCATTTCTCAGTCCCCTTCCTCACATTAGTTATGGGATGTCTGAAAAGATTGGCATTCACAGCCTGAATTTTGGAAGGATAAAGGACCGTGCCCCTTTTTGCCACAGTGATGGTCACATCTCCATACCCTCCAAGTGTCCTGATTTCCCAGGGACAGTCCTGGAATTACAGAAACCCTCCCAGTTTCTGATTTGATCCTAGAACTTCTCACTTTTCCTTTTTCCTTCCTTTCCACCTCTCGGAGAACAATTAACAGAGGGTGTGTAGGTATAAAAACGGGGTCCTGTTTCTACTGCAAATAAAATTCCTGCCCCAAAGGAAGGAAAATGTTGATGCTGGCCTACAAAAAACTTTCTAAAGCTTTTGAAGGAAAATGCCACCAGTCCACTTTTGATTCTTTCAGCGCCATGATTCCGCAGCCAGACATTTGTTAGGAAACGTGTGGGGCGTTTATTCCTTTATTGCATATTGAGCCCTACACTCTCTACTCAGAAGTAAGTCTTACTGTATTCAAAGGTGCTTACTCCCAGGTCACTGGGCAAAGACTCTGCAGCCTTACACACCAGTCCTAAGCATTTTTGTTCAGAGGTCCCACTGAGTTTAATAGGATTTACTCTCTGCTATGTTCCTAACCATTCTCACAGTTTCTAGTTTTAGTACGTATTAGTATTTCACCTTTTTCTCTGGCAGAGACTCAAGGCAGGTTACCACAAAAATTGTATTTTGTTCCATTTATCTCTGGAAGGTGTTGAGTGCGATCCCTTCTGTCACACATTTCTTTTCTTTACAACAATCCTGGGAGGTAGGAACTGCCTTGAGATCTATGGCTGTATAAATTCAATCAATCAATCAATCAATAACAGGTGAGGCAGGTTGTAATTGGCTCAAGGTACACTGATGTGCATGTGTACATGACGGCTATTTGTGCGGTGAGATCAAATGCGAGAGAAGTTTCCTGATGTACAGTGGTACCTCGGGTTACATATGCTTCAGGTTACACACGCTCCAGGTTACAGACTCCACTAACCCGGAAACAGTACCTTGGGTTAAGAACGTTGCTTCAGGATGAGAACAGAAATCGCGCGGCAGTGACACGGCAGCAGCGGGAGGCCCCATTAGCTAAAGTGGTGCTTCTGGTTAAGAACAGTTTCAGGTTAAGAACGGACCTCTGGAATGAATTAAGTATGTAACCAGAGCTACCACTGTACAACAGAATGTCCGTATTTTCATTAGGGAAAAAATGTTTGAGGGTATGCGTTTTGGTTCTAAGGCACAGCCTTCCTGGAGGAAAGCATGCTTTAAAATCCCAAAATGGGATGCAAGCATTCTTCCAGGGCACAGTTCCCGCACCCATGGCCTGGATTCCAGATCAGCGGCTTCCAGAACAGCTGCAACCCCACTCTCTGCCCCTTCCCCCCATAACAAGACAGCCCCACCTGCTTCCTTGCAGTGTGGTTTTGCATCCCAGTGTGGCGGTCGAGAAAACCTGAAGTGGAGTGTGGTGGTCCAGAAATCATGGAACTGGAATTCCAGACCTGGAATCCCTGGCTGCTATAGATGCATCCATGCTCATTGGGATGGAAGCGGGTGGAAAGGAGAACAGCAGAGCCCCCTCTAATTTGTAACAAGCCATTTTTGATAAATGCAGCTTCTCCTGCAAGGGGTAAGGAAAGGTGATTGACCTGCTGCAATCCTCTCTTCCAACCAACTAGAAACAGAGTTCTCTCTATATCTGCTAGCTAGTTATCTTTCTGCTTCTTTTAAGGGCATTGCTAAGTCCTTAAAAGGGCCCGTGCTGCATATTTGCATAAAATATGCCTATGCTGATTTATATATAGATATTCAATTGCAGCCGACTTTCAGAGGGCAAGATGACCCATTGGCAACATAAACCTTTATTTTTAAAGCAATGTTTAAAAGAGGGAAGGGGTATATAAATGTCAAGGGAGGCAAATAATAATAAAAATAATAATTTTGGCCCCTACCCGCTCCCGGCTCCCTTTAAGAACACTCCTATCTAATAATAATAGCCTTCATTACATATCTTTAGGTGCCAGGCAAACATGTTTTTTGGTCTGATTAACAGTCAATGTCCTTTAAAATGTGTTTGTGGGAGGGGAGTTAATGGTTTTGTTTTGTTTTGGTTTTGTTCTTACTGTGTATTTTTCACTCTCATTCTGTATTTTTATGTTGTGATGTGCCCTGTGATCTTCATATGAAATTTAATAAATACAGTGGGACCTCGGGTTACATACACTTCAGGATACATACACTTCAGGTTACAGACTCCATTAACCCAGAAATAGTACCTCAGGTTAAGAACTTTGCTTCAGCATGAGAACAGAAATCGTGCTCCAGTGGCACGGCGGCAGCAGGAGGCCCCATTAGCTAAAGTGGTGCTTCAGGTTAAGAACAGTTTCAGATTAAGAACGGACCTCTGTAATGAATTAAGTACGTAACCAGAAGTACCACTGTAGTAATATTCTTCTTCCATAACTTGCTAGCATTATGCAGAGGCTGTGTGATGGGCTACAAGCCAAAACCAGCCTCCCACCCATTGAAAAATAATTTTGCTTCTTCAATGGGGTGCATGATCTGCATAATATAAGTTTGTGTACGGAAGGCCACAGTGGCTACCCAAAGTCTCCTCATGGCTACTAGCCGGATGATTGGAAACAGCGATGGTTCTGGGTCCCAGTTTCTGGAAGCTGCAGGAGGTGAGAGAGTTCAGAGGACAGAGGAATGGGAGAGAAGTAAGGGAGAGCATGTGATTGGGCGGAGGAAGGGGGTGCGGTGGGGGCGGGCCGCCCTGGGTGTCACCACTGATGGGGGTGACAAAATGCCGAGTGGCATTCTTCACGGGGCCTACAGCACGCCCAAGCCACATGTCTCTCCTGGGAGTGACATGGTGGCTAGGGGGCCCGCAGGCTCCACGCTGTCCCAAACTGTCCGACCACCGCCTCCCCCCCCAGCTGTAGGGCAGCTGAGTGGGAGGAGGCAGGCAGACACCTTGGAGGCCCTGCGGAGCATCCTACCTGGGCTTGCCCCGCCCCCACGGATGGCTGGTCCCGCCTCTGGGCTCAGAGCACACATGCCACCCCAGGCACCTAATCGGCTTGCTCTGCCACTGGGCAGGGATGCAAAGACTGAGAGAAAAGGGGAGAAGGGGGTGGAGAGAGAGAGAGAGAGAGAGAGAGAGAGAGAGAGAGAGAGAGAGAGAAGAGAGAGAAGGATGTATGAGTAAGGGGAAACCCCCCAAACCTCTGACTCCTCTGACCCACAGTTAGCATGCAGACCTCAACAGATCGCCCAGTAGTGGAACCCTCAACAGATTAAAAAGTGTTTAGTTTACAGAGTCTGGAGACTAAAATGGTGAGCGACCAATCTAGTTTCCAAGAAGGCTTAAAGCATGCCTCCGTTCTTTTAAATTACAGCGGTACCTCAGTTTTCGAACGTAATCCGTTCCGGAAGTCCGTTTGAGTTCCGAAACGTTCAAAAACCGAAAACTCAGCATGGAAGCCTCAATACGGAAGACTCAGTACTGAAGCCGCGTATCATGTTCAACTTCTAATGCGAGTTCGAAAACTGAAGCATTTATTTCCAGGTTTACGGCATTCAAAAACCGAGGTACCACTGTATAACAAATAATCACCACCACCAGTATCTGAGTTGGGTTAGCTGGCCAGCTGGAGATGTCGTTTTCCATGTTTGCGCTGTTATCTACTGAGGCTAATAATAATAATAATAATAATAATAATAAATGTGGTGTGTTTTTTTAAAAAAACCAAACAAACAGAAGATTCTGCTTCCCAGCAAAGGAGAGACACTTATTTGTTTATTTTTGCACAATCGGCTGAATTAAAATAATTAAATAAAAGGGACTGCGTGCTTTTCCAAAATTGCTTCTGGCGAAAGGGCAAGTGGCTTTGGGGTGGGTGCAGAGGGGGCGAGGGAACAAGAGTCAGGAGGATTCGGAGAGCACCTGTCTTTGGGAGTCGGGGGACGTGGGGATTTCTGGGAGGAAAAAAAGATCTGTCAGATTTGCAATGCAGTTAGCAGTCGGCGCAATCACGATATATTGCTGTGCTTCCCAGGTTGAGAGGGATGGGAAAGGCTTCTTTGCACTGAAACTCCGACAGCAGTTTTGTGGGACAGGAACGGACATCTACGAAAACCGTGTTGGAAATGGTCTATTTGAACTCTATGCATCTGAAATACTTGTTTTGGGAGAGGGAGTTCTCCAGGCCAACTTTCCCAAATAGGGCAAAGGGTGACATTTGCCAGAGGCAGCTATGATTCAGAATGCCAGTTGGTGCGAACCACAGGAGGAGAGAGGGGTCCTGTGTTCGAATCCTGCTCGCAGGTTTCCTACAAGTATCTGGTTGGCTGCTGTGAGAACAGGATGCTGGACTATTTAGGCTGTTGGCCTGATTCTGATGTTCTGAATTTGGTTCTTTTTGCAATTTTGTGTGAACCACCGCAATTCGCGCTTCTTGAAACGATATGCGAACCGGAACAAAGCCATCCGGCGACACTTGCAATTCCCTGAATTTTGGAATGCAGTTGTCCAACCCAAAAATGTGTGCATGACATGCATGTGTTAGTGAAAACGACATGCAGATAATAGAAGCATAGAAGTGTAGGGCTGGAAGGGGTCCTAAGGGTCATCTAGTCCAACCCCGCTGCAAACATGTGCTTGTTGGGGGGAAATGCACTAAAATTCTGGTTGGTTTCATATTTTTCAAAAATGGCAAACGGATGCAGAAATCTGATGACCTGAACAAGACGGGAAATAAGAGAAACGGAAAGAAACCTAAATGGAAAGATTCATCAAACCCAATACCAAAAGGAATGTTATTTCAGTCCTTTGGTGTCTTCAATGTGTAGACTGCTGCACAAATGCCCCAGAGGAAAGTTCTCTGCCCTGAGAAACTTACAATATATAATTCAACCTGGCAAGAGGCGACAGAGGGACAAACATAAGAAGAATGTGTAAAGCAGGCATCCCCAAACTCGGCCCTCCAGCTGTTTTGGGACTACAATTCCCATCATCCCTGACCACTGGTCCTGTTAGCTAGGGATGATGGGAGTTGTAGTCCAAAAACAGCTGGAGGGCCGAGTTTGGGGATGCCTGCTGTAAAGTGTTAAATTGCAATAGGAATGTAATGTGGTGCCCGCGGGGGGCGCTGTGGGTTAAACCACAGAGCCTAGGACTTGCCGATCATAAGGTCAGCGGTTCGAATCCCCGTGACGGGGTGAGCTCCCGTTGCTCGGTCCCTGCTCCTGCCAACCTAGCAGTTCGAAAGCACGTTAAAGTGCAAGTAGATAAATAGGTACCGCTCCAGCGGGAAGGTAAACAATGTTTCCGTGCGCTGCTCTGGTTCACCAGAAGCAGCTTAGTCATGCTGGCCACATGACCTGGAAGCTGTCTGCAGACAAACGCCGGCTCCCTTGGCCTATAGAGCGAGATGAGCGCGCAACCCCAGAGTCGGTCACGACTGGACCTAATGGTCAGGAGTCTCTTTACCTTTACCTTTACCTTACATATGTTACTGGACTGATGTGGGGGGGGGCGAGTAGTAAATGCCTGCTAGTTTCCCACCTGCTGTTTTACCATTGAAACTGAGTTTACATATTTCCTCCTCCCTCCCAATCCATTTTCCTTTTGTGTCGTGTCCTTCTAATGTCTTGTGTCATGTCTGAGAGAACAGGACCTGACCTCTTTTGTTTAGTGACTTGTAAGCTGCTCTAGGGGCCTCTCTCTTTTTTGGCTGAAGAGTGGGATAAAAAACGTTTTAAATAAATAAAATATCTGCTCAAGCGTATATTTCCAGATGAAAGGTTTACTACAAATGGCATCCCCCTTCTTTCTTTACCTCCGCCCTTCATTTTTTTAAAAACAAAATAAATTTCTTATTTAGCTGGCAATTAGCTTGTGATATATTTGGCAGGAAGGAACTCTGTCTTTTCGCTTCCTCCATAAATCATGAACTTTAAATATTTACAATCGGGGGGTTGGGGGTGGGATCTGCACCTATATATTCAGAAATCTGTGAAGCTTGCTGCAGGTTTTCTATGTCTCTGTGTGTTTTTTCTTCCTTCCATTTTGACATAACTGGGGTTCTCTAGGAAAGTTGCAAAATGGCCAGATTTAAAGCAGACTGAACCGAATCTTACCATCATTAAATACCTAACAGCCTGAGCTTGTAAAAATGTTTCCCCAGTGAAATATTCCAGAAGGATTTATCCCTAACTTAAGGTGCAATCTGCACCATACATTTAAAGCAGCAGTATAGAACATTAAACAGGCATGCCTTCACCCAGAGAATCATGGGAGGTGTAGTTTGCTAAGAATGCTGAGAGTAGGTAGCTAGGAGATCCCTATTCCCATCACAGAACTACAATTCCCAAAGTTCCCTGGGAAGAGGGATTTGACTTGCAAAGGACTCTGTGAAGGAGATCAGGGTCTTCTAACATCTCTCAGCTCCCGTAGCAAACTACAGTTCTTTGAGAAACTATATGAGTGTTTGAAGTTTAAAGGGGAAGGACCTTAGTGATGCCAGAGAGCAGGCCCTGGAGATGGAAGTTAATTGGGAGAATGTCCCCACCCAGAGTGTCTCTGCTATAATTTGCAGCCAGCTCCTGCTGGGCTGAAGCTTGCAAGCTGCGTGCAAAGTCTTCTTAATAATTTTGTGGTTATTAAAGGCAGTCTCGCCCACCTGGAGATTTCTTATTTTTACAATAATTCCTTATTTATTTTTTATTATTCTGCACCCCCTCAGCTTGGCAACCCCTGTGGAGGAACTGCACCCACTAGGGCTCACCTCACAGGGTGGTTGTGAGCTTAAAACAGGAAGAGAACTATGTATACCACTTTGAGCTCCTTGGAGGAAAAAGTGTGTTATAAATGTGATAAAGAGGTAAATAATCTTCCCACAATGGGGAAGATTGTGACTGGATGAGCTGTGTGATTGCTCCAGTCGGCTGTCCTTTCTCAGGGTTCGTTATTTTTAAACTGTTCCTGGAATGGACAGCCCTTGACTCACAGCAAATACTTCTCTGCCAATTGTCTGAAGCAGAGGAATGCCCTCTCTTAAAACATGACTGCCCTAATTCATAAGGGCACTGCGACTGCCCATGGAGGTTCCACCTAGCCAGTGCCAGATTTATGAAGCCTAGGGCCTTAGATGCACTTTCTTCAAGAGATAAGTTTAGGATAAAATCCTTTATTCCTATATTAGATGCACTTGAAGCCAATTTAAAAAGAAGTACAGTGGTACCTCAGGTTACATACGCTTCAGGTTACATACGCTTCAGGTTACAGACTCCGCTAACCCAGAAATAGTGCTTCAGGTTAAGAACTTTGGTTCAGGATAAGAACAGAAATTGGGCTCCTGCAGGGCCACGGCAGCAGGAGGCCCCATTAACTAAAGTGGTGCTTCAGGTTAAGAACAGTTTCAGGTTAAGAACGGACCTCCGGAACGAATTAAGTACTTAACCCGAGGTACCACTGTACTGCGTACAGTGATGTTGCACAATTGTTTTTCCATTCTTGCTATTCTGATAAATTCAGAAATTCAGCAAGGTGTTGAACTGTTGATGGAAGCACACCCAGAAGACGTTGACCTGAAACTTATTGAACTTTGCATTTTCAACTGTATGTGAGATAAAATCATAGGCTTACAGCAGAGCACTCTCTGTCTCATACAGACCTTTATCAAATTATATACAAGGAAAAATTCAAATGGCCTTTCCTAATGTGGAAGCAATCTTGCGGCTATTTCTTAGCTTTATGGTCACTAACTGCTTGGGAGAGACGAGTTTTTCAAGACTCAAAAGAATTAAAAATGAATTCAGGGCCACAATGTCCCAAGAGAGGTTGTCCGCACTGAGCGTTCTGTACGTTGAAAGTGACAAACTGAGACAAACAAATTTTGATGAAGTTTTCTGATGTCCTTTAGAGGAGGAATTGTGTGTCGAGACCCCGCAGCCACCCCCTCGTTGGAAATAACTCACACAAGGACACGGATATTAAGTTTATGTTATTGGGCAAATTTTGGCCACAACTTTATTGAAATTACAGAATGTGAGCGGTATTGGCTTAGGCATTGATTGGACCTGACTATATCTGACTCCTGCCGATTGTGCAGGAAGTCCCAGTAAGGGTAAGCCACCGGTAGGGGGACCCGGGCGATGCGAACCAACTCAAGCTCCCCCTGGTGTTCCCGTCGGGGTCGTGTCAAGGCCTTAGCCCGCCAGCCGGGCTTCAGACTAGATCAACACCCCCGGATTCCTTTAACGGAATACCCTCTGGCTCGCTCCTCCATTTAAGCGGCCCCGGCCACACACCCCCCCCCGCCAGCGGGTTGGCTGGCCAGTCTGTGATGTGGCCGGGATCCCCCAGGCAACGGGGGACAGAGTCCCCTGCCCCTGGTGGGGAGTGGATGGCCATGTGGTCCACCGCAACTCCTCCCCACTGGGAAGTGGAGCGGATTTGCAAATTGCAGAATTTCAAACACGCATCATCACTCTTGGCTTCACTCAGTTTTGTTTATGACCCTCTCTTCCATTTTCTTCTTGTCGTGAGGCTGGGGGAGATTGGGAAGGGACCTCACAAATGGAATAGCCTAAGGCTTCTCTTCATCTAAATCCAGCTCTGCACCTAGCTGTTGCGGCTAGCCACCATTGTCTGCTTTCCCTCCTGCAAAACCTGGAGCTGTGTTTCATCAGTACCAAGTGGAAACATTCCCCTCCCTGAAGGAAGGCTTCCCAGCTGAAGCCACGCTAGCTTTGAAAGCCGCCTGATGGGCTCTTAAGTATTTATAGGCGGCAGCGAATAGCCGTGACCTGCAGCAGGTGGGCGTTTTCCAAACAGATGTCCGGGGCTTGGGCTGGGTTCTTGCAGGGCTGAGCGAAGGCAGTTGACGAGGGAAGGGTTGCCCCCACATTTATAGTCCTCTAAAAAAAGCTTCTGCATGTTCCTCTGGGATGGACAGGTGCCCAGCTGATCAATTTACTGCCAGGGTCGAAGGTCAAGCATTCCGAACACGCATGGGAGAGACATGCACTCCTTGGATATGTCTGAGAAACCACAGAGACTTGGAAAGCTTATATTCCCCATTTTTAAAACTTGGGGAACTTTAATGACACAGGATGAGGGCAATGGAAGATGTCTGCTGCAGAGATGAACTAGCAGAGATAATAATAATAATAATAATAATAATAATAATAATAATAATAATAATAATTCCACCACACATTGCTTTCTATGGGCTGACAAATAGGTAAATTTCAGTTTCTCCCTTGAATTCAGTTATCCACATTTCCATAGCAGTTTGTGGGTTATTGTAATGTTGTTGTTTTTAAAGCTGTGAAATTTCATCAACCTTTCAGTGCAATTTTTTTAAAAGGCACACGTTTTTGTATGAATGTGTATGGGCCCATTTTTGCAAAGCTGTTTCAACTAATCAAATGCATTTTTGTTATTTTCATGAATGCTGTTTTTGTGAATAGATTTATCCCTATGCATTTTTGCACACATGACTCAACTGGAAAATTGCAATACAAAATTCAAAGAATTTTGAATTTTAAAGGTTGGCTGCTTTTTGTTTCATGGAGTGTTTTGGGAAAATGCAGATGGGGGAGGGCCACATTTAAAAGCAAATGGAATCAATCCCCCCCCAATTGGTGTATCTAAGTTTTGCTCACTGAAATCAGTGGTCTTAGGTAAGACATACCCATTATGTAAGTCATTTATTTTATTTAAAATATTTCTAAAATATAAAATATTAAAATATAAAATATTTCTAAAATATTCCCCTTCATTACTTAAAGCTGCCTCATAGGGCATTACAGTCAATTACTTTTCAAAATGCATCATAAAAGTATCAGACAAACAAAAACCTTCTCCTTCTTTTACGTTCCTTTACCCATTGATTTCAAAGGGTCTACTCTGCGTAAGACCGACGTTGGATAAAACCCAATGGGTAATTTAGTTCTGTGTGCTTCATTTTTAATTTTTAATACCAGCTTTGTGTCTTAGTGTAGGGGAAGGGTGATCATTAAAGCATTTGGGGAAGGGATTAAGTGTTTCCTCCTCTACCCCACTAATTAAAATCCAGCACCAAAACAAAAAATTATTTTTTTACTGTAAAAGGCAAGGTCCCTCTGAGAGACATGGTAGGAAAGACCTCCTTCCTGAATCCATTTCTGATCCTTATTAGCTCTCTCACACACAAACACACAGTGTCCAGCTATGCATCCCCTCCCCAAAAGGGGATAAGAATTGCATGAGCCAACTTGGAAAAAAATGACCATTAGGTCCAGTCATGACCGACTCTGGGGTTGTGATGCTCATCTCGCTTTATTGGCCGAGGGAGGTGGCGTACAGCTTCTGGGTCATGTGGCCAGCATGACTAAGCTGCTTCTGGCGAACCAGAGCAGCGGACGGAAACGCCGTTGACCTTCCTGCTGGAGTGGTACCTATTTATCTACTTGCACTTTGACGCGCTTTCAAACTTCTAGGTTGGCAGGAGCAGGGACCGAAGAAGGGGAGCTCACCCCGTCGTGGGGATTCGAACTGCCGACCTTCTGACCGGCAATTCCTAGGCTCTGTGGTTTAACCCACAGCGCCACCCACGTCCCAACACTCTGTGAGGTGAGTAAGGCTGAGAGACTTCAGAGAAGTGTGACTGGCCCAAGGTCACCCGGCAGCTGCATGTGGAGGAGCAGGGAAGCAAACCCGGTTCACCAGATTACAAGTCTACCGCTCTTAACCACTACACCACATTATAATTTAATTGGAAATACTGTACTTTTCCGTCTATAAGACACCCCCATGTATACGACTCCTTATTTTGGGGGACTCAAATTTAAGAAAATGGGGGGAGATGGCACAGAGTTGTAGAGCTTTTTCACAGAGGGTTGCCCAGCAGTGGCGTAGCAAGGTCAGGTGGTACCCGGTGTGGAAAACTGAAATCTAGTTGGACTCCTAAGTGACTGCGATCTACTCACAGTATAAAAAGATCTACCCATTGTCATTGCCAGGAGCTGTTCATATTTTTCTTAGGGAAGAATTGACCAAAGTTCTTGAGCTTTTTCGGGAGGAAGGTTGCCAAAATTGCTGAGCTTTTCTTGCGGTTGCAGGGTTTGGCTCCTGAGTTTAGGTAGCTCCTGGTTATATCCTTCCCTCCACCCTTCGCTTGTTTGTTTGTTTGTTTGTTTGCTCGCCTGCCTCCTTCCCTCCTCTCCAGCAGCCAGGGAGTGCGGGGCTGGCAAAACGGCAAAACGGTGCAGCTCCCCCCTTCGCTCAATGGCTCGTGGTAGGTAGGAGTCACAGGCGACCGATGCACAGAATGTCACCCCCTTTGGTTATGACACCTGGGGCGGTCCACACCCACCTTGCTTCGCCCCGTTGCCCAGAGTTGGTGAGCTTTTTTTAGGGGGGAGGGTTGCCAAAAATCGCTCACCAGCAGACGTCACAAAATCTGCCAATAACATGCCCAATAGCCACTGACAGCTGCAGCAGCGACCCATCGAACCTCCACCCTATGCACTACCCATATATAAGGCAACACCCACTTAACATCATTTTTAGAGAAAAAAACACGGAAAAGTACGGTACATTACATCTTGATTTCATGCAGAAGGCTGTGACCAGGTGAGCTGGCCGCTCGCTCTGGCTGCAATACATTGGCTAACTCCTGATGCTTTCCTTTCTTTGGGATGCTTTTGCCTAGAGACAGAGAGGGCAACCTTTCTGATAGAAGACTGTCATCTGTGAAGTAGGATTCCTGGCCAGCCTCCCCTTGCCTGTGGCTGCTATTTGAAATATTTATTTATTTATATAAACACACACACACACACAACACTGGGGATTGAGTGATAAATGTGGTTCAGTATGCATTTAAAGCCGAATCGATCAAATTTTCACTTTCTGAAAACAACCTGCAAACCAAAACGCAGCTAATCCTTTGGAATCCGCTCCGCACGGTATTTTGCAATGCCAACCAATATGCAACACTGCCCCCCCCAAAGATGCATATGTTAGGGGGAGGTGTGCATAAAAATGAAGGTGTTAGTGACAATGACATACAGAGATGCATTGTATTAGGGGAAATGGCTAGGGGAAATGGGCAAGTCAAAACCGCATATGAAATTGTGTTGATTAGGAGAAATTCTCACTAAAACACTGATGAATTTTCATGAGGGTTTTTTTTTTTTTTTTGGCGGGGGCTGGGGAGGAGGGGAATGCAATGTAGTGAACCAGATTTAAAGTCTGGAAAATGAGAAACACGGAGAACTGAAGCTGACACATCATTCCGTTCCTACTCACAAAATCGCATGTTTTCTGCGCCGTGTCCAAACAGGAGAAGCCCTGAGGAAGCAATTGCCTGTTCCCAGCAGCTGATACCTCCAGCCATATTTAATTCGTTTTCTGAATCCCAAGTTGTGAATTAAGTGTAACTTCTGTTCTTATTGTGATTTTTTTCTTTTTAGAAAGCCATTTCCGAGCCTTGGGGAGGAGAGGGGGTTGCGGGCAGACACCTCCCACATCTGCGGGGGCGTGTTCTCTGCCCCCGCGAGAGCTAGGGAATCCCGGGGCGTGTCTTCCCCCCTGTCCGCCAATCGACGGGCCGGGGAGGCGTGGCCTACGAGTATTTAGGGCCAGGCACGCCTCGGGACTGCCCTCTTTTCTCTTCAGCAGCCACGAGGTTTTAGCAGCCTCTTCGGAGCCTTTTCTTTCGGAGCCTCTATTTTCTCTCTTCGGAGCCTTTTCGCCGGCGAATTTTTTCCTTTCTTTCAGCAGCCTTCGCCGCAGCCAAGAGGGTGCTCGCTTCAACAGTTCTTCCACCGGCACGAGGTTCGCTTTATCTTCAGCAGCCTTTCGCGTTGCGGATTGCTTACGGCGCCGGCAGCCTCTCTCCCAGCGCCTTAACGGGATCTCTACATTGCGCCTGGGTGCCCAATCCGTTCCGTGTCGACCAGCCTTGTTCTCGCTTCGGAGGGCCTGTCGGCCTTGGGGCTCCGTTTTCCGGTGAAGCAATTGCCTGTTCCCAGCAGCTGATACCTCCAGCCATATTTAATTCGTTTTCTGAATCCCAAGTTGCGAATTAAGTGTAACTTCTGTTCTTATTGTGAATTTTTTCTTTTTAGAACGATGTTGCCTGGGATGGAACTGCCATCGCAGTGAACTTTTTCATTGTAAAATGAAACGCACATCACATCTCCCCTAGGGAGGGCATGGTTTATATAAAGAATTGAAAAGCTGGTGGCAGTTGCCACATATTACCTACAAACAAGTTAGATGATAAAAGGCTTCTGTTGTGTACAAAAAGTCACATTGGTTCAGCTGTGTCCATGGCAGCCAAGTTATTGCGAGACAAACCATTCCATTACAGCTCCTAATTTTGCACCATAACAACGGGAGTAGGGGACCTTTTTCAGCCCAGGGGCCACATTACCTTCTGTGCCATGTTCCAGGGGCCACGTGCTAGTATGACAGAAGTGAGGTGGTAGTAAATCACATCCTCCAAGTTGGAGTTAACTCTTTATTAGCAAGAACACCATCTGCACAGACCTGGCGTAGCGTCAAGCCTAATGAACACAGCAGTTCATCCCTAGTAGGTCTTGCCCCATGGTTCAGTTGCCAAGGTCCAGTATATCTGAAGGAGCGTCTCCTCCCCCATCGTTCTGCCCGGACACTGAGGTCCAGCTCTGAGGGCCTTCTGGCGGTTCCCTCACTGCGAGAGGCCAAGTTACAGGGAACCAGGCAGAGGGCCTTCTCGGTAGTGGCACCCGCCCTGTGGAACGCCCTCCCATCAGATGTCAAAGCGATAAACATCTACCTGACATTCAGAAGACATCTGAAGGCAGCCCTGTTCAGGGAAGTTTTTAATATGTGACATTTTAGTGTATCTTTCATCTTTGTTGGAAGCCGCCCAGAGTGGCTGGGGAAACCCAGCCAGATGGGCGGGGTACAAATAATAAATAATAATAATACTAATAATTATTATTATTATTATTATTATTATTATTATTAGACTGAAAGTTCCCGTCTCCCCACAGCCATCTAAGTTCCTTCCTCTCTAGGGCTTTCTGAAGCAATTGAATACTGTGCCCGAGTGAAGCCAACCTCTCCTCTGCCCTTTTCATGTCTCTTCTGGTTCTGGGAGACCCATAGGGAGGTGAGATGGTCACAGCAGGATGTGGAGACACCTGTGACTCGTCATTAAGCCCTGTCACCTCTTCAGCTTCTGACACCGGCTTCTCCCAGTCTTCTCCCTCTGACCATTCATCATTGTCCCAACACCACTCCCTGGGCTCTGAGCCTTCTTCTCTTGGGAATCCCCCTGCTTGGGGGGGGGGGGAATTCCTCCACATCGAACCAGTCCATGACATAGTGGTGGGAGGGGCCAAAGGCAAAAGTGGGCGGAGCAGCAAATGTAAATTTCACTTTTGTAGAGTTGGTTATTTTCTACAGATGCTAACACACCGCTCTCTGTCCTCCTCCCAGACAAGCACATTATCAAAGCTCAGCCACAAATTCCAGCCAGGCAGAAGCATTCATGGAGGAGTGACCTAGAGAAATTCCTACTGACCAGACTGTGCTGGTCCCGGGGGTAGATTGAGAGACGAGGTCCTAGCCCAGTCAGATGTTGAAGGAGCAATATGGAGGCAGTCCAAAAAAGCTGGGGCAGGTTTCAGGCAGGTATTCGCAACCAACAATGTTGCTTCTGCAACTTGGGACTGGGGCTGGCTGGCTTTTATCTGCCCCGAGGCGTAGTGCGGCCACAATCCTCTGGTGACTCGCCTCTCCTGGCCTGGAGGCGAACACGCCTCCTGTGGGAACTTAGTTCCCTCTGCCTCTCTGCCCTGAGCCTCTGCAGCTCAGGAGAGGCTGGAGGGTTACTGGACCCAGAGGCAACCTCAGCTTCCTCTGACAGGGCTGAGAGTGGAGTACCTGTAGGCAATGGGTCCTCCATCACTTCAGGAGCCAGAGCGGACTCAGCTGGTGCCTGCACCTGAGGATCCAGCACAGGTAAGGACCCTTCAGGCTCATGCCCCAGCCCCGGCTTAGCTGGTTCTGGAGGCGGGGAATCCTGTGCAGGCTGGGATTCCTCAGGTTCAGCATCCGACTCCGAATCCCAGGCCATCACACAGACAGAGAAACCTGGAGGGCTATATTTGGGCCATGGTCCCCCACTCTTACATAACAGCTACTTGGAATCAGGTAGTGGAGATCCCTCCTGGGAAGAGCTCACCAAACCACCCTCTTGGACAGGTGTGGTGTGATGGTCACCCCTGGACACCAGTGGGACCTCCCAGATGCGATGGCAACATGATTGTGGTTACTGGTTTCCAATCTTAGAGCTCTTCACTGCCCAAACAACTTTAGGATGTCTTAGAGATCTCCCTCCATTTGACCAAGCAAGCTTTAAGAACAAGTGTGGGGCCTTCAGGTGTTGCTGAATTCCCATGAGCCCCAGCAGGCACAACCGATGTCCAGGAAGGATAGGATTTGAGGTTCAGCAATACAGAGGACCAAAGGTTCCTCCTTTGCTTTAGGATCTGGCTGTTGGTGCTTCTCAGAGTTGATGTGAAGTGAGCTTATTGAAGCCAAAGCAGGTTCTCCTACACAAGGGTTATTTATAGAGACCTGTGGGTGGGATTTGTTGTGTGTTTGCTGTAATACTCAGAAACTCTGTTTCGGTGGGTTGTTGTTTAAGGTTATGATGGGTTTTTCCTTCAAGTGTGTTATTAAAAAAATAGGAGAAAAGATTTGCAGGTCAGAGGAGCATTTATAGCTGGTACCTTCTCTCTCTCTTTCTTGACAGCAAACCCACGAGAGAGGTTGGCTGAGATTGGGTTAAGGCCACCTAGCGAGCTTCATAGCTGAACTAGGATCTGATCCCAGAGACACATCCACACCATACATTTAAAGCACTATGATAACACTTTAAACAGTCCTGGCGTTCCCCAAAGAATTCTGGGAGCTGTAGTTTGTTAAGGGTGCCAAAAGTTGCCAGGAGAACTCCAATCTCCTTCTACAGCTACAGCTACAGTTCCCAAAGTAGTTTAGCTGCCACTCCTGCTTCACAGGTGGGAATTGTAGTTCTGGGAAAGGGACAGGGTTTTCCTAACAGACCTCAGCACCCTTAACAAATGAGGGTTCCCAGTGTTATAAGAAAAACTGCTCCTTTTCACTTATGGGGTTAGTATAGAGTCCTTAAGTGGGTTCCCTATCGGTAGGAAAACATAACAGAGGCCAACCACAGTATATAGAAAAGCAAAGAGGCTAATAAGCCTGATCTTTATTAAAGGAACTGTTGTAACAGGGTCACAACCTATCACACACAGGAGGGAGGAGAACCCTGAATAATGGTGCACAAGCCCTTATATAGACTTTTGAAACTGCCCACCCTGTAGCCCAAGACCACCCCCCAAAACATCATACATACATCACAGAAAGAGGCAGTCTACAGCAGAAATCCTGTCCGCCAGGATACCTCATAATGTTCACTGATTGCATTACCTGGGCAGCCTGACCATTCTTTTGTGGTGGTTAATACTTTAATTCCTGAATCCAGGTCATAGGTTCACCCTATTCATGTACAAATACACCCTTAAGACAGGATTTGTAAGCAAAAAGACAATGGGAAGGCTTTCCCCATTTGCCTCCCTTGCTGCAGAGGTGTATTTGAGGTCATTGGGAGGGTCAAAATGGCTTCAGAATTGCTCTCCCATACTATTTCAGACACATGGTTCATATATTTAGATAGGTGTGCATTTATGAATATTTATTCTATATTTGAGACCTTGAAATTCTTATAACTCAAGCATGAAGGCATGACTGATTAAATTGGTATCACAGCACTTTAAATGCAAGGTGTGAATGTGGTCCAGGTCTCCTCAAGTCCTGAGCTATACAGATGGTGTGGACTTCAAGTCACGCCATTCCTTTTCTGTTGACAGAACTGGCCCTACCATTAGGCATAGGGAAGCAACGGCATTGGGTGGCAGGTTCTGGGTTTGGTAGCTGCAGGAATCAAGTCCCCCGACTGTTCCTTCTGAGCCCCCTGACAGTGTGGCGAAACGTGATCCTGAATCGGCAGGCAGTGCCTTTATATGGCATGGCGAGGGAGACCAGAACGAGGCCTGAAGCCCAAGTCAGGTCTGCATTAGTGACTCTTGTTAGGGCTGTTCTATAGTCACTTTCAAGCAATAAAAGAGTTACGGTTAATCTCTGGCAGTCTCTGGCTTTCATTAAACATGGTGTCAGACGTTAGGACCACTCGGTAGAGGATCCAGTGAGGAGGAAAGACTCTCGTGCAGTTCAAGGAACAAGGCCTAAAATGGCAAAATTCTCCTCACCAGAGGCTTTTGATCTTAGGAGTCCCCCCTGGGTGGGCAGATGAGAAGCAGCAATTCTCTCATTGTGGAATTGCCACAAAACTGAATCCAGAAGGAGGAGGATTCCAGATACGCTCCCTAAATAGGGTCATGGGCCGGGAAGCCGAAGAGATATTTAAATCGTTTGCATTGGCTGCTCAAGGGGACAAGAATAATGGCAGGCTTGGCACCCCCTAAACTAAGCTTGCTGCCCTCAGGTGTGGCGAAGGATGCTGTCCTAGCTCCAGTTTAGCAGTCAGATGCAACCATCAGCCCATTTGGCCATAGTATGTGAAATGGGGTGGTGCCATCTTGTCCTCAGCCTCAGGAAGCAAAATGGCTGACCTTTGGTCATGCCGGTTGAGGCTGATGGGAGGTGTAGGCCTAAATCACACCATGTTTTTGGGGGGTTTGTTTTTTTAATTTTATTTATTTATTAAAATTCTTATGTTACATTGGTAAACATTATCATATTGCATCACAAGGCTTATTATACTATAATTTTCAGCATGTATAGAAAGTTTATATACTAAAAGAAAAGAAAGAAAACACAAGGGCAAAAATCTATTTCAAAATCATATATATACCAACACTTTGGACTTCCTGTCTATCCCATTGTATATTTTTTCAAATGAATGTACTCTTATTATTGTATATTTCCTTACATTTTATCTAATACATTCCTATATCAATATGTACCCTTGGTCTTATTTCTCAACTCAGTCTCTCTCCAACGTCAATCGAATGCTAGCATAGATAGCGAACCTTTACTGTATTTTTGAGCATATATCTTATATCTATCCCACTTTTCCATAATTTTTTGTTTTGAATTGCGTGTTGAGTTCCACAGTACCACCCCCCAAATAAATCCACACTTCACACATCAATTTTTGTTTAAGGTTTTTGGCATAATTTTGGCCACAACTTTATTCAAAATACAAAAAATTGTGAGTGGTTGCTTAGGCATTGGTTCTGACTATCTGTCCTGGCCCTCAAGGACAGAGCTGGCCCTTCCGGACTCCACCGGAAGCCAGCGTGGGAAACAAGTATTGGATGAGAAGGGAGGCCGGGAAACAGACCCTCACTTCTCACCCTCATGTTCCGGTGGGGCTTGCACGGCCCAAGTCCGGCTCCACGGACAAGGACGAAAAGAATGGCAAGCCCCTGGATTCCTTTAACGGAATTCCCTTTCCGCATCATTTGGAGGGATAGGCACTTATCCCTCCAAGCACCAATTAACCAATGCCTAACCGCCAACCTTACAAGTTGTGACGATTTGCTACGCAGTAGGCAAAAACCAAATGGCACCAGCCAATCAGCCAGATGGCAAAATTCCTACCAGGCCCCCGCTCAAAGGCGAACGACCCCATGACAGGCATAGCAAGGTCAAGTGATCAACTTAAATAAAAAACCCCCCTATTAAAGGGAGGGAGGGCGGGTGATCCGATGCAAAACGGCCAAGAGGACGTCCCCTCGTCCGTCCCTTCTATTTATAACTTCTAACTCCTCCTCCAAATTGGAAACAATCAAATTTCCCCAGCAACCCAATTAACCCTAAAAGGCTAGGGTTGCAGATCAATTTGCCTAGTCATGGCAGGGCGGCCTGTTCCCCAACCGCAACACGTGCTCTCTGTTAGGGAGAACACGCTTTGCCTCTCAGGCCGTTTGTTAACTGCACCATTTTATCAAATTCTTGTAGCTTGTTGTGCCAATCCGTTATTGTCGGGACTTCTTCTTCCTTCCACCCCTGTGCCACCAAAGTCCGAGCTGCAGCCATTGCATATAAAAATACCATAAATCACACCATATGTTTAAAGCACTGTGGTACCACTCATGTTCATTTCCATGTTAATTGCTTCTGAGGGGAAAAAATATGTCCTCAAGTAACATGGAAATGAGTGCTTAAACCTGCACAATATCAGACCCTCCAAATGTCTCTATTTTCTAGGGACAGTCCCGGATTTACAGAAACTGTCCTGGTTTCTGATTTGATCCTGAAATCTCCCACTTTCCCCTAGGACGTCCCTATTTTCAGCAGAGAACTGTTGGAGGGTATGGAGTCATGCAACCCCCTAGCCAAAGTAATAAGTAACTATATAAATTTTAGAAGACATCTGAAGGCAGCCCTATATAGGGAAGTTTTTTAATGTTTTGGTGTTTTATTATGCTTTTATTTACTGTATTTTTTGCTCCATAAGACGCACCTTTCCCTCTTAAAATCTAAAGGGAAATGTCTGTGCATCTTATGGAGGGAATGCGTGGTCCCTGGGGCTGGGGGGGGGACCCGGGCTTCCCCCACTGCCAGCCCCAAAGAGCAGGCTGAAAGGAACCCGAAGCCTCCGGAGCACGGCAGGAACTCCACTGCGCTCCGGAGGCTTTGGGTTGCCTTCACTGAAGCCTGGAGATTGAGAGGGGTCGGTGCGCACCGACCCCACTCACTCTCCACGCTTCCAAGGTAGCCGCCTGAAGCCTCCAGAGCACAGCGAGAACTCCCACTGCGCTCCGGAGGCTTTGGGTTGCCTTCACTGAAGGCGACTGAACTCACCTTGTTTTAGAGGGGGAGAAGAAGGGGGGGAAATTCTCCCCCTCTCTGTGCAGCGCCCCTTCAGCGAAGCAGCAGGAGAAATGGAATGGGCTCCATTTCTCCTGCCACTTCTCTGAAGGGGCGCTGCCCAGAGAGGAGGATAATTTTTTCTTCTTCTTCTCCCCCTCTAAAACAAGGTGCGTCCTATGGTCGGGTGCGTCCTATAGGGCAAAAAATACGGTATGTTGGAAACCGCCTAGAGTGCCTGGGCCAAACCAGTCAGATGTGCGGGGTATGAATAATAAAATTATTGTTGTTATGGAATAGACATTGGAGGAATGTTGGAGTGTGTGGTGTATTCCACTACAGTTTCAGAAGTGGCTTTTCCATTCTGTGAAAACTCAGATAGAATGTGGAAGACAACAATTGAGGAAATGTTATGAAAACAGAATAAACTGTAATGTGTGAATGCAACCCTAGTACGTGATGTTCCCGTAACATGTATAATATTGGGGAAGTGGGGTGGGGTGGTTATGAAGGGATGGAATATTTTGCTACTTGTCATCTCCCCCACCACAACAACAACCATTCCATTTGTTCCCTCGCCGGCTATCAAACTTCCAGCATTATCAGAACAGCCACACGAATCCTGTTCTAGGTTTAAGATATTTGCTCTTGGTAAAGTTCACCAGAGTTCTTTTTCCAGCTCTAAGCTCTTGGAGTTTATTTGTCTCTGGTGCCTTGTAAGTGGATTAATAGCAGTGTTGGATGGAACCAGCGATGCGATGGCCGGCCAACATGCGCTGTGGCTGATAAGCATAACTTAGAGAACGGGTTTCGCGCGTACCCTATGAATGGAATATTTAAACCTAAAAAGGTAACCAGAAGCAACTGTCTGTCTGCACGAGGCAGTTTTGCTTTAATGATCCTCATGAGCCTGAGAGGATTATTGCTGAAGGCCAAACTCCTTTCCATTTAAATCAAAGCCTTCTATAAAGAGGAGAGACTTCTGTGGAGGGGGGAATCAATAGATGCGAATAACACAGCCCTGGAGTAAATAGACTCATTGGCTGCAATTGACGTCCTGTCAATTTTTGTTCTCAATAAGCAAAAATTGAACCCCAAGGCAAGCTTGGATTTTCGGGGAAATTGGGGAAGGGGGAGGAGTTTGTGTTGTATGGTAAACCTACATGACCGCCCATCTTGGAATGATCTGAAACACAACTGCCTATTGAAATGTTTTTGATACCGTTCTCCAGCCAAAAGATGAGTACAAAACCATGTATATTAGCGGAAACTGGGTAGAGACATGCCTCCGTTAGTAAAAATAGGATATAGAAAGGCATTGTATTCGGGGAAATGGCTTGCAAGAATTGATCTATTAGGAGAAATGTGCAGTGGTGTAGATTTTCATACAGACATTAAAACAAATTCACAAACAGGTGCAGAACTAGCTGAAGAAACTTAGAAAACTGAGGGAAATTGAAATGTTCAGACATCTACATTGCATCCCTGGTACGGACCCAGATTTCATATAAATAACTGCAAAACAGTGATTGGGGTAGAAGATCAACTGTAATTGTAAGTGGAAAACAACAAAGGGAGAGAGGATGCTTAACACACACACACACACACACACACACACACACACCACATCTCTGTAGACGCAAGACACACCAGCTGAGAAGTTAGGAAAGAACTTTATTGTCTCCCCAAGAAAGAACAGAACAGCAACAAGAAGCTCCTCACTCACCAAGCTACGGCTAAGTCCAGTGCCACCTAGTGGCTAAACTGTGTAATGACATTATCCACACAGGGTGCTGAGAGTTATTTGGAAATTCCCATTCTCCCTGGAGAGTTACAACTCACAGAGTCCCCTGGGAAGAGGGATTAAACTCTAGGAATGGCAGTTCTGTGAGACAAACCGAGATCTCCTAACAACTCTAGCACCCTTAACAAACAACAGTTCCCATAATTCTCTCGGGGAAACCGTGGCTGTTTAAAGTGGCATGATACTGCTTTAAATGTATAGTGGAGATCCTGAAAGCAAGTGTGCCCAACTTTCAATAAATTGGGGAACAGTATTATTTGGGGCATCAGCCAGTCCAGAGATGGGGAAGCTGTGGCCCCCCAGCTATTGCTGGGCTACAATTCCCATCCTTGCTTGCCATTGGTCATGCTAGCTGGGACTGATAGCAGTTGGAGTCTGCCAATATCTGAAGGTGCAAATCTTCCCCATCCCTGGACAGGAAGAGGGGACTCATTTTCTTGAGGCGACTTCATCACTTCTTGTGGAGCGTTCCTATGCCCTAACTCCCTAGCATTTTGAAATCACTGGAACAGTATATTCTCTGTTGCAATAATATCCCGTTCACTGTTTTAGGGGGATTTGATTTCCGCACACAGCAATTTGACAAGCTGTAGTTGCAGATGTCAATTTTCTCCCATTTAATACAATCTGTTTTATTGCTCTTGAAACAGTCAGCCTGGCTTTTGGCAACAGATTAAGCACACCCATTCCAGATCTAATTTTGCTCATCTCCAGATGACAGATTGTGAAATGGTGCGCACTCAGAAAGCCCATAGCATCCAGTCTTTTTGCATCGGGACAGCCTCTGTTAAATGCAAATCCAGGATCATAAAAGGATGCTACGCATTTTCTCTTTTTTCTTATCGTTGCGAAGTGAACAGAAGTTGGATTTGAAAGTCCCTTTAAGCCAGCTCTGTCATTCCCCAGCAAAACCTGGAATGCTATTGGGTCTAATCCTTCTGAGGTTGAATTTGCCAAGAAGGAAAGCTGACCACAAGTTTATGATCGGCAAGTTTGGAATGTGTGCTGTATCTCAAAAGGGCAGAGAGTAAGGTTTGTTTGTTAGTTTATTGAACACATTTATACCCTGCCTTTCTCCCGAATTAGGGATTCAAGCTGGCTTACAACATTTAAAAACATTAAAAAATACAAAGTAATTAAA
Organism: Podarcis melisellensis; assembly: GCF_964234715.1. Classification (NCBI taxonomy): domain Eukaryota; kingdom Metazoa; phylum Chordata; class Lepidosauria; order Squamata; family Lacertidae; genus Podarcis; species Podarcis melisellensis. The sequence continues at coordinate 7,095,422 of NC_138546.1, read as the reverse complement.
AGGAAGCTTAAAACAGCAATCAAAATACATCAAAACACATGTAGAACTAGCAATTCAAGTACAGTTTGCCCGGACAGCAGCCCAGTGATCACCATCATATGCAACTGTCTGATTGATTGATTGATTAATTGATTGTGTGACTACAGTACATTGTTTATTGCTTTCATTTTATGGATCAATGGTCTCGTTAGATAGTAAAATTCATGTTAAATTGCTGTTTTCAGGGTTGATTTTTAAAGTCTGGAACGGATTAATCCATTTTGCCTTACTTTCTATGGGAAAGCGTGCCTTGGTTTTGGAGCGCTTTGGTTTTGGAACGGACTTCTGGAACAGTTTACGTTTGAGAACCAAGGTAGCTCTGTACACGGCTGCCTTCTGATGTCTTCTAAAGGTCGTATAGTTACTTATGTCCTTAGCTCGGGGGTCACATAACTCCATACCCTCCAACATTTCTCCAATGAAAATAGGGACATCCTAAGGGAAAGTTTCAAATCAGAAACTGGGGTGACTTCTGTAAATATAAGACTGTCCCTGGAAAACAGGGATACTTGCGGAGTCTGAGCTCCCACCAAGTTCACTTAGAACCCGGGCATTCTGGCTATGGAAATGGTGGGTGTGGTACACAGCAGTGGGATGGGCAGCCGGGGCAGCAGGAGACAGCCATTCCCGTTTTCCCTCAGGACAGGCCACTCCTGAAAATAGAGCAACACCAGGCTTTGTGGGAGTCCCTATTCTACTGGTGGTGGTGGTGTTGACAGTGGTGTTGAAGTGCCGTATCTGCACAGGTGCACGGTGTGATTTGGCACTGGTGCACATGCGCAAAGCATGATTTAGTGCTTCTGCGCATGCGCAAGCGGTGAAACCTGGAAGTAACCCTTTCCGGTACTTCCGGGTCACCGCAGGACGCAATCTGAAAAAAATGTATCATGAAGTAAACATAACATGAGATATGACTGTATTGATGTGTGCAGGTTTGATCAACCCAAACTCATGAAGTTAAGTAGAGAGCCAGAGCCTTTTTTACTTTTAAGCTCTGTTAAAAAGTGAAGAGATCGGTGGTCTCCCGGGATCTGTTGATGCTCGTTTGTGTGTTAAATCCTACACTTGTTTTCCCCAATCCAAGACATGTGGTTTGTTTTCCAAAGTGCCCCTTGTTCCAGCTGTCCCTGCCTGGTGTTCATGTCCTGTGTGCCACTGTGTGTTAGAAGCCTCTGTTTCTTCAGAAACTTTTGCACGGCTGCTGTTTTGGTTTTTGGTTTTTTTAAAAATGAAATCCAGCCTGCTGGATCACATTTCCTTCTTGTGAATAAGAGGGTGCTGAAATAAGAGCTCCCAATATCTTAAAACAGGGGCTGATGGAAGTTGCAGCCCAAAAGCATTTGGAGGGCAACGTTTTGGCAACCTGCTCTTAAAAAATTACTTCCCAGCTTCAGAAGAAGAAAGACTCAACTGGGAAGAATACTGCTAAATGGCAGACTGGGAAAGGGGTCGAAGAAGGAATGGGATAACTCTTAAGACTTCTGTCTCTGGCCCCTGGTATTATCCCCAGGCTACATCCCTGCCAGCCACAATATTTATCCCCATACCATTCCCCTCGGGATGCGGGTGGCGCTGTGGTCTAAACCACTGAGCCTCTTGGGCTTGCCACTCAGAAGGTCAGCGGTTTGGATCCCCATGACGGGGTGAGCTCTCGTTGCCCGATTGCAGCTCCTGTCAACCTAGCAGTTCGAAAGCACACTAGTGCAAGTAGATAAATAGGTACCACTGCGGCGGGAAGGTAAACGGCGTTTCCATGTGCTGCTCTGGTTTCGGTGTTCCGTTGCGCCAGAAGCTGCTTAGTCATGACCCAGAAAAACTGTCTGCAGACAAACGCCAGCTCCCTCGGCCTGTAAAGCGAGATGAGCGCCGCAACCCCAGAGTCGTCTGCAGCTGGGCTTAACTCTAAGGGTCCTTTACCTTTACCTTTACCTTTATTATTACCCTCACCAGCCTGCTCTGTACCCTCCTTTAGTGTTTTTGCCTGGCTGGAGTGTGTCCTTGTTTATGCTTCCTGCCTGCCCAGGGGGAGGATAGAGCGTCCTTTGACAGACAGCCACCAGCAAAGGAGAGCCCACTATCCCTTGATGTCATTGGTTCCAGAGTGAAACTGCTCATGCCATCAAGAGGTTTTCCCTACTGTTCAGCCAAAATATTTCCTTTTGTAACTTAAGCTCATTAGTGTTAAATCCTGCCTTCTGGGGGAAGAGAGGAAATGTCTTTGTCCTCTACTGTGTGACAGCCCTGCAGGTAGTTAATGAATGCAATCGCATCCAAACACCACCAGCACAGCCTCTGTCTTCTCTTCTCCAGACTAAACATACTGTACTCAGTTCCTGCCGCTTCAAAATCCCAATGCACAGTAAATGTTGGCTCTGACTTGGAATGCTCTCGACTTGCTGCCCTCTTCTTATTGGCTCTGATTTTAGCAGAAGTCAAAAATTGAATCGTACAAGCTGTCGGCTCAGTTCTGCCATATTCTAAAAGCCATTGCATGTCATCTTAGATGCCATTGCGTGTCATCTGTCAAATACTATTGCACCTCAACTACCGAAAATGACCAGGTTTTGATGGATATCACCATAAATTCAAATGCAGATCTCAAACATTTGCCGGCTATTTATCAAACATTTGGGAATGTTTTCAAAGGCGGGCGTGCTTCAGTGTTGGCTATAATTCCCACAAGCGTTTAGCGTCATGGGAGTGACTTGTGGACTCAATCCAAGGCCTATCCGAATAGTTGATTTCCTAGTCTGGTTCTGGTTTGATAGAAACCAGATCTTAACAAGGCTGAAAATAAGGATTCTTTGCAACCTTTGGGAGCCATTTCCTCTGCTGTTTAATCCTGTAAACGTTTACCACTGCCGTGATCATAAATTACATTTGGCTGGGCAGAAACAGCCACATTGGGGCAAGTAACAGAGATGGGCCACCATATACATTTGCGATCATTAAGTCCGATGTGGCAAGCAGGGTTTTTTTGCATGGGGTGTGTGTGTGTGTGTGTGTGTGTGTGTGTGTGTGTGTGTGGAGTTGAAATGTATATTTAATGTACCGTTTACAGCATTTATCCATACAAAATGTGACTTCTGTTTACACTGGTGTTCATTTAACTGTCTCTTATCAAAACACACCGAGATCTGTAAGGCACAGGATGGAATTCCTCCCGGCGCATGGATGAAAGGATGTGCATGTTGTAGCCGCTCAGAGGTGCGCAACTCAACCACCACAGTCCCATAAATAGTCTTGCTTCTATCAGCCTGACAATTTCCTTGCCTCTTCCACCTCCTCTCCCCGCCCCCCATTTTCATTCTTCGAAGAGGCTGCACACAAGCTCTCTGAAACATTGTTTTCATTGCTTTGATTCCTGCCTCTTTTGCAGCCACTCTTTCTTGGCATCTAAAAACCATTTTATGATATGGAGGGACATTGCACAGAATGGATAAGCTACCAACAGTACAAAGTCTCACAAGGCTCTGTAAGAGAGGAATAAGAACAGCAAGCTTCTTTAACAGCACAGGGACACTAAAACCATCCCGTTGTGCCTTCCATTATTTCTCAAAGTTACGGAATGTTCCAGAAAGATTTTTAGTTTTTTGGGAGTTGGGGTGATTGCTATAACATCCTAAGCCCAACAAGACTGGTCCAAAGAGTCAAGGACTATTCTCCAGCTGTTTCACAACCCCTTGAAACCTGCTGTGGTTTTTTTGGCATATTTTGGGAGGTGAGGTAAAGTTCCTTTCAAAATCTGTCAAGAACTGAAGTGGCCGCCATTTTGTTTTCCTCAGTTGAGCCTGTCAATTTTGTCCAGTATTCAGTTCCTCACATTTCCGCATCAGTTTTCAATTTATTCATTTGTTGTTGTTGTTGTTTAAAAAAACCCTCATGAAAATTGATCAGCTAATTTCTCCTAATATATACATTTGTCCTCCAATTGGTAGGCTTTGTTCTGTGCTGGACACACACTGATTCCCAACATACACAGAATACCCCCTACCTAGAGACCGATATCTTTCCGCCCCCCACTCTGACAGAGTTGCTGTATGGCACAGCATGGACACGACTTCCTTCCTGGGGGGCATTTCCCTCCAAGCTTGCTTCCGTAAAAGGAATGCTAAATAGTGGCCTGGTGTTGACTTTTTCTGGAAAGAAAGCCAGTGTTTTAAGAACTGGGGCTGGGTTGGCACAGTTAAACAGGAACAGGAGAACCCACAAAAATATTTCTCTGCTTCTAAGTCTGGGAACAGGGGGCAAGCAAAAGGGAGTCCTTCAACCTAGCACATCTTTTTTTTTTAATATAAATTTTTATTAACTTTTCAACATATCATTTTCAACAGTAATTAAACATACTTTCATATCTTATACCATTTTTTCTACTTCCATCAATCACATCTGAAAAATTTCCAATCTAATCACTTAATATACATTTCTTACTTCCCTATCGCATTTAAATCTCATAACTAATACCTCTATTCTTTCTGTACTTTGCAATGTTTCAGATATTTTTCCTTACAAAACTTCTTGTAGTCCTACTAGTGTAATTTGTTGATTACAGTTGCTCTTCAAATAGTTCATATATTTCTTCCAGTCTTCTGTGAATCTCTGGTCCCGCAGGTTTCGAATCCTTCCTGTCATTTTATCTAATTCTGCCTAGTCCATTAATTTTGTCTGCCATTCTTCTTTCATCGGTATTTCTTCTTGCTTCCATTTCTGCGCTAACAATACTCTTGCCGCTGTTGTTGCATATAAAAACAATTTAACACCTTGCCTATTAATATCCTCACCTATAATACCAAGTAAAAATGCTTTTGGTTCAACATAGCACATCTATCTGGTTGTTCCATTGCAGGGAATCACCTCTCCATTGCTCTTGCTAACTCAAATTGTCTTTGTTCGCCTACATCCGAACAAGCATGGAATTCCACTCTTGGGTGGATAAACACCCCCTCTGGATTGTACAATCCAGGGCAGTGAGGCACTATTAGAGGATGTCAAACAACCAACTTTTACCTCCCTCGTGAAGCTGACAAAATTGCCAATTTCATGGATGAGAGTTCTCTTTGCTCCAGCGCATATGTAACACGCGGTCTCTCCACCTGGCTCTCTCTTCTGACACCATTATAGCAGGATACAGGTAGGTTCTCTATCCTACAGACCAGCCTTCCAGCAACCCTAGTGCCTTCCAGAGGTTTGGGACTCCCAGCATCCCTCAACCGTGTTGGCCATGCTGCCAGAGGCTGATGGGAAATGGAGTTCAGCAACATCACCTGGAGGGTCCCGGGTTGGAGAAGACTCTGTGAAGATGCAGGAATGAGCTTTCACTTCTAAAGTTGAGGAGATCTTTCTACACCAGCATGGCCATTATGACCTTTTCACTACCAATGTGAGCTGGTGATGTCTAAAGGTGATGTCTAAAGAACCCCTGACAGTTAAGTCCAGTCTCAGATAACTCTAGGGTTGGTGTGTTCATCTCGCTTTACAGACCGAGGGAGCCAGCGTTTGTCCACAGACAGTCTTTCTGGGTCATGTGGCCAGCATGACTAAGCTGCTTCTGGTGCAACGTAACACCAATAACAGAGCAGCGCATGGAAATGCCGTTTAGCTTCCCACCGCAGTGGTACCTACCATATTTTCCGCTCTATAAGATGCACTTTTTTCCTCCTAAAAAGTAAGGAGAAATGTATGTGCGTCTTATGGAGCGAATGCAAGCTGCGCAGCTATCCCAGAAGCCAGAACAGTTAGCGTGAGCACTGCGCAGCGCTCCCTCTTGCTATTTTAGCTTCTGGTTTAGCCCCTCTGTCCCTTCCCCCACCTCCCACAAAAGCCCCCAAAAGCTGCACTCACTTTAAAGAGACGTGTGGAACATGTGTGTGGCTCTTGGGGGCTTTTCCCTCCTCGGGGAAAAGCCTACAAGCGCCACACACACACACACTCCACACGGCTCGTGAAAGGGAGCGCTGAGCAGAGCCTGGGATGCATACAGGCTCTGCTCAGCACTCTCTTTAAAGATTTTTTCCCCCTTGTATTCCCCCTCTAAAAACTAGGTGTGTCTTATGGTCAGGTGCGTCTTATGGAGCGAAAAAATACGGTATTTATCTACTTGCTTTCGAACTGCTAGGTTGGCAGGAGCTGGGACAGAGCAACTCCGTGGCGGGGATTCAAACCACCAATCTTCTGATCGGCAAGCCCAAGAGGCTCAGTGGTTTAGACCACAGCGCCACCCGCGTTCTCGTGCCACCTGCAAAACACAGGTTCTGTTTCTGATATTTGTCAGTTTTTTATGGAATCTCTGTGTTAACACTGGTCTACCAATAAGGGGGTGGCTTTGGCCTACAATACTTGCATACATACCAGAAACAGAAGACCCAAATTTTTCTGAATTAATTTAAAGTGAAGCAGTATTTCTCCCCGCCACCCGTCTTCCTTGATAGTCTGGGTTTTTCTTCCTTTTTCTTTTGCATATTAAGAAGTTCACATTTCTTAGACTCTCATCCTCTCTGGAGATGTCAGAGTAGAAATAGACTAAGCCCCCTCCCCTGCTTTGTTTAAGCTGGTACAATGTGCTTATCCCTCTGAAATCCCATTGACCCTCTTGAGTCTTGAATAATTTTCCTGTTCCGTTAGGAGATGCTCACAAACGGTCATTTGCTGACTTCCGCTTTGCACATCTCTCTCTCTCCCTCTCCCTCCAACCACACAGCCTGTATAGTGAAAGATCAGATGGGGAAATCAATTGTATTGACACAAAGCAAAGGGTAAAAAGATGGAAGATGGTGGCTATTTAATTTGCAGCTCTGTTGCCATGTAATGAATCGTCACTGCAATGAAAACTCACAACTGTCAAGTTCTTTTCTCCTGCTCTCCCAAAACCCAAACAAACAAGGACCTACTGTATTTTCCACTCTTTTTGGAGGAGGAAAACAAGAAAAAAATATTCTGAATCTCAGAAGCCAGAACAGCAAGAGGGATCGCTGCGGAGTGAAAGCAGCAATCCCTCTTGCTGTTCTGGCTTCTGGGATAGCTGCGCAGCCTGCATTCTCTCCATAAGACGCACACACATTTCCCCTTACTTTTTAGGAGGGAAAAAGTGAGTCTTATAGAGCAAAAAATACGGTATCTTATAATACGCAGGTGCTCTGGTTTCCTCAGGAAGGAAGAAGATTCAGACACCGACAAGCTCAATAAAGCCTGACAATTAAACATTAAAACACGTTAAAAACCAAATGGCCCTATAATTGCTGTATAAAACTATGCAGGGAGAGAGGACGGTGTAAACCTTCTCTTCCTGACTCAGAAACCTAGAATTTGGAGCAGGGTGGATAAAAAACAACAATTTTTTTAAAAAAATAAAAATAAATCAGGGTGTTTTTTTAATTTAAAATGGATTTTTAAAATAAAATGCTTTCGGAGGAAAAATCTTTCTAAAGATAGTTTTCTGTTTAAGTTATGTTATAGTCCAAAGGCTATTCATCAGGAAATAAGGATTTGTTTAAAGTTTTTTATGTGTGCTAAAACTCAGTCTAAGTTCTTTTAAAAAATAATAATCATTTAACCATATTGGTTAACAAACATGGATACGTATGCTATAATGTTATTGTTTTAGCTAAGTAAATTGTTTAAATTGTTATTAAGGAAATGATTGTTTTTCTCCTTCCAATAAAGTACAGCAGAAAAGTTGTACAAATATAAACAATAATTTCGTAATTATCTGTCTATGTAACTCTGATAGTATAACCAAATCGGTAATTTTTGATATAAGTGTAAAAACTACTTTGAACATTTATTATTCCAGAAATGAAACCTTCCTCTAGCTGTAAATATTAAGAGGATGCCAGCAAGGTTGATCCTTTCAGTAAAAAATGATTTAAATAAAGTCTTACTGACTAGTGATTTAAATCAAACCCACTCTGATTTGGAGACATCAATGAAAGTGCATGTTGGAAGATTTGGGACATATCAAAGGAAAGACTTTTTCATGCAGCACATAGTTAAACCATAGAACTCATTGCCACAGGAAGCAGTTATGGCCAGCCACTTGGATGGCCTTAAAAGAGAATTGGGCAAATTCACAGAGGAGAAGACTAGCCATGGTGGCTATATTCTAGCTCCACTGTTGGAAACAGTAATCCTTTGAATGTCAGTTGCTTGGGGAAGCAAGTGTAGAGGATACTACTGCACTCAGGTCTTTCTTGAGAACTTCTTGTAGGCATCTGGTTGACCATTGTAAGAACAAAAAAAGAGTACTGCTGGATCAGGCCCATGGCTCACCTGGTTCATCTTCCTGTTTTCACAATGGGCAACCTGCGGGAAACTGGCAAGCAGGACCTAAGCACAAGAGTATTCTCTGCACCTGTGGCTTCCAACAACTGTTGGAAGTATATCTGAAGGTGTGTCTCCACCCACATCGTTCTACCCGGACACTGAGGTCCAGCGCCAGGGGCCTTCTGGCGGTTCCCTCCCTGCGAGAAGTGAGGTTACAGAGAACCAGGCAGAGGGCCTTCTCGTTGGTGGTGCCTGCACTGTGGAAAACCCTCCCATCTGATGTCAAGGAGATAAACAACTATCTGACTTTGAGAAGACATCTGAAGGCAGCCCTGTTTAGGGGAGTTTTTGACATTTGGTGTTTTATTGTGTTTTTAATATTCTGTTGGGAGCCGTTCAGAGTGGCTGGGGGACCTCAGCCAGATGGGTGGGGTATAAATAAATTATTATTATTATTAATCAGAACCATGACAGCCTCTGACCATGGTGATAACAGGATGCTGGAGTAGAAGGACCATTGATCTCATTGATCCCACATTCTCTTCTTATGTTCTTACATAGCAAGAGGCCAACGGGCAGTGCCACCCACTGGACTGGTGGTAAGTAACAAGACAGGCAGGTGGGCTGAATTCTCTCAGGGATTCTTTAGCTGAGATCTCTGCATTACAAGGTTTGGGACTAAATGACCCATTGGGTCATCCCTTCCAACTCTGACAATTTTATGATTTTAGGAATTTGGTGGGGCAGTGCCCCATTTGCCCCATTGGACCAGCTGCCCCCTACCTGACAGGCCTCTGGAGTTGTCAAGCAAGGTCTCTAGGAACTGCGTCTTGGTTTTGCATCCAACTTTCCGTGCCCATTAAGGAGCAAAGCTGTTCCAGGCCATCTTCCTGAGCCTGGGTCTCCACTCCTCCCCTGTTCTCCTGGACCATCTCCTCCAGATCATTTATCTTGGAGAACTCAACTTATCTTCCTTGGAACGATGCCTGGCAGTTTCCTCCTTGTTTGTCAGTTGTCGTCTGAAGTTCCCAAGATGTTATCTTGCAAGGGCCATGTTGATGGTCCTCAGGATATCTGGGGGTCTCCATCTTCTGCCACAGGTCTGTGGACCCGTCCTGCTCTTCATTCCTGAGACCAGGTATGGACCAGAGTTAGGGGGCTGAGTCCTGTCAGCATACCCCTGGCAATTCTGCTTCCTGTGCTCTGAGACACTTTTCTAGTCTTACGCTGAACAGCTGGCCCTTGTACGGTCATAAGTCAAGCAACTCCCTGCTGAATCCTATTAATATCCTTCCTCAAGGCATATTTTTGGGTGAATAATGGGACTGTTTTCCTTGACCCGTTGCCCCTTTCTTGCACATTACATTTTGAAGAAATTTTATTTTTGAAAATTGGAGAAGGAGGCAAAGAGTCTCTCGTGTTGAGGGAGATGGGGAAATGAAGGCTAGACCAGACATCCAAAGAGGCCTGCAGAGGTTGCTAGCCCACAACATTTTTCAGTAGACCAAAGACTCACTTTCTGCATTTGTTTATTGAGGTACAGGCATTCCCACTTTCGTGGAGGTTAGGTTCTGGGCTCCTGCACACATAAGTGAAAATTGTGTAAGTGGGAAGCACCCTCGAAAAAGCCTCCAAACACCCCATTTTTCTTTCTCTCCAGATCTTTCTCCCACTTTCTCTGCACAAACAAGTCTCTTTTCAACTGGCGATGACGCTCTGGGGCTAACTGCAGGCTGGAGGGTGTGCAGAAATGCAGCTGTTGCTGCGCTTCCACATGTGTCAGCTGAGCAGCCTAAACAAACCATCGCGGCACCTCCAATCTCTTTGGAGCTTCCTCCACCCTCACTGAAGTCCTCCTCAGGCTCTGGGGGGGGGTGTCTCCTGATGAGCCACAAGTAATCTCCAGCTCCCTCCCACAATTTTCTGGTTTGAATCTATTTACAGTGGTAAAGGTAAAGGTAAAGGTACCCCTGCCCGTACGGGCCAGTCTTGACAGACTCTGGGGTTGTGCGCCCATCTCACTTAAGAGGCCAGGGGCCAGCGCTGTCCGGAGACACTTCCGGGTCACGTGGCCAGCGTGACATCGCTGCTCTGGCGAGCCAGAGCTGCACACGGAAACGCCGTTTACCTTCCCGCTGGTAAGCGGTCCCTATTTATCTACTTGCACCCGGAGGTGCTTTCGAACTGCTAGGTTGGCAGGCGCTGGGACCGAGCAGCGGGAGTGCACCCCGCCGCAGGGATTCGAACCGCCGACCTTTCGATCGGCAAGCCCTAGGCGCTGAGGCTTTAACCCACAGCGCCACCCGCGTCCCATTTACAGTGGTACCTCAGGTTAAGTACTTAATTCGTTCCGGAAGTCCGTTCTTAACCTGAAACTGTTCTTAACCTGAAGCACCACTTTAGCTAATGGGGCCTCCTGCTGCTGCCGCACCGCCGGAGCCCAATTTCTGTTCTCATCCTGAAGCAAAGTTCTTAACCCGAGGTACTATTTCTGGGTTAGCGGAGTCTGTAACCTGAAGCGTCTGTAACCTGAAGCATATGTAACCCGAGGTACCACTGTAGTTCCTGGTGCTGCACATATACACGGTTGCACACAACTCAATCGCTCCTGAGACAGTCCTGACTCAATCCTGACTCCTGAGACAGCTCAGATGTGAGTGGATGGCATAGAACAGGGGTCAGCAACCTAAGGCCCGTGGGCCACAAGTAGGGGCCGTTTAACTGGCCCATGGACCCCCGCTGCCGGTCGGCTCCTGTGCACCGCACTAAACCAGCATGGAGCAGAGCGGGGATCGCCTTCCGTGATGCCAGCCAGCTTCCCATTGGCTGCAGGAATTTCCTGCAGCCAATGGAAAGCTGTGCACACCTCCTCCACGGCGGAAGGAACGCCGTAAATAGCTATTGCGCATGCCTGTGCACACACACACTCCAGCCCGCTGTGGCGTCTGCGGGACTGTGAACCGGCCCAAGCCACAAAAACTTTGCTGACCCCTGGCATAGAATCATGCAAGCCAAATAACCAGTCTCAAGCGAAACTCTTAGTGCAACTTTTTGTTCTGCTTGCAGTTCATAAGCCCCTTTCAAAAGCCGGCCCCATGTGGAAGGTAGTGCTGTAATCTAGCCTGGATCTTATCCACCAGCGGTCACTGCTAGGGTTGGGCTCAGTTAATTAACTCCATCCCATTTCAGTCTCATTGGTACTTAATTGTGGGTACCGTTCCAATCTGGTCTTTTAACCCCTTGTGTGCCATTCTGTCCCATTGTACACATTTTAGCTGTTTTACTATATTGGCCTTCGCTCAAAATGCTCACAGGGAAATCTACAACGAAACATGCAATATTAAAACATCATAAGCAAGAACTTTAAAAAAAAGGAGTGGGAACCAATTATAGTATAATACATAAAACACTGTGGGTGGTATTCTGTGCTACTCCAACTCAGAGTAGACCCATAAAAAACAATAGGTGTAAGTTAGGTCCATGGATTTCAAGGAGTATACTCTGAATAATAGTTAATTGGCTATAACCCTTTATTTATTTAAAAGTAAAAATCCAACCAATTCTGTTTGTTTGTTTGTTTGTTTAATTTTATTTCTAAGTATTTTTCACCCACTCTTTGAGACATATTTTCTATTCCAGATCAGGGAGCAACTATGTGAGATAGATAGATATAGATATAGATATAGATATAGATATAGATATAGATATAGATATAGATATATAGATCAGGCTTTCTCAATCTCAACCCTCCAGATGTTTTCGGCCTACAACTCCAATGATTCCTAGCTAGCAGGACCAGTGGTCAGGGCTGATAAGAATTGTAGTCTCAAAACATCTGGATGGCTAAGTTTGAGGATTAGATAGATAGATAGATGATAGACAGATATTCTAGAATTGGAAGGTACCCCAGGGTCATCTAGTCCGACCCCCTATGATGCAGGAATCACAGCTAAAAAAAAAATCCCTAACAGATGACCATCCAACCTCTGTTTGGAGATAGACAGATAGATATGAAATCAGGGCATGTTATAATCCTATAATTCTGATTTTCTTTCTTTCTTTTTAACTGCGGTCAGCTGACCAGAATGCTGCGGCTGTCTTAAAACATCTGCACCTTTTGCAAAATGGGTATCCCTGGAACAGAGTACCACCTTCTTCCCTTCCTCAATGTATTTCCGTGACACTTAACTCCTGCCTCGTGGTGTGACATAGGCATGATTTCAGGTCATGCGCCTCTCTGAAATTCCGCAGCGTCACCTCTCAGAATCTGGCTTACCTGCGCGCAAGATGAAGTCTATGGCATAGGTTGTCATTTGTGTGCGATATATGTATAATCCCGGAATATTTTTCTTTTGACGCCCACGCGCGGAACGGAACGGTCAGGAAGGAAGAAGAGCGTGTGTGTGTGTGTGGTTGTCGGTGCGGGTGGCTGGGATGCGATAGAGAAATTATTAATGAGTTCAGAGAGGTTACTATGGCAACCTGTTGCTAATGAATCTCTGGGGTTTCCTTTTTACCTTGATGGAGCTCTTAAAAGCAGGCAACTCTCTGCCAACAAGTTTCCCAGTAATCGCGTTACCCTGGCAACGCCGGTCGCTAAAACCAAGCGGGGACCGCACGCTACACCCACATGCAGGCAGATGGAACTCCAGGTTATGCGATTTGACAGGGCGATCTCTCTTATCTGAGCTGGGGGTGGGGAGGTTGCACATGGAAGCGCCAGGTTATTTTCTTAAAACCCCCTGCCCCCGCTCCTTTTCCCCGTTTTAACAAACATCTCTCTTCCATGCACATTGATTCCCTTCCCATGCACATGTTGGGTTCCTTGTGGAGCCGGCCGTCGGAATCGTTTGTCAGGAACCATCTCTGGCACTGCAGGCACCCCTTGTTCTAGATTGGGGGGGGCACTTCAGGAGAAAGGGGGGGAGCAGAGATACAAACCGGGACCACCCACAGCAGCAAAGCAAATCTATTCAACGAATTCCAGTACAGTCATACCTCATGTTACGTTTGCTTCATGTTACATTTTTTCAGGTTGCGTCCTGCGGCGACCCAGAAGTACTGGAAAGGGTTACTTCCAGGTTTTGCCGCTCGCGCATGCGCACAAGCGCCAAATCGTCCTGCGTACCTGCGCAGATACGACGCTTCAGGTTGCGCTCTTTTCATGTTGCGAACGGGCCTCCAGAACAGACCCCGTTCGCAACCAGAGGTACCACTGTACAGCGGTACCTCGGTTTAAGAACAGCCCTGCTTACGAACTATTTGGTATTAGAACTCCGCAGAACCGGAAGTAGTGTCCCTGTTAGCGAAGTTTACCTCAGTCTACGAACGGAAGCCAACTGGTGGTAGGACACTGGCGGTGAGAGGCCTCATTGGGGAACGCGCGCCTCAGTTTAAGAAGGGCTTTGGTTTAAGAACAGACTTCCGGAACGGATTAAGTTCATAAACCAAGGGTACCACTGTAGGGCAAATGTCAGCAGGAAGAACCAGCTGCAGAAATATGAGATGGGGGGGCAGTTGGTTCCTTTATGCCAGCTGATCCTCTGGCCAGGAGGAGTCTGCTTAGAAGTTTCTGCCTGCCATAGCCTCCAACTTGAACAAAATATTGGGGGGGGGACTCCCGCCCACCCTCCTCTCCCCTCCCTGCATTTCCTCCACCATGCATAATTGCATACAGACCTCCCCCACCCCACCCCGTCCGCTTGCCTCTTACCCCTCACCTGTGCACAGTAAGTTTCTGCCCAGTCTCCCACCTCCAGTCCCCACCTGCCACCAGCTCACCTCTCCTACTGGTCTGCCTCTCCTACTGGTCTGCCTGCCTGCCTGCCCGTCTGCCTCTCCCTAACCATAACCAAGAGAGTGGATGGATGGTTCTTTATTTGTGTCAGCCATCGGCCATAGCAATAAAACGACAATACGATATACAAGGAATAGAAATAAAAAGTCAATTATATAAAATACGTTTGAGGGGTTTGAATCGATAGTCAAAGAGTGGATCTTATTCTGATTTCCCCAGCTAAAAAGCTTGCAACCTTTGCTGTCACCTGCTCATCTTGCTCTGCCAAGAGAAAGGACATTGTGGCAGTGACTGGGTGACCCAGAATGGATAATAAAAGAGGGGTGATTAAGTCCTTCGTCAAGTCTTTATAAAGAGTGCAAGCCAGAAGGGCATGTGCCACCAATTCAATACAGTGGTACCTCGCAAGACGAATGCCTCGTAAGACGAAAAACTCGCAAGACGAAAGAGTTTTTCGGTTTTTTTAGTTGCTTCGCAAGACGAATTTCCCTATGGGCTTGCTTTCCTTTTCCTTTTTCAATGCATTCCTATGGGAATCCGTGCTTCGCAAGACGAAAAATTCGCAAGACGAAAAAACTCGCAGAACGAATTAATTTCGTCTTGCGAGGTACCACTGTACTGCCATCTCCACAGGGACATAAGCATTCTTTGTGTGGACCTAGCCAAGAGAGGGAGGGACCAACTTGCAGAATATATTGGGGCCAGCCCCCCTAAATATTTTATTGGGGGGGTGAAGGGCCCAGGGCCCCATAGAGGTGGCACCCTGACGCACCTGCAAGTCTTTTCTCAGACCACCTGCCTTGGTTTTTGCAATGGCAAAAGGGCTGGCCTTGTGCCTTAGGCTCTTGGTTGAAGCTCTGAGGACCTCTTGCATCTGACAGGATTGTTCCAGAATGCTGGATTGCTAAGGAAGGGTAAAGAGAAGGGAAAGATTTAAGTGACTTTTTAAAAAATAAAATAAAAAATTGCAATTTTAATATTTCTTCTTTTCAACAAGGAATATCTCTAATGGATCTCTCTCTCTCTGATCCAATTAAAATTCAGAAGCTGCTCTGCAATGATGCCAAGGCCCCTACAATAAATGCCATTAAAAGCAATTTAATTAGGAAAACATTTTATTTCAGGCTTAGGAATACTGAGTGGATTTTCCCTCTCCGGTTGTCATACCAACCCAGCCTACTTTAATCTGTGACTTGCATTGATGATTTTGGGGGGTAAGGATCTCGACCTCTTGTGATAATAGTAGTTAAACACACACAGAGAGAGAGAGAGAGAGAGAGAGAGAGAAAGAGAGAGAGAGAGAGAGAGAGGTTGTCTTCTTGAGGTATTCCTCTGTGTGGGTTGAATAGGTAAGTGTTGGGAGCTGCCTGGCCTGCAATAGGCCACTTTCAGGTCTGTGCTGTGCTGCCCCTTGTGGCGACTGTTCAGTCCTGCAGGTTGAACAGCTGTTGGGGTTATGCTGTCCTCTAAGGCCAGGCATGGCCAAACTTGGCCCTCCAGCTGTTATGGGACTACAACTCCCATCATCCCTAGCTAACAGGACCAGTGGTCAGGGATGATGGGAACTGTAGTCCCAAAACAGCTGGAGCTCCAAGTTTGGTGATGCCTGTCTAAGGCCAATGTTAGCCAATAGATGTTGGGCTTCAACTCCCATGAGTCTAAGCCATCATGGCCAATGATCAGAGATGCTAGAAATTAGAGCCCCCAAGAACATTGCCCTAGGATGACTACCCTTCTGGGGTGACTCTGCCCAACTAGCCTTCTGTCAATCTAACCTTAGCCTGGTAGATTTCTTCTTTTTTAAAGCCAGAAGATAAGACTTGAGCTTCACTTGGACAACCATCATTTTGGTCATGTCTTCCAGATTGCTATGCTGTACCCATATTTGGTTCCAGACATTCACTCTGACTGTGCGGATAAAATATCGTGGACAGAATTCTACAGGATGTGTTGCCAGTGTGTGGAAATGGTATGGATCCAATGATTCCCAGCCATGCACCTTCAGATGGTAGAGATGTCAGGCACCATCCTGACACCCAGGCATCTTCACTTGGGTGCAAAATGCTCCTGGCGCCTGCCTAATTTCGAACACTGGTACCAAGGTGAAATTTGCATTTGCTGCTCCACTTACTTCTGTCTCTGGCCCCTCCCACTGCTGGAATGTGGCCCTTGGGAGGTTGCCCAGAAGGGAATGTGGCTGAAGCATGCCTATTGCCACTTAAGGTTATAGAACCCAGTTCCTCCTGCTGCTGCTGCTTCCACAGCCTGCCAGATTTTGAGGCTGCCTGTCGTCCAGCATCGTGATGGAAATTGTCTGTGAAAGCCCTGCGAAATCACAGCAGGGCAAGCCAAGACAGAGCTGGCTACAAGGTCCTTGTTCTTCTTACCCTACAATTACTTTTCGCCCCTTTTTGGTCCCCCCCCCCAGTTCTTGTCCTCTCTCTCTCTCTTTCATTCTCTCTCTCGTTCTCCCAGGATCGCAAGACCTTGAACTGTCTGCTTGAGTTAATTTGGTGGCGGGTGATTACATAAGGATGCCGCAAAGACAGTCAACGCAGAGGTTTCTCCTTGTGTGCTTTCTGCTGGTGGGATCAGTTCCTGAACAGACACAAAAGACACAGGGGATGATAGGCAGATAACTGCACAACACAAGGAATCTCTTTGACCACGACTTGAATAGGGAGGTCAGGTCAGACCAGTCCCTGACGGCATGGATTTCCGAATGCTCTAAGACATTGTGTTTGGTAGGGTTATGTCATCCAGAAGGGCCTTGCTGATCCAAATGTTGGCAGAGAGAAACAAGCAGAGAAAAGGAGATAAGGTATATCAGTGCTACAAGTCCTCATGGCTGCAGTGCTCAGAGGCGGTGTGGATCTGTGTATCAGTCATGAGGGATCATGAACGAGAGAGTTTTTGTGGGTATCTGGTTTGTCGTCCTGTTTTGTGCGCTCTGCAGCATCTCACAAGATTTTGGGAAGATCTGGGAAGATCTCACTGAAAACTGGCGCTGCTTCTCTGGAGGCGAGGGGGGACAAGATCTCACTGAAAACTGGTGCTGCTTCTCTGGAGGCGAGGGGGGACAGGGTACCTGTGGGGACACTGCCTGATGGTCTTCCACCACTTGAGGTGGCTGCCTCACCTTGCCTCATGGTCAGGTCAACACTGTGTCTCCCCCATGCCTAGACTGGGCTGGTTTCAATCAGAAGTCAGGCGTTTAGTGTTGCTGGTCCCAAACTGTGGTGTCCTCTTCTGTCAAGGCCCACAGAGGTAGAATATAATTGAGTATAGCATGGACAATATAATTGAGTATAGCATGGACAATTTTTGGGATTTTTCCCAGGGTGGACAACAGCTTCTGTCCAGTACAGTGCCATTATATGGTATGCCCAAAGCATATGCTTCTGTGCTGTGGAACACCACAACAGATGTCCATGGGTGCAAAGCACTTCTTGGCGAGGCGCTGAGGAGCCCAGCACTCAAACAGAGGTACAGCAGGCATCCTCTGTATCGAGTTCTATGCATCTTCTGAAGACTTCATTATGCCTCCAGGCCTATAAAGGTAAAGAGACCCCTGACTATTAGGTCCAGTCACGGACAACTCTGGGGTTGCGCCGCTCATTTCACTTTATTGGCCAAGGGAGCCGGCGTACAGCTTCCAAGTCATGTTGCCAGCATGACTAAGTCGCTTCTGGCGAACCAGAGCAGCGCACAGAAACGCCGTTTACCATCCCGCTGGAGTGGTACCTATTTATCTACTTGCATTTTGACGTGCTTTCAAACTGCTAGGTTGGCAGGAGCAGGGACCAAGCAATGGGAGCTCACCCCGTCGCGGGGATTCAAACCACCAATCTTCTGATCGGCAAGTCCTAGGCTCTGCGGTTTAACCCACAGCGCCACTCATGTCCCTCTGCAGGCCTATTCGACTCTTTATAAACTTTCTCAACTGGGCAGCCCTATTTTAATGATTATTTTGCACTGTTTTTGTGGGGTTTAAAAAATGTTTTGTTGTACTTTTCTATGTCTTGCTGTACACTGCCTTGATATTTTATGAGTTGGTGGTAGGGTTACAGACCCCCAGAAATCTCCAGGTGGCTGAAGGAGTATTTAAAAACAGATTAGTTTATTTAAAAGACTATGTGAGAAGATTCAGCTTGGCAGGAGCTGGCTACAAAAGATTGCATAAGACTCTCCTGGGGGGGGGGGTCTGGCCTCCTCTGTTTCCTCCTCCCCTCTCCCAATTAACTTCCATCTCCAGAGATGGGAGGGAGTGCAGAGGAAGAACCACCAGGCCTGACGCTGAGTTTGGGTTCTGAAATCGCAAGGTTAGAGATGCTCCTGACCTGACAACCATAGTTGGTGGTATAGAAATATTTCTCATAAGTAAGTTTGACATGAAATAAAAGGAAAGCTTCTTTAGTTTAGTGGCGCAAAAGCAATTTTTTTGCCAGAAGTAATTCTTCCCCTGCTTTAACAATACCGAAATTAAATTGCTTCCTTGTTCGACTGGAATAAAAATAAAATAAAAATCTATCTCCAGATATGGAAATTGCAAGAAGAAAAGTGCTGTAGAAGCTTACTTTCCCTTCCCTGTGAATGTCTTATGCTTCTAATCATTTAATTTCTCTTCTGATAGTGCCAAACCAGTGAAATTGGAGGGAGAAAGAGAGAAAAAAACCCTTTTAATTATTTGAAGGACTAATTTTAGTAATGTTCTTATAACAAATGGATCTTTAAAAACAACCTCCATGTCATCTCTCGAGAAATATTAATTGGGGAGGGGTCCTAGGTTGGTGAGAATTCACATAGAGAAGTGTCTTTGTGGTGCCTGAATTAATAGGCCCCACCTAGTGCTTTAAATTGGAACACTTTGTGAGGCAGTGGAGAGAAATGATTTAAGATTTGTGTTAATGGACGTGCTTTTCTGCCTCTCTCCAATTTGAACAAAAAAATATCCATTAGAACAGTTTATTTGCCTGTATTTAATATTCTCCTGCAGGGTTTACAAAGCTCATCTCTAGAGGCCTTACGCCACAATAGAAGATAACAGGAGAAAAATTGATTATATGTTAGAATCGTAGAATTGGAAGGGATCTTGAGGGTCATTTAGTTCAACCTTCTCCAGTGCAGGAATCTCAGCTGAAGCATCCATGACAGATGGCCATCCAACCTCTGCTCAGAAACCTCCAATGAAGGTCCACCACCTTTCGAGGGAGCCCATTCCACTGTCAGAAAGTTCTTCCAGATATCTGGTTGAAACCCCTTTCTTCTAATTTAAATCCATTGGTTCAGGTCCTACCCTCTGAAGAAGCAGGAAACAAGCTTGCTCCATCTTCCATGGACAGCCCTTCAGTTATTTCAAGATGGCTGTCCTTTCACCTCTCAGTCTCCTCTCACCCAGGCTAAACATACCCAACCCCCTTCAACCGTTCCTCATAAGGCTTGGTTTCCAGACCCTTGATCATCTTGGTGATGTGTGTGAAGGGATTTATTTTGTTTTACATGTAACCGTTGCTCCCTTTTCACGATAGTACTAGTGCTTTGGCTGGAAAAAGGAGTTCCATTGCCATCGCTATTTTTTTATTGACATTAGCTTCAATTCTTAGTTCTGAGTCGACAAGGAAATTATAATTAGGAGCCACCAACTTGGCTCCCACGGGTGCATTGACACTTTTGAGGTCTTTCCCTGGTGCCCGTGAAAGCCTCTCCCTCACCCAATTGCCGTATTTTTCCGTGTACAGTGGTGCCTCGCTAGACGAAAAGAATCCGTTCCGCGATTCTCTTCGTCTAGCTGTTTTTTCGTCTTGCGAAGCAAGCCCATTGACAGCTTAGCGGATTAGCGCTACAGCTGTCTAGCGGCTTCTAGTGATCAGCTGTTAAGCGGCTTATCAGCGGATCAGCTGATAAGCGGCTTAGCGGCTTAGGAAAAGGGAGGAAAAAGCGGAAAAAACCCGCGGGGGGGACGCAAGATTTTTTTGTCTTGCGAAGCAACCCCATAGGGAAATTCGTTTTGCGAAGCGCCTCCAAAACGGAAAACCCTTTCGTCTAGTGGGTTTTCCGTCTTGCGAGGCGTTCGTCTTGCGGGGCACCACTGTATAAGATGCCCCCTATTTGGGGGGACTAAAAATTAAGAGAACGCACTATGCACTATCTGTGTATAAGACGACCCCTTATTTTAAACTTCAAAAATTCAGGAAACAATATAGTCTTATACACGAAAAAATACAGTACTTTCCCTTTGGTTCTGATATGATGAGGCTGGATGCTTTTATTCCCTTGAAAACCAGATCGTGCTGAGGGAGAAAGTTGGAAGAGTGATGCACGTGCTTCTCATGCTTCAGGTTAACACTACTGGATCCAACTTTTGCCTAGATCCCTTGGGGAAGCAAAATGCCCATGGGCATTTCTTTCTGTCTTGTGGGAGGTGGTGATCTGTGTCAAGGGGAGAGAAGGGACCAGAGGAGGGAGAACCCACCTGATTTGCTCAAAAATCCAAGTGTGCCCACAGGCCTGAAAAGATTGGTGGCCCTCTAAGCCCCCATACCTGGTGGCCTTCTGGTCTCTCCCCAGACCACACCCCTCAGTGGCCCTGCTTTGCCCCCTCTTTGGGTGTTTTTGCCTTGCTAATAATGCCTCTTCTTGCCCCGTTGGAGGATAGAGAGGGATGTCACTTGGAAGAGGGAGCATGCTTGTTTTCTCCTGCTCTGGAGGATAGGAGTCAAGTGGGACTCAAGTTGCAACAAAGGAGATTCCTACTAAACATTGGGGGGGGGGACGGGACTTTCTGACAGTAAGAGCTGTTCGGCAGTGGAACAGACTCCCACAAGAGGTGGTAGACTCTCTGACGGACTATCCAGAATTGGCGAAATGGACGCACAAACTGCACGATAAGGACAACTGTGACTTCAAAGAAGAATGGGAACCTTTTACAAAGTACTTAAAGAAAGAACAAAATGAATTGGACTCCTTGGCAGGTTTTAAATAAACATACACAAATTTATTATTGGTAACATACAGCTAGATAACTTAAGGATCTTTACAATGATATAATATGCGGAGAATAACAAGTGCTGGAAAACCAGAGAGAGGGGCTGAGGGAAGTCCGGTGGGGATTTTTTGGGGGGAGGGGGGAAAATAGGGGGGAGGAATGAGGATGATATGTTTTTGATAAATTGTTATGTTGAAATTCTTAATAAAAAATATTTTTTTAAAAAAATAGAGGGAGTTGGTAGACTCTCCTTCCTTGGCGGTTTTTAAGCAGAGGTTGGATGGCCCTCTGCCATGGAGGCTTTAGTTGAGATTCCTGCATTGCCAAGGGTTGGACTAGATGACCTTTGGGTACCTTCCAACTCTAAGATGCTATGATTCTTTGATGTATGAGTTTGTTGTGGAAACTAGCCTTCTGCTAGATTCGCATTCATTGCTCCATCCACTTTTCCCACCCACCACTGGTATGTGGCCCCTTGATGGTTTCCCACAAGGGAATGTGGCCCTTGAGATGAAAAGGTTTATCAACTTCTCCCACAAAAACTCTGTTTGATTGCTACATCTCCCAGTCTCCACATTTTATTTATTTCCAGTGTGTGCGGCATTGGTTAGAGTTCCCCCGCTGCTGCTTGCATCACCTGAGCTTGAACTGGAGCATAAATCTCATTTCATAAATAAGCTAACCTCTGGAAAGCTCTGTTATGCAGCTGAGTGATCTTCTCCCAGACTAGGGAGGAGGAAGGGATTGAGAGGAGAGAGAAATGCTATTATTTCAAAGCTCACTTGGGACTGCTTTGCAGAGGGTGGGGATATACATGGCTTCCAGCATCAAAGCTCCTGTTGCAAAGGTTGGCCTGCAATGCTCTCCCACCGCCCCTTCTTCCTTATTTAAGGTAAAGGTAAAGGGGCCCCTGACCATTAGGTCCAGTCATGGCTGACTCTGGGGTTGCAGCGCTCATCTCGCTTTATTGGCCATGGAGCCGGCGTACAGCTTCTGGGTCATGTGGCCAGCATGACTAAGCCGCTTCTGATGAACCAGAGCAGCGCACGGAAACACCGTTTACCTTCCCTCCGGAGTGGTACCTATTTATCTACTTGCACTTTGACATGTTTTCGAACTGCTAGGTTGGCAGGAGCAGGGACCGAGCAACAGGAGCTCACCCCTTCACGGGGATTTGAACCGCCGACCTTCTGATCGGCAAGTCCTAGGCTCTGTGGTTTTAACCCACAGCGTCACACATGTCCCTCTTCCTTACTTAGCAGAGGGCAATAAAGTCACTCTGCACATGTTCAGAGGTGAATCTAGTGCCCAGTGAAGAATCAAACGATATTAAGGGGGTTGGCAATCTAATAGAACTGGAGGGGAAATGTCTCCTTGAGTTAAAAGCAGAAGCCAACTTTGGGTTGCATCCATTGACAGTCCTACTCAGAGGAGACCCACTGAAGTCAATGGATATGACTAACATAGGCTATTAAATTCATTGTGTCTACTCCTGAGTAGTTGTCTACAATGGTCTGTCTGTGTGTATGTGTGTGTGTTTGCGTGTACATTAATTAAAATCCATTCCTGATTAAGTCTTCAGGGCAAAGCGAATCCAGGTGGAACTGGCAAGGTGTTGGCAAGCAAGGGAGCAGAGCCTCCCCCCCCCCGCTCACTACTGTATACACTTTTACGCATGCTTTCACACAGCCAATGTTTTTATTTACACATTACTTGGCTGGAGTACTGCAAATTTCACAGGATGGCTGTGTTTCACTCTGCGTATTGTTTCGGAAAGAGGGTATTAGGTAGCTTCACCCTTCAGTGTGAACAGAATCCAATTTCTCTCCCATCCCTCCTCCTGTCAACTCTCTTCTGCTCCCTTCAACATCAACCTTCCCAGTCCACCTTGAATTTTCCACAATAAATGAGATCTGATGTTGTTGTTGTTTAGTTGTTTAGACTCTTCATGACTCCATGGACCAGAGCACGCCAGGCACTCCTGTCTTCCACTGCCTCCCCCAGTTTGGTCAAACTCATGTTAGTCACTTTGAGAACACTATCCAACCATCTCGTCCTCTGCCGTCCCCTTCTCCTTGTGCCCTCCATCTTTCCCAGCATCAGGGTCTTTTCCAGGGAGTCTTCTCTTCTCATGAGGTGGCCAAAGTATTGGAGTCTCAGCTTCACGATCTGTGAAGAATGGATAGGTTTGATCTTCTTGCAGTCCATGGGACTCTCAAGAGTCTCCTCCAGCACCATAATTCAAAAGCATCAATTCTTCAGTGATCAGCCTTGTTTATGGTCCAGCTCTCACTTCCATACATCACTACTGGGAAAACCATAGCTTTAACTATATGGACCTTTGTTGGCAAGGTGAACAGGATGCTGGACTTTTTACTCAACATCACCTGCACCTTGCCGGCTGTCAAAACTGACAGGTAACTTTAGCAAGGGACAATGGGCAAGGAACTGCTTTACCACCCTCTTAAAATGATATTGGCTCT
The DNA here is from genome assembly GCF_964234715.1 of Podarcis melisellensis. Classification (NCBI taxonomy): domain Eukaryota; kingdom Metazoa; phylum Chordata; class Lepidosauria; order Squamata; family Lacertidae; genus Podarcis; species Podarcis melisellensis. The sequence continues at coordinate 7,071,859 of NC_138546.1, read as the reverse complement.
CTGCGCTGCCTTTTACCACTGACAGTTAACCTTACAGCTTAATCAATACCATTGATGGACTTGCAATGGTCTGTGAAGTCATTCACAGCTTTCTGCTGGAAACAGCAGCACCAGCAACAAAGCATAGAAAATGGGACATGTCAGCGAGGCAGGTCTCCCTGTGAACCAGCCCACCAGAAGCCCTGCGTGTGAGCTTTGTCCTGAGAATCTCAGCCAGGGCCGTCCCATAGCTGTCAACTTTCAGATTTGAAAATAAGGGATCAGCAGCCTCACCTGTCCCGGGGACAGTCTGCGAGATATCTAAAAATCCAGGATAGCAGCGGGAAATGGCACTGGAATAAGGGAATTTTCCGCAAAAAAAGGGATGGTTGACAGCTATGGGCCAGCCAGCACATGAGGTGGACTGAATCAACCACCTCAAGCAGCAGAATCTCATGGGGCAGAACCCCCCATGGGAACCCCACCCACACCTGGTGCCATTAGGGTCATGCAGTGGCGGCCTCTGTTGAGATCTCATGAGATCTCATGGAACTCTAACAAGATCTTGCTGGAAACTGCTGCGAGACTTCCAGCCCCCCCCCCCAACACTATCCCATTCGAGGATTCTTTACTTTTCAACCCAGCTTGGACCAGAGAGTTTGGGGTGGGGTAGAAATTCAATTCCGTTCACATTCAAAGGTGAACTTTTGTAATTTCCATTTTCTGAAGCCCAGCACAAACCAAAACACAGACATCCTTTGAAATTTGCATGTCTCCGAATTTTCCAGTGCAGTTCTTCGGGGAAGGAGCGTGCAGATACTAGAATGAAGTGTGGATGTAAATGAATATTTTAGTGAAACGAACTTATAAAAATGCATTGTGATTGGGGAAACAGGCTTTGCAAAACAGCATGCGGAAACTGTGTGTTTTGAGAAATTCACACTAAAACGCCGGTGAATTTTCACGAAGACTTTTCTTTATTTAAAAATAAACACATTTGTTAGCTGACGTGGAAATGTGGAGAGCTGAGTTTAAGACGGGAAATAGGGGACTGTCGTTTGCAAAGTAGGGAACACACACACACACTTTGCCAGAATCTGATATTCTTCTTTAGCTTTATCCTGCCTTCCCTAGAAAGCTTCTTGTAAGTGTTTCAGACACAGAGAATAACAAGCGAGGAGGAAGGGGGTGGAGTGGAGAGGGAGTTCTCTACAAGCCCTGGTGTGTTTTCTAAGAGGAACATGATATGCCTTTCCAAAGACAAAAGCAAAGTGAAAATGGCTGAGAGACAGAGAAAGGGTATGATGTCTGGAAATGTGATAATGGTTCCGCGAAGCCTTTGGATCTGGGTTTGATGATGTCTCTGCAAGACTGTCCGGCTAGACAGGGAACCTCCGTTAGTCAATCCGTCTGGCACCTCTCTTATTACTGTGTGGTAGATTGTATCAGGGTGGCGGCTGGTGGGGGAGAACTGCTCTTGCCTAGCTAATGTAGAAGCAGAATCTATGCAGGGAGATGAATTCCTACGAGGCATGTCTGTTGGGTCTGAGAGCAATGAGAAGTCTCTTTGCCCGGCCAGGATGCAAGAGTGTCCTAACCAAACAGGACTTTGTGTAACTGCAAATCCTTCCTGGTGCGCTTTCTAAATATTCCATTTTGGTGCTATCCTCCGAACTAAATCGACATCTTCTGTATAACTCATGAAACATTCTTTTGTCTGCTTTTAACCCCTAACACAGGGTTTATATATTTATTTAAATGGATGTTTCACTTTTCCCTCTCCCAGAGGAGTCGCCCGAAGTGGTTGACAGATTATAAATGCAAACATTAAGAATCTCACTCTACGTGTAACTCACTCTACGTGGGGCTACCCTTGAGACTGACCCAGAAACTCCAGAGGGTGCAGAATGCCACGGTGAGACTCCTTACGGGGACTTCGCCGCAGGATCACATTCACCCAGTGCTATACCAGAAGCACTGGCTCCAGGTGGAGTACAGGACCAGGTTTAAGGTGCTGGTTTTAACCTTTAAAGCCCTATACGGCCTAGGACCCTCGTACCTACAGGACTTCCTCTCCTGGTATGTCCCACAGAAGAGCTTACGGTCTTCAAACAAAAACATCTTGGAGGTCCCGGGCCACAGGCAAGTTAGGCTGACCTCAACCAAAGCCAGGGCTTTTTTGGCTGTGGCCCCAATCTGGTGGAACGCTCTGTCACAAGAGACTAGGGCCCTGCAGGACTTGACATCTTTCTGCAGGGCCTGCAAGACAGAGCTCTTCCACCAGACCTTTGGCCAAGGCACAGTCTGACCCCCTCCTTTGGTAATCCTCACAGAACTCTAGCCCAATGGTTGCCATTAATTTGATTTTGAATTGATTTTAGAATGAATTGGTTTTAGAATGCTGTGTTACTTTTATTGTTGTTAGCTGCTCTGAGCCTGGCTTCGGCAGGGGAGGGCAGGATAGAAAAAAATATTATTATTATTATTATTATTATTATTATTATTATTATTATGTAACGTGATCACAACTAACAAAGCAGAAACAGTTCGCCTAAAAGCGACAGCGAACGAACCTACCAAGCATAGCCCCATTCTAGAGGTGGATAACCACATAGAAATATAAGACAAGCATATTAGATCAGGTCAAATGCCCGCTGAGTCCAACTTCACGTTCTCCCAGTGGCCAGTCAGATGTGCATGGGAAGCCTGTGAGCAGGATCTGAGCACAGCAGTCCCCTCCCCACTCGTAGGGTTGCCGGACCTCCAAGTCTGTCATGAAGTCTTCAAGTATGCCTGCCCCCCTCTAGGTGTCAGGGGAAGAGCTTGAATCTCCAGGTGGGCAAGAGGGCATTTATAATAATAAAAAAATGTTAAGGGGGCTGTGCAAGCAGCTTACGGGTTTCTTCCCCAGCATGAGCTGGCTGCTTTCCTCCTCTCCCCTCTCCCAATTAACCTCCATCTCCAGGGTCTGCCTTTAGACATCACCAGAGGTCACTCCTAGGTCTCAGATTTGGGCCCTGAAATCTTAGGGCTCCTGACCTGACAACCCTAACCCAGAGTTAGACCTGTTAGGGCTCATACATTCTTAAAAATGTGGATCTATCCCCTCCATTTTGTTCCCGTTCATTATTCATACTTCTCTTGTTTTCCTTTCTACGGAATCTAATCAAACCACACTGGCCCCTTTGATCTGTATGGTTCTGTTTCCCTGGTCTCTTTTCACGCAATCGTTCACTGTTGCTGTTAAAGAGAGGAAGGCTCGCCACTTCTCTGTCCCTGCTTTGCCGGCGGCCTCTTCCATTGCCTTTCATTTCCTCTCCTGGATGGCAAATCCTTGTGGGGAGGGGAGGTCGATCCAGCTCAGGATGCGAAATAAATGCATGCGAACACACACGCCACGCAGTGGTGTAATTGACATTTGTTGGGCGCAATCCTCCGAGACGTATAAATTGGAGCTTTATTATTCTGCATGCTAATCACTCATTGTTTAGGTCTCCCAACGCACTTGGAGACTTTAATCAGAGAAAATAAGGCAGGCTGCGCGAGAGTAGTTTGCCTGCCCCTGCTCTCCCCCCCCCTCCCCCGGTTCTCGTTTGTAAAAATGCATGGCTCAAACTTTGCATAGCGCATTAAATCACCGAGCATCGTGCATCCACGGTGCTCCGTGTAATAAAGAAAAGTCCATAAGGATGGGCTGCAACCAATGGAATCTTTATTTCTTCTGGGAGCGACATTGACAAGTTCATTCCCCGAGTCCTTTTACAGGGCTCTCTCTTCGTTCAGAGCCTATCGATCCGAAAGCGGGCTAATCATGTTAAAGGCCAAATTGACTTCCTGGCTGCATCTACTCCGGACTTCTGCCCCGCTGTGACTTCTCACAGCCTCGCGGGCGGCAGCTGCTATTAGCTCCTGCTTTGGGGAGTGTGTCTCGGGTTTGCCAGCTTCTGATTCAAAAGAAACTGGGTGAAGGGGTAGGGATGGGGCAACCCAGCGAGCTGTCTCACAGGTGTGAGGAACCCTTGGCCCTCCAGATGTTGGTGAAAAACAACCCTGGCCAATGGCTATGCTATCTGGGCCGGATGGGAGCTGTTGTCCAGTAACACCTGGCATTCCAAAAGTCCCCCACACCTGAGTCACAAGCCCATGCCAGTTCTGTCTTATGATCCTGGGCCACCTTGCTTCAGAGGGGAGCTACGGAGGAAGTTTAAGATGTAGTTCAGCCTCATCTGGAGGATAAAAGGTCCCCCATGCTGCCCATGGGCCAAATGTGGCCCCCATGGCTCTCTCTTTGGTCCCTGGGCCCCTCCCCAAGCTACTTCGCTTTTCACAAGCCATATGCTCTTGGAGTGCTTTTGCCTGGCTGGAATGTAAATTAAGCAAATTCCCAGACATGCCCCACCTCTCTCTCTCTCTCTCTCTCTCTCTCTCTCTCTCTCTCTCTCTCTCTGGTGTTTCCTTTTAAAAGAGCAGAGACAAATTAAATGTGCCTCCTTTCCCTCACTATCCTGCTGCAACCTTGAAGTTCAGGATTTGCTGAGCCTTGTGATTTTGTGTAGGTAAACTGCCCTCTATCCACAAAGTGGAAGGTACAAAAACTCTGTTGGATTCCTACCATTCATGCTTGTTTGCCTTGGGCCCATTGAATAAAGGAAGAAGCGGAGCCTGTCTTATTTGTCACAGCTAGAGATCCATGAATCTGTCCATTCTAGTTTCTCATTTCTCCAGGCTTAAATTCAGATCTCCACATTGCTGCAGCAATCCACACTCGTGTGTGTGTGTGTGTGTGTGTACTCTCATGAAAATTCACCAGATTGTCAATGTAAAGAAGAAGAAGAATACTGTTGAGGCAGTATTGTTTTTGTTTGTCACAAAGCAAACTTTTAATGTTTGATGTTTTACTGTGCTTAATATTTTTAATATGCTGGAAGCCACCCAGAGTTGTTGGGACTACCCAGTCAGACGGGTGGCAAATAAACGGATAAACAAATAAATACCACTGTGCAGTTTTGTGTTGTTATATTGTAAATCACCTTGCGATCCTCAGATGAAGGGTGGTATAGAAATTTAATAAATAATAACAACAATTTCTCCAAATGAGCACATTTGTGTGCAGTTTTGACTAACAGATGCAAGCAATCTCCTCTAATCTACATTTTAGCATGGAATTTCCCCCTAATTTGTGCCTTGTGTGCATTTTTGTAAGCACTGTTTGGCTGGAGAACTGCATTACAAAATTCAGGGAAGGACCGTTCCGAAAGCTGGCTGTGTTTCAGTTTGAGAAGTAGATGAGTTTATTCCCCTTTCCTGGTCCCAACATGCTACATCCAAAAAACACACTGCATTCAGGATCTTGGAATCGGTGAGAATCATCAGCCAAAATGGTAGGAGAATTTGAAACACCCTTTCTCCAGATCTCCACTTTCATGTGTTCAGAAGCATTAGTATCGAGTGCAGTGGAATATTCTTTCACCCCTCCTTCATCCAGAGTTTCTCAGATCTCTGCCTTTCCATGCTTACTTTAAAATATGAGTCATGCCATAACTCAGAAATGTGTACATTGGAGGAGGGCAGGGACAATAACCATTCATAAGAGTAAGAAATCCATAGCTGCGTAACCTAATATGCTTAAATGGAAGTCATTTCATTTATTCAATTTCCCTTAAAATGATTGATTTTGATTTTTTTAAAAAACTTCAACAAAAACTGCCCAGGGAGCTTGTCAATCACCCAAGCATGCTTGCGTTCGTAGGAGGCGGAAGAAGGTGTATTTCTTCTGAGCAGTTGAGTGGACTCCTGGCTTTATGTTTTCTACCTCTTTAAATAAAAGCATACCTGCTTCTCTATCAGAATTTATTTTTTTGGACTTTTCCCAAGTAAGTTGACTAGTGACATGCATGGGAGCTGTGAGAAGATCTCACCAACAATAAGTATCTTGAGCTGAACCCACTTAACATCAAGAGGACCCTGATGAATCAGGCCAAGACCTCCCTAGTCCAGTGTCCTCTTCTCACGGTGGCCAACCAGATGCTTCTTGGAAGTCCACAAACAAGACATGAGCACAACCACTTTATCTTACTGATGCTCTCCAAGAAGTGGTCTTCAAAGGCACGTAGAAGTTTCTGATACATAGACACCATGACTAATGGCCATTGACAGCATTTCCCCTCCACAAGTTCTTCTAAAAGCTTTAAAAGCTGTTCGTGTAGGCCTTTCCTCAGCATCCATCTAAGAACATAACATAGGAGGAACCTGCTAGATAAGGCCAGTAGCCCATCTGGTCCATCACCCTACTCTCGCGGTGCCCAGCCAGATGCCCATGGAAAGCCCACAATTCTCTTCTCCCTGCTGGTACTCCAGTTTCCAGCTTGTAATTCCAAATTAGAACAAGTAGAAAGGGCAAGAAGACTTGCTCTTCTTGGAGCAAGAAATGCCCAGTTTTCACTTTTGAGCTTTCTCAGGGTCTTATCTGATCATCAAGCCAGCAGCCATCCCATTCCCTGATCAGCTTCAACTCGCCTGGCTGAGCCCTTCTCACATTGTCCTAGAGCATGATGAAATAGGACTCTGAAGTGTCACCAGTGGAGGAGAACCCTTCAAATGAGAGCGAACCCCTTTGCTTTGCCCTGGCAATAAAGCTTTCAACATCAGATATCCCTCAAAGGCAGAAAGAAAAGAAGCAGACCCTATAAAATAGAAATTTAAAAGATCAGGCATTGTGGGTTGACAACCACTGTATGCTGACAGTTAAATAAAAGTTTGAGGGCCATTAATTTTGTGAGTTTGGAGCTATAAAGTAGCAGGGAGAGGGAATCTAAACCAGTAGTAAAAGACAAAACTGGAAGAGCAGAAAGAAGGCTGGAGAGATGCCCGTGGCAGAACAGAAGTCTAGTTTATACTGCTGTGATGCTGAGTGATTTCTGCAAAGCTGCAGTCCTCGTCATTCTTATCTATGAGTAACAGAGGAACCCAAAACCCTTAATGTTAGGCTGGGGAGGAGAGTAGGGTTGGACAAAGGTGTCCCACTGCCAGACCAAATCCCAAACCCCTTGGTGTCAGACTGGTGTGAGTGGCAGGGTCTAGGATTGAGCAGAGGTGTCCCACTGCCATACTCTGGACCCAGCCACACCTTGACTAAGTGTTGACTGCAAACCCTTCCTGCCTGTTTTCCTCTTGCCCATGCCGTGTTCTCCTTCAACAATTGCTGTTCCACCCTTTCTGCTCCCTAAATCCAGTGCTTTCCCATGCTTTGATAATCTGGATGGGAGAGCTGCATCATTTTTTAAAATATAATTTTTAGTTATTTTCCATTTAATATTATACATTCACATCATCTTTATCCACTACACCGCCTTGGCTCGTAGAGCCTATCAACTTCTTTCCCTCCCGTCTCATGGCTTTCAAAATTAACCTTTACAGTGGTACCTCAGGTTAAGAACTTAATTCATTCCGGAGGTCCGTTCTTAATCTGAAACTGTTCTTAACCTGAAGCACCACTTTAGCTAATGGGGCCACCCTCCTGCTGCTGCCACACCACCAGAGCACGATTTCTGTTCTCATCCTGAAGCCAAGTTCTCAACCTAAACCCAAGGTACTATTTCTGGGTTAGCAGAGTCTGTAACCTGAAGCATATGTAACCTGAAGTACCACTGTATATCATTGCGATTTATACATTTTCCAATTCTAATTACATTCATTTCAGAATATCTCAAAAATTTAAATAAATATAGAAAGATAGAAAATATCTCATTACAAGTCTTCAGACAACCCTGCTAGTGATGTTAATTGCTCACAATGATCTTTCAGGCATCGTATGAATTTACTCCAGTCTTTTTGGAATACTTGATCTTGCTGGTTTCGGATTTTTCCTGTCAGCTTCACCAGTTCTGCAAAGTCCATCATCTTCATCTGCCACTCTTCTTTCGATGGTACTTCTTGTTGTTTCCATTTTGGGGCTAAAAGAATCCTTGCCACAGTTGTTGCATACATAAACAGTTTTTTATCTTCCCTTCACCCACTATACCCAATAGAAAGGCTTCTGGTTCCTTTAACAAAAGTATTTTTAAACACTTTCTTTAACTCATTATGTACCATTTCCCAGAAAGCCTTTACCTCTTTGCAAGTCCACCACATGTGGAAGAAGATACCTTCCCTTTCTTTACATTTCCAGGGAAAGCTGCATAGGGAACCCGAATGAGCATCCATCACAGGGTGCTTTTAGACAGAGTTTGGGTGGCCAACTCTCAGGAATTATTTAGCTGTGTTTCCTGCATTGCCGGGGCAGTGGAATACAGTGGTACCTCAGGTTGCATACGCTTCAGGTTACAGACTCCGCTAACCCAGAAATAGTGCTTCAGGTTAAGAACTTGGCTTCAGGATGAGAACAGAAATCGTGCTCTGGCAGCGCGGCAGCAGCAGGAGGCCCCATTAGCTAAAGTGGTGCTTCAGGTTAAGAACAGTTTCAGGTTAAGAACGGACCTCAGGAACGAATTAAGTACTTAACCTGAGGTACCGCTGTAGATGGCCCTTAGGGTCCCTTCCAGCTCTGCAAATTCTGTGTTTCTGTGATGCTATTGTGAACAGGGAAGGACACGATAGCACAGATGTGAGCCATTTTTAAATAAAAGATCAGACAGGCCGACCCTAAGAATGCCTACTTGGAAGTAAGTCCCACTGTAGTCCATGGGGGATGCTCCCTAGTCAGTGTGTTCAGGCTTTGCAGCCTAAGAGATCTTTCCCTTCACTTAATCATCTCCCTCAGTCTCCGGCACTTTTCTTTGTCAACAGCCTGGGAGCTGGAGCCCACAAGAGTTTTCCGCCTGACGGAGCCGCTCCGTGACCATTTTAAAAAAATGCCCGCAGTTTGCTATACCAAATGACTGAGAAAAAGAATATATGAATCCTTAAGCACGGGGGAGATTTCTCCAGGGAGAACTCTTCCCAGTGACTTCACGCCCCCACATTTTTGCCTTCAACATCCAATTTAGACGGCACAATGTTTGAGAGAAGAGGACGTCTCTCAACAGAGGAATAGCAATGGCAATTTAGCAAGGAATCCAGCCAATTTCACTTTTAAAACACTTTCTCTTTCCCCCCCCCCTCAACCAGGCAGGCTACTCTGCTGTAAATACCAGGGATATTTTTAGCCTCTGAGGAGACACAGGACATGTCAAAAGTTTTTGAGAACTCTGCTTCCTCGTCACTGCACCCAAATGCAATTTCCCCTCAATTCCCCCCCCCCTCAGAAATGACTTGTAGTTTGAGGGAACAAGGAAAATTGCAGACCTGCATTGTATTTACCTGCTTAAGGCGCAATGTTTTGACACGTATTCATTGGGGAAACCATTCAGTTGAGAACAGGAGTGAATGAGCCTTTGGACCTCCAGATGTTACTGAACTGCAACTCCCATCAGTCCTGGTCATTGGCCATGCTTGCTGTTGCTGATGGGACTTGTTCTGCACAACATCTGGAGGACCAAAGGTTCCCTGCACTGTGATAGGAATTTTATGGTACCAACCAAGGACATACATAGATCAGCACAGGAAGACCAACTTGGAACCATTTTGATTCCTAAACTGAGCAAACGTTTTCTCTGCAAGGTCAAACTGGGAAAGCCTCCCCATTGTCTTTTCCTTCACAAATCCTGTCTTAAGGGTATGTCTGTGTTTGAATAGGGTGTGAGCCTGTGACATGGCCCAGGAACTAAGTATTTATTACTAGAAAAGAATGGACAGGCTCCCCAGGCAATCCAATCAAGTAACCTGCCAGACATAAACAACAACAGGAGAAAAACAATATTCAAATTTCTGTTTTAGACCGCCTTTTCTGTGATGTATGTGTGATGTTTCGGGGGGGGGGTGGTCTTGATCTACAGGGTGGCAATTTCAAAAGTCTTTCTAAGGCCTTGCACACCATTTTTCTGGGTCCCTCCTCTCTCCTGCCGGTGAGGGGAGCACCCTGTTGCAACAGATCAATAAAGGCCAAGCCTACAGGCTGCTGTTTTGCTCCGAGTAATCCTGGTTGGTGTCTTTGTTTTTGTCCAAGGGAGCCCTCGGATTTTCCCGTTAACAGCACCTGAGTCAGAGTTCATCTCTTACACATGTACATAGGAAGCTGTGTTATGCTGAGTAAGAGAATTGGTCCACCCAGCTCAGTATTCTCTAAACTGACTGGCAGTGGCTTTCCCAGGAGATATACAGAGAGACCAACTGGAGATGCTACCAGGGACTGAAGCTGGCACCTTCTGCACGCAAAGCAGATGCTCTACCACTGAGCTCTCTGGAGAACATCTCACTAGTAGGGCTGCAAGGTCAGGATTATCCCAGAGCCTTAGAATTTCAAGATGTAACCTGAGAGCTAGGAATGGGACCTGGCTGTGTCATGGGGGTGAGCAGCGCACACAAAGCTCAGCTGGCCACATTCTAGATAAGGGGACTGAGAGTTGTTAGGGTTCTTCTTTCTTTCTTTGGCAATCACTCATAGCTGAGTAAGATTGTCTTCCATTAACATGGTTTTAAAAGTGAGCCCATAAGTGATTGTGGAGGCCAATTCTGGATCCACACATCCTTCCACAGTGGGGACATTGGTTTCCGGGCAGGAGTTGACCACGGTGTGGATTTGCCAAGCGTGCCTTCATCTTAGCACGCTTCTCCCTTGCGTCCTGAGTTTGAGTGTCTTCAAAGCCCATGACACCTTTGGTAAAGGCTGTTCTCCAATTGGAGCGCTCGCAGGCCAGTGTTTCCCAATTATTGGTGTTTATACTACATTTTTTTAGATTTGCCTTGAGACAGTCTTTAAAACTCTTTTGTTGACCACCAGCATTACGCTTTCCATTTTTAAGTTCGGAATAGAGTAGTTGCTTTGGAAGACGACAATCAGGCATCTGCACAACATGACCAGTCCAACAAAGCTGATGTTGAAGAATCATTGCTTCGACACTGGTGATCTTTGCTTCTTCCAGTACACTGGCATTAGTTTGCCTGTCTTCCCAAGTGATGTGTAAAATTATCCGGAGACACAGTTGATGGAATCTTTCAAGGAGTTGTCCAGTTCCCAAAGTGGTTCAACAACCAATCCCTGTTACCAGGGAATGCTGGGAACTGTAGCTCTGGGAGTTGAACAGGGGCCTCCTGACAACACTCAGGACCTTTAACAAACTTCACTTCCCAGCATTCCTTGAGGGAAGCCATGTGTGTTTAAAGTGGATTAGTGCTTGAAACACATGGTATAGATGTGGCCTTGATATAAGGCAGGTACCTGCCTTGTTGGCTTCTGTTAATGATTGACACTAGAGAGAAAGCACCTCCTCCTTTGATGGTGTGCACAGCCAACATTACAAGTCTAGCACCACTAATAATAATAATAATAATAATAATAATAATAATAATAATAATTTATTATTTATACCCCACCCATCTGGCTGGGCGGCTTCCATAGAAACCAAAAATACAGTAAAATATCACACGTTAAAAACTTCCCTGAACAGGGCTGCCTTAAGATGTTTTCTGAATGTCAGGTAGTTGTTTATCGCTTTGACATCTGCTGGAAGGGCGTTCCACAGGGCGGGTGCCACTACCGAGAAGGCCCTCTGCCTGGTTCCCTGTAGCTTTGCTTCTTGCAATGAGGGAACCGCCAGAAGGCCCTCGGCGCTGGACCTCAGCGTCCGGGCAGAATGATGGGGGTGGAGACGCTCCTTCAGGTATATTGGACCAATGCCACAGAAAACTGCAATCTTCTCTCTGTTATTGAGACTGGGTGCATCAGCTGTTGATCCTGTGGGGTCAACCTTGCCCTTTTCAAAGATCACAACCATTTATGGTCCTGATTGATATGCTTTCTCCCAGGTGTGCGTTCAGTACTGCTGCCCAGGCCTCTTAATACTGCTGCCTATTCACTTTTGCATGGAAAATGCATTCCTTTTCTCAATGGATGGGAGGAACAAGCAAATAGCATAGCCAGGACTTGAAACAGTGGGCCTGGATAGCTCATTCTCCTTCAGTGCTTTCCATATCAACGTGCTAATTTTACTAGGAGTCAAAGGGTGGCTGTTCTACCAGCCACGCATGCTGTAAAATCAGCAAGGAGCAATGCAGATCAGACCGTCCTCTCTCCACCCCAGCGGCGTCTGCTCAGAGGCGGCGTTTAATCTCTCTCCCTTAGCCATGCCAAGTTGACGGTGCTAGCAGAAAGGTAAACTTCTCTCCTTGCAATTGACAGGCCCAAGAAGGCGGCCAAGCAAAGGAGGTGGTTTTGCGATGTTGTGACAGCCGCACGCTGGAAATATGCAGCCGAGTACAGCATGAACTTCATTTATCTTGAAGGCCCAAGACAAGAGAGCAAATGTGCTGGATTGTTTTCTTGTTTCCAAAACGATGATTTATTATTATTTTTATTATTCACTTTTGCCCTCCCATAAGAGTGGTCGCAATCTGTAAGGATAGACAAAATGGTCAATTGCACTTCCCCCCCTGGTTTCTCCACTATGCAATCTCAAGTTTCGGCATCAGCAGCGGTTATTGTGAAATTTCACCAGCAGTATAGTGCATGTGTCTCCTATCAGACATCTTTTTTGGTGTGCAATTTTGCCGCGCATAATTTTACACAAGTCCTTTTTCCAAGTGATTTCATATGTTCCTTTCACTACGTTCCTTTTTATGTATGCTTAACCTTAGCGTGTGCATTTTTTTCACACATTGTTTTACTGGAGAACTGCATCACAAAATTCTGAGAAGCATGGATTGATTGATTGATTGCACTGGTGGCCAAACTTGGCCCTCTAGCTGTTTTTGGACTACAACTCCCATCATCCCTAGCTAACAAGATCAGTGGTCAGGGATGATGGGAATTGTAGTTCCAAAACAGCTGGAGGGCCAAGTTTGGTCACCACTGATTTATTGCATGTACTGTATTTCATTTACACCCCACCTTTTTCTCCAAGAAGGTCAAGGTGGTGTACATGGTTCTCCCCTTCCTCATTTAATCCCAACAGCAACCCTGTGAGGTAGGCTGAGAGACCGTGACTGGCCCAAGGCCACCCAAGGAGTTCCTTGGGCAAGTGCAATTTGAACACTGCCCCCCAGAGTCCTAGCCCTACGCTCTAACCACTATGCCACACTGTCTCTCTGCCTAACCTAACATGTCTTCTACGATGTGCACGCCTATTAACACGGAGCAAGCCCATGATCCTACTTGTGTGCAAAATGGAAGCCACCGGTTGGTAATCTCCTTCAATCCATGCTGTAATAGTTCAGTTAATATTTCCATGAGACACAGAAAGCCCTAATAATAGATCATGCTTTCTCTCTAAAAACGTAAGAAGAGCCTACTGAATCAGGCACCAGTCCATCACCACCAACACCACCATCACCTAGTCCAGTGTTCTGCTCTCACAGTGGCCAACCTGAAGAAGAAGAAGAAGAGGAGGAGGAGGAGGAGGAGGAGGAGGAGGAGGAGGAGTTTGGACTTGATATCCCGCCTTTTACTCCCCTTAAGGAGTCTCAAAGCAGCCAACAATCTCCTTTCCCTTCCTCCCCCACAACAAACACTCTGTGAGGTGAGTGAGGCTGAGAGACTTCAGAGAAGTGTGACTAGCCCAAGGTCACCCAGCAGCTGCATGTGGAGGAGCGGGAAAGCAAACCCAGTTCACCAGATTACGAGTCCACCGCTCTTAACCACTACACCACGGTGGTGAGGGAAATTCACAAGCAGGACCCAAACACTCCCCTCCCATGGTATCAGAGCATGGCCATTGTGGTAGTAGCTATCAGTAGCCTTCTACTCCCTGGATTTGTTGAATCACATCCTGTTTTTCACGCAAGACCTTGGCAGCCATTTTGAGTGCCGAGCCCTCACGCGTTCTCGCACTCTCTCGCTTAAAAAACAAGAAGTGTTTTGCGTGGGGCAAAGTGAGACATAGGTCACTTGACTCATCCAGGAGAACATGCCGGAAGATGCACATCCCCGTTTAGGGTTGGAAAAAGTTTGATGGTATGCTCATCTCTCCAGCACGTTTGCAGACAGCTCGCTCGGATAGGCCTGAAAAGATTTGGCAGCTGAGCTTTCTATGAGCATCCAAATCTTGAACACTCACACGGCACAAATAAGGTGGAATGTCTGGTTTTCTGAGCAGGACAGGGGGTCTGTTTCCAGTCATCTCAAGGGCCCACTTGTAACCCTCCCAAGTTAACTTGACTGTTCCAGGACTGAAGAGCACTCTCCAGGCATCCAAACCTTATTTGCCTTGCTTCGAGGAGCATGGTGTTAAGGTGAATTTACTTTTTTCATGGCTTGCTTGGCAGCTCCAGGGAGCAATATTTTCATGGGCTGTGAAGCAACCCATTCTAGCAACCTGGTTCCTGAGTCAACGATGGTCTTCTCAATCAGTTTTCACATGGACATCTTCTTCTAGTGGTGATTGTAAACAACCTCGGTCTTGGATTAAGCTCCATTGGGGTTATAAAAGGGACGCAGGTGGCGCTGTGGTCTAAACCACTGAGCCAGTGTGGTGTAGTGATTAAGAGCGGTGGACTCGTAATCTGGTGAACCGGGTTCGCTTCCCCACTCCTCCACATGCAGCTGCTGGGTGACCTTGGGCTGGTCACACTTCTCTGAAGTTTCTCAGCCTCACTCACCTCACAGAGTGTTTGTTGTGGGGGAGGAAGGGAAAGGAGATTGTTAGCCGCTTTGAGACTCCTTAAGCGGGATATCTTCTTCTTCTCTTGGGCTTGCTGATTGGAAGGTCAGCGGTTCGAATCCCTGTGATGGGGTGAGCTCCCGTTGCTCTGTCCCAGCTCCTGCCAACCTAGCAGTTCGAAAGCATGCAAGTGCAAGTAGATAAATAGGTACCACTCCGACGGGGAGGTAAACGGTGTTTCTGTGCACTGCTCTGGTTTCACCAGAAGCAGCTTAGACACACAGGCCATAAGACCCAGAAAAAGTGTCTGTGGATGAATGTTGGCTCCCTTGACCAGTAAAGTGAGATGAACGCTGCAACCCCAGAGTCGTTCGTGACTGGATTTAACTGCCAGGGGTCCTTTACCTTTTTAGGCTTGTAAAACCAGAACATTTGTGTCTGGTAATTCCCCCCCCCCCCAAAAAAAAATACCTCCTCAGCTCTGGCTGAGCTGGATCCCCAGGGGGCTTTTGGAATGGCATTTCCAGAGTTCATGGCAAAAAGACTCTCATGTTACACCGCAGAAACTGGTTCTCGAGCTATTCTGAACTTACGAGCCCACCAGCGAGAATTCCCTTCTCACTCTTCTCGGATAAATGTGACATTAGAAAAGGGCAATGTCAGCTCACTTATTTGAGATTTGATGTGAGTTTCCGTTCAAGACCAGGGAACAGCAAATGTGCTGCTTTTCCTTGAGAGTCTCAGCGAATGGCACAATATGCACTGAAATAATCAGGAAAGGCTCTCCCTTGTGTCCTACCACCGTAAAAACATATGGAGAGCCCTTCTCGACCAAGCCAAGCATCCACTTCTCTCAGTGGCCAATTGGATGCCTGTGGGAAACCCAAAAGCATGACCTGGGCACAATAGCAAGGTAAAAGTAAAGGGACCCCTGACCATTAGGTCCAGTCGTGAATGACTCTGGAGCTGCAGCGCTCAACTCGCTTTACTGGCCGAGGGAGCCGGGGTACAGCTTCCGGGTCATGTGGCCAGCATAACTAAGCTGCTTCTGGTGAGCCGCCATTTACCTTCCCTCCAGAGCAGTATCTATTTATCTACTTGCACTGTGACATGCTATCGAACTGCTAGGTTGGCAGAAGCAGGGACTGAGCAATGGGAGCTCACCCCATTGTGGGGATTCGAACCACCGACCTTCTGATCAGCAAGTCCTAGGCACTGTAGTTTAACCCACAGCGCCACCTGTGATCCTTGGGCACAACAGTGCTCTCCCCAAATGTGATTCCCAGCAACTGGTATTAGGAGGCTCACTGCCTCCAGCAGTGAAGGTAGAACATAGCCATCCATGAATTTTGGGTTGAATTGCAGGTAGTGGTGGTGGAGAAATTCGATTCAGTATGCATTTCAAGACAAATCTATCCAATCTGCAATTTCCAAAATAAGTGGGGAGCCTTGACAGGTGGTCCATTCCTCCTAGAGTGACCATGTGTCCTTGTGTCCTACTATACAGTCCTCTATTTGGAGGGCTGTCTAGGCCATGTCCAATTTAAGGACCAAGCAGGAAGGACCTTGAAGCTGTTCTCATGATGTTTCACCTGGACACTAGATTGAGCAGGTACACAGGTAGCCCGGTCACAACCTTCCCTGCTTTATGGAGACATGTTGTATTTCTGTGGAGTAATCGCTTCTACACTTGCAATGAAATAAGTAAATTGACATGTGCAGATGGTCTGCAAATCTGTTCCCTCTCTTTTAGGGTGGCAGGCTAGGGATGAGGCAGAAATTTGGTTAGGATTCTAGTGTGGGCCTATCTAATTTTCACTTTTGGAAACAATTCAGCAAACCGAAACACAGCCACCCTTCAAAATTTGTGGTTTTCTGAACTTTGCAATGCAGTTCTCCAGCCAAATAATGTCTTCATTAGGAGAAAGTGTGCATAAAATGTATCTATTTGTGAAAATAACAGACCAAAATGTGTTGAAATAGGGGATAACGCTTTGGGAAAATGTGTGCATCTGGAAGGATATGTGTATATTAGGACAAATTTGGCACTGAAGTCCAGTGATGGATTTCCAGTAAGATTTGAGGGGGGCGGGGGGTAAGATCTGCATGCAGAATATAACCAATCTCCCACCACCAAACAGCCTATAAATGACTGTGGATGATACAATGAAATAGGAAGGAGTACAGAGCTTCAGAAACAAGGTTTACTGAAAATGCAGCTCACCCACCTGGAAAATAAGAGACCTCTGTGTTAATGGTGGTTTTATTTCTGTAGGCGTATTATAATCACCTGGTTATTTCACCTGTTTTGTGTGATTGTTCTGTTTGATTTTGCATTTATTTTGTTTAAAAAGTGCATGCAAAAAAATTATTCAGGGAAAATTGAATTTAAATCTAGGGGGGAAGGAAACTGAGATAACTTAAAATTGACAGATTCGTTCATCCCCAGAGACAAAGCATTTTCTCTTGGGGGGGGACAACATCTAGGGGGCCATCTGAGATCCTCCTCTTCTTCTGAACTTCTCAGGGATGCTGTTGTTGCTAGATTTGTCAGCAGGAGAATGGCTATCAGCAGGAGGTGCCTGTCTTACCCACCCTCTGCTCGCAGTAGAAGAAAGCTATTTCAACCTCAGCTCTTATTAAAACGCTTCATCTTTGCTAACAGCTAAACGGACATTGCCAAATGCCACCTTGAGTATTGCTTGCGCCATAAACGCCCTTTCTCCCTTTCCAGTCAACATCAACTTGCCAATTCCCCCATGGAATAACTTTTTAATATTTTTCTCCCCACCACCCACCTCCCCTTCTCCATTTTATTTGATTTCTGAAGAGTATTTAGCCTATTTGCACGGAAAGGGGCGCAGAGTAAATTCTTTTAAAACCTCTGATGCAAACTGTGAATAAGCTGGTGGCTCTAATTAAAGTTTTAATCAAGGAACTGCAACCATGACTCTTGAATTTGGCTTTGTTTTCCTGCTTGGAAACCACCGATAAATTTGCCTTTCCCATATTTATTGTCACACCGCTCTGCAGAATTGAGATTCTGACACTGGATGGGGCGAATTTGCATGCTCAGGATGGAGAAAGGCCTTGAGCAGCTGCAACAAAGGGAGAATAGCCAAGTTGGTGTTGGTAGCCAAGGTCATTCCATTGACTAATCCCTGCAATGATGAAATCCCACCCACTAGAGCAGTGTTTTCCAAACTTGGGTCTCCACCTGATTTGGACTACAATTCCCATTATCCCTGACCACTAGTCTTGCTAGCTAGGGATGATGGGAGTTGTAGTCCCCAAACAGCTGGAGACCCAAGTTTGGGAAATGCTGAACTAGAGGCAGGAAGTGTATGTAGGTGGGTTGGCTTCAGTTTATAAACTACATAATCAAGCTGGCAGTGGTAGAGGGTTGCATCCAACTATGTTAGAGTAGACCCACTGAAATCAATGAAGCTAAGGGCTCGTCCACACCTCTGCTTGGGAAAAGCTGACCTTGAGCCAAGGTTGTTAAGTGCACTTAAAACTCGGTTGCCATCAGGAGTCGCTGTCTTCCTGTAGCTTTGTGCACTTAGGACCATTTCTGACTCCATTTCTCAGAGCAGAGGGGAAGGCAAGGATTGGAGCCCAAGGGCTGCATCCCCTAATGGACAACCTTCAAGAGGTTGGGTGGAGCCAAAGTCACGAACTGGATGGGGATAGAGGCAAAGGTAGAAGGAGAAATGGATGTGACTCGTAGGTTGCAGGTTCGATCCTCGTATGAGACAGCTGCATATTCCTGCATTGCAGGGGGTTGGACTAAATCATGGGTAGGCAAACTAAGGCTCGGGGGCCGGATCTGGCCCAAATGCCTTCTAAATCCGGCCCCCAAACGGTCTGGGAATCAGCATGTTTTTACATGAGTAGAATGTGTGTTTTTATTTAAAATGCATCTCTGGGTTATTTGTGGGGCATAGGAATTCTTTCACACACCCCCAGTATAGTCCGGCCCCCCACAATGTCTGAGGGACAGTGGACTGGCCCCCTGCTCAAAAAGTTTGCTGATCCCTGGACTAAATGATCCCCAGGGTCCCTACCAACTCTCCAACTCTACAATTCTCCAATCTATGATCTATGTCAGGGGTCAGCAAACTTTTTCAGCAGGGGCCAGTCCACTGTCCCTCAGACCTTGTGGGGGGCTGGGCTATATTTTGAAGGGGGGGAAATGAACTAATTCCTATATATGCCCCACAAATAACCCAGAGATTCATTAATTTTACTCAGGGTAAATTAATTGTTGAAATTAATTGTTCTTATTCGTGTCTGTCTGGGTTCAGGCCTGGCTGCAGGACTGAGTTGCCCTGAGGGACGACCTTTGCAGAGAATGGGGCTGGACAGCAGGATGTTGGTCTTCCATTGAATACCACCCTTAGTCACATCCATTCATTTACGCAGGTCTACTCTGAGCAGGACACGGGTGGCGCTGTGGGTTAAGCCACAGAGCCTAGGGCTTGCCAGATCAGAAGCTCAGCGGTTTGAATCCCCACAACGGGGTGAGCTCCCGTTGCTCGGTCCCTGCTCCTGCCCACCTAGCAGTTCGAAAGCATGTCAAAGTGCAAGTAGATAAATAGGTACTGCTCTGACGAGAAGGTAAACGGCGCTTCCGTGCGCTGCTCTGGTTCACCAGAAGTGGCTTAGTCATGCTGGCTACATGACCCGGAAGCTATATGCCGGCTCCCTCGGCCAATAAAGCGAGATGAGCACCACAACCCCAGAGTTGGCTGCGACTGGACCTAATTGTCAGGGGTCCCTTTACCTTTACCTTTACCTTTACTCTGAGCAGGGGTAGCATTCAATGCAATTCCAACTCTGCAATTCTATGATCATATAAGCATGCTCAATGTTATTTTTTTCATTATCTTGATCATTTACTTTCCACTATATATATATATATTTTCCCTTCCTGCAACTCAAATCTTCCTCTCCTCTAGTTTGTGGGGGATCCATCACTGGAAGGAGCCATTGGCATATTAATTTAGCACAAAGGTTGCTGTGAGACGAGAGAGAGGGAGAAAATGTGTTGTTTATTGAACTGGGTGGCTTAACGAACATGAAACTCTTTGAGTGAACTATGTAAGGATTTCTCCTGAGAGCAGCTGATTCCTCTGTGTGTGTGTGTGTGTGTGTGTGTAAGTGCCAAGTTGCTTAGCAACCAGTGTGAGAAAGCACGATGGAACTTCAAAAGAGGACCAGGTCCCTGCTCCCCATTGCTCCACATTGGCCTGTTTTAAGTGCTCAGACTTAATATTTTCTATGAATGATGAAGGAGTTGATTAAGACCATGGGTAGGCAAACTAAGGCCCAGATCTGGCCCAATCACCTTCTAAATCCAGTCTGCAGATGGTCCAGGGATCAGCATTGTTCATTCCCCCCCCCCAAAAAATATAGTCTGATCCCCCAGATGGTCTGAGGGACAGTGGACCGGCCTTCTGGTTGCATTAGAAAAAAGGGAAAAGCAGAAAGGTGGCCTTTCCACACTGTGTGAATCAGCAACAGACTTGTGAAGTCAGAACTGTCTGCTGTACCCATCAGGTTTTTGTGGTATTTCCTCAAGCTAGTCATCAGGTTATGGTGGATCTCCTAAAAGTGGTTTGCTATGATGGAAGAATCTCAGGGCACCATGGGGCCTCATCCTGGCATTGGAAGAGCGCCGGTTCCACCCTGAGCTGTTCCTGCCTCTGTTTGCTCTGCCAATTGGCTTCTGGATCCATCGCTGGCTGCAAAGTTGGCGAGACTCTCCACCATCTATCCTGGCAAACTAATGTGACCAAAGCAGGCTGAGAGTGTGCTTTGGACTTTGGTGACTTTTTAGCCAGCACACCAAAACTGTTCCTCAGTGCAAAGTCTGGGGAAACTGTGATGAGAGCCAGCTCCTTCTCTCAGAAGCGCCCTCCGTGTCTTCTGTTCGACTCAGCTGTTTACTGGCAGCCTTGGCCTCAGCCTTCTCCAAACCAGCTCTCTGTTGCCTTCTCCATGGATTGTGTGTCCTGTGTAAATTGAAGCACATGCAAATGTAACCTGGAACAAAATGTTCAGGGTGCCAGTCTGCCAGCCATGCCCTCCCCCAAGACACTCCATTCCACCACCCCAGTTTTCTGTCCCCATTCTCCCAACAGAATCTCAGCCTTATGTGGCCACTGAGTGTGCGCTGTTCTTAATAGCCTCTACTTCATTGTCTCCTGCCCTTGGGTTTGCTTGTCTTTCTGCTGCTATGTCCTTCTGCAAACCTTGAGATCCACCAAGCCTGCTGACACCTTGCAGGTACAAAATGATCAGCACTCAGAGAATGAGCTTACTATTAGTATGAAGGACAGATAGGGTGTCCTTGGGAGTTTTGTTCTCGGCCCTGCCCCCACCCCTCAAAGTCATAAAACTGGCACCAAATAGAAAATGGTTGTATTTATTTTTGGAAGACTTTTTCTATTCTTGCAGCTGGATTTCTTAGAATTGGTTGGGGTTATTCTTTTTTTTTAAGTAAACCATTTCATAGTGTCAGGAGCTATAAAAGCTGCAGATATAAATTCACGCTAGTAGAAAGATATAAAGGTGTTAAAAACGTTGGCTGCCAGACAGGCGCAGGAAAGCACGCCCAGGAGTTCAAGGAGACATGTTTGCGGATGCAGATGTGGTTTGATGATGTCCATGAAGCAATTGCTCAAGGCTTTCATTAGGTGTGAACTGATTTTTTTGATAACATTTCCAGTAGCTCGCCAAAAAAACCAAACAGCTTCCCTTCTGAGACATGAGAAGTTGCTAATCTGGTAGCAGGACTGGCTACTGTCAGGAGTCCAGGCTCCCAGCTTGATAACAGAGTAAGCGTAGGTGATTAAAAAGGAGGATTTATTGCAAAAACAAACAGATAGCTCTGGACGGTTCTAACAAAGCCTCAGACATCATTACTCAAGTTGACCCTTCTGAAGATTCCTTACGGTGTCTACAAAATATATTGAACCGACGCCCCTTGCGTCTCTTGTTTTGCTTCCTATCTAGAAGCCCTCCCATTCGCCGACTCCTCAGACTTATTGAATTAGCTCCAGCCTCTTCCTTTTCTGATGAACTGTCTCCTTGTCTGTTTGTGCCTATTTGAGCTTCTGGCGAGCTTTGGCTGTGTTCTAGCCTGCTCTCAGCTACTGTTTTATCAGCCCACCCATCAAGGTCAGGAAGAGCCAAATTCTGCAGCTGCCAGCTCTCCCCTGCCTGACTAACATCAAAGCTTCCCTGTTCCTGGCTGCTTTCTGCATTTGGCTGCAAACCTTCGCTTGGAGCTGGTTCATTCCTGACAGCTACATGTTACATACCTTTTGTGATGGCCTGGGATTCCAAGTCTGAGAGTGAACCGGAGGAATCCCAGCTGGCACAGGAGTCCCCGCCTCCAGGGCCGGCTGAACTGGGGCAGGGCCTTGATTCTGAGGAGCCTGCACCTGGGCCGGATCCTCAGGAGCAAGCACCAGGTGAATCCATTCTGGCCCCAGAGGTGGTTGAGGACTCAGTGCCTGCAGGTGAGTCTCCCCCTGGGCCCAGTAACCCTTCAGCCTCTCCTGAACTGCAGAGGCTCAGGGCAGAGAGGCGAAGGGAACTGGTTTCTCCCAGGAGGAGTGCTCGCCTTAAGGTCAGGAGAGGCGGGTCTCCTGGGGGCCGGGACTGCCCCTGGCCTCAGAGAAGATAAAGGCCAGTCAGCCCGGTCCCAGGTTACGGGAGCAACGTCGTCATTGAAGAGCTGTTTCGGCCAGCATCCAGTCCTGTTCCTCCAGTGTTCCTGTTCCCTGCCCAGCTCCTTGCTTTGGACCTCGCCTCGCACCTTGTGGACTATTTCCAGGCTAGTCAGGACTGAACCTTGACTACGGTAGCAGTAACCTTCCCCCCGGGACCAGCACACCTTTTTGGAAAAGTATATTTCTGCTTTGTACAGTGGACTTGTCCCTAGTTTCTATGCCTCTGTAGCAGAGATGGAGAAAATGAGGCTCCGAATCCCATCATAACTGAGCCTCATATTCTTCACCCCTGATCTGTGTACACTAGCGTTGTGCTGAAAAAATTGGTCCTGCATTTCCCCCCATCAAACACACACCAAGGGTGCCAACTCCCTGGGGCCCTGGGTGCCCGAGCACCCACAAAATTCCCCATGAAGGGGCCAAGCACCCACAAATTTCAGTGCCAGGGCCATGGCACCCACGGTTGCAGGGGCAAGTTGGAACTCCAGACACACACCATTCTCCATCAATTAATGAGAAAAGAAATTGCATTCATAGTGAATGAAGGAGAGTGAGGCAATGTTGGTGACATTTTGCACAGGTGGGGTGCAGTGTTTTTGTCCCACTTAAGAATGTAAGAAGTTAAGAGCCTGCTGGTATTGTGCCCAGTCAAAATGCATAATCTCCAAGAGGCCTCAGGGAATATAGCAACAGAATTCTGTGCACATACAGAATAAACACACATTTCCCAAGGCCTGTTAGAGAATACATATATCCTATATATACAAACAGTGGGTGGCAGTGTAGTCTAAACCACAGAGCCTAGGGCTTGCCAATCAGAAGCTCAGCAGTTCGAATCCCCGCAATGGGGTGAGCTCCCATTGCTCAGTCCCTACTCCTGCCAACCTAGCAGTTCAAAAGCACATCAGAGTGCAACTAGATAAATAGGTACCACTCTGGCGGGAAGGTAAACGGCGTTTCTGTGCGCTGCTCTGGTTCGCCAGAAGCGGCTTAGTCATGCTGGCCACATGACCCAGAAGCTGTACACCGGCTGCCTCGGCCAGTTAAGCGAGATGAGTGCCACAACCCCAGAGTCATCCGCGACTGGACCTACCGGTTAGGGGTCCCTTTACCTTTACCTTTATATATGGTATGCTGACCAGGAACAGTGCACAATTTTCGCTTTTCGACACAATGTTCAAAATGAAGAATAGCAATGACGGAAGTCCCCAAATATCAATAATACCCATTATGAAACAGTAAACTAGACTATTAACATTTGTGCTGTCATATTAAAAATACACTTAAATAGCAATGATATAAACAAGGATAACAAAAGGAATTTGCAAAAGGAATATGAATTTCTCCTCCACCCGTAACGGGGAAGTGACCCAAAGTCACCTTCTCAAGGCAAAACACTCTCCACCCAATGATCCTGCTTTGCTTTCTGTTAAAGAATAAAGAGATTGTGGCTGTAGGATGCACTTTCCCACGATGATCTATTTTATTTTATTTTGTACTGTCCTCCAGGTCACCCAGATATAGCTGTTCTCTAGGGCCACACAATGCCAGCTCCAGTCAGTTATTTTGGCCTCGGCAAATGCCTATATATAGCCAGGCCTAATAAAACTATTTCTTGGGTGGGTATTTAAAACTCTTCTGGCTTCCTAGTAATTCATGATCCAGCACTAGATCTCACATGGTTTTACAGGGAGCTGATTTCCCAACAAATTTCAGATTCCACCAACTCCTGGAACAATGGTAGATGGCTTTCTTTTTTTGTTGACGGTAACACGCCTCTGTAGATGCATGGAAAAGGTGGTAGTAAACAACAGCGATGACTGTGGGAGGTCTAGTGAGAGAATTGGCCTTTTCTGGAGTTCTCCATTTACAAACATCAAAGCATCAGAAGAGGCCTACTGGATCAGGCCAAAGGCCCATCTGGGTCAGTTTTTAGTTCTCACAGTGGCCAGTCAGATGCTCGAAGAAGCACATAAGCAGGCCATGAGTGCAGTTGATCTCAAGTTCTCCAACAACTGGTATTCAGAGACATTCTCCAGTCATAGTGGTAGCACACAATCATCATGACTAATCTGATCCTCTATGACTTGTCCTTTTAAAGGCTCTCAAGTGGCCATCAGTACAACTTGTGGTTGCAAATCCAATAGCAGAACGGTGTGGTATGCCTTGGCAAAACTCAGGTGTTCTTCCCATAGCAGAATGATGCGCTATGCCTTGGGCTGCACTGAGATGTTTGACTCCCGGTGATCCCACCCCGGCCAATGAAAAATCTGCTCTGAATTCCGCCGTAAGTGAAATATTGGTAGCAATGTTAGGTTCTTATCCGTACACACCTTAGAAAGCACACAATCTCGTTTGCAGAGTAACCGGCGTGTTATCTCCAGCCCGGCTGCAACGTTTCTCCCCGTCAGGCTTGAAAGATTGTGCAATTGTCTGTGGTTTATTGTGTAAATACATCTTTTTATGGGTTTTCTCTTTTTTTGCAAGACGCGTTGTGTACCTGGGAGATGGGGGCAAACATTCCGTCGTCGCTATTCTCGGCTGATAGATGGCGTCAGTCAGAGCGACACAGACACTTGCAATGTTTGGGGTGGATGTGTATATTAAAGCAGGCATAAAAAATGAGAGCAAGCAGACACCAGCATTTTGAAAGGGGTAGGGGCTTTCTCCCTCCCCACTCCTCCTCCCATTTCTTTGACTTTCTCCTTGCCTTTGAGATGGGCCATTCCCTTTCGAAAGGCAGGTGACTTCATTGTTTTAAGGAAAAAAGCCCCGGTATTCTGAAAATAGCACCCTTGCTATTTGTAGCTAACTCATTCAGAGTTGTGCTCCTGGGATGTGGCTCAAGGGTATAGCATCAGCACTGCATGCAGAAGGTCACAGGTTCAAGCCCCAGCATCTCCCAGAAGGACTGGGAATGTATTCTCCCTGCATCATTGGAATGGCACTGCCAGTCCTTGTAGACTATAATTCCCATCATCCCTGGCCATTGGTCATGCTTACTAGAGCAGCTGGGAGTTGCAGTTCAGCAATAACTGCAGCTCAACACACCATCTATTTCAGAAAAAAAATGATCTTCTGTTTCCCACGGACCAGCCCTTGGAATATCTGCAAAGGAAGCCAAACGATTACCTTGGTGCAGAGATGAACTTCCAGAAAATAAAGACTTATAAGGCAAAAGTTGACTAAAAACTCAGTTCTGACTTTGATGACTCGGAGACGTCGGTCTATTTTTATAAATCTTTTAAACCGGGATATTATTTAACAAATTTGCCTTGTTGTTTAGAAAACAACAACTGCCTGAGACAGAGGGAGCATCTCTTGAGATGAAGACTCTTTTTTACAATCTTTTGAGAGTCACTGGAGTTATTTGGGCTCGTTTTCCATTTTCCATGAAGGCCTAGGTTGCCTTCATTAGAGGACAAATGCCCCAAATCAGTATTTACATCTGTGTCGACAAAAGTCTGCCATTTCACCTTCGATGGTAGCTTAGCCTTGGATATTGGCTTTTGGTCACATCTTGTGAGGAGGACATGGAGGAGAACTTGCATCACCTGGGAAAAGAACTGTGTTCTCAATATTGAGCTAGATGGACCAACGGTGTGATTTGCAATACGGCAGAGCTCCCCAGATTCTTATTAAATTTAGCCCTTTGCTCAGAACCATGAAGACTGGAACCATACTTTAATTTTAAGGTCATAGCTCTTTGGTAGAGCGTCTGCTTTGCAGGCAAAAGGCCAAAGATTCAAACCCTGACATCTCAGAGTGGCTGGGGCAACCCAATGGCTGGAGCACTAATAATAATAATAATAATAATAATAATAATAATAATAATAATAATAATAATTCCAGGTAAGTCTGTGAATAGACTCCTGTTCTGAAAGCCCGAAGAGCCACTGCCCCTCAGTTTAGACCAGTGGTTCTCAGAGTTTTTTATCTGCACCATTGAATAAAAATTTCCTCGTCCCACACTGAATTTTTCATTGATAAGAAATACATTGGAGAACAAAAAGAAACCAACTAGCAGTGCTTGATTTATAACCTAGAAGGCAACGGTTTAATAATATGATCATGGGACATCCAGAATGTACAAAACAATGCAGCTACATAAGAACATGAGTCATTCCCCAAATATAATAATAGACAAACCTCTTGCATATGTACCTTAAGTATGTCTGCAAACTCTGCGAGAGATATGAGCTTGCTTTTCCTGGGTGATCTCTTTTATATTTGGTCTCATTTGAGGCACACAAACTCTCATCTCCTCATCAGCTTAAAGAAGCCTTTCTCTTTTCCGATCTTTCGTATGTGTCAGAGCTGAAAATCCATGCTCACACCAATCAGTCATGGTGAACTGTAGAAGAATAGCCAATGCTGTGGAATATCGGTTCATATTCTGCAAATACAGTCATACCTCACTTTGCGTTTGCTTCATGTTACGTTTTTTCAGGTTGCGCCCTACTGCGACCTGGAAGTACCGGAAAGGGTTACTTCCGGGTTTCGCCGCTTGCGCATGTGCAGTAGTGCTAAATTGCGCTTCACGCTCACCTGCGCAGATATGGCACTTCAGGTTTTCACACTGCAAACGGACCTCTGGAACGTTCACAACCAGAGGTACCATTGTAAATAAAAAATACTTTGATACTATACTATACTGAAATGTTTAAATGTTTCTGTGATTGTCCTTGAATCTTCCCACATTTGCCACCCTTTCCTGCCACAGCAGTGTGGCATGCCACCCTCTTTGAGAACCACTGGTTAACTTGTGCCAATCTAAATTTTCATAGAATCATAAAATTGTAGAGTTGGAAGGGACCGCTAGAGTCATCTAGTCCAACCCCCTGCAATCTTTTGCCCAAGGTGGGGTTCAAACCCATGACCCTGATATTAAGAGTATCATGCTGTACCAACTGAGCTATCATCTACCCATACAGTACTGAGCAAAATGAGTGACTGCTTTGGCTTTGTTCAAGGCAGTTTCCTGTGTTCCTGCCGAGGAGAACCCGTAAGCTCTGTGAGTGATCTTTCAGAGGGATTGAAAGCCCATCCCAAACCATTACAATTGCCTGATTTAAAGGAGGCTGCTTGCCTGCTTTCCTTCATCAATCAAAGCAACAGGACCCAGTGGCAGATTGTTTCTGCAACTCGCCTTCCTCCTCCTTCCATTCCGGGTGCCACAAACATGTCAGAACCAATTACGGGCAGATGGGGCAAGAGAGAAAACAGATCTTTGTTTTCTCACCAATCTGCAAACCTCGCTGCCTGACCAACACACGTTACCCTTTTCTTTGTGTAACTGGGAGCCCAAGAAAGCTTCCGTCAAGAAGAACAAGCTGGATTCTGCCTCCAAGAGAGTATTGCCAGCTGACACTCAGGATTTCTTTTCAGGATTTTCTATAGCACCCTTCAACGTTAGTTTCATCTACAAATAAAATGGTTTTGAATTATATTTTTAAAATCACACTAATACAAAAATGGGATTTAAACATTGAAACACAGCACCGAACCTTCAGCTGGGTAGTTCCCAATTTATTGATCTCCATCTCCATCTAAAGTTTAAGGTAAAGGGACCCCTGACCATTAGATCCAGTCGTGGCCGACTCTGGGGTTGCGGCGCTCATCTCACTTTACTGGCCGAGGGAGCCGGCGTACAGCTTCCGGGTCACGTGGCCAGCATGACTAAGCCGCTTCTGGCGAACCAGAGCAGCACACGGAAACGCCGTTTACCTTCCCGCTGGAGTGGTACCTATTTATCTACTTGCTCTTTGACGTGCTTTAGAACTGCTAGGTGGGCAGGAGCTGGGACCGAGCAATGGGAGCTCGCCCCGTCGCTGGGATTCGAACTGCCAACCTTCTGATCGGCAAGCCCTAGACTCTGTGGTTTAGACCACAGTGCCACCCACGTCCCACCCTTTTCCATCTATATAAGGCCAAATTTGTATAAAATTTGGCACCTGTTCAAAACCTTATTTTTTTAATGCAAGCCTTTCCTTATTATGCCTTAAGTGTATTTTTACCTCACTGGGCAGGCAGGTGCCAGCAGACATGATGGGAACATCCCAGACCCTGGGCATTTCAGGGTCC
This sequence comes from Podarcis melisellensis, assembly GCF_964234715.1. Lineage (NCBI taxonomy): Eukaryota > Metazoa > Chordata > Lepidosauria > Squamata > Lacertidae > Podarcis > Podarcis melisellensis. The sequence continues at coordinate 7,043,424 of NC_138546.1, read as the reverse complement.
AAACCAGAGACCTGGGAGAGGATGATGTCACAGGGATGGGTCCTAGTGAATCTTCACCTGCGCTCCCTCCCACCACTGAGCCCTGGAGACAGAGGTTAATTGGGAGAGGCATGGAGGAAGCAGAGAAGGGGGCCAGGCAAACCTGGAGATTTCAGGTTAGCACTGGAGATCCCTAACCCTTGCCTTGACCATTCCATCCACTATATGGGGATGGTCACAGCAGCAGCAGCAATAATAGCAGCATCACTGAGCTCCTTACAAGCGGATGGCTAAGTGAGCCAGTGTGGTGTAGTGGTTAAGAGCGGTAGTCTCGTAATCTGGGGAACCGGGTTCGCGTCTCCGCTCCTCCACATGCAGCTGCTGGGTGACCTTGGGCCAGTCACACTTCTTTGAAGTCTCTCAGCCCCACTCACCTCACAGAGTGTTTGTTGTGGGGGAGGAAGGGAAAGGAGAATGTTAGCCGCTTTGAGACTCCTTAAAGGGAGTGAAAGGCGGGATATCAAATCCAAACTCTTCTTCTTCTTCTTAAGTATTCCTGATAAGAGCCATGTTGAACCATGCTGAAGACTTGTGTTCTGCAATACAAAAGGAATCCATCAGATCCCTTATCGAGTCAAGTGGGATTTTACAGCCTGTCCGCACATGCAATTGGGGGGTGGGTGGGTAATAATCTTGACTCCCTTGTTTCCTGTTGCTTTAGCATAGACAGCTGGCAACATTTGCAGGTCAGTCGGCTCGGTTGCAAGGAAATATGTTTTTTCTCCCCTCCTCCCTATAGATCTTGCAGAATATCTACTCCAGGCTGAATTTAAAACAAACATTACCTTGTTTGGTCATCTCCCTCTTGTCCCCCCCCCTTCCTTCCCTCCTCTGTGAGTATTTGCTGGAGGGTGACTCATTGTAAACCCTTTCTTAACAGCTAAAACAGCAGGAGCAATTGAGTTTAGGTTTCCTTGGGTCTTCTTGGAATTAAGGAAGAAGGACAAATTTATTAACAAGATTTTCTCCTTTCACTGACTCTCTCTATATATATATGAATGATGTTTGGGTTTTCTTTGACTCATTCACTGTATTTATTTATACACGCAGCGACTTCAATGTCCATGGCGCCTTAACAGAGTCACTTAGAGGCAACACAGACAAGTCCCCACTCACAGGGAGCTTTCAGCACAGACGCATCGGGGGAGAGAGAAGGAGAGTTGAAGGAGGGAGGGCAGAACTTGAACCAATTTTGCTAAATGCACTTAAAACTTGGTTGCCATCAGGAACCGCTGTCTTCCAGTGGGTTTCTACACTTGGGGCATTTCTGACTCCTCATAGCAGAGGAAGAGGCGTGCATTTGAGCCCAAGGGTTGCATTCCATATTGGACAACCTTCAAGAGCTTGGGAGGGGCCAAAGGCAAAGTAGAAATGGATGTTAACTCTTAGCTTTGTAAAGTGGGCTGTGTTCTAGCCACACAAATTCCTGGTCTGGCCCATGGAGCCCATAGGATTCCCAGACCCTCCAAGCACCCCTGTAAATCCAAAGGCAGTTCCAGATTTGCAGAAGCCGTCCTAGTTTCTGATCTGATCCTGGAATGGCCCACTTTTCCTTAGGAGAAATGTTGGAGGGTATGGTAGGATGTACCTATTTTCATCGGAGAATTGTTGGAGGGTATGGAATAGGACACATCTCTATTTTTATTGGAGAAATGTTGGAGGGTATGGAGTTCTCATCCTTGATCCTTAGGGTCACAAGGCCTCCTCACCTTTCCTTCTCAATTCTCTCTCTCTCTATATATATATACATGAAGATGCCAGAGATTGCATCTGATGCCTTCTGCATGCCAAGCAGGTGCTCAGCCCACTGCTTCCTCTTTATACATACAGGGAGAATGATGATGACTGAGATGATAGATATAGATAGATAGATGATAGATAGATAGATAGATGATAGATAGATAGATAGATAGATAGATAGATAGATAGATAGATAGATAGACAGATAGATGATAGATAATGACCAGCATTCTGTTATTCAAACTCTTGAAACTCAATGATTATTACAGGATAGAACAGGGGTAGGCAACCGAAGGCCAGTGGGCTGGATGTGGCCAAATCACCTTCTCTCTTTTTTCCCCCCCTCCCTCCCTCCCCCCCACAAAACCCACCCACCCCGACCCCACCCCCCGACTTCCCTCAGTTCCACTCTTTGGTTTCTCTAAGAATGCTGTTTTCTGCATGTTACAAAGTTGTATAGATCCTCAAACTATTTAGCTGATTATTATCAATAAAAAGTTTGTGAATGTTTATTCAAAACCTGCCAAGGAGTCCAGTTCACTTTGTTGTGTCTTCAGATACTTTGTAAAGGGTTCCCATTCATCCTTAAAGTCACAGTTATCCTTGTCCCGTAGCTTATATGCCAGTTTTGCCAGTTCTGCATAGTCCAGCAATTTTTCTTGCCATGATTCTTTAGTTGGGGTTTCTTCAGTCTTCCATCCTTGTGTGGCCCAATCACCTTCTCAATCTGGCCCACAGATGGTCCAGGAATCAGCGTGTTTTTACATGAGTAGAATGTGTCCGTTTATTTAAAATGCAGCTCTGGGTTATTTGTGGGGCCTGCCTGGTGTTTTTACATGAGTAGAATGTGTGCTTTTATTTAAAATGCATCTCTGGGCTATTTGTGGGGCATAGGAATTCATTCATTCCCCCACCCCCCACCCACCCCCACAAGGTCTGAGGGACGGTGGACCGGCCCATGGTTGCTGACCCCTAGGATAGAGGCATTCACAGTTTATGTCTGTGAAGGGATGGCAAAGGAGGGGCTAGAAGAAGATAGTTGAATTCACTGGGGGGTGGGAATGTTTTCAGGAAAAACTGAGAAGGCCCTATGGGACTGAATATACCCTTATAAGATGAACCAGCTGCATGGTGGATGAAGAGGAGAAAGGCATGGGGATTGCTGTTTGCAAAGGCTCTTTTTCCGCATGCCCAAGTGCATTAATTAATGCTCCATAAAATTACAGCGTGATGAAAGATAACTTTTAAAAGGCATAATTAGAGCGGGGCAGTAATTAAACGAGCCACACCGGACAGTTTTCCAGCTGATGAAACACTTTTTCTTCTCCAGCCATTGATGGTCAGGAGAAAAGAAGGAAAGGAAGAAATCCCTGAATTCTCTAAAAGGAAAGGCTGTGATGTGACCAGGAATGTAAGTGATTTAGATACTGTTGCATGAGAGGAATCAGTTCTGGATGACACCAGGAGGGAAAGAAAGCTAAGGAGACACGACTGGTTTCAGTTTTGTATGTAGTTTGGTAGCACCACACCGCATGGATGTGCTGGTGGGGTTTTTTAAAAGGGAAGTTGTGGGGTTTTTTAAAAGGGAAATCAAAGGAAGCATACAGAGAGAGATGTAGGCAGAAGAAAATGGCTGGGATGGATCTGAAGTTTCTGCCTGGGCAGGGCTGTCTTACCCATAGGTGCTAGGGGTGCAGGGCACCCGGGTGCAGGGCTCTCAGGGGCGCCAGGCCGAGTCCGGGGCCCAAGAGTTGTGGGGAGCACCGGGCAGATCTTTGCACCCCGGCGCTGCATATGCCTGGGTCTCTCTCTCGAATTGATGGTGGAGTGATTGTCTCTGGTGGTGGCTGTAGTGTAAGGCAGAAGGAAGGACTTCTCTGCAGGCAGAAGCTGCAGATCGATTCCAGCCTTTTTTTTCCGTCTGTGTCTGTCTCTGTCTCATAGCTCTGCTCCACTGTCCACCTTACGGCAGAGAGAGATCTGTGGAGGGTGAGGGCCTGCTTTTGTGGCATGCCAACAAGGAGGACTGCCCTTGGTGAGAGAGCCAGTGTGGTGTAGTGGTTAAGAGCAGTAGTCTCGTGAACTGGTGAACCAGGTTCGATTCCCTGCTCCTCCACATGCAGCCGCTGGGTGACCTTGGGCCAGTCACACTTCTCTGAAGTCTCTCAGCCTCACTCACCTCACAGCGTGTTTGTTGTGGGGGAGGAAGGGAAAGGAGAGTGTTAGCCGCTTTGGGTAGTGATAAAACGGGATATCAAATCCAAGCACTTCTTCTTCTTGGTTCTCCAAATCTTCCCTGTCTCTGTTCAGATTGACACTGGTCCTTTTCTCTGCAGGAAAAATACCCTTGTTTTGGCTTCTTGGTCACTTTTGTTGTGGTTACTTTGTCAATCTTTTGCCTCTCCACCTCTTCCTTTTCCTTATTTGTTTGTCTTGTAGTTTCTCCCCCCTCCCCCCACTTCTCCCTTCATTGAAATAAATAAATAAATAATCCCTGGGCACGCACCGTAATGAAATACGCTGCACACACACCTACGGCACTCTGCTAAGTAAAGTGTGTTCGTCCTAAATCAGTCCCTGCAGGTCATTTGTGATCCTGCAAATACGACAAGGACAATTCTGAGCTTCGAAAGCTCATTTGGAAAGGGAGCTAGTTTTAGTTGGACATGTCCAAAGATTAACTAATTCAACCCTTTTACAAAATGAACTAGATCATTGCACGTTCAAATCTTCACCCCCAATGATCAGAGAAGGAAGGGGGTGTTGAAATCAGCATTCATAATGTTACAAGCTGTTGTGCTGAAGTATAAAATACACTTAAGAAGGCTGAGAAAACACCAGAACATGCAGGCAGATTAATGCGGATTGCTTGATTTATTTTCTCCAACCGTTATTCTATGTATTGCATTTCTACTTCCACCTTTTTTCTCCGAGGAGCTTGAGGCAGCATGCATACTTCTCCCCCTTCCTCGTTTAATCCCCACAACAACCGTGTGAGGTAGATTAGGCTGGAAGGCGGCGACTGGCGTCCAAGGTCACCTGGTGAGCCTTGTGTCCAAGTGCTGATTTGAACCCTGGTCCCTCACAGTGCTCTAACCACTGCACCACACTAGCTCTTAGAAAGACCAACTTTGTAAGGATCTTTAAGCTCGAAAGCCTAGAGACGATAAAGAGTGAAATAAACACACACCCCTCTCTTGTGCGACAGAGAAGGAATTCCAAGGAAGATAGTGAACTGGGCTCAACTGATGAGAAGTGCAAGCAAATAACAATAATTGGCGCACGCAGATGCCCAAAATAAAAACATCTCAGAATATATGCTCCTAGGTTTACCCCAGGAGTCGGCAGCACCATACCATGATGAAATATTGTCCCCGCCACCGCTCCAATGCATCTCGCTACGCCTTACTCCATCCTTGACTTTTCAGGTTCGCAGGCAGTGGAAAAGTTATTCCAAGGACCTCGTTAGATTGTAATAGAAGTCCCTGAAGAGCTGCCCATGAGGTCTGGGATAATAGAGTCGGCCTGTTATGTTTGCAACGCAAACAGGTTGAGCCATAAATCTTGTCAAAGGAGACGCGTGGCCCCGCTTTGTTCAGCTTAGGAGGAGCGGCACTGAAAAAGCCAGCGATTTTGAGTTAACCTGCCTTTCAAGAGTGGCGCTTGGGATATTTGAGGTGACAAGGGGTTCCTAACGATAAAACTTTTAACCGTCCCCTCCATTTTCGTCCCGCAATTAGGCTGTCCCTCGAATCACCCCCTTCCCTCCCTTGATATTGAGATCAGACTCTGCTCCGTACTGAGTTCTGTTTTTTCTGCCAAGCGTGGGAATACTTTCTTCAGCCTCGGGGGCCACATTCGCTTCAGGGCTTCCTCCCAAGGGCCGCATGCTAGCAGTGTGTGGCGTCAGAGGCAAAAGGAGGCAAGGCAACAGATGTACAGGTTACCTTTGTACGATAGGGTGATTTCCTATCCAGGAAAGTGGGAGGCATTGGCGAAGTTCAAGGACGCACTGCAGCTGGGCAAAGCTGCTCACATTCCAAAGCAGGATCACTGAAGGGTGTGGCCTATTAAGAAGAGGCGTGGCCTAAGGAGAGCTCTGAAGGCTTGAGCCCACCAACCATCTTGCTGCATGGTTTTGCACCAGCTGGAGCCTCTAGACCAGGGATGCTAGCCAACTAAATTCTACTGAGAGCAGTCCAGCTGAAATTAACAACGTTGGTCATGTTCATTAATTCCCATGGGTTTACTCTGGGTAAGGTTTGCATTGGAGATAACCTCAGGCCCAAGTGAAGGTAGTTATTTCCTTTCCTTATTCATGCAGGGAGGGGAGCTGGTCCTATAAGCCAGGCAGAGACAGCTCATCACATCCGCCTAACAACTCCGCTGAGTTTCTGGACTTGCTGAGCCAGGATGCCACCATGTCTGAAATCATGTGGCAGGTCTCTTCTTTCTCTTCTCAGGGTTGGGTGTCCTGATAAGTCTCTAAGTGAAGTCTCTACATGGCCCTCTCCATGTGGCAGGGGCAGGGCTTGAATTTCCCAGTAGGACAGAGTGCCTTTAATTAATATAGCTATATATTAAGAAGATTGCGCCTGCAGCATGAAACCTTCAGCCCAGCAGGACCTGGTTGCAAAATGTAGCGTAGAAACTCGGAAGAATACGGCCTCTACTGATCATCTCTCCCAATTAACCTCCATCTCCGGGGAACACTCCCATGACATCATCAGAGGGCCTCCACTGTGACATCACCAGGGACTGCCTCCAGGTCTCAGGTTTGGGCCCTGAAATCTTAGGGTCTGGGATGCTCCTGACCTTGCAATCCTAGTTGCAGGTATGACGTTCTCTGCTTTATTCGCCTGATGAGGGAATCCCTTTGCCTGGGAGATCTTTGCAACTACACATTTCCTTAGGCACTGGAAATCGGCAGGTCGCTAAAGAGGCACATCCCATGCCCTCATTCCTCTCTCTTTTATACATAGTCAGCAGCTCGCAGCCATAGCAACAAGCAGGCAGATGGAGGGGGGGGAGAAACTTTATTAAATCAATACATCAGGCACAGCGTCTAATGCCTGCTGTCCTTGCTCACCCCAGTAACATAGAATTTGCGGAAACGTGAGGCTTCCAGATGGTTATGATGTAGAATTTGTGTGCTCTCTCTGTGTGTGGTAATCTCCCTCCACAGCCACATGGGACAATTCCAAACCCTCTTTCTTTCATTTTCTTTTGTATTTTAAATAGAGGCATTGATATTTTTGCTAAATAAAGAGGTATGCCGAGGGGGGTCAACTGTAAAGTTACTCTAATGAATATCAGGATTATATCCCTTCATCATACAAATTTCCCTAAGTAGTACGACAGAGCAAGCTATCTCAGGGGTGTAGGGGTTTGGGGTGTGGGGGTCTGAAGACCCTTTATTATTTCTGAAGCAGTGTTGTTGTTGTTGTTGTTACTTTTAAAATTATTACTATATTTATTACTTTTTAAATTACAATTTAAAAAATTCAGAATTAAAAACAGAACATACTAGGCTACATGAACAATTTCCATCCCAGCTGGTTCTAATAAGAACTGTAACTTTTAAAAGAACTGCTGCTTAAACTTGCATTTTTGCTTCTCCCTCCCCATCCCTTTTTCCTTATGTGTCATGTCCTTTTGGGGGGGGGTGGCTGCCTGACTACTGATCTTTGTAGGTCATTCTGGGAGCCTTTCCAGCTGGCGAGTGGAGTAAATATGCTTCAAAATGACAAAAACCTGCAGAAACCCTCGTCTCCATCAATACGAAAAGCTGCAGGAGCCTTGTCCTCTTCTCATCACCTGGTGATGGATGCTAGACAGCTGCTGGGTCCCATCAGGGTCACTGTCTCCTGCGTTCTTGAGCCACCCATTCAGCATGAAAGGGGGGAGCTTTGGGTCCATTTGCTCTGTGGCTGCAATGGGCACATTGGTGTACTGGTTTGGGGTGGGGGTCGAATACAGGTTACAATTTCTGCAGCTGGGTCCCTGCCTCTCTGTTGCAATAAGAACCAATCACAACAACAACAACAATTTATTATTTATACCTCGCCCATCCGGCTGGGTTTCCCCAGACACTCTGGGCGGCTTCCAACAAAATATTAAAATACAGTGGTCTGTTAAACATTAAAAGCTTCCCTAAACAGGGCTGCCTTCAGATGTCTTCTGTAAGTCTGATGGTTGTTCTTTTCTTTGACATCTGGTGGGAGGGAGTTCCACAGGGCGGGTGCCACTACCAAGAAGGCCCTCTGCCTGGTTCCCTGTAACTTGGCTTCTTGCAGCGAGGGAACCACCAGAAGGCCCTCGGCACTAGACCTCCGTGTCCAGGCAGAACGATGGGAGTGGAGACGCTCCTTCAGGTATACTGGACCAAGGCCGTTTAGGGCTTTAAAGGTCAACACCAATACTTTGAATTGTGCTCGGAAACGTACTGGGAGCCAGTGTAGGTCTTTCAGGTCTGGTGTTATGTGGTCTCGGTGGCCACTCCCAGTCACCAGTCTAGCTGCCGCATTCTGGATTAGTTGTAATTTCCGGGTCACCTTCAAAGGTAGTCCCACATAGTAGTCCAAGTGGGAGATAACCAGAGCATGCACCACTCTGGCGAGACAGTCCGTGGGCAGGTAGGGTGTCAGCCTGCATACCAGATGGAACTGTTAGACAGCTGCCCTGGAGACAGAATTGCCCTGCGCCTCCATGGACAGCTGTGAGTCCAAAATGACTCCCAGGCTGCGCACCTGGTCCTTCAGGGGCACAGTTACCCCATTGAGGACCAGGGAGTCCTCCACACCTGCCCGTAGCCTTTTCTTCTCCTGAAGATATCTCGCAAAGCAGCAGAGGTTTGGGATCAGAATTTTCCTTCTCCTGGATGGGTTGATGAGCACTGTCTGCATCTCTAAGTATTATTACTGTATAATCGTAGAAGATTGTATAATCTTAGAAGGTTTTATAATCGTAGAGTGGGCAGGGATGTGGGTGGCTGTGACCGTGACTATCATTCAGGGCCCTGCGCTTCTGAATTTGCCACTCCACTGTCTTCCTCCGGAGCCCTATCAGAATATTGTGAACCCATGGAATACATTTGGCAGCAACGTGGAACTCCTACTGCGATCAATAAAATTAATCCATCTTAGCCTAGTTAATCTGCTCTTGCTTTTGTTCTCTGGATCTAAGTTAGCTACAATTTCCAAAGTGGTTCCCTACTTTGCAGGGAATTCTGGGAATCGTAGCTCTGTGAAGGGAACCAGCACCCTTGCCCAAAATTCCTTAGGGAGGAAACAGTGACTGTTTAAACTGGTACAATGCTACCTGAAATGCATTGTGCAGGATGGGACCGTAGTTTAACAAAGGTTCTGATTGTTTATTGACTTGGATTACGGACTGTCCAGACCATCACTGGTCAGTGGCCCCCAGAAGGTTGCCCAGGAAGAAATGTGGCCCTCGTGCTAAGGAAGGTTTATCACCCCTAGTTCAGCTATAGGAAACCAGGAAGGCAGGGCTGGCACCATCATATAGTAGCCTCAGGCAGCCAATGCGTCCCATGCTTTAAAAAGCTGTTCAACGTTGATATAGATATGACTTTTAATGTATTTATTTTAAAAAGTTTGTGTCTCTTTCCAGCACAAGTTTTCAAAGCATCTCACAAAACAGGGAGGGGGGAGGAATACGAATAGGAATAGGAATAGGAATAGGAATAGGAGTACCCTGCCGATCTACTGGGTTTTCCCAGCCACCCTGGGTGGCTTCCACCACATATAGAAACATAATAAAACATAAAAACTACCCAATACAGGGCTGCCTTCAGATGTAAGCAATGAGTAAGCAACCTAACATGTGCAATTAGATCAGGAGAAAATACAATTTAAAATATCATGAAACGCTTGCTACGATCTGCTGAATGCTTTGTGGAATTATTATTTATTATTATTATTATTATTATTATTATTATTTATCAATTTTATTATTTATGCCCTGTCCATCTGGCTGGGTTTCCCCAGCCACTCTGGGCAGTTCACAGCATATATCAGAACATACTAACACATCAAACATTAAAAACTTCCCTAAACAGGGCTGCCTTCAGATGTCTTCTAAGTCAGATAGTTGTTTATCTCCTTGACATCTGAACGGAGGGTATTCCAAAGGGCAGGCACCACCACCAAGAAGGCCCTCTGCCTGGTTCCCTGTAACCTCACTTCTCTCAGGGAGGGAACTACCAGAAGACAGAGGAGGACCTCAGTGTCCAGGCTGAACAATGGGGGTGGAGATGCTCCTTCAGGTACTGTATGCTGGGCTGAGGCTGCTTAGAGCTTTAAAGGTCAGCACTAGCACTTTGAATTGTGCTCAGAGATGCACTGGAAGCCAATGAAGATCCTTTAGGACCGGTATTATATGGTCTCAGCGGCCACTCCCAGCCCCCAGTCTAGCTGCCGCATTCTGGATTAGTTGCAGTTTCTGGGTCACCTTCAAAGGCAGCCCCACGTAGAGTGCATTGCTGTAGTCCAAGTAGGAGGAGCATGCACCACTCTGGCGAGACAGTCTGGAGGCAGGTGGAGCTGGTAGACAGCTTCCCTGGACACAGAATTGACCTGCGCCTCCAAGGACAGTTGTGAGTCCAAATTGCTCACTGTGCTTCAGGGGCACAGTGACCCCATTCAGGACCAGGGAAAGCATGTTGCCTTGAGTCCTGCAGGAGGAGGCAGGGAGGGGGGAGTGTTTCATAGCTAGAATAATAGCCATAATAGTATCATATAATTCCTTCATGAGCAGGATCCTCATTGCTACCAGATGGGATGTCTACATTGCAGCTGACAGCTTGAGTAGCTTGGTCTGCGAATACCAGGCGTTTTGGACCTCCTGGATCCGAACCCAATCCTGCAAAGATTAGAGATGCACACATACACACAGGAACCAATGAGTTTGGCCTTGTGGTGTAACAGCTGCTTCTGGGATGGACAAAACTGTCGGGATCCAGCTTCCTTTGAAGTTCTGTTCAATCGCTTGGCATCTGCCACAGCTCTCTGCAAAATCTGGAAGCTTGAGAAAGAGAGTTTGGCAAGGCCAAAGTAAACGCATTATTTTCCAGGGATGGAGGCAGATATCATCATCGCCACCTCCATGGAATAGACTGGGCAATAATTGGCCATATTGGCCAGTTTCAAAGATGTGGGGTTTTAAAAAAAGAAGTTGATCAATAACTGCTCTTTAAGGGTTTCATGGAAAACTCTGTTGCAGAGGGAAACATTTGCCACCCCACAGAGTCCATTCCCCAGCCCCGCCTGGCTCACTTTTATGAGCCAAGATGGGCAAGGATCCAGGAGACAGGTGGTTGGTTTCACTCATCCAAGCAGCCCATCCACAAACTCAGAGGTAACAAGTTGGAATTGATCCCATACAATCTGACTAGACAGAGCTCTGGCACTTTCCCGCAGTGACAATATCAGGCACCTTTCGGGCACAGAGTGAGAGAATCTGCCTTCTGAGATGATGTTCATGTGCCACCATGCCAATTCAAATAAAACGCTCAGGCTTTGCTGGTAAATATGCTGCTGCTTCAGCAGGAATAGGGATAACTGCACCCAAAGTCTTTAAGGATTTTTATTGTACTGCATGCATTCTGCAGTGTTAGGCATCTGCCACAGATTCGGGTCGCATTTGCGTGAAGGATGACTGTGTTTCAGTTTGCATCTTGTTTTGGAAATGATAGGTAGGTTCTCCTTTAAATGTGAACTGAATCAGATTTCTCCCCCACCCCTAACTGGGTGGACAACCTGGTCCCCCATAAGCTATCTTTCTCCGCCATAGGTGACCAGGCAAGTGGCTATGCCCATGCCTTAATTATAGTGACTAGCAGAGCCTAGGGCTTGCCAATCAGAAGGTCGGCGGTTCAAATCCCCGCGACGGAGTGAGCTCCCATTGTTCGGTCCCAGCTCCTGCCAACCTAGCAGTTCGAAAGCACATCAAAGTGCAAGTAGATAAATAGGTACCACTCCGGCAGGAAGGTAAACGGCATTTCTGTGCGCTGCTCTGGTTTCGCCAAAAGCGGCTTAGTCATGCTGGCCACATGACCCGGAAGCTGTATGCTGGCTCCCTTGGCCAGTAAAGTGAGATGAGCACCGCAAACCCAGAGTCGGCCACGACTGGACCTAATGGTCAGGTGTCCCTTTACCTTTGGCAGCAGGAGCTGTGGAACATGAAGAGACTGGTTTAAATATTAGCCAACCATGCACCCCAAATACACTTTGCAAGTTCCACTGCCTCTCAAACTCAGCTCTTCATTTGAGATGCAGGGTCAATACTCTCCAGGTGGGCAAGAGTGGCATTAAAAATAACAATTAACAAAAAATATTAAGAACACTGTGCCTGCAGCCAGCAAACTTCAGCCTAGCGGAAGCTAGCTGCAAATTACAGTATGACAACTCTGTGTCGCATACATGCATAATTTTATTTATATGCCATTTTTCCACAGTTCAAACCATGCTCAAGGCAACTTACAAAATGAAAAAAACAACATAACTACAACATAGCAAAAGTAGTCATAAACAATAAATAAAACATTAAAAAATACACAACCAAGCTGAACTGGCTGTCAACCTACTGTTAGTCTCCCAGGCGTCCACCCTACCAGTACCAATGTGCATCAAACACCACTGGTTCTTAGGGTTCTTTAAACTGGAGTTACGGCAGACAGCCTATCTACTAGAGAAGGTCCTCAAATCAATGACTGCCCTCTATAAAGCAGGACATTTGGCCACCTTAACGGTCTGACTTGGGCTGTGTACACCCCATAGCTTTAAAGCACACTCAAAACACATTCCCCTGCCCCCAAAGAATCATGGGAATTGTAGTTCATGAATGGTGCTGAGAATTGTAGCCATAGGAGCCAAATCCCAGCAGCCGAGGTCCCTTCAGTCCCCCCAATAAATTTGATAGGCATTGCCATCTGAATGGTGTGTGTGATTGATTATGCGGGGCAGGGCTTACCGTACTTTTCTGTGTATAAGACAAGCTCTTTTTTTACCCAAAAATCAAGTCAAAATTGGGGGGCTTGTCTTATACATGGGTAGCCGGTGCTGATCGGGCAGACGATAAGCAGCAATGGCAGTGCATGCAATTGCAAGGGGTGCTCTGGCAGGTGAGCATTTTTTGTTAACACCCTCTCCCAGAAGTAGAGAAACTGTGGTGAATCGCCCCCCAAAATCGCTCAACCACTGTTGGCTCTCTTCTGAAAAACTTTTTAAAGTTTGAGTCCCCCAAAACAGGGAGTCATCTTATACATGGGGGCGTCCAATACATGGAAAAATACGGTACCTCCCACCCCATATTTTATTCAAGTTGGCACCCCGATTGTAGCTCTGCAAGGGGTAAACTACCATTCCCAGGAGTCCTTGGGGATGAATGTGTTTTCAATAATAATAATAATAATAATAATAATAATAATAATAACAACAACAACAATAGGTAAAGGTAAAGGTAAAGGTACCCCTGCCCGTACGGGCCAGTCTTGCCAGACTCTGGGGTTATGCGCCCATCTCACTTAAGAGGCCAGGGGCCAGCGCTGTCCGGAGACACTTCCGGGTCACGTGGCCAGTGTGACATCGCTGCTCTGGCGAGCCAGAGCTGCACACGGAAACGCCGTTTACCTTCCCGCTGGTAAGCGGTCCCTATTTATCTACTTGCACCCGGAGGTGCTTTCGAACTGCTAGGTTGGCAGGCGCTGGGACCGAGCAGCGGGAGCGCACCCCGCCGCAGGGATTCGAACCGCCGACCTTTCGATCGGCAAGTCCTAGGCGCTGAGGCTTTAACCCACAGCGCCACCTGTGTCCCAATAATAACAATAACAATAATTTATTATTTGTACCCTGCCCATCTGGATGGGCTTCCCCAGCCACTCTGGGCGGCTTCCAAGAAAGATTAAAAATACATTAAAATGTCACACATTAAAAACTTTCCTGAACAGGGCTGCCTTCAGACGTCTTCTAAATGCCAGGTAGTTGTTTATCTCTTTAACATCTGGTGGGAGAGCGTTCCACAGGGCGGGTGCCACTACCGAGAAGGCCCTCTCCCTGGTTCCCTGTAACTTGGCTTCTCACAGTGAGGGAACCACCAGAAGGCCCTCAGCACTAGACCTCAGTGTCTGGGCAGAACAATGTGGGTGGAGACGCTCCTTCAGGTATACTGGGCCGAGGCTGGTTAGGGCTTTAAAGGTCAACACCAACACTTTGAATTGTGCTCAGAAACGTACTGGTTCCCTGTAGCTTTGCTTCTCGCAGTGAAGGAACCGCCAGAAGGCCCTCAGCGCTGGACCTCAGTGTCTGGGCAGAACAATGTGGGTGGAGACGCTCCTTCAGGTATACTGGGCCAAGGCCAAATACACACATACCAGGTGGAGGGGTTCTGCAGGAGCTGATGGGATTGCTGTGATCCAGCTCCTGCATCCCGGGAGGCAAAATCTGCAAGTGAAATTATCAAGCCGGTTTCTCTAAACAGGCAGAGATGATAGAAAACTCTTGCCCAAAAAGCCATCTGTTTCCATTAACTTTTCAGAGATGTCAAGCCATGGATTCATTCCAGGTTGACCTTCTGTAGTTCAGTATAATTCTCCATTCCCTTTCTGCCCTTCTGCCTTTGATGTGTTTCCTTTGGCTTGGCCCCCCAGACACATACACCCGTTGCTTCTCCTGTTCATCTGGTCATCACACTTGGAGGACTTTTCCTAGCGATCAATTCCCCGTCTTGATGTTCTTCAAAGCTGTCTCTTTCCCCACCCCGCTGCTTTCACTCCTTGTTTTCTTTCTTTCTTTCTTTCTTTCGCACTGCTAAGACATCTTTGGGTAATGCTGGACCACCAAGACCAATCATCTTTAACCATCTGTGGCAAACGCAAGGCAAAGAAATCATTTATCTGCATTTGCTGTGCCGGTAATCAGATTTGAAGGCATGGCATTAGAGGAAATGTCAACGTGAGTTTCAGTGCGTGAAACTCTCCCCAGCAAAACAGTAATGGATTGGGTCTTTGGGTCCCAATCAATTTATGTCCTAGCATAACGTATAAACATTTCTCAGTCCTCCTGTGTACTGAGGATTGTTTACGAATCAGACGCAATTCTTGGAGAGTTGACTGCAATAACATTTCAACAACTGGAAGACAAATGGAAGACTTTGTTCGAAGTGGAAGTGAAGCAAAACAGTGCTAGTTGCATCTTTCGTTCTTGCTTGCTGATATTCCACCGTTAGTGTATATCTGTGGCTGTTGGCAGACTCAAACACCCATCAGCCTCAGTCAACGTGGCTGTGACAATCACACAGGGTCCCTGGACGTTTAACAGTCTATTGATCCCTGTGCCACCACTGTGATCATTTCCCTGCTGCCACCAACCCGTTACTCTCTGGTAAAACACTGAGTCCAGTCAGTTGTTAAAAGTGAACAAAAAAACCAAGTTTATTTTACAAACATCAACAAGTTAATTGTTTCTCAGATAATGTCCCTGTCAGTATCTTAACTTTAGTTTCTTTACCGGCCTACACCTTCCTAATACCTTCTGACTGATTATCTCAACTGTTTGAATGACTCCTCTTAACAAATTCCCTCACTCTATCACACCAGACTAGCCCAACCCACAGACGTATCTTCCCTCTCTTCTCTCTCTCTTGTCTTCTCAACCACTCTAACTCCTCTTAACAAATTCTCTCTGTGCTTAAACATTATACACAGTTAACTCTTCCCCTTCGGTTCCCATTGGTTAGTCATTTTACAATTAGTTAACCCTTTCCCTATGAACCCAGTATGATGTCACACACATAGGAGGGCAAACGTCACAGTGGCTAATGGTCAGGGGTGATAGGAGGTGCAGTAACATAAGAGCATAAGAAGAGCCCATTAAATCTAGCTTTCTGTTCTCACACTGGTCAACCAGATGGTTGTGGGAAACCAGCAAGCAGCATCTGAGCACAAGACCAGCTCTCCCCTCCTGTGGTTTCCAGAAACCAGTTTTCATAAATATTACTGCCTTCTGCTGTGGACTAGTGGTCATCAGTAGCCTTCTCCTCCAGAAGAGCTTCCCTACCTGTTGTGTACATGATAGTGTTTTGCAGAAAATTTCAGACTTTTCAGAAAATTTCATATATCTTTTCACTAATACGCATTTTAGTACACATCAGTTGGCTGGATAACTGTGTTGCAAAATGTAGAGAAGTGTGGATTTTGAAAGATGCCAGTGTTTCAGTTTGCACAGGGTTGCCATGTTTCTAGAAGTAAAATTCAGGACACCAGGGAAAACAAAGTTGCTGAGCTTATTAGGCAATCAACCTCAAAATCCCAGACAATTCCCCCCGGACGCTATTTTCACTGGTTAAATCCCACATGTATCCGCACATATGGCAACCCTAAGTTTGCGTATTTTCAGAAAGCACAAATCAGGTAGGGAAAGAGATAGACAGAAACGTATTTACATGCCTTTATTTCTGTCTTTGCCGCATTACAAAAAACATGACTGCTCTCTTCAAACTCCAGCAGTGTAGAGACAAACACTTCCTGCACTTCCTGGACAGGAATAAACGGAAGAGCTCATATTACACTCTGAGCTAATTCCGGTGCTTCGCACTGTGAATTGACTGTCCCTCTGTTTCCCACAGACAGTCCCAACATTCCCATTATGTTTTGCTTTCAAGCTAGCAGTTTGCAGCTGCATTGCTTCTATATCGTAACAGGTTCACCTTTCAGTGTGAACTGAATCAGATTTCTACCCCGTCCCTACCACAAACTCTGAGTCTGAGTATAAAATTCCACCCTTCCTTCCATTCTGGGATCCCAAACTGGATCGAGTAAGATGATGAACAACCCTAGGGAATTGCACTGACTCTTTACAATGGGAAGTTTGCAATTTACAACTGGCATTTCCCGCTGGTCAGTTGCACTGTCGATTTGTTGCAAACGAAAACTCCAACATCTGTGCATCATTGCAGTAATACAGAGCTAGCATATCATGTGGTATTTACTCTCTAAAAATCAACCACAACTTAGCCTTGGAAGGATTTGTATCCTGAAAGGCTGTACATAAGTCATTGTACTAAATAAATACTTGGGCTGCTCAGCTAGGAAGTGGAGGAGGGAGAGGGTTTGACTGGCTCCTGCCAATCCATGTCAGGGATGAACAAACCAGCCAATTATGGTTTCTCCCAGAACCTCATTGCTCCAATCTCATGGACAGTTTTTACATTAATTTCCACATCTGTTTGTGTTTTTCTTTTTTTAAAAAAAACAACAAACATTAGTCTTCATGAAAGAAGAGTTCTCCCGATGTGCACCTCTTTGAATGCAACATTGCTTAAATTTGCAAAGCATTTCCCCCAATGTTTTGCATTGTAATGAACATACACATTTTTATACATGCTTTGCTTTAGTGCAGGGATCACAAACCCTTTTCAAATTTTGAGAGAGTGCTGAGGATGGCCACAAAATAGCTTGTGCTGGTCCCGGGGGGAAGGTTACCGTTGGCGTAGTCAATGTCCGGTCCTGGGTCACTAGCCTGGAAACAGTTCACAAGGAGCGGGGCGAGGTCCGAAGCAGGAAGCCGGGCGGGGACAGGAACACTGGAGGGTCAGGTCTGGGTCCGGGCAGAAGCAGGTACTCAACGACGTTGCTCCCACAACCTGGGACCGGGCTGACTGGCCTTTATCTTCTCTGAGGCCAGGGGTGGTCCCGGCCCCCAGGAGACCCGCCTCTCCTGGCCTTAAGGTGAGCACTCCTCCTGGGAGAAACCAGTTCCCTCCGCCTCTCTGGACAACTCTGGGGTTGTGGCGCTCATCTCGCTTTACTGGCCGAGGGAGCCGGCGTACAGCTTCCGGGTCATGTGGACAGCATGATTAAGCCGCTTCTAGCGAACCAGAGCAGCGCACGGAAACGCTGGTTACCTTCTCACCTGAGCGGTACCTATTTATCTACTTGCACTGGTATGCTTTCAAACTGCTAGGTTGGCAGCAGCAGGGACTAAGCAATGGGAGCTCACCCCGTCGTGGGGATTCGAACTGCCGACCTTCCAATCAGGAAGCCCTAGGCTCTGTGGCTTAGCCCACAGCGCCACCCGCGTCCCCTTTTAAAGCTTAGATAACAAATAACTTCTTCCCAGTATACTTGCACTTGTTGGATTAAATATACAAGACAGGTAGGTTTTACTTATATTGCTAGTACATATTATATAGGTTTGTATCAGAGATAAATATGGTTATAGACTGAGGCAGAACATACCTGCCACTGTTGAGACTTGTTCATGTGACATAACTGTACCGACTGACATAGCTGTCTCACATGTAGGACATCACAGAGTTCTAGAGCACTTGTGAGAATTAACCCTTTACTTAGCATTTTGGATGCTCTCATTCCACATATCATCCATATCATCAGCAACCCAGGGTGCTAAGATGATGCATCGTCAGAAGGTGGGCTTATAATCCTACGTACGGCATGCTGCCAGCCAGTTAAGCAGCTGCTTTCTTCCAGGAAATGCCACTGGCCCGTCGAGTGTTATCCAAACCACAATTGGACAAAGAGATGCCCCACAGATGTTTTTAATCCAATTCCTTTCATCTGTGAATCACTTCCTACAGAACATCTTGGAGCCATTTATTAATAAAAAAAATGTCAATAACGACAAAAATATTTTAAAACCAATTTCATTTTAAAAAAACACACACACACCCCAATTGCAAATCTAATGCAGAAAGAGGGGCAGGGTGAAAATATCTCCACTTAAAAGACTTGTTTAGGAAAATCGGAACAGCCCTGTTGGGTCAGGACTGTGGCTCATCTCAGACCCTCCAAATGCCCCTATTTTCCAAGGACAGTTTCAAGTTTACAGAAGCCGTCCCGGTTTCTGATTTGATCCCGGAATAATAATAATAATAATAATAATAATAATAATAATAATAATAATAATAATAATAATAATTTATTTATACCCCACCCTTCCCAGTTCAGGGCGGCTAACAACAAATTTAAAACTCTTAATTGCTGCAAAAAAACAGCATAAAATACAATATGAAACGTGAATAACAATAAATTCAGAATTCAAAAATCAATTTAGGGGGGAAATCCATCCAATAAACATTAGATGATCACCAGGGCTAGCTGGCTAAATTAGTCCTATTTGGGCCAGCGAGGAGACCAGGGGAGAATTAGCTGTGGGATCCCAGAGCGGGTAATCTTCATAAAAAGGGGAGGGGGAGGGAAGGAAGGGGAATAAAAGATCAGGCTAAGTTCAAGTTGAAAGCCAGGTGGAATAGCTCTGTCTTACAGGCCCTGCGGAAGGAAGTTAAATCCTGCAGGGCCCTGGTCTCCTGGGACAGAGCATTCCACCAGGTCGGAGCCATCACTGAGAAGGACATGGCCCTCTTTTTCCTCTTTTCCTTAGGACGTTGCTATTTTCACTGGAGAAATGTTGGAGGGTATGGAGTTGTGCCACTCCAGAGCTAGGGCGATAAGTAACTATACAACCTTTAGAAGACTTCTGAAGGCAGCCCTGTATAGGGAGGGGGTGGGGGGTTTTTTAGTGTTTAATGTTATATTATGTTTTTAATTTGTTGGAAGCCACCCAGAGTGGCTGGGGCAACCCAGTCGGATGTCATCATCTGACTGGGGTGGGTGGGAAGGTGAGCTGGGGGTCTGGTTTCAGGGTACTTTTCCTCCAGCCCCCACCCCATCTCAAAGTTCTTCTTGGAACCCAAATGTTGACTGCAAGCTCTTAGAGCACGCCCTGCAAATCAGGACTCAACCAGTAAAGACAAATAGGCCTCCCAGCATCCCATGGTGTCTGAGAGCAAAGCAACAGCATGGGAGGGCCATTAATTATAACTGCTTACCGGGTGATTGACATGAAGCAATAAACATTCCCCGAAAGCAGCCGCCTTGCTGAATACTTGTAATTATTCCAGAAGATGGTGGCTGGAGGCCACACAGGCCCAGCGTTTAAATGAAAGGCACTGCCTAGGTTCAGCAAAGCAGCATATGGCTGGTGTGTCTGGCAGAATCTGGCGTAGGATGGATAATTAATTGGCATCTTGGAATCTCTCCTAGATGTCATGCCACCGTGTCTGAAATCACGTAGTAGATCTCCTCTTCCTCTTCTCAGCCTTGGGCGCCTTCCATTCATGATTAGGTTTGCCAGATATAACCTGAAGTCTCCAGGTTTGTAAGAAAGAGGATTTGAATTTTCGGGAGGGCGAGAGTGCATTCAATTATTATTTTTTTAAAAAAAGGCTTATTAGAAGACTGTGCTTTCAGCTTGCAAGCTTCAGCCCACAAGGAGCTGGGTGCAAATCATATCATGGACACCTTGGGGTGGGGGCTGCAATCCCTAGTTCCCCTTCCCCAATTAACTTCTGTCTCCAGGGCCAACCCCGGTTACATCAACCAGGTGCCTTTTCTAGGGGTCCTGTTGCACATTATTTTAAAATGCATTCAAATTGTATATTTGTGGTGGGGAATGGATTGAAAAGCATTAGGGAATCTGTAGGGTGGGTGGGTTAAAAAATAATAATGTTCAAGTAAATATAGAATCATGGAATTGTAGTCCAGTCCCTTCCCATGTAGGAATACCAGCTAAAGAAGCACTGACAGCTAAAGAAGCGCCATCCAACCTCTGTTTTAAAAACCTTCAAAGAAGGAGAATGCACTATCTCCCAGGGAAGTAAGAGTGGAACAGCTTTTAAGGACATAAAGTTCTTCTTAATGTTGTGGGGCAACAGAAGCAAGCCCCATTTTATTCTTTTTAGCCACAGCGTTGCCTTGATTCCAGTGACTTTTCACAATATGGAAAATGTATTTCTTTCTCTTTTTTCTCCCAAATCAGGGTTGGCAAACATTTTTAAATTTATTTCCACACTGACCTATCAGGAATGTTGCAGCACAGAATGGCGGGGAGGGAGGAGGCGAGGAGAAATGTGAAGTATGCACTTTCGCCACCAAACTCCTACACATGCACATAGGGCTATATAAATAGCTCCGTTGGTGGAGCATGAGACTGTTTCATCCCAGGGTAGTTTGCCCATGTCAGGAGAAGTGATTCCTGGTTGGACTAGATGACCCTCAAGGCAGCGGCGGAGGAAGCCGCTCGGGCATCTGGGGCGGCGCACCCAGGGGCAGGGTGAGGGCGGGCGAGCTGCCATTTGAAGATGGCTCTCATATCTCCTCTTAGTCTCCTCTTTTCCAGGCCAAACATACCCAGCTCCTTCTGGTTTGATTTCTAGACCCTTGATCATTGAGAACAAGATCCTGGACTAGATGGGCCACTGGCTTGACCCAGCAGTCTCTTCTTACGTTCTTTAGGTGGACACAACTCAACCCACAGACTCAAAGTTGATCAATGCTGTCCTACAACAGTGTTCTTCAACCTTGGGTCAGCAGAGGAGGAAGCTGCTCTGGCGCATGGGGCGGCACACCCAGGGGTGGGGCAATCTGCCCATGGGGGCGGGGTGCACCCAAGAGCCTCTGGAGTCTGCCTGCCTCCTCCCACTCAGCTGCCCCACAGCTGGGGGGGAGGCAGCGGGCGGACCGTTTGGGCAGCGCGGAGCCTGTGCACGTCCAAGCCACCATGTCTCTCCCAGGAGAGATGTGTGGCTTGGGCGTGCTGCAAGCCCCGCAGTGAGTGCCGCCTGGCATTTTGTCACCCCCCTCAGTGGTTACACCCGGGGTGGCCCACACCCACCGCACCCCCCTTCCTCCACCCCTGCCTTGAGGTTCCTTCTAACTCTACAATTCTATTATTCTAAGCCAAGTAACTAGCATTCCCTAGCTGCACTGCAATATCACATGTGCAAAAAAAAAGACCCAGTGAGAATCAACACCTCAAGGTCCTCTAAACTATATGCCAGGCTCCTTCTTGGGAGACTGGAAGAATGGGCAGATGCAAATAAGGTGATATATGAAGTCCAGGCAGGTTTCCAAAGAGGGAAATCCACACTGGACCAGTGCTTTGTGATGAACTTTCTGCTATGTAAATACATCCATAATTTGAATCAAAAACTATATGTCGCTTTTATCGATCTAATCGAGCTTTTGATATGGTCCCAAGACACTCATCGTGGCAAAAATTGGAAAAGGCAAATATAGACCTCCGTCTATTATTTCTCATCAAAACATTATATACTGACACATCAATACAAGTAAAGGTGGATCTGGCTGGCCTTCTCACCACTAGAATTAAGACCATTGCTGGAGTCAAACACGGATGCACTTTCCTGTTTAATTTTTATATTAATGACATGGTTAAAGAACTGGAGGACCTACAGTTTGCCCCTATCAGAATTCTCAACCAAAAACTCTCAGTCTTAATGTATGCTGATGACCTAGTACTTGTATCTAGAGCCCAGGTGGGCCTGAGACGGCTGCTTGTGAAATTAAGTTCATAATGCATGAGGAACACCTCAAGGTACATTCCACTGTGGCTTAAGATCATGTGCAGCCTAACTCCCCACTAAACATGCATCTCTCATTCTCCATCAACCAGCAGGTAATATAACACAGATGGGACGCTTTAGGCTCAGGATTCAACTAGAGACCTCTGGATCTCAGATGGCTCCACCCAAGCCACAGCCTTTCGCCCAGGCCACAACCCTCAACAGAATTTTTTTCATGGCTGGAATGTTGCATCTGTTGCCCTGTACACTTTTTGTCTCTGGCCTCACCCACCGCTGGCAGACAGCACCTGGAAGGGTGTCCATGAGACAACATGGCCGACAGGTTGGCCAATCTCCCCTCTTCCTGTTGCATAAGAACAAAATCCTGGGGAGAACAGCCCATATTTCCATTTGTGCCCCAGAACTTTCCCTGCGCCACACCACAGATTTAAAGCACATCCACTGCAAATGTAAAGCCACTCAAAGGATTCTGGGAACTGCTGTTTCCCCCTTCGTGGAGTTACAAATTCCCAGCACCCTTTGAAAACTGTATTTCCCATGATTCTTGGGAGGAAGCCATGTGCTGTAAATGTGTACTTTGTGTGATGGCCTGGGATTCGGACTCGGATGCTGAACCTGAGGGATCCCAGCCTGCACAGGATTCCCCGCCTCCAGAACCAGCTGAGCCAGGGCTGGGGCTTGAGCCTGAAGGGTCCTCACCTGTGCTGGATCCTCAGGTGCAGGCACCAGCTGCATCTGCTCTGGCTCCTGAGGTGATGGAGGACCCATTGCCTGCAGGTGCTCCACTCTCTGCCCCGTCAGGGGAAGCTGAGGTTGCCTCTGGGTCCGGTAACCCTCCAGCCTCTCCTGAGCTACAGAGGCTCAGGGCAGAGAGGTGGAGGGAACTAAGTTCCCGCAAGAGGAGTGCTCGCCTCCAAGCCAGGAGAGGCAAGTCACCAGAGGATTGGGGCCACCCCATGCCTCAGGGCAGATAAAAGCCGGCCAGCCCCAGCCCCAGGTTGTGGGAGCAACATTGTTGGTTGCTAGTTCCTGCCTGAACCCTGTCCTGCTTTCCTGCCAGAGCTCCTAACCTGCCCTGGCTCTCTGCTTGCTTGCCTGTTCCTGACTTCACCTGGTTCCCTGCCCTGCACCCAGCTTCAGCTACTACGGACTGCCTCCACATTGCACCTTTGACCACGGACCGGACTTGGACCTCGCCGCTCGGGTAACCCATGGGACCAGCATATTTTGAATGTGTGGTGCACGCCCTTTCTCCTCCTCCTCCACTCACCCCAAACACTTACCAAATCTTCCCAAATGGGGAAACCCTTAGGGCAAATTTAAGGAGTGTGTGAGGGGGTGAAATTCCATCACGCAAGAAGAAACCCTTGTGTTGATGGGTCGCATAAGACGGACATCTTCCCAACTTTTTAGGACGGAATTGGAAACATGTTCATTTCTGAAATAACGGCTAATCTCCTTGTTCTTTGTGCCCTGTTCCTTCGCATCCGTCTCATCCCTCACCAAAGAACCCTCACTTATAGATTTGCTCTGCTCTAAAGCCAAATTTTGACCAGATGGCATGCATCCAAACCTCACCTCCTCTCCACCCTCCCTTCTCCCTCCATCTCCCTGGTCGATTCCCCGTTCCCTGGCCACTGCCGACTTCGTTCCGGCAATTATGCAGCTGTTTCTCAGCTGTTTCCTTTAACATACCGCCATTGGAGACGAGCGAGACACCGGAGCTGTTCCAAACATAGCGGTTTTCTTCCCCTCCTTCCCCTTCTCTCCTTTTTACTGATGGAATAAGGCTCCCTGTGGGGCCTTCAGGGAACAGCTGTTAGTCTAGGATATCCGAATGTCTGGCGTAGCAAATGCCACCAATCCAGAGAGAAGCTGTCACATGGGAGGCTCATGAAATTTTCAGCTTCTGGGGTTCTGGGTGTCTTTGTTTCCTGCCCGCCCCACTTCCTTCCTAGAAAAGGCTCCCAAACTTAACTCCTGTCGAGAGCATTAGGTAGGGAAGAGCCAAGATTCTTCGGACCTGAAGCAGAAACTTCAAATGACACTGTCCTCACACTTTAGAAAAGTGTGCATCCATCTTTATCCAAATTCTGCATCAAAGGAAAGATTCTGTGCAGGATCAGGCCAACGGCCCACCTAGTCCAGCATCCCAGACTTTTCAAATGGGCCTTTTTTTCCAGGGACAGTCCTGGAAAGCTGTCCTGGTTTCTGATTTGATCCTGGAATGTCCCACTTTTCCTTAAGAGCCAGTGTGGTGTAGTGGTTAAGAGTGGTGGACTCGTAATCTGGTGAACCGGGTTTGCTTCCCCGCTCCTCCACATGCAGCTGCTGGGTGACCTTGGGCCAGTCAAACTTCTCTGAAGTCTCTCAGCCCCACTCACCTCACAGAGTGTTTGTTGTGGGGGAGGAAGGGAAAGGAGATTGTTAGCCGCTTTGAGACTCCTTCGGGTAATGATAAAGTGGGATATCAAATCCAAACTCTTCTTGGGATGTTGCTATTTTCATCAGAGAAATGTTGGAGGGTATGGATTTATGTGACCACTGAGCCAAGGAGATAAGTAACTATACAACATTTAGAAGACATTTGAAGGCAGCCCTGTATAGGGAAGTGTGTGTTGTTGTTTTTAGTGTATTATGTTTTATTAAGTTTTCATATATGTTGGAAGCCACCCAGTGTAGCTGGAGCAACCCAGTCAGATGGGCAGGGTATTATTATTATTATTAAATAGAATTTCTCTATTTTCATTGGAGAAATGTTGGAATCTACGGCATCCTGTTCTCACAGTGGCAAACCAGATGCTTGTACATAGCTGTCAACTTTTCCCTTTTCTTGAGAGGAATCCTATTTGGAATAAGGGAATTTCCCTTTAAAAAAGGGAAACATTGACAGCTATGTACTTGTAGGAAGCCCACAAGCAAGACCTGAGCACAAGAGCCCTCTCCTCTCTTGTGGCAACTGGTATTCAGAAGAATTGCTGCCTCCAGCTGTGGCAACAGAGTACAGTGGTTACCTCAGAAGCTGAATGGAATCTGTTCCGGAAGTCCATTCGACTTCCAAAATGTTTGCAAACCAAGGCGCGGCCTCTGATTGGTTGCAGGAAGCTCCTGCAGCCAATCAGAAGCCACAGAAGCCCCATCAGACGTTCGGGTTCCAAAGAACGTTTGCAAAGCAGAACACTCACTTCTGGGTTTGCAGCGTTCAGCAGCCAAAACGTTCGAGTCGCAAGGCGTTCATCAAGCAAGGCACAACTGTATAGCCATTGTGGCTTGCGGCCATGGATAACCTTCTAATAGTGACTCATCCAGTCTGGTGGCCATCGCTGCTTCCTGTGTAAATGAGTTCCACAGTTTAACTATGGACTGTATGAATAAATATTTTCTTATATGTATCCTGAATGTTCCAACATTCAGTTTCATTGGATGGCTGTGAGTTCAAGTGTTTTGACAGAGCGAGAAAAAACTTTTCTCTGTCCTCTTCCTCCCTTTTATAATCTTCTGCCAGGTTGCTGTTTGCTCACCTTTACTCTAAACTAAAAAGTCCCAAATGTTGCAACCTTAAAAAGAGCTAGATTGTTATTATATTATTATTAATTCAAATGCATTTCTGATATGCTTAATTTTTTTAAGCGGTGAACACACTGTGCTATATTAAAAAAATCAATTAAAACAAATACAATGTAAAACCAATAAAACAATATAAAAGCCCATAGAACAGAGCTTCAGGGCATGCATGTGCATAAAACAGGGTCCAATCTCATGGGTCAGGGAAAAAGAGAAGTCTATATAAGTCATGTAAAGTCATTGTTGATTGCTGCTTTGCACAAAACAGAGGGAAAGGCACTCTCTGCTGACAGCCTGGCTTTTGATACTGGCCAACTTTCTTCCTTTTGAACATTTCATTCTGCACTCTCACTGTTGGGTGTTCCTTAGTCTGACTTTGCTAGACCTGTAGCACATTAGGAAGCAATGTGTGGCACCGACATCCCACCCAATAATATTATAAGAAAAGCCTGCTGGATCAGACCAGTGGCCCATCGAGTTCTGCCTCCTGGTCTCACAATGGCCAATCAGACACCACTAGGAATTTTGCTTTGGCCACCTGTTGGCCACCCACACACCTCTAAGCAAATATATGGCACCATATGGGCTAGAAACTTTTTTTAAAAAAAAAATGCAAGCAGGAACGATCAGGCAGCTGAATTCTGCACCCACGGCAGCGTTCTGCAAAACTCAGGCTCTCACAGTTCTGTCCTCCAGCAAACAACTATTCCATGCCTTCCAAATGTTCTGTTTTCTGACTCCCATTCCTGACCAATTTCCACCCCTGGTTTGTCCCCATTTTTTTGCCTCGGGGCGCTGCATTGTGTCAAAATGTTGTTAGACTGATCTGGGAGTGTTGTCATTGTTCTGGATCCCCACTGTGGAAATGAGGCAGTTCTAGTTAAAATTACAGTCTTTTGCTCTCAATGTGCATCTATACATATAAATTAGCATATGCAATTTGCATGCAAAACAGTGTCCTCTTTTTTTGAGGTGGGGGGGATGATATATAAGATGTGGTGCACAGTGCAGTGTTTGTCATTTTGCACCCTGCAGCTGCTGAGGTCTGTTTTGAACTGTTGCTAATGTATTCTAGGACAATTCTGTTTTCCTGGTACTCTCCTCTACCAAGTGGCAAATTGCATAATTAGAACCCTCAGCATCCTGGAACGGGGAAGGCGGGGCATGAGGATCGAACCTTGGCATGAGAAATTAGGGTCTTAAGATATTTATTATTGTGGGGGTGTTTAGGATAACAGGCAAGGAAATATTTGTTAAGCATTATTCTTCCTTCACTCACGCTAGTGAGTGACGTAGGAGAGCAAATCCCCTTTATATTCATGGAAGCTAGTTGGTAGATTCGTTTGAATCTCTAAAAATTAGGAATCCAATCTGGTTTGCCCAGATGGATCGTTTCTGGTGTCCCCTTTTCTCCCTCCTAAAATACAATAAAGACTCACGAGTCTGCCTTTAAAAGTATAACAATAAGTGAAATATACTCAGAGTCGAGAGTGGATTTCATGCTCTTTATTCAGCTCATAGTGGTGAGGAGGAATGAATGAAAGTCCCCTCAAAGTATCTGCTTTATATACATTATTTACACAATGGGCTGCACGTGATTGGCTAATTCCGGAATTCTCCTGTAGGCCAATCAGGTTGTGGATTCACTTCCATCTGGAGCTGGATTGGGTGGCTCCTGCAGACCAATCATACTGCTGTTCTAGGACCAATCAGACTGCTGCATTCTGAATCCTATTGTTCTAGGACCAATCAGACTGCTGCATTTTGGATCCTATTCAACTCAGTACATAACAATAGGTTTACATACAAGTTGTTCACAGTACACATCCTAGAAGGCAGGCTTTAAGCTTCAGGTTACAAACATATAACGTGGCTTACATCCTTTGTGAAGATGGGCCCAATTGGTGCTGGATGAGGGCCAGCAGCCAACAAAATGGATGAGACTTAACTAAGAATCGAATCAAACAGGAATAAAACAGGGGACGACATGGCTGCGTGACTCTGCTATATAGAGTCACACTCATGCTGAGTCACTTAGAGCCGGAACAGGTCTCTGTCCACTCTAGGAAGTAAAGCATGTTGTAATTGACTGTACAGTCATACCTCTTGTTACGTTCAGTTCAGGTTACGTCTTTTCAGGTTGCGTCCCGCAGCAACCCAGAAGTAACGGAACCAGTTACTTCCGGGTTTCACCGCTCACGCATGCGCAGGCACTCAGAATGACGTCACACGCATGCGCAGAAGCAGCAAATCGTGACCTGCAGACGCGGGTTGCGGTCTGCTCATGTTGCGAACAGGGCTCCGGAACGGATCCCGTTCGCAACCAGAGGTACCACTGTACTGGTATAATGGTATAACACATCCCACAATAAGAAGTAAGTAAGTAAGTAAGTAAGTATTCATTCATTCATTCATTCATTTATATACCGCCCTTCATCCAAGGATCGCAGAGTGGTTTACAATGTAAAAACACAAAAACACATAACACAGTAACAATAAAAAGCAATGCAAGCCACATGGGGAATGTTGGAATGTGCTGTCCTCCCAGCCTCAGCACTCATAAGCTGGCAATATGCTCTCAATATAGTGAGGGCAATGTTGGCCGACCTTACAATCAGTGGTGCCTAGGGCTCATTGGGACTGATGGGGTGGAAATAGGGAGACCAATAGTAGGCGGAGTCAGGGCTAGTGGCAGACAGAGTCAGAGCTGATGACAGACAGCAAGAAGGGCGGAAGGTAGGGAGTCCCACAACAGGTGGAGCCAGAGCCAATGGCAGTCCAGGCGGAGTCTGAGCAAATGACAGGTGTCAGGGATGGTGGAAGTAGGGAGACCAACAGTAGGCGGAGCCAGCAACAGTGACAGACAGCCAGGAGGGTGGAAGTAGGCGGAGCCAGCACCAGTGACAGACAGCAGGGAGGGTGGAAGGAGGGAGACCAACAGTAGGCGGAGCCAGCACCAGTGACAGACAGCTGGGAGGGTGGAAGGAGGGAGACCAACAGTAGGCGGAGCCAGCACCAGTGACAGGCAAAATCATCTCATTCTAGCTAGACTGGGGTACATTGAGACGAAGGAAGAGGAGGAAGCTGACAGCCAGGCCCACCCTGTGGAGCAGGGATGCCAACTTGAATAAAATATTGGGCGCAGGGGCAGGTAAGCCCCATCCTGCTTAATAGATCACATGTTGCGGTGCGCACACACCATTTGAATGTTAATGCCCATCAACTTTTGGGGGAGCTGGCCTGGCCCCCTCAAATACTTTATTGGGGGGGGGAGTGAAGGAACATCAGCTCCTAGGAGTTGGCTCATGCCCTAGAGTGGTTGTAAGTGAGAAAGCTGGCAGGTGGGGGCAAGCTGAAGTTGGTGGGGCAATGTCCCCTCAACCTTACAAGGCTGGTGTTACCATGATGGGGCATATAAAGCACTTAGGGGAAATTGTGATTAAAATTATAAACTGATCCATTATTTATACTGTATGGGAAGTATTTTCATAAAATATATTGCCAGTTAAAAGTAACTGTATCCCTATTCAAATATTTGGATGTTAAAGGTAAAGGGACCCCTGACCATTAGGTCCAGTTGTGGCCGACTCTGGGATTGTGGCGCTCATAGAATCATAGAGTTGGAAGAGACCACAAGGGCCATCGAGTCCAACCCCCTGCCAAGCAGGAAACACCATCAGAGCACTCCTGACATATGGTTGTCAAGCCTCTGCTTAAAGACCTCCAAAGAAGGAGACTCCACCACACTCCTTGGCAGCAAATTCCACTGTCAAACAGCTCTTACTGTCAGGAAGTTCTTCCTAATGTTGAGGTGGAATCTTCTTTCTTGTAGTTTGGATCCATTGCTCCGTGTCCGCTTCTCTGGAGCAGCAGAAAACAACCTTTCTCCCTCCTCTATGTGACATCCTTTTATATATTTGAACATGGCTATCATATCACCCCTTAACCTCCTCTTCTCCAGGCTAAACATGCCCAGCTCCCTTAGCCGTTCCTCATAAGGCATCATTTCCAGGCAGGCCTTTGACCATTTTGGTTGCCCTCCTCTGGACACGTTCCAGTTTGTCAGTGTCCTTCTTGAACTGTGGTGCCCAGAACTGGACACAGTACTCCAGGTGAGGTCTGACCAGAGCAGAATACAGTGGCACTATTACTTCCCTTGATCTAGATGCCATACTCCTATTGATGCAGCCCAGAATTGCATTGGCTTTTTTAGCTGCCGCATCACACTGTTGGCTCATGTCAAGTTTGTGGTCAACCAAGACTCCTACATCCTTTTCACATGTACTGCTCTCAAGCCAGGTGTCACCCATCTTGTATTTGTGCCTCTCATTTTTTTTGCCCAAGTGCAATACTTTACATTTCTCCCTGTTAAAATTCATCTTGTTTGTTTTGGCCCAGTTCTCTAATCTGTCAAGGTCATTTTGAAGTGTGATCCTGTCCTCTGGGGTGTTAGCCACCCCTCCCAGTTTGGTGTCATCTGCAAATTTGATCAGGATGCCCTTGAGTCCATCGTCCATCATCATCTCACTCTATAGGCCGAGGGAGCTGGCGTACAGCTTCCGGGTCATGTGGCCAGCATGACTAAGCCGCTTCTGGTGAAACCAGAGCAGTGCACAGAAACGCCGTTTACCTTCCCGCCGGAGTGGTACCTATTGATCTACTTGCACTTTGACATGCTTTCGAACTGCTAGGTTGGCAGGAGCTGGGATCGAGCAACAGGAGCTCACCCTGTTGCAGGGATTCAAACCGCCGACCTTCTGATCAGCAAGTCCTAGGCTCTGTGGTTTAACCCACAGCACCACCTGCGTCATTAATTGCCTAAGTTATGGCGTCAATACATTATTCCACCCCATTCATTTCAATGCAAAGGAAGTGTCATGCCAATGGGGGGGGGAAGCAATCAGTTGTGTATCATTCATGGGCTGAAAGCTATCACAGTATCAACAGTGAATACCAGTCGTATTTGCTGGATTGATTTCTGTTCTGGATGCAGGACGAATGAGCAAACACCGGCAACTTCTTCTCCCTATTCTGCTTCTTTAAATTCTCCTTGTGTGCGAGTGATGCTGTTTTGGTTCCGTGGTGAACAGCACTCACACCCTGAAAGAGAGGGAACGATTAACGTCCTTATTGCCGCTTTGTCCCCTGGCAAAATGGACACTGAATTCCAACACCTGTGTGGCATGTTATCTTTGGCAGACCAGTAAAACCCTTGGGGCCGGGGGGAGCTGTCTGTGGTGGTGACCACAGCAGTGGCCTCTCTTTTGCCCATTGAGCACATTCTCATTCTGGGTGCCACACATGGAGAAAAAGGGTGATGCTCTTCTGGGACCTGTTTAACAAAGTGGGGCGATCTTTGGCGCTTCGTCTTTTGAAAGGGGAGATAGGAGGGGGTGTCAGCCTTCAAGTCAAGCCTTCGCTGCTGAGATAAGCAAGTATAATGCAAAGTCTCTCTCTCTCTCTCTCCCTCCCTCTCTCTCTCGTCTCTCTCTCTCGCTTCTGAAAGGAAGCAGATATTCAGCGGCTCCCTGAAGAGCAAAACTCAAAGAATTATTATTATTTTTATCATAAATCAGCAAAGGCTGTCAAAGGAATCCAAAGGGAAGAAAATCCAAGTGAAATGAGCTCTCATCATTTCAGCAGAGATGAACATGTCTCGTGCTTGAGGAGATACACAGAATGACCAAAATTAGGGCGGGGGGTTGGTAAAGGCAGCCAGAAACCCATCAGGTCAAATTCCAATCACAACCTGTGATGCTGTTTGACTCTAGAGCTGTCAAAGGCAGCTGTGCTCTTCCAGAGGAAAGAAAAACTGGTGGAGAAAATATTGCCATCCTTGTCATCCTTAGACGGGCAGTGTGGTGTAGGGGTTAGAGCATGGGTAGGGAAACTAAGGCCCAGGGGCCGGATCTGGCCCAATTGCCTTCTAAATCCGGCCTGCGGACAGTCCAGGAATCGGTGTGTTTTTACAAGAGTAGAATGTGTCCTTTAATTTAAAATGCATCTCTGGGTTATTTGTGGGGCATAGGAATTCATTCATTTTTTTTTTATTTTCAAGATATAGTCTGGCCCCCCACAAGGTCTGAAGGACAGTGGACCAGCCCCCTGCTGAAAAAGTTTGCTGAGCCCTGGGTTAGAGTTTCAGACTAGGATCAGGGAGACCTAGGTTTGTGTCCCCCATTCAGCCATGAAGGTCACTGGTTGACCTTGGGCCAGTCAGCAGCTCTCAGACTACCTCACAGGGTAGTTGTGAGGGTGAAATCAAGAGATAGGGGTGGGGTGGGGAGAGCTACATTTGCTACCTTGGAAGGTAGGTAGGATACAACTGTAAGAAAATAGTTTGGAGGTGCAGAACCTGTGCCTCGGCAGGTTTTGTTGGACTCCAAAACTCATCGGCCCCAGCCAGCATGCCCAATGGTCAGGAAGGATGGAAGTTGCAACCTTGGGTGAGCCACAGGCTCCTCTGCCCTGAAATAAATACATAAATAAATAGGCATTCCACCTTTGTATTGAGAGAGAGAGAGAGAGAGAGAGAGAGAGAGAGAGAGAGAGAGAGAGAGTTGAATTCAGGAGGATGGATGGTGGTTAACAGATTGAGGTTGAATCCTGACAAGACAGAAGTACTGTTTTGGGGAACAGGGGGTAGGTGGGTGTGGAGGGCTCTTTGGTCCTGAATGGGGTAACTGTGCCCCTGAAGGACCAGGTGGGCACAGGTCAAATCTGTATCCAGGGCAGCTGTTTACCAGCTCCATCTGGTACGCAGGCTGAGACCCTACCTGCCTGCAGACTGTCTCCCCAGAGTGGTGCATGCTCTGGTTATCTCCCACTTGGACTATTGCAATGCGGTCTACATGGGGCTACCTTTTGAAGGTGACCCAGAAACTGCAACTAATCCAGAATGTGGCAGCTAGACTGGTGACTGGGAGCGGCCCCCAAGACCATATGACACCGATCCTGAAAGACCTACATTGGCTCCGAGTATGTTTCCAAGCACAATTCAAAGTGTTGGTGCTGACCTTTAAAGCCCTAAAAGACCTTGGCCCAGTATACCTGAAGGAGCATCTCCACCCCCACCATTCTGCCTGGGCACTGTGGTCCTCCTCCAAGGTCTTCTGCTGGTTCCCTCATTGTGAAAAGTGAGGTTTCAGGGAACCAGGCAGGGGACCTTCTCAGCAGTGGCACCCTCCCTGTGAAACACCCTCCATTCAGGTGTCAAGGAAATAAAAAACTATCTGACTTTTAGAAGATATCTGTATTGGGAAGTTTTTAATGTCTGATGTTTTAGCAGAGTGCAGATGTCAAGTGTTGATTTCACAAGGCTGTGTTGAACACTTCTTCCAATTTGTGGAGTCTGCAGATTTGAACTGGTTTAATCTGTGTGTGACTGGTGGGGGTGAGATCTTGGGAAGCATAGTTCAGAAGGTTGTGGGGCTTCAACAGAAAGTGATAGGCCCCCTCCCCAAACTCCCAATTCCAGCTTCCAATTTGGGCAAAGCCATCGACAAGACCTACCAGGCACCTGCTTTTTCCTGTGGACCTTTGAGATAAACCAGTTAAAGGGTGACAAAACTGATTGCTTCTCCAATCTCCTCCTTTGCAAGGAACTTTATCCAGCTTCCTCCTAATTCAGCAGCAGCTGCCCTTGGGTGGGTTTCCAGCTTGTTTCCTTGGCAACACTTAAAAAAAAGGAAAAGGAAAGCTGTATCCTAGCAGCAAAGCAGGGAGATCCCAAACTATACACTATCCTGTTTAATTACGGGGGTGAGTCCCTCCTCACACAGCCTTGAATACTTGGCTATTTCTGTCTGCCAAGAAGTGAGACGGGTCCCCCTGCCCCCTTATTTTTAGACCTGTCAATGGTGTTAAGGACTGGAAGGGATCATATTCCAGCTATACATTGACCAAGGGAAACCCCCACTCTCACCCCCCAGGAGCCCACGCACGCCTGTCAGATTCCATTCCTGCCATTCCAACGTCCATATTAAGGAAAATGCCTTTCTTAGCCCAACCAGCACAGCACGAAATAGTGGGCACCCCCAATTTCGCCAAATGCAAACTTTGGGGTTGCCTCTCCAACTGATGTCCACTCGGAGGAGATCTCAGTGTTATGAAATTAGCACGGCTAATATTGGTTCATTGATTTCAGTGGGTCTGCTCTGAGTACAGCTTGGTTGGGGACAACT
Organism: Podarcis melisellensis; assembly: GCF_964234715.1. Taxonomy (NCBI): domain Eukaryota; kingdom Metazoa; phylum Chordata; class Lepidosauria; order Squamata; family Lacertidae; genus Podarcis; species Podarcis melisellensis. Next base: position 7,009,477 of record NC_138546.1, on the reverse strand, counting down.
CTTTGAGTTCACCAGAACTTTCTCCAAGGCTAGATGGTAAATAAAGCAATGGAGACATGGAAACCCGACTACAAAATGGGTTGTGGGGGCCGATACAAAAGTGAGCTGAGCAGAAATCACACAGGCAATCATGCCTCCATTGTGTTGACTTTAGCCATTGGTAATCCACCTACTGATATGATATGACATATCACATCATATCATTGGGATGCTGGTGATGCTGTGGGTTAAACCACAGAGCCTAGGGCTTGCCGATCAGAAGGTCAGCGGTTCGAATCCCCGCAGCGGGGTGAGCTCCCGTTACTCAGTCCCTGCTCCTGCCAACCTAGCAGTTTGAAAGCACATCAAAGTGCAAGTAGATAAATAGGTACCACTCCGGCAGGAAGGTAAATGGCATTTCCGTGTGCTGCTCTGGTTCGCCAGAAGCAGCTTAGTCATGCTGGCCACATGACCCAGAAGCTGTACGCTGGCTCCCTCGGCCAATAAAGCGAGATGAGCGCCGCAACCCCAGAGTCAGCCACGACTTGATTCCCTTTACCTTTACCTATCACATCATATCATACAATACATAAAACTGTAGAGTTCAAAGGAACCCCAGGTGTCACCTAGACCAACCCCTTCCTTGCAGGAATCTCAACCAAAGCATCCATGACAGATGGCCATCATCAACCTCTGCTTAAAAACCTCCAGTGAAGGACTATCCACCACTTTCTGAAGGAATCTTTCCCACTATCAGACAAAACTTACCACCAGAAAGTTCTTTCTATTGTTTAGTCAGAATCTCTTTTCTTGCAATTTGACTGCATTGATTTGGGTCTTACCATCAGAGCAGCAGAAAACAAGCTTGCTCCGTCTTCTATGTGCCAGCCCTTCAGGTATTTGAAGATGGCTACCATACCCCTTCTCAGTCTTCTCTACTCCAAGCTAAATATACCCAACTCCCTCAACCATTCCTTGAAAGTCTTGGTTTTCAGATCTTTGATCCACTTAGTCACCCTCTACACATGCTTCAAAGCCTTCACTGATGCACGATCAGTATGCCTGACTGTGCACACACTTTATGAAGAGTAAGAGGGCAGGTCTCTTACACTAAAAAAGGTAAAGGTACCCCTGCCCGTTCGGGCCAGTCTTGCCAGACTCTAGGGTTGTGCGCCCATCTCACTTAAGAGGCCGGGGGCCAGTGCTGTCCGCAGACACTTCCGGGTCACGTGGCCAGCGTGGCCAGCGTGACAAGCTGCATCTGGCGAGCCAGCACAGCACACGGAACGCCGCTTACCTTCCCACTGGTAAGCAGTCCCTATTTATCTACTTGCACCCGGGGGTGCTTTTGAACTGCTAGGTTGGCAGGCGCTGGGACCGAACGACGGGAGCGCACCCCGCCGCGGGGATTCGAACCGCCGACCATGCGATCGGCAAGTCCTAGGCACTGAGGTTTTTTATCCACAGCACCACCCACTCCCTTACACTATGCAGTTCCAAAACAGGAAAAGTTGTAGGTCATTCTCCTCTACACTTGTTCCAGCTTTTTAATGTTGTTGTTGTATAGTCATTTAGTCGTGTCCGACTCTTCGTGACCCTATGGACCAGAGCACGCCAGGCACTTCTGTCTTGAGCTTTTTAATATCTTTCTTAAATTGTGGTGTCCAGAACTGGACACAGTATTCCAGGTGTGGTCTGACCAAGCAGAATAGTGTGGTACTAGGACTTCCCGTGACTGGGACACTAGACTTCTATTGATGCAGCCTAGAAGAATGCTGTTGACTCATGTTAAGCTTGTGCTCAACTAAGACCCCTAGATCCTTTTCACATAGACTGTAGGTAGGTAAGTAGGTAGATAGAACATGAAATTGCAGTTTACAGAACCTCTGCCTGCAATCCATAGGACTTCTCCACTGGATGAATTCATGGAGCTAAAACCTGAGAAGACACACCCAGTTACAGCAGAAGGCCTTTTTCATTGTCACAAAGAATGATAATATTTCACAGCATTTCTAACTTTTCCAACCTTGGTGTCGGGTTTTTTCCCCGTGAAGCAAAGTAGGTCACCACTTTTCTCCTGGCTTTTCGTGAAGCACCTGAGGATCAAGGGAAAAGGAGGGTGTTGTAATATCTTCTGGAGCCAACTAGGGCATTTTGAAATCCTAGAAAGAAATGTGAAAAGGCTGCCTCATCATTTCCCATACACAGAGATCTTAAAGCCAGAGAATTTTTCAGTAAGAGGAAGTTGATAGCACCGGGACAGGTTCTACCATTGCATAAAGTTGAGGCAGCTGCCTTTGACATCAAATAGGCAGCCAATAGGGGAGACAGTGATGGCATTGGGAGGGCTGCTGCTTTTATTTCATCTTATTAATTTATTTAACATAATTATTGCAAAATATAAGCAAAGTATTGCAAATACATACATACATATATATTTCAGATAAGCACACACATATATATATAAGAAGAAAAGAAAAAAGAAGAAGAAAAGTTGGAAGAATTTCTTCCAAATTTATTCTACAAATATCTCAATATGAAAATATTAATAAAATCTCATTGATTGACTTCCATTGCTTACACTGCACTTCCTATATACATTTTAAGCAAGATTGTATCTGTTATTCCATATTATTCCCATACAATCTCACTACAAAGAGTTAGTGGTGGCAAAATTTTGATGGACAGAGATTTGTGTGCTGTGTAGAGCCTGTTCTCTACCTCTTAAGTTGGGGAAGGGGGACTTGTCCATTTCAGTTTCTCAGTTTTTCCATTCTTGAATTCCATTCTTCACATTCCCCCACCAGTTTGTGAATTATCTTTCTAAATGTTATCATGGAAATTATAAACATCTTGGTATGAATGTCGCCAGATATAGCTCAGTTGGTTAGAATGTGGTGATCATAATACCAAGGTTGCAGGTTCAATCATTGTGTAGGACAACTGCATTTTATTGCATTGCAGGGGATGGGACTAGATGATCCTCAGGGTCACTTCCAACTCTACAATCTATGATATGCACTATTCTATACATTTTTATGCACACTTTACCCCGGTATATGCACCTCTGTACACAGAATGTGGTTGGAGAACTGCATCGCAAAATTCAGGGAAATGTCAATTATTAAGGACAGCTGCCTTTTGGTTCAGAGAGTCTCAGTTAGGTAGGTTCACCTTTAGATGCAAATTGAACTGAATCACACACACACACATACATACCCCTAAAGTAGAATATAATTTTGGTCTTATCAAATTGCATGGCTTTATTAATAATAATGGCAATTTGCACTCTGGCAAAATGAATTTACTTCATGGTCTTTCTGGTCTACACCCCATCAGTTCATGTACATAGAGGCCTTGAGGCGGCTTCTGATAAAACAGATCCCGGGGGAAATTTCTGGGGAGTGATTTCTGCGGGCCACATTAAAGAGCTGTTGAGGGCCACATTCATTCAGCTCCTGGGCCTGAGATTCTCCACTCTCACTTTGAGCCATTGTCTTAATTTTTAACCTGCCCATTACCGTAAAGTTAACCAATCGGGGAACCCGGTTATAGTTTCTACAGGGTGGTCTACAAATTATGGGAACAGGTGAATGGAATTTCACTAGAATGGAGCCAATGGGCCTCTCCTTAGAGGGATAGGCCTCTACTCTTAATCTGGTTCACATTCTGAAATTAGGCAACCGTTGGTTTTATGAGTTTCCCCCAGATGTATTGACTTATTACAATTTAAAGCCAACCTAAGAACAACCTGTCGGATCAGGCCAATGGCCCATCTAGTCCAGCATCCTCTTCTCACAGTGGCCAACCAGATGCAGGATCCAAGCAAGAGTTCTCTCTCCTACTGTGGTTTCTAGCATTAAGAAGCATTGTTGCCTCCATAGTCATCATGGCGAACAGCCACAGATAGCTGCGTCCTCCTCCTTGTCTTTCAAAGTGATCCATGTTGGTGGCCATCACTGCCACCCTTTGTCCAAAACTCGGGACAACTTGCAACCACAACTACAGGCAACTGAGTATTAAAATCAATTAAACTATGTTCTGTAGGCATGTTATATATGAAAGGGCTGGCAGTGGGTGCACATTTTTTTTTTAAATTAGTTTTTCAACATATCATTTCCAACAATAATTAAACATACTTTCATCTCTTATACCATTTTTTTTTTACTTCCATCAATCACATCTGAAAATTTTCCAATCTATTCACTTAATATACGTTTCTTACTTCCTCTATTATATTTAAATCTCATAACTAATATCTCTGTTCTTTCTCTACTTTGCAATGTTTCATATATTTCTCCTTACAAGACTTCTTGTAGTCCTACTAGTGTAATTTGTTGATTACTGTTGCTCTTCAAATAGTTTGTATATTTCTTCCAATCTTCTGTGAATCTCTGGTCCCGCAGGTTTCGAATCCTTCCTCTCATTTTATCTAATTCTGCGTAGTCCAGGCATTGGGGGCACATTTTCAGTTGGTGTTGGAAACTAAGCCAATTGGCCCATCTAGCACAGTATTGTTCACACTGACCGGCAGCAGCTCTCCAGGGTTTCAAGCCCTGGACATTCTGCACCCTACCTGGATAGGCCAGGGATTGAACCCAAGACCTTCTGCATTCAAAGCAGATGCCCTACCACTGAGCAGTCACTCTTTCCCAAGCAGGGAGCTGCTTCGAAAATATGCTCCAGGCAGACACAACGAGGATTTTCCCCCATCTCTGTTGTTTTGATCGGATGCCCAAAATTTTCTCTCCCTTTTGCAGACAGTCATATTTGCAGATCCTACCCATCTGAGTCAACAGACTCGGAACGCAATGTACTCTGCACCTTCTCTGAAAAGGTTGAGGCTGTTGATTGCACCAAAATTGTTTTGAAAGGACAGCCAACATTCTCTTTTTGTTTTATAGTGGCTTGCTTTTATTTTTCCAAGGGAGTCTTTGTGAGATATTCTCTGCAGACAGAAACGGATTGGGAAGGTGTGGTGGGGGGATGTCAAGGATTTGAGGGGGAAAGGGTAGCTCATAAGGACCTAAAGACATCCTTCTGGATCAGCTCAATGGCCCATCTAGTCCAGCATCTTCTTTTCAGAGGGACCAACCAGATGCCTAGATGGGAAGCCTGTAAGCAGGACTTGAGTTCAAGAGTCCCCTCCCCTCTTGTGGTTTCCAGCAACTGATATTCAGAAACATTGGCTGCCCCCAACTGTAGAGGCAGAGGATAGCCATCAAGGCTAGTAGCCATTGATAGCTCCTCCATGAAGGAATAAACTCACTCACTTACCCATTCTGCCAAATAGGGGTGCCAGCTATAGGGGGCATAGCCTTTTTGTGGGGCCCTATATTTTGGGGGGTTGGGGCCAGCAGGAGCGTAGCTAGCTGCTCCGGCACCCGGATCAGTGGGGGCTGGGCGATCCACCCAGGGGGGTGGGGCAGGGATCCACCCAGGGGGGTGCCATGGCACGGGGGCGGGTTGGCGATCCGCCCTGGGGGGCTGTGTGACTAGCTGACCATGGAGTCTGCCTGGTGGATGCAAAACCTATGTTGCTGTTTTGAGCAGTGTGGGACCCGAGCCACTGTGTCACTCCCAGGAGAGACACATGGCTGGGGCACACTACAGGCCGGGCCCCATGATAAGTGCCGCCCCCCGCAGTGTGCAATTTTGTCACCCGCTCAGGGATAATACCCAGGGTGGGCTGCAACCCCTGCAACCCCCCTTCCAATGCCTCTGGGGGCCAGACCCCCACAATCTTCCCAAAGTGCAGAGGTGAAATGGGGAACTGACCATGATGCAACTTCAGTGTTCGGCTCCTGATGATGATGATGATGGGAGGATGAAGGGTCAATACAGCCTCCCACTGTTGGCAGCAAAAGGAGGAGCCATAGGAGGCATTGAGGTCCCATGATATTGGGACGTCAACGCGCAAGGTTGCATCCCCCAATCGCCCTCCTAGGCTGGTGCCTCTGCTGCCAAATCTTGCAACCGGGTGGCAGCTCACTAGCTTGGCTTTAAGACTTCCAAAAGCTGCTGCTTTTCTCATTTCGCAAAATAAAGTTAATAAAAATCAAGTGGAGGGGAATTTGGTTGAAGTAGTGCATACATTATTTAACGTCCACTGATTGAGACAAACGGTTTGCGGTATCTCCTGCTCGAAGATTGTCAGTGGCTTTCCTGAAAGATCTTCCTCCTTTTAAATTTCCACCTCCTTTTCAAAAACAAGTTTCATTCCTTTTTCTCTCCTAATCCAAAAAACAACTTTCTCCTTTACTGCAAGAGCACTGCCAGGTCTCCTTTTACTAGGGTTGGGCAATATATTGATGTATCAGCCCAAACCGGTTTGAAGTCCATGTTGTGATATTGGTTTCATAATTTTTGTCCTGCCAATCATATCACGAATCATGGTGTGTGTGCTCTGTAAAAATCACAATTGGGGGGTGGGGCGGGGGGTGAGACCATGAAGCCAGCCAATGCTTATCTCGATTCCTGCAACCCCTGTTAACTTTACCAGGTCAGCTCTCTCCTGCCTCCTACAGGAGGCAGTGAATCACAAGAATCACAGTGCCAGCAAAAATCACAATGCAGGAAAGTCTGTGGAGCCAACTGATGCCTCTACATAACTCCATCTTTATTTCAGACATTGTGATATATCGGTATATCATGATGTTTAGCTGGTGATACAGCACAATGTTGAAAACCAGGTATTGCTCAGCCCTGCCTGGTACTAGTCCATCATCCTTTGAGTCATCGGACTCAAAATACAACCTTGATTTGCAGATGGCTTAAACACCTTGGCAGCATCAAGTCACTCTGTTGCAGCATTTGAGGGGTGTTGATAGGCAAGTCTGGGGAGTTTCTCGACTGGTTCAGGGACGGCAAGCAGGAAGCATGTCTCCTACGGCAAGGCTGGAGCTGAACATTTTCCAATTCTGAAAGTTAATGGTGCCTCTCTATTCCACATTGGCCAGACCTCACCTAGCGCACTGGGTTGGAACCTGATTCAGGTAGGCCACATTCACACCATACATTCCACGCACTATGATACCACTTTAACCCATCGTGGCTTCTTCCAGAGGATCCTGGGAGCTGTAGTTTGTTAATGGTGCTAAGAGCTGTTGGGAGACCACCCTATTCCCCTGACAGAGCTGCAATTCACAAAATGGTTTAACATAGGGTTATCAGACATCTCCGGATTTGCAAATAAGTCCCTGGACAAATTCCATCCCCGGAATGTCCCCGGATTTCATCTAATGTCCCCGGGAAACATAGCCATGGCAGTCTCAGCAGCCCGGAGCAGTTGGCTCTGGCTGGCTTCAGGAGCTGCCTGAGAGATCCCTGCCCCCTCTGGCTTGCACGCAAGTAGGAGTTGGGTTGGGGCCTCTCTGAAAGGCAATATGAAGCCTCCCTTCCCAGCCGAGGGATCCCTGCCCCCTCCTGCTTTCACGGAAGTAGGAATGGGATTAGGGCTGCTCTGATGGGAAGGGAGGCAGCGTGCTGCCAGAGTCTCACCACCGCCACCACTCTCGGCCCTCCTTCTCCGCCTTCCATACCTGACCCACCACGCACCGCTTCCCCACCACCACCAAAGAACGAACAACTCAGGGGCTGCCCAGGCTCGTGGAGAAAGGAGATAGAAGCCTCGGTGGAAGGGGAAACATGGCAGTTGAAGTCAAGGCGGTGGCCACCCCTCTGCCACCACCATCGCTGCAGCATCAACGTCCCAAACGTGTAGTAATTAATTAATTAATTAATTAAAGTGTCCCCGGATTCATTGAAAAAAAAATCTGGCAACCATAGTTTAACAATCAGTCTCTCTTCCCGGCCACAGAGCAGTCTTCAGTTTGGGGCTGATGAAGCGGTGCCCATTCACCATAATTGACCAACCTCCACTGCCTTTGCCTGCTTTGAGAATTTCCTCTTACCCTGCATCTTCCAGAACAGATCAGAGATTGTTCTGGGTCTGGATGACCTTGGAATGTCCCTCTGTGTCTCTCTCCGTTTCAGCTTCTCCACCCACCAGGGATGGGAGGGAGAACAGATTTTAAAAGTATTTCTTCTTCCTTGCCTTGAGGAACTGTGCAGTTTGAGCCCTCCAACAGAGGTGCCTATAGATATATTTAAAAAGGCTCTGGTTTCCAACAAAAGACAGGTAATGCAACTGAAAGGGCTTTCCTTGCTCACCTGGGGTTTGGTAGAGAGAGAGAATTATGGTCTCCTTTTCTCTTTGGTCCTTGAAAGGCTGGATAAAGCAGCCCAGCTTCAAACCAAAGAGGTCCCCAAAAACATATCCCCTCCCACACACACACTCAGCACACACTTTCCCCTGACCCCCACCAATATCTGAGCATGAAAAGGCAGGCCACAGGGGCTTCTTTGTAGCAGGGGCTTCTTTGTTCCTCTGAGCACATCAAAAATGTTTCAGTGGGGGGAAAAGAACAAATCAAAAGCCAGCCAAACCTTCTCCTACACATTCACCTGCAGATTCTGTGTGCAAGTTCCTTTTTCTCCCCAAACCGCTATGCCTATTGCTGTTTCGTAGAGAAAGAAAGACAGAAAGAAAAAAGGAAGGAAGGAAGGAAGGAAGGAAGGAAGGAAGGAAGGAAGGAAGGAAGGAAGGAAGGAAGGAAGGAAAGCACAGAACCTTCCTAAGCATGAAGGGAATATCTGCACCCTCCCCCCATTCCTGGCATTTCATAATGCAGGTCATCCAGAAGGTTCCTTGTGGAAGGACTTCTGATCCATTGGTAACTGCTGCCCATGGGGACTGATAGGACAAGTGGCATGGAGCTCAACAGTAGATAACTCAAGAGAGCCAATGAGAGCCAGAGCTGTGGCTCAGCTGTAGAGCATACAGAAGGCCCCAGCTTCAAACCTTAGTATCTCCAGGTAGGGCTGGGGAGACCTTAATCTGGAGAACAGCTGCCAGTCAGTGTAGACCAGCCCTTCTCAACCTGTGGGCCCCCAAATATTGTTGGACTACAACTCCCATCATCCCTGAGCTCTGGCCTTGCTAGCTAGGGGTAATGGGAGTTGTTGTTCAACAACATCTGGGGGCCCACAGGTTGAGAAAGGCTGGTGTAGACAATACTGCAGTAGATGGACCAAAGGTCTCACTAACATATAAGGCAACTTCCACATATAAGGCAAATTCCAGACAGAGACAACTAATTCTAGTTTTGCCTCCATCCTCTTGCCTGTTGAAATTCATTTTGTTAGTTTGGGCCCAGTTCTTCAATCTGTTAAGGTCATCTTGAATCCCGATTCTATCTTCAGCAGCATTGGTTACCCCTCCCAGTTTTGTGTCAGCTGCAAATTTGATGAGCATTGCCTCAATACCTTCATCCAAGTAGTTTATAAAGATGTTGAGCAACAACAGGCCCAGGACAGAACCCTGTGCTGCATCCCACTTGTCAGTTTTTCCCCAAGATGACAAGGAACTGTTAGTGAGTAGTCTTTGGGTTTCGTCAGCCAATAAGCTACAAATCCACCCAACCTTATCCATTCCATGTTTTACCAGCTTCTCTGCAAGAATATCATGGGGAACTTTGTCAAAAGGCTTTACTGAAATCAAGATACATCATATTCACAGCATTCCCCTGATCCACCAAGCTTGTAATTCTATCTTTGTTTCACCTTCTTGAAGATGGGGACAACATTTGCCCTGTCCACAGGACATTTGCCAACATTTGCCCAACCTCCTGTCCACAGGAACATCACCTGTTCTCCAAGAGTAAGCAACTTACATAGTCAACACCGGTTTCCTTAGGTGCCTCCCACTTTTCTTGTTGGAATTGTCTATCTCTGTGCCTCCAATATTTCACCTTTAAGAAACTTCCATCCATCTTGGACTCCCTTCTCTTATGATTTGACCCCTTGCTGCCTCCTGTCTCTCACAGACGACGATGGAGTGGTCCATAGAGACGTCAAGATAGAGTGGCCCTAAGACATTTACTTCACCACATAGCATTACCTGGGTGTTTTCTATTGGGCATTTGTTCTTAGGCAGGGGCGCATTTAATAGCTGCAATCTGATTTTCCCTTGATCCTAATGCTGTTTTCAAAGAGATTGATTCACTCGCTTCGCTCGCTCGCCTTTTATTCCACACCAACTCCTGCTGCCACTGCCCCCCGCCCTCTTACCTTCCTTTTTAAAAGCTGTATTCATCTCTAATCCATCCTAATACTATCTCTGCAGCTTTTAATGTGATTAAATAAAGCACAATGCATGACGACACTGGGGTGCACGGTTTTCCAAAGTGTATTAGATTACATATTCCAGCATCGTAGACGGTTCTTGGGGCACGCACACAGCAGGGGACAACGGCTCATTTTGGGGACAGAAATGGGCATAGATTCCGGTTTTCATTCGGGTCCCGATCCAGAGCCACGTTGTTGTTGTTGTTGAGTTGTTTAGTCGTGTCTGACTCTTAGTGACCCCATGGACCAGAACGCGCCAGGCCCTCCTGTCTTTCACTGCCTCCTGCAGTTTGGTCAAACTCATGGCGGTAGCTTCGAGAACACTGTCCAACCATCTCGTCCTCTGTCATCCCCTTCTCCTTGTGCCCTCCATCTTTCCCAACATCAGGGTCTTTTCCAGACAGTCTTCTCTTCTCATAAGGTGACCAAAGTACTGGAGCCTCAGCTTCAGGATCCGTCCTTCCAGTGAGCACTCAGGGCTGATTTCCTTCAGAATGGAGAGGTTTGATCTTCTTGCAGTCCATGGGACTCTCCAGAGTCTCCTCCAGCACCAGAATTCAAAAGCATCAATTCTTCGGCGATCAGCCTTCTTTATGGTTCAGCTCTCACTTCCATACATCACTACTGGGAAAACTATAGCTTTAACTAGACCGACCTTTGTTGGCAATGTGATGTCTCTACTTTTTAAAAGCCACGTTAGTTCCCAGCAAAGGAGGGCTATTACTTTCTAATGGCAGCCTCTTTCTGCTCCTGCAGTGGGATTCCCCATCACGTCTGCTGAACTTTTCTGAGTGTGCATGAGGACTAGAAACTTTTCTATTTATTTAACAATTGAAAGCATGCAACCTTGGCCATGTAGCTACAGTTTGAAGTCCACAACACCCACATAATAACTTCAGGACTGAATGGAATGCACAACTCGTACGGCGGTCAAGGGGGAATCCCTTACATTTTCTCTGTCTACTTTGGAATGAATCCATGCATTTGTTTTCAGTTTTTCTAATGGAAAGCTTTGAAGTCCTAATCCACCCCCACACACCATAGTTATTTTAAAGCCACTAGTACATTAGGAAAAGGGATAGTCCTAGATTTTCTTTGTTGTGGGAGTAGCTAACCATGCAGGTGTTGCAGACTACAAATCCCATCGTTCCTGACCATTGGCCATGCTAGCTGGGGCTGATGGGAGTTCAAGTCCCACAAATTTTGGACAGCACCTGGTTGGCCGTCTCTGGTTGGAATTCAGTTGTAGGATTCAACACCTCAGGAGTCTAAACCCACCCTCTGAATATTCAGGATGGTTTTGGATTGTATGCAACAATCCTTTAAATAAGGCTCTGCTAGTTCTGATATTTGTGGACGCGGAGAAAGCCTTTGATAATATTTCTTGGAGTTTTATGATAAAAAATCTACAGGGGATGGGGGTAGGTCAAGGGTTTGAAAACGGTATAAGTGCGATATATTCTGAACAAAAGGCAAAATTAATTGTAAATAATGTGGTCACAGAAGAGTTTACCATTGAAAAAGGAACACGACAGGGATGCCCAATCTCTCCATTACTCTTTATATCGGTCCTGGAGGTCTTGCTGAATATGATCAGAAAGGACCAGTTGGTTAAAGGAATACAGGTCGGAGCGAAACATTATAAACTGAGAGCATTTGCAGATGATTTGGTACTTACATTACAAGAGCCTGAATCCAGTACTAAAAGAGTTTTAGAATTAATTCAAGAATTCGGTCAAGTGGCAGGATTTAAACTGAATAAGTGTAAAACGAAGGTTTTGGAGAAAAATTTAACAATAACGGAAAAAGAAAAGTTTCAGAACGAGACAGGGTTAATGGTGGTTAAGAAAGTGAAATATCTGGGTATAAATATGACATCTAAAAATCTGAACTTATTTAAAGATAATTATGAGAAAACTTGGACGGAAGTAAAGAAAGATCTAGAAATTTGGTCAAATATGAAGCTTTCCTTGTTAGGTCGTATTGCTGTTATAAAAATGAATGCATTGCCCAGAATGTTGTTTTTGTTCCAAACATTACAAATATTGGACAAAATGGATTGTTTCAAGAAGTGGCAGAAAGATATTTCCAAATTTGTCTGGCAGGGCAAAAAGCCAAGAATAAAATTTAAGATACTAACTGATGTGAAAGAAAGGGGTGGATTTGCCCTGCCAGACCTTAAACTGTATTATGAATCAGCGGCTTTCTGCTGGTTGAAAGATTGGCTACTCCTTGAGAATACTGATATATTGGACTTGGAAGGCTTTAATAATTTCTTTGGGTGGCATGCATATTTGTGGTATGACAAGGTTAAAGTTCATAAAGGATTTAAAAATCATATTGTCAGGAAAGCATTATATAATGTCTGGATTAGATACAAAGATCTGTTGGAAAGTAAAACTCTGAGGTGGTTGTCGCCAATGGAAGCAAAAGCCGTTAAAAAACTTAATATGGAGGCTAATTGGCCGAGATATTGGGAAATTTTGGAGCAAGAGGGGGACAGATTGAAATTGAAAAGCTTTGAGATGTTAAAAGGGAAAGTAAGAGATTGGCTTCACTATCACCAGATAATGGAAGTCTTTAAAATGGACAGGAAAATTGGCTTCCAGGTGGAAAAATCAAAATTAGAAACTGAACTGTTAGAACCCAGTACTAAGAATTTGTCAAGAATGTACAACCTGCTGTTGAAATGGAATACACAAGATGAAATGGTCAAATCGGCAATGATTAAATGGGCACAGGACATTGGTCATAACATTATGTTTGCTGACTGGGAAAAGTTATGGACCACCGGGATGAAGTTCACGGCATGTAATGCCTTGAAAGAAAATATTATGAAAATGATCTATAGGTGGTACATGACCCCAGTCAAACTGGCTAAAATATACCATTTGCCCGATAACAAATGTTGGAAATGTAAGGAAATGGAAGGATCGTTTTACCACCTTTGGTGGACGTGCCCTAGGATTAAGGTCTTCTGGGAAAAGATCTATAATGAACTGAAGAAGGTACTTAAGTACACCTTTACTAAAAAACCAGAGGCCTTTCTCCTGGGCATGGTTGGCCAATTGGTGTTAAAGAAAGATAGAACTTTTTTTATGTACGCCACAGCAGCAGCAAGAATACTCATCGCAAAATACTGGAAGACACAGGAGTTACCCACCGTGGAAGAATGGCAGATGAAGGTGATTGACTATATGAGCCTGGCGGAGATGACGAGTAGAATTCGAGACCAGGGAAGAGAAACCGCGGAAGAGGACTGGGAAAAATTTAAGGACTATTTAAAGAAATATGCAAAAATTGGTGAAAGATAGGTTGGTGCTGAATGGGAAGATAGGGGTTAACTGCGGTAATAGATAAGAGAATGAAAATGAGAGTTATTAAGATTAAGTTGAAATAAGCTGGGGATTTGCTTAAAATTTATTGACAGGAGAATGCAGCAAGGGGAGGTATGAGGAAGTCGAGAAAGTAAGGCACATGAAACTAAGATTCAGAAGTATATCTGTTTTACGTTTAATTGTTTTGTATTTGTTTGTGTTGAAAATGTTGTGGAAACTTTAATAAAAATTAATTTAAAAAAATAAATAAATAAGGCTCTGCTAGAGGGTTTGAGAAATTCATGGAGGTAAAGGCTATAAGTGGCTGCTGCTAGCCACAATGGTTACCGTACTTTTCTGTGTATAAGACGAGGTTTATTTCTTATGAAATAATGTCAGAAATGGGGGGGTTGTTTTATACATGGATACTGCAGAGGTGGGACGGGGGATTGGTTGCTGCCATGAGCAGGATATTTTTTTCTGTGACTATTGGACGGGTGATTGGTGGCTGTGGCAAGGGCTGCTGTTGATTGGCTGTTGCTGCGACAATTGGGTGGGTGATTGGTGGCTGCTGGCGGCGAGTGGGCAGACGATTGGTGGGTTTGGCAACACACACTATTGCCATCGTTGGTCTGGCGGGTAAGTGATTTTTTGCAAAAAAAAAAACCCATAAAAGCTCAACAACTCTGGACAATCTCCCCCATTTTCTTAATTTTGTGTCCCCCAAAATAAGGGGCGTCTTGTACACAGGGCTGTGTTAGACACAGAAAAATACAGTATGTTTTGCTTCCATCATTGGAGGCAGTATGCTTCTAGGACCAATTGCTGGAGACCACATGAGGGGAGAGCTGCTCTTGTGCTCAGATCCTGCTTCCTGGTTTTCCACAGGCATCTGGTGGGCCACTGTGAGAACAGGATACCGGACCAGATGCTCTATTACTTTGATCCAGCAGAGTTCTTCTTTATGTTCTTACAGTTCTATCATTGCATTATCACATGTTACCAATGGCTTCTAAGAAAGGGATGACAGGGTGGGATGATGTGATAGGGTGGATGGTGGGATGGACAGGGCTCTCCTGCAAAGTCCTGGTAAATTTCTCATTGTTTTTCTGCAGCCACCATGGGGGAGACCTAGCTGGCAGGTTCTGGGAATGGGACCTCCCGGCTAACCATGAATCACGATTCCATGCTTCCCCAAGAGAGTTTTGGATAGGATGCCTGAGAATGAAAATCTGATCCTTTTATTGAACGATTGGGAATCTTCCAAGCACTAAAGGATTGAGCTAGGTCAGTTTGTTTCACTTCAAACAGGGAAAGAGAAGCTATAGCTCCCCAAATATGCTTGGACTTGTAGCTGTCCTCTTCACCGATCAGGGAGTCTCATGCGTGAGCTTATCCGACCTTGTCTCTAGTATCTTGGTTGGGGAAACAAGAGAATTATTGGGACATCTTCACTGCTTCCTATCAGTGTAACACAACTTGCTTTGCTGCTGAGATCTTCCAGAGCTAGCTGCTGTGCTTGCACCATTCTGAGACCGAATAAAGATCAAGCTCTGTTCCTTACTCTCTGTCCTGGCTCCCAGTTTCTGCCAGATTCTTTAATGCTCCAATCAATGTGAAACACAGACAAAAGGCTGTTCAAAGGCACAGTTGGTGCTGCCCCTGGCTACACAAGCAAATTCATTGATCCAGCAACAACAACAGCCCTCCTACAGCCCCGCTATAAGGGAAAGGGGCAGGGACAACTTAGTGCAGCAAATGGTTCTGATCAGTGCTATTTTTCTGGGAAATAGGTGCTGGAGCCATAGGCACCAACTCCTAGGTGCTGAGGTCCCTTCACACACACCCAATAAAATATTTGAGGGGGACAGCCCCCCCGCAGTTGATAGTCATTCAAATGGTGTGTGTGCATCACATCATGTGATCGATTATGCAGGGTAGGGATTACTTGCCCCCCCCCAATATTTTATTCAAGTTGGCACCCCTGGCTGGAGCTCACCATCAGCTTCTTCCTTGTTCTCTTCAGATGGCAACGGTGCCCACCTGAGAGGTGCCAAAGCTGAGCTCCAACTTAAAAAAGAAGAAGTCCTGATTCGGATCCTTAGACAGGGCAAGCAACCTCATGCATCTCTGAGAAGGCTGAACCAGTCCCACCTGTTCATGCCTGAATTGGTGTCTCTGCAACCTGGGCTGCAGAGGAGGCCCTGCTGCCTCCTCAGAGGTGGTTGAGATGGGCAGAGTGATCCCTTCTCCTTGAGAAGTGTGACTGGGCATGGTTTTTGACCATTCCAAAGGTGGAGTTAGTGGGGCGATAGGAAAAGTAGATGAGCCACAACGAGCCTCTGAGAGCTCCATGGGGGAAGCCTGTGCCTTGAGATGGCAAGAGAGGAGATGGGACAACCTTTAGAAGACAACTGAAGGCAGCTCTGTACAGTCATACCTCGGGTTACAGACAGGTTGCGTTTTTGGGGGGTTACGGACCCGCCGAAACCCAGAAGTACCAGAATGGATTACTTCCGGGTTTCGGCGGTTGCGCATGTGCAGAAGTGCTAAATCATGCTTTGCGCATGCGCAGAAGCACCGAATCGCAACCCGCACGTGTGCAGACACGCCACTGCGGGTTGTGAAAGTGCATCCCGCATGGATCACGTTCGCAACCCGAGCGTCCACTGTATAGGAAAGTTTTAGGGTTCCATATGTCTTCTTTTTCCATGACACGTCCTCTTTTTCATGAGTAGAGTTGTCATAGCGATCCATAGTTAAAAGTAGAAGTTGGCAAATGTGTCCTCTTTTTTTGCTCTTCAAAATATGGCAACCCTAGATGTTTCGTTATGTTTTTATATATGTTGGAAGCTGCTTGGTGAATTGTCGGAGGGGATGGGACCCAGGGCACTCTCGTGTTACAGCTTCTGGCGTGGTTTAGGATTGGAGAACAGCAGCCCGTGGTTGTAATTACAAGTCTTATCTGCCAATTCACAATTCAAATCCCTTTGTCCAGGTTTCCTGCTTCTTCTGAATGCCGTTGTCATGAAGACTTGTCGCAGATAACATGCTGCTTAATGCTGCTTGCGTCCAGCTGCCCTGGAGGGGAATAATTCCTTTTTCCACTGCAACTTAGGGTCAAAGGTAGTGGCTTTCATTTTAATTAAGCAGCCTAGGGGAAAATAAATCAATTCTGCCCAAACTAAGTTGCAGTTTAGTTTTTGCTCTGGAGCGGCAAACCCTGAGAAGTCAGAGAGGGAGTGATATAGGATAACTTTGCTGAAAGCAGAGGCTGTATACCCTCAAATCCAGGGGCTGAATGTGGCCCTCCAAACACTTCTATCTGGCCCTTACAACTGTCCCCAGGTCACACATATTTCACTGGCTACACCCCTCACTACCTCCTTGAATGGCTTTGCTTGGCTAGATAGATCATGTGCTTGAACCCTGATCATGCCTCTGGCTTCCCTAGATGCAGGATAGAACCAGGTGTGTGAGTTTGTGTAGAAGCTAGCCTACTGTACGGAGGTAAAATTTGCATTTGCTTCTCCACCCACTTTTGCAGCTGGCCCCACCCACCACTGCCACAAGACAAAGATGCCTCCTGTTTGTGGTTTAGGGGCAACGCTCAAGGTCAGTGCTGGATTTACGTATAAGCTAAACAAGCTGTAGGTTAGGGCCCCACTCTCTTGGGGGCCCCCCCAAAAATAAAGAAAAAAATTGGATGTACATTTCCAAAATATGAGATAAAAAACAAATAAAATAAAACCTACACACAGCAACAGTGTTTTGTTTTGTGTGGGCTCCTATGATGATGTAAGTCATGGCCCCCGGCTGCTAGCCTGCTTCCTCAAATATCACTGGTTTGCTCCTTTCTATATATAGGGTGCCTGCATTCTGCATGGACTGGTTGCACGGCAACACGTGCAAATGGCTTTAGAATGATACCTATTAGGTCCATAAATTACCATCTTGCATATATTCAACACAATAAACAGCAACAATTTGTTGTTGACAAAGAACAGCTGGACATATAAAGGGCCCCATTACCTTCAGTAGCTTAGGGCCTCATCAAACCTCAATCCGGCCCTGCTCAAGGTATGTGTTTTGGTGATGGTTCATGGACTCATAGAAGGGACCCCAACGGTTATCTAGTCCAACCCCCTCCATTACAGGAATCTTAGCGAAAGCATCCATGACCTCTGCTTAAAAACCTCCAGGGAAGGAAAGTCCGCCACATTATGAGGGAGTCCGTTCCACTGTCAAACAGCTCTTAATGTCAGAAAGTTCTTCCTGATGTTTAGTCAGAATCTCCATTCTTGTCATTCGAATCCATTGGTTATCTAATATATGTATCTGAATATATTTGATTAGTGCTGTGTTCACCTGTTAATCACTTCCCAGGAATTTCTATTCGAAGCCATTTTGGCATGTAAGCAGTACATCAATTTATTATCATTATCTTTAATTGGGCTAGTGGAGCTCACTTGGAGCAGAGGGACGGCTGTGACGGTAGGGCAGGCTTCATCTCAGGATCATGGGTTTGAGTCCCACGTTGGGTGAAAGATTCCTGCATTGCCAGGGGTTGGACCTGATAACCTCTGTGGGCCCTTGCAACTCTACAAATCTGTGATTCTGTGGCTAGGATACTGCGTTGACTTGCTACTGAAAAATATTGTGTTATTCCCTGTGAACCCCAGACCCAGGAGAAGCTTACTGGCTGTGGATCTCCAGGATTTGGATAAATGAGGCTCTTCCCAAACCCTGCTATCTGAAGGAGCTTATTCTACCATACAAACCTACCCAGGCTCTGAGATCTCTCAGTCCCACATCCCTCAAAGGCACGCCAGGTGGGGACATTGGACAGGGCCTTCTAGGTGGCTGCCCCCAGTCTTTGGAACTCCCTTCCTAGAGAAATCAGACTGGTTCCCTCCTTGCTGCCTTTCTGCCAGTCAATGAAAATAATAATAATAATAATAATAATAATAATAATAATAATAATAATTTATTATTTGTACCCCGCCCATCTGGCTGGGTTTCCCCAGCCACTCTGGGCGGCTTCCAACAGAAATGAAAAATACACTAAAATGTCACATATTAAAAACTTCCCTGAACAGGGCTGCCTTCAGATGTCTTCTGAATGTCAGGTAGTTGTCCATCGCCTTGACATCCGGTGGGAGGGCATTCCACAGGGCGGGCGCCACCACCGAGAAGGCCCTCTGGCTGGTTCCCTGCAACTTGGCCTCTCGCAGGGAGGGAACCGCCAGAAGGCCCTCGGAGCTGGACCTCAGTGTCCGGGCAGAACGATGGGGGAGGAGATGCTCCTTCAGATATACTGGACCGAGGCCATTTAGGGCTTTAAAGGTCAGCACCAACACTTTGAATTGTGCTCGGAAACGTAAAGGTAAAGGTAAAGGTACCCCTGCCCGTACGGGCCAGTCTTGACAGACTCTGGGGTTGTGCGCCCATCTCACTCAAGAGGCCAGGGGCCAGCGCTGTCCGAAGACACTTCCGGGTCACGTGGCCAGCATGACAAAGCTGCATCTGGCGAGCCAGAGCTGCACACGGAAATGCCGTTTACCTTCCCGCTGGTAAGCGGTCCCTATTTATCTACTTGCACCCGGAGGTGCTTTCGAACTGCTAGGTTGGCAGGCGCTGGGACCGAGCAGCGGGAGCGCACCCCGCCGCAGGGATTCGAACCGCCGACCTTTCGATCGGCAAGTCCTAGGCGCTGAGGCTTTAACCCACAGCGCCACCTGTGTCCCATGCTCGGAAACGTACTGGGAGCCAATGTAGGTCTTTCAAGACCGGTGTTATATGGTCTCGGCGGCCGCTCCCAGTCACCAGTCTAGCTGCCGCATTTTGGATTAGTTGTCGTTTCCGGGTCACCTTCAAAGGTAGCCCCACGTAGAGCGCATTGCAGTAGTCCAAGCGGGAGATAACCAGAGCATGTACCACTCTGGCAAGACAGTCCGCAGGCAGATAGGGTCTCAGCCTACGTACCAGATGGAGCTGGTAAACAGCTGCCCTGGATACAGATTTGACCTGTGCCTCCATGGACAGCTGTGAGTCCAAAATGACTCCCAGGCTGCGCACCTGGTCCTGCAGGGGCAAAGTTACCCCATTCAGGACCAGGGAATCCTCCACACCTGCCCGCCTCCTGAAAACTGTTTTATTCCCACAGTCTTTTGGGAACTGGCTGGTTTAATTTTAAAGAAAGTGTCCTTAATAGTGTGCAGTACTGGTCTTTACTATTTGCATTTTATTTTTTTCTGAAATGGTTTTTATTTGATTTTACAAGTATAAAATTATAACAATACAGCCATACACATCCATATTTCCTGATTCCAACCTCCCCTCCGTGGGTCCTATTATTAAACCTTTTCTACTGCATCTTTTCCAAAAATCTGTATTTTATATACCTCCATTATCTCTACAGTGTTTGTTACATTACAGGTGTTATTGCAATCCTGCTAATGTTTCCATCTGCTTACAGTGGTCTCCAAGATAAATGATAATTTTTTTCCTCATTCTTTATTGAAGTTTTGGTCTTCTTGGTTCCTGAGCTTTCTGGTCAGTTTCACCATTTCGGCATAGTCCAGCAGTTTAATTTGCCATTATTCTCTGGTAGGGATATCTTCTTTCCTTCTCTGGGCTAATAGTATCCATGTGGCTGTCGTCACATACATAAAAAGTCTATTCTGCTCCCTTGTAATTAGTAATTCCTAATAAAAAAGCCTCTGGGTTTTTTTACAAAAGTTAATTTGAACATTTTTTTCATCTCATTCTATATCATTTTCAGAATGCTTTTATTACCTTACAAGGCCACCACATATGATAAAAGGTGCCTTCTTTTTATTTTTATTTTATTTATTCTTCATTCTTCATTCTTCATTCTTTATTCTTTATTCATTTACTATTTTTTAATTTTATTTACTAATTTTATTAATTGCATTTTAATAGGTATGGTGGGGTTTCTTTCAGGTTTTTTTGCATTGGTTCATTCTATAGTTTCCTTACTCTTTATCAGTAACCTTCCATATGTCTTTAGCT
Source organism: Podarcis melisellensis (assembly GCF_964234715.1). NCBI lineage: Eukaryota > Metazoa > Chordata > Lepidosauria > Squamata > Lacertidae > Podarcis > Podarcis melisellensis. Next base: position 6,988,958 of record NC_138546.1, on the reverse strand, counting down.
ACCTGTGTAATGTTATATGTGAACCGCCTTAAGTTCTGGGGGGAAAGGTGACACAAATACTACCCCTTGAAGTGGGGAAACCAGGTTGAAATGAAGACCTTCTGTGTGCAAATATGTGCTCTGCTACTTAGCGTTATCCACTCCTGCTACCTCATGATTCCATCATGAAATTGATACCAAGGTCTTATTAGAAGTCACCACCCGCACTTCCGCTGTGCTTTTCTGCCTGTGTGGTGGCACCTCGGTAAAACCACTTCTTACTGTTTGTAGCAGAGTTTCCCCCGGAGGCAGAGGACAAGAACAGGAGTCATGCTCAAATTCACAGTCAAGAGCTTCTTTACTGCTTGACTGGTTGCACAACAACAACAACAAACCTATGGTTACATGGAACATACTCAATAAACACACAAAACGTAACCAGCTGTACTTTTGAATAAATAAGGTATGGTGCTCACTGGAAGGACAGATCCTGAAGCTGAGGCTCCAATACTTTGGCCACCTCATGAGAAGAGAAGACTCCCTGGAAAAGACCCTGATGCTGGGAAAGATGGAGGGCACAAGGAGAAGGGGCCGAGATGGTTGGACAGTGTTCTCGAAGCTACGAACATGAGTTTGACCAAACTGTGGGAGGCAGTGGAAGACAGGAGTGCCTGGCATGCTCTGGTCTGTGGGGTCACGAAGAGCTGGACACGACTAAATGACTAAACAACAACAACAAAATTCATTGTATTCATTGTTTGCTCCTTTCTGTATATAGGGTGCCTACATTCTGCATGGACTGGTTGCGTGGCAACATGTGCAAATGGCTTTAGATACCTATTAGGTCCATAAATTACCATATAGCATATATTCAACACAATAAACAGCAACAATTTGTTCTTGACAAAGGACAGCTGGACATAGAAAGGGCCCCTTCACCTTCAGTAGCTTAGGGCCTCATCAAACCTCAATCCGGCCCTGCTCAAGGTGTGTGTTTTGGTGATGGTTCATGGACTCATAGAAGGGACCCCAACGGTAATCTAGTCCAACCCCCTCCATTACAGGAATCTTAGCGAAAGCATCCATGACCTCTGCTTAAAAACCTCCAGGGAAGGAGAGTCCGCCACATTATGAGGGAGTCCGTTCCACTGTCAAACAGCTCTTAATGTCAGAAAGTTCTTCCTGATGTTTAGTCAGAATCTCCATTCTTGTCATTCGAATCCATTGGTTATCTAATATATGTATCTGTATATATTTGATTAGTGCTGTGTTCACCTGTTAATCCCTTCCCAGGAATTTCTATTCAAAGCCATTTTGGCATGTAAGCAGTACATCAATTTATTATCATTATCTTTAATTGGGCTAGTGGAGCTCACTTGGAGCAGAGGGACGGCTGTGACGGTAGGGCAGGCTTCATCTCAGGATCATGGGTTTGAGTCCCACGTTGGGTGAAAGATTCCTGCATTGCCGGGGGTTGGACCTGATAACCTCTGTGGGCTAAACAACAACAACAAAATTCATTGTATCAATTTGCTTTTTTCATTGAACTTTATGAGACATCTGTTGAAATCTACAAATTGATACAATGAATAGTATACCTTATTTATTCAAAAGTACAGCTGGTTACATTTTGTGTGTTTATTGTCTGGTTGCACAAGCATTTCTGTTACTATTATATACAAGCTACTTACATTCCTTCTATATCTCTCCAGCATGGTATAATCTCAGTCCAGTAATTAACAATCCTGACACAGCAAAACTCACGGTATCAGCAGCACACATTGCCTTGCTTCCAACCTTGTTGTCAGCGTGTGTGCTGACAGCATGCGTGTACTTTCCTTGTATGGAAATTGCAGCCTGCAACTTCCTCCCTTTCTTTGCACCTCCAGCCAGTGGCTTAGCGTGGGTTGTCAGCACCCGGGGCAAGGCAAGTAATTTGTGCCCCCTAACCCATGGATTTTAGTAGGGGCAGAGAGCTGCGAGTGCGAGCGCGCGCCCCCAGATGTTGTGGCCGGTGCGGCCGGCCCCCCCTACACCCCCCAAGCTACGCCACTGTCTCCCGCTGACACCATTTAATCCTAGAGTGCCAGTCCTACACACTGAACCCTCTTTAAAGCTTCCAGGAACTTTTATCCGTTTCTTAAAGAATGTTTCCCTAACAGGTCTTCTCAACACTCCTGCAATGTCTGAGATCAACCCCTCAGTTGTGGCAGATTTTTGCACAAGGTTTGCAGGAGAGACTAGGCTGTTCCTCCCACCCCCAACCTCCCCTCACGACAGTGACAGCAACCGCGTCTTAGGAATTCTAATTAAATTGAGAGCATATTTAAACTGTTTTTCCAAGGACTACTTACCAAGGAGCAAGAATATCCGGGGCATATTAGCCTGTCGGATTTAATAAATCTTCAGCGCCGTGGCTGTGGGCCAGCACCAGTGCATAATCTTTACCAGCGCCATTTAATTAGGACTGAGTGTTGCTCTGTAAACCTATTCTTTGTTCCTCTGAAACAGGGAGAGAGAGGTAAGAGGCTTGGGAATTAATTGATTTGTTGCAATGGGTCAAGGGCCACTCCCTTTCAGATGTTAAAACCAGACTCTTGTTGAATGGGAGGTGGCATAGATCCATACATGAATGAGACGAGTACAGTTTCTAAACCTTTGCAATGGAGACAAAGCCCGTGCCTTGGGTGTCTTGACTTCCTGTTGGAAACGATCTCTTGGAATCTCTTTCAAATCCTCACCATCCTCTTGATCAGGGGTAGGCAACCTAAGGCCCAGGGGCCAGATGTGGCCCAATCGCCTTCTAAATCCGGCCTGTGGACAGTCCGGGAATCAGTGTGTTTTTACATGAGTAGAATGTGTCCTTTTATTTAAATTGCATCTCTGGGTTATTTGTGGGGCATAGGAATTCGTTCATTCCGCCCCCCTCAAATATAGTCCGGCCCACCACATGGTCTGAGGGACAGTGGACCGGCCCACAGCTATAAAAGGTTGCTGACCTCTGCTCTTGATCATTCTGGTTGCCCTTTTATGAACCACTCACCCAAAAAGACAGGAGAGAAATTTGATTCGGTGGGCATGAACTACGTCACACTTTCTGAAACTACGTGAAAGCTGAAACATAGCCATCCTTCAGAAGTAAAACAGAAACATCGCCGCCCGACCCTACACCCACCCACTATGGTCCCCTCCACCTCTCCCCCCCCTTTCTTCCTAATGTAACACTAATGTCTCAACAAATGAAACAAAAAAAAATCCTTCCAGTAGCACCTTAAAGACCAACTAAGTTAGTTCTTGGTATGAGCTTTCGTGTGCATGCACACTTCTTCAGATACACTGGGTGCATGCACACGAAAGAAGAAGTGTGCATGCACACGAAAGCTCATACCAAGAACTAACTTAGTTGGTCATTAAGGTGCTACTGGAAGGATTTTTTTGTTTTGTTTTGACTATGGCAGACCAACAAGGCTACCTATCTGTATCAACAAATGAAACTGACCTGTAGAAAATGTAACTTGAAAAAAAGAGACATTGCACATACTTTTATAAACCAAGAAATCTTTAATAAAAAATAAAAGAATCTGCACCTCTCCATCTAAGTCGCGTGTACAAAAATGTGCAGTGTGTGTACAGGAATGCCTGCTTTGGTGAAAATGCATTAGCATAGAAAAATGCATTTCATTGGGGAGAAGTGCTCTGCAAAATGAGCACATTGGGCAAAATTACAAGTGTGCGCATACTAGGAAAATCTACAGTCAAGTGCTGATGAATTTACATGAGTGCTTTAAAAAAATAAGTAAATAAATAAAGTGCAAAGTGATGTGGAAATGTGGAGATCTGACCTTAAGAAAGGGAAAAATAAGGAACAGAATCTGTCAGTCATCCCTTGTAGAACACTCCACTAAAAACTGTTGCTCCATTTTAAATCAAAGGCTTCCTTTCTCTCCTGCAGCAACACCTCCTGCCTTCATCCACCCTTTCTTCCCAGCGCCCCTGAACCCAATTTCCTCAATGCTTTACTAATGCAACCCTGCCATTGCAGAAATGAGATGAGTGCAGCAGGGTTGTCCACCATACATCACAAGTCTTTTCTGTCATTATGTATCTGATGGGCCTTGTTGAAAAAAAGGGAAAGCTCTCCCAGAAAACATATATCACTGATGTTCTTGTATATGTATTGCTTGAGACGGGGATGAGAGACTCAATGTTGCAGGCTCTATGTCCCTTTAATCTCTCTCTGTGTGTGTGTGTGTGTGTGTGTGTGTGTGTGTGTGTCCTCAGAGAGCCACAAATTCTCTTTGCTCCCCTTCTGCAGTTTTACAGCGAGATGTTTTCATTCCCAACCTGTTTTCTCTTTCTCAGCTGATCAACTCAGTGGAAAACGTCGTCTCAGTTCAGGGTCATATGAGTCGGCTGCATTGTACAGATCTGCAGGCAGTCATGGACTGGAGTTGACCTAGAACAGCCTTCCCTGATCTGGTGCCCTCCAGACATTTTGGACTCCAACTCCCATCAGCCCCAGGCCTGGGGTGATGGGTACTAAAGTCCAACAACATCTTGAGGACAGCCCATTAGCCCATCTATTGCATTGGCCTCTGTGTGTGTGTGTGTCGCCATAGAGAGCATCAGTTTTTCCAACAGTCGTGGCCCAGCTAATTTTGCTGTGATGTACCTAACATGGAGCCAGGCTCTCAGTTTCCACTGGAGTTGACAAATCAAGGCATGCAACAGTGTCAGCCTTGGGTAATATGGTGCTCTGTGCAAGACCAAACTTTGATACCTCCCCCAGCCCTTGAGCTACCTTCCCAAAGCTGGTACAATGCTCTGGCAGGGTTTTAGTGCTTCCCTACCCCATTTCCACAAGTTGGGAAAGTGCTAACTAGGCTTTGGGAAGGAGAGAGAGGACTCTAGGACCTTGTCAGAGACTTGTGCCTCCTTCTCAAAACCCAGTGCCTCCCTTACAAGGCTTTGAGAAGACTCCTCCACTCAGTTCAGCACCTGACTGTATGGAAAAGCATTGTCTGCTGCTCAGTCTACAGGGGCTCATTCCCACATGCAAGCATCCATCTCATGTCGCAGCCCTTGAGAGTTAACAGCACATGCATAAGCTCAGGGGTTAGAACATCAGCCTTGTATGCAGAAGGTCCCAGGTTCAACCCCGCCCACATGGCATCTCTGGGAAGTGGCATCTCTGGAGCTGGGAGGGACTTCCTGCCTAAAATCCTGCCAGTCAGTGTAGACCAGCCTTTCTCAACCTTGGGTCCCCAGATGCTATTGAACAACAACTCCCATCAACCCTGATCACTGGCCACGCTGGCTAGGAATGATGGGAGTTGTAGTCCAACAATATCTAGGTTGAGATGAGTTAGGCTGAGATTTAGACATCCTGAGTTATATGGTCCAATGAGTTTGAGCCAACATAAGGCAACTTCCAACCTTAAAATTTAACGTTGTAAATTTATTTTCTGTTGTAAATTGCTACAGGTTATGTTGTATGATTTTAGATGCATGAGTATTCTCTATCATCCGTTGTAATGGCCTCTGGCTTTATACAATAAAATGGACTGACCAACTTTCACACAAATAAGCTTCCTATCTTCCTAGTTGCTTGCCCCACACTGAATTTTTTTATTGATAAGAAACAAATTGGGAAACAAAAACAAAAAAAGAAAAGAAAACTATATCTATCCATATTCTGTATTTTTTTGAAGAAGAAAAACTATACGGCACTGAAATATTTAAATGATTCTTTGATTGTCCTTGAATCTTTCTGCCACACTTGCCACGCCAGTGTGGCACGCAACACCCTTTGAGAACCACCGTGGTATACACAAGCCCCAAAGAAGATTCCACCTAAACATTAGGAAGAACTTCCTGACAGTAAGAGCTGTTCGACAGTGGAATTTGCTGCCAAGGAGTGTGGTGGAGTCTCCTTCTTTGGAGGTCTTTAAGCAGAGGCTTGACAACCATATGTCAGGAGTGCTCTGATGGTGTTTCCTGCTTGGCAGGGGGTTGGACTCGATGGCCCTTGTGGTCTCTTCCAACTCTATGATTCTATGATTTGACTTGACCAAGCGATGTCTATGCAGCCCTGAACTGGCCGTTGGAGTTTGTGCCTTCAAAAATATCTTTGGGTGGCAGAGAGACAAAGCAAGATGATTGACAAAGGGATCTGCTCTTTTAAATCACCCTGCCTTGTGCCGAGGCAGCCTTCCACAGAACATGTGGGATTCCGATATTGGCATGTGCAAATTGCCTTCTCCCTCCCTCCTGGCTTCTGTTACAAGCAGAGCTGACATGCCCTCCCCTCCATCTCTCTGAAGTAGTCAATATCGCAATTACGGGCTAGAGTTGAAGTCAATTTTGTCCATTATGTCCTCCCCTTACAGCTGGTGCTGCCATTCTGTCTTCTCTGAAAGAGCTCCTTCTCAACCAGACATTTGAGTCTCATTTTCCTTAACGTCAAAATTACATACTGCGGATCCTTTCTCCTGAATCTGCTCGCCTTCTGCTTTTCCCACTCAGTAGCCCCCAGATTATCCAGTTTTCTCTCCTTCCTTCAGTCCCTGCCCCAGTTTCCTGTTGGGGCAAGCTCTTTGCCCTTACTATAGAAGGGGAAGAAATGGAGGCAGTGAGAGATTTTACTTTCTTGGGTTCCATTATCACTGCAGATGGTGACAGCAGTCACAAAATTAAAAGACAGCTGCTTCTTGGGAGAAAAGCAATGACAAACCTAGACAGCATCTTAAAAAGCAGAGACATCAGCTTGCCAACAAAGGTCCGCAAAGTTAAAGCTATGGTTTTCCCAGTAGTGATGTATGGAGGTGAGAGCTGGACCATAAAGAAGGCTGATCACCAGAGAATTGATGCTTTTGAATTCTGGTGCTGGAGGAGACTCTGGAGAGTCCCATGGACTGCAAGAAGATCAAACCGATCCATTCTGAAGGAAATCAGCCCTGAGTGCTCACTGGAAGGACAGAACCTGAAGCTGAGGCTCCAATACTTTGGCCACCTCATGAGAAGAGAAGACTCCCTGGAAAAGACCCTGATGTTGGGAAAGATGGAGGGCCCAAGGAGAAGGGGACGACAGAGGACGAGATGGTTGGACAGTGTTCTCGAAGCTACCAGCATGAAGAAGTGTGCATGCACACGAAAGCTCATACCAAGAACTAACTTAGTTGGTCTTTAAGGTGCTACTGGAAGGAATTTTTTTGTTTTGACTACCAGCATGAGTTTGACCAAACTGCGGGAGGCAGTGGAAGACAGAAGTGCCTGGCGTGCTCTGTTCCATGGGGTCACAAAGAGTCGGACACAACTAAATGACTAAACAACAACAACAAACCAACAGGCTACACTTTCTCCATTGCTGCCTCTTCAGGGTTGGAGAAGCTTCATTATATTTTTATTTTTTTAAAAGGAGAATGAATGCAAGTATAATGCTGAATGCTTCTGTTCTCACACCAGGCTGGCGTGGGCATCTGTTGCACAAGGCATTGGAGAGAACTGGGTCCCAGATTGCTTGAGAACAGTTTTCAAGGGCTATAAATAATATTTCCAGAATTAGGTTTTCTGGAATCTGCTTCCCCATGGAAGATGCAGGTCCTTATCTATGGGAGACCAGGGACTGGGGCAAAATTCAGTTTGAGTCTTAATGGGGATCCATCTCATTCTTGCTTCCCAAAATGATACAGACAGGAACAGAAAGTCTACCAGCCTTCAAAACCTTCGTTTCTCTGAGTTTTGCAATGCGGTTCTCCAACTAAATAAAGTGTACCAAGAAATGTGCACATCAGTGTGCATGAAAGCACATCTCGTGGTGGAAGTAGTACACAAAACTGCATTACCTTAGTGAAAGCTGCATCCAAAAACCTTTACATTGGGAGAAATAAGCTCTAAAATGCTGAGACATTTTCATGGACCATATAGCAAGGGAAATTCTTTGTGGGTGGCATCACTGCAGTTGATGCAAGGAGGGAAATGCATGTTTTAACACAAGGGTCAGCAAACTTTTTCATCAGGGGCTGGACTATATTTTTTTTGGCGGGGGATGAACAAATTCCTATGCCCCGCAAATAATCCAGAGATGCATTTTAAATAAAAGGACACATTCTACTCATGTAAAAACACGCTGATTCCCAGACCGTCCACGGGCCGGATTTAGAAGGCGATTGGGCCGGATTCGGCCCCCAGGCCTTAGTTTGCCTACCCATGTTTTAACACCTGACCATGATTCAAAAAACCCTGCACACAGAAAGTTAGCACTTAGGGGTTAGAGTAAACTTCAGCTATTCTTAGGGTTTTGCTATATTTTGGGGGGTTTGTGATATTTCTCCTGGCTGAAGTTCTCCACCTTTAATAGCTGCCTGATAACCAAACATTCAGATAATGAAAATTTCTGACATCACTACACCCCCAAAGCGGTTGCACCAGCTGAACTTTTGCCTGTCATTTGCTTTCTTTATTTTGTTATATTTAGATAATAAATGTTAATAATAATAATAAATTTTTATACCCCGCCCTTCCTGGTTCAGAAAACCGGGCTCAGGGCGGCTAACAACAAAGTTAAAACACTTAATAGATGCAACAAAAAACAGCATAAAATCAATTTGGGGGGAAATCCATCCAATAAACATTAGATGATCACCAGGGCTAGCTGGCTAAGTTAGTCCTATCTGGGCCAGGGAGGAGACCAGGGGAGAATTAGCTGTGGGATCCCAGAGCAGGTAATCTTCATAAGAGGGGGAGGGGGAGGGAAGGAAGGGGAATAAAAGATCAGACTACCGTATTTTTCGCTCTATAAGACGCACCAGACCATAAGACTCACCTAGTTTTTGAAGAAGGAAAACAAGAGAAAAAAAATATTCTGAATCCCAGAAGCCAGAACAGCAAGACGGATCGCTGCGCAGCAAAAGCAGTGATCCCTCTTGCTGTTCTGGCTTCTGGGATAGCTGCGCAGCCTGTATTCGCTCCATAAGACGCACAAACATTTCCCCTTACTTTTTAGGAGGGGAAAAATGAGTCTTATAGAGCAAAAAATACGGTAAGTTCGAATTGAAAGCCAGGCGGAATAGCTCTGTCTTACAGGCCCTGCGGAAGGAAGTTAAATCCTGCAGGGCCCTGGTCTCATGGGACAGAGCATTCCACCAGGTTGGAGCCATCACTGAGAAGGCCCTGGCCCTGGTGGAGGATAATATACCATCTTTTCCTCCAAGAAGCTCAAGATGTTGAACGTGGTTCTCTCCTCCCTGTTTTATCCTGACAACGACCCTGTGAGGTAGGTTCGGCTGAAAGACAGTGATCAGGCCAAGGTCACCCACTGAGTTTCATGCCTCCTTCTGTGCCCCATATATGCAGGTATTAAAACACCCAAGAGCTTAGCCAGTAAAAAATAAATGAGGGGGGTGGGGAATGATGTCAACAATTAGAGTATTCTTTTTCACTTTCCTTTACATGCTGGAAATTCTAACACATTTGTCATCAGATGGGGTGTTTGACTAAATTAATAGTAACACTTTTAATGTCAGATTGAGTGCAATGCCAACAGATGCCATTGGAGGTATGAATGAAATGCAGATAGCTGCAAAAGATTTTTCTTTTTTCTTTTTAAAAAAGGAACACATACATATTTAAAACATTAAAGCTGCCATTACATATTTTAACAGTATCGCCAGTTCTCTGCAAATTGTCTCATTTGAGTAATCTCTCTATTCCTGGAATATTAAAAAGGTGTCACAGCTGTGGAATGTAGATCGAGGGAACAACAGGGAGCGAACAGGAGGTGTGAAAAGATTTTATTTTATTTTATTAAAAAAAACAAATTCTAATCTGAGCTGTAGACAGCTTTCTACCTCCCACAGTGTAGGCAGAACATAACCCATTCGCGGCTAGTAGCCGTTGATAGCCCTTCTCCTCCATAAATTTGTCTAGTTCTCTTTCAAAGCCACCCAGCTGGGTGGACATCTCATAGCTGAACTATGCTCTGTGTGAATCACAGAATATAGAGTTGAAAGGGACCCTGAGGATCTAGTCCAACCCCAGCAATGCAGAAATATTCTGCTGTCCCATTACAGGGATTGAACATGCAACCTTGGCATTATCCGGGCCATGCTTTAACCAACTGAGCTATCCAGGCTGCTCCCCAGATGTCCTTTAAGTGACTCCCCTGTGGTCTGATTCACTATGACAAATCCCCATGCTTCAGTATCTGAATCTGTAAAGCACGAGACTCTTAATCTCAGGGCTGTGGGTTCGAGACCCACGTCGGGGAACTAGATTCCTGCATTGCAGGGGGTTGGACTAGATGACCCTCAGGGTCCCTTCCAACTCTACAATTCTATGATTCTCTGTTCCTATTTAAATCTGCCCTTCATCCAGAACCATGAGGACTAGAACCCTGATTTATTTTTAGAGGAAGGTTTGTAGTTTTGGTTCCACAGCCATTCCTTTGAAAGTTTTTTCCCCCTTGAGTTTCTTTGTTATTTCCCCTCTCCTTTTTTCTAGATTTACAGTGGTACCTCAGGTTACATACGCTTCAGGTTATAGACTCCGCTAACCCAGAAATATTACCTCGGGTTAAGAACTTTGCTTCAGGATGAGAACAGAAATCGTGCTCTGGCGGCACGGCAGCAGGAGGCCACCATTAGCTAAAATGGTGCTTCAGGTTAAGAACAGTTTCAGGTTAAGAACAGACCTCCAGAACGAATTAAATACTTAACCCGAGGTACCACTGTATTCCGTTCTGCTGGTAGAAAACACTGAGCCTCAGAGACAGGAAGGGAAACCACTATATTTTGCTTTAGGGCAGGCATACCCAAACTCAGCCTTCCAGCTGTTTGGGGACTACAATTCCCACCATCCCTGACCACTGGTCCTGTTAGCCAGGGATGATGGGAGTTGTAGTCCCAAAACAGCTCGATATGTCAAGATGCAGACGGGGCACAAAGCCGCGCAGCTCCCCCACTCGCTGGGGCGCCCCTGAGAGGCCAGCGCCCCGGCGCAACACGCCAGTAAGCCCAATACGAAATACGGCTCTGCCTGTGGGAAACCCAAAATCACAACAACACTCTTCCCTCCTGTGGTTTCCATCAGCTGGTATTCAGAAGCATGACTGCCTCCAACCGCAGAGACAGAGCGTAGTCATCATGGAGAGTAAGGGTCAGTTATCAGTTAACTCTACCCATCTGCCACTGTCTGTCTCTCTGTGAAGCCTGCAAGTCATGATTCCTGCTCATCGCTGCTCTAGTTTGTATTGGGCACGTTGTAGTGTGGCAGAATGCCTTGTCACTGGCTCAGTGGCGTAGCGTGGGTTGTCAGCACCCGGGGCAAGGCAAGTAATTTGCACCCCCTAACCCGTGGATTTGCGCCCCCTAACCCCCAGATGTTGTGCCCAGTGTGGCCGGGCCCCCCCCTGCGCCCCCACACTACGCCACTGCACTGGCTTCTATACTCATGGTTGGACCGGTCATTCGGATCCCACAATATTTGACGGAGCACTTCCTGGAAGTACGATAGCAGCTTTCAAAGCGTTGAGAACTTCAGAGTAGACGGTGCTTCAAAGAGAAGTGATACTTGTGTCATTTGTTTACATCGCATCCACTTCCCTTTTTAGTTTTCTTTCTTGGCTTTGATGGGAAACTTGTGTGCTTTAATCTACGCTGGAAAAATTCCAGGGAAGTCTGAAAGGGTTTGAGGAGAAATTGCTGTGCAGTTTCCAGATGGGGGAAAAAGAAACTTCAGAAATACCCTTGACCGGGAGTAGTCAATATAGTGCCCTTCAGAAGGTGTGGACTATAACCCCCAATGTCCCTGACCAGAGGCCAGGCTTGCTAAGGCTGATGGGACTTGTAGTTCCAATAACATCTGGACACACTGTGTTAGCTACCCCGGAATTATGCAATGAAATGTATACTTTGTTCTTTCATGCTCAGAAGCAAGTCCTGTTGATATAAATAGAATATCAATATCAGTAGATATCGACATCAGGTAAACACTTTCCTGATTGCCCAGTAGTAAAAGTAAGGTAAAGGTAAAGGACCCCTGAGAGTTACCATATTTTTCGATCTATAAGACGCACCAGACCACAAGACGCACCTAGTTTTTGGAGGAGGAAAACAAGGGGGAAAAATATTCTGAATCTCAGAAGCCAGAACAGCAAGAGGGATCGCTGCGTAGTGAAAGCAGCAATCCCTCTTGCTGTTCTGGCTTCTGGAATAGCTGTGCAGCCTGCATTCGCTCCATAAGACGCACACACATTTCCCTTACTTTATAGAAGGGAAAAAGTGAGTCTTATAGAGCAAAAAATACGGTAAGTCCAGTCGCAGACGAATCAGGAATTGCGGTGTTCATCACGCTTTACAGGCCGAGGGAGCCGGCGTTTGTCCACAGACAGTTTTTCCGAGTCATGTGGCCAGCATGACTAAGCCGCTTCTGGTAAACCAGAGCAGCACACGGAAACGCCGTTTACCTTCCCGCCGGAGTGGTACCTATTTATCTACTTGCGCTTTGACGTGCTTTTGAACTGCTAGGTTGGCAGGAGCAGGGACTGAGCAACGGGAGCTCACCCTGTTGTGGGGATTTGAACTGCCAACCTTCTGATCGGCAAGCCCAAGAGGCTTAGTGGTATAGACCACAGCACCACCCGCGTCCCCCTAATAGTAGGAGTAGGAGTGGGATTTAATTTTGTCTCGTATTTTGCTATTCTTTGTTGGTTTAAAATTTTATGTCCTATGAATTAATTATAATTGAAAAATGTATTTAAATAAAGAAAAGCAGAAGTTGGGACTCGGTTCGGAGGCTTAGGAAAACCTTTATGAATAAGTTTACCTGGCAAACTTAAGCTTTTCTTTGCCAACTCATAGGTGAAGGGGAGCAATGAGAGCTTAGGGTTCTTATGTGTTCACGGCTGAATAGCTATTATTGTGAGTCCAGGAGGAAGCACACAGGCAGGCGATGCTACTCCCACAGCAATATCAATGCCCTAAAATAAATAAAGACGTCATCTGTCTCTAGGTAACCTCTGCTAGCCCATTCCAAAGCGATGACCCTTCAACCCTCCCTGCAAACACCCTCTCAGCAGATGAGTTAGTCTGAGCCCCTTCCAGCAGGATGCGTGGCTCATGTCTGAAGCCACTATCCAGTGTCTCCTAGAAACAAACATCCCTCCCCAAAACTTAAAAGCTATCGTACCGTTTTGCAAAATGCAGCAAGGCCACACCTGCACCATGCTTTTAAAGCAGTACCGTGCTGCCTTGAACAACCATGGCCCTGCCAAAGAACCACAGCTTGTTAAGAGTGCTGAGAGCTGTGAGGAGACCCCTCATAGAGTGACAATTCCCAGAACAGTGACTCTGGGAGGGGAAATAGGGTCTCCCTAGCAACTCCCAGCGCCCTTAATAAACTATTGCTCCCAGGATTCTTTGATCTGACTGTTCAAAGGGGAGGAAGAGTGCTTTAAAAGTATAGTGCAGATGTGGCCAATGCAATTCTGAACAGCATGCTTTTTTAAAACAACAACAACAACACGCGTATACTCTTAATCCAGCAGTTTGGGTGTGACCTCATCAAACAGATGCAAATAAATGAAAACACAGGCTGCCTTTTGAAAGGAAGCAGCCATCGCCTGCAGGCAGAACCTCACATTTATCTCTATCATAAGAGGTGAGGCACAACCCCCTTAAAAGAGTTCCTGCCTTCCCTACTGCCTAATTGATTACTTGCTTTGGCAGTTCTTCCATTGCCTTCTTCTTGCCAATCCTCAAGTCTCCACCAATGGCTCTCTCCCCCTTTCCATCTTTCTTCCTCCCTTCCCAAGAGCCAATGTTATCTGTGACCCAGGAATGAGATGGGCCAATCTAGTTTCTTCCCTTCACATTTGCCTTGCCTTAAGTCCCATTCGGTCCATTTTAGCACCAGTCTGTACTCTACAGACACATTTCCTCCTAAAATATATACCTCCCCACCTGCCATCCCTGTGATGTCTATCAGGGGCTCCTTGGGCTCCATGGGGATCTGGAATGGTTTGGCAGCCCTGGATGGATGAGAAGGAAGGAGATGGAACAGAGACTTGAAGGCTGGCACCCAAGGATAGAGGACAGAAGCTGTCCCCTTCTCACTCTGATGGGGAAGCCAATTCTCGTCACTGCCCTTCCTGCAGAATGCAGAGCATCGTCGGTGTGGAAGGACTTCATCCAGCCAGTCAGAGTGACTGAGGAAAATGTGCGTGGCAAATCAGAATCAGAGGAGCAGGAGGCAGGTTTGCTGCCAAGAACCCAGTGCTGTCTTTGTAGATGGGAGCAGATGCCCCAAAGAAGGATATCTGCATGTGCGACATCCCCATGAAATGAGGGAGTCTTGCGAGTGAGGTTGCCATGCCTTGTATTTAAAAGTTGGGCTGGAGGGGCGTATCGCCCGTTGGGACATCTTCATTGCTTCCCTTCAGCTTGTGTTGCTCATGTGCTTTGGAATCATGACTTCGGGACCCTGAGCCTGTACCATTAGTAACCTGTACAAACAGCTCATTCTTACAAGCACATTCTTTATTACAGCCCAAAGACCTGCAGAAACTATTTTGAAAGCAAAATATACCAGATATACAGGGAAAACATTGTCATTGTTTTATGTCTAAAGCGTGTTGATTTCTAATTCTTATTACCTATGAGAGGAATTTTGCCACAGCTAGGATTATATCACTTATCTTCAAGGAGATATTTGAGATAAAAAATACCTGACTTTCCAAATAAATTTACCAATAAAGGTTTGATTAATTGGTTCCTGGCTTGTTTATACAGCCCACAGCTTACACACAAGTAGGAGCCTCTCTTGTTGTGTTGGACACCGTCAGATGAGATGCTTTGCCTTGCCTGTGTGGCTTCACCTCAAACTACACAGGCAAAGGAAGTGGACTTTGCCCTCACTGATAATAAGGATTGGAATTCGAATGGAGGTTGGTGGAATATTGCATGTCTATGGTCTAGCTGCCAGCATATGGTTGATGGTCTAGCTGCCAGCATCATATTTCACATGTAACTACTGCAAATGGACCTCCAATCAATGTCAACGTGCACATTAATGCAATTCTGGCATGCGTGTGTTTATTGGTACGTTGTTATAGCCTTGGTGGCACTGAATTTATTAGCGACGTGGTTTATTGTTGCGTGATTTACTCCCAAGCCCTGATGGAATGTGAAGTCATTGCTCTTAATAACCATTTAGTGCACATAATGTAACTCACATTCCTTTCTGTTCAAGTGCTCCTGTTCTGCATTTCGTCGGAAGTGACAGGATCCCTGGGGGAGGGCACGAGAGGTGGGTAGAGAGAAATTCATCTCCCTTTTTGCTGGTGCAGGAAGTTAAAATGAATGAAACTGCAAAGCTATCCCTATGGGTTGCATTAGAAATAACAAAGGGCTCACAATATATGGGCTTTTCTTAGTGCAGGGAAGTGTTATAAGGAAAAAACTGCTCCTTTCCCCCTTATGGGATACCCAAGAGCCCATATAGAGTCCTTATGTAGGTTCTCTATCGGTAGGAGAAAATAACAGAGGCCAACCAGAGACTATTGGGAAGCAAAGCAGCTAGTAAGCCTTATCTTTATTAAACTGTTGCAACAGGGTGTTCACATAAACACACCCCACACAGGAGGGAGGAGGAACCCAGAACAATGGTGCGCAACCCCTTATATAGACTGTTGAAATTGCCACCCTGTAGCTCAAGACCACCCCCCAATTTATCATACATACATCACAGAAGGAGCAGTCTGCAGCAGAATCCTGTCTGGCAGGAAACCTGTTAATGGGTTTACCTGGGCAGCCTGGCCATTCTTTTGTGATGATAAATCATGGGTAGATAAACTAAGGCCCAGGGGCTGGATCCGCCCAATCGCCTTCTAAATCCGGCCTGCGGACGGTCCAGGAATCAGCGTGTTTTTACATGAATAGAATGTGTCCTTTTATTTAAAATGCATCTCTGGGTTATTTGTGGGGCATAGGAATTCGTTCTCCCCCGCCCCAAAAATATATATATATAGTCCAGCCCCCCACAAGGTCTGAGGAACAGTGGACCGGCCCCCTGCTGAAAAACTTTGCCGACCCCTGTGATAAATAGTTAATTCCTGAGTCCAGGTCACAGGCTCACTGTAGAAGGTTATACTAGGACCACAGAGAACCAGATCACCCTGAACTCAGTATAATGATTGGCTTGAGATCTCTCTCTCTCTCTCCTCTCTCTCTCTCTCTCTGCTGTCATAACAACTTCCTGTTGTAATGGTGAAGGCAGAGGCTTCAGTTGCACCAAACCTCAACCCCATGATTTATTTGGATTATGAAGGCATAGCCACAGGAAATATGAAATCACATGTCTCAACGCCACTCCAAATTCTGTCATGTTGGGAAGATCATTCTAAGTTTGCCTTCTTCATGAGAGTTCCCAGACTTCCCTTCTCAAAGCGACAAAAGGCTGACCACCCTTTATTCATGAAAACCAACTTTTATGCAGTTTTAGGACTACAATACCCATAAGGCAGTGTGACCGTCAATCAATTGTACATATGTAAGCACACTGGAGGCCCATACTTAAAGCATCCAAATATGTGGCGGAATAAATAAGCAGTACTAGAATACAAAAAAAAAGCTTACAGGAGGTAGGAAAATGTTGTTCCTATCTCTAAAAGGAGGGGGGATAAGACCCAGGTAACTACCAACCAGTCAATTTGATGCTGTTAGAAGGAAAGGTCCCAGAATTAAATTAAATTAATTAAGCAGTCAGTCTGTGAGCGCTTAGAAAAGGATGCTGTGAATACTAAAACCTAGCATGGGTTTCTCAAAAGCAAGTCATGCCAGAAGAATCTCATTTCTTTGCAGGGGGTTGGACTAAATGACCCTCAGGGTCCCTTCCAACTACAGTGGTACCTCAGGTTACAGACGCTTCAGGTTACAGACTCCGCTAACCCAGAAATAGTACCTCGGGTTAAGAACTTTGCTTCAGGATGAGAACAGAAATTGTGCTCCGGCGGCACGGCGGCAGCAGGAGGCCCCATTAGCTAAAGTGGTACCTCAGGTTAAGAACAGTTTCAGGTTAAGAACGGACCTCCAGAACGAATTAAGTTCTTAACCCGAGGTACCACTGTATACAGTTCTATGATCCCCACAGAGATCTGTTACTCTTAGCCAGGAGCACAGATTTCAAGGTGGAAGCCCACCTGCGTGCCCCATATATACACATATACATATACTTTATATACCGTGGGCAGTTTCTTCATGTCTGCTCTAAATGTACTTAAATTGATGTCATTTTAACACACCTTTTGTTTGGGAGATCTTGAAACCTCCCAGCTTTTTAGAGCCTTTGTATGAAACATAATAAAGGAAGAACTGAGAGGTGGGTTCTTTCTTCTCCCATTCATCAAGTCAGCCCTGGGATAGCTAATTGTCAGGGTCATAATGGACTCTTGCACTGTTTTGTTCCTTCCTTGAATTTGCATTATTCCTCAACAGAGAGAGAGAGGGAGAGGGAGAGAGAGTGAGGGAGAAATGGTGGACAACTCAGAGCAAAGAACCAGTGTCAAGCTCATAAAGAGACAATGCCTGTTTCCATAGAATCATTTGTTCGTTCCCCTGGTGGCTCAATGCCACAGATGCGAACTTTGGTTACTAGGTAACCATGCTGTATCGACCAATGGCAGAGGAGAGTTTACCAAACTTACTCAGTTTATATCTGAGGGATGTATTTCTTTTGTTCGATGGGTCTTCAGGAGGAGATCATTCTTCCCTCACACATTTCGGTTTCCTTTTAGATTGGTAAATTTATTTAGAATGCAGCGAAATCAAATTCATGCCCCATTTCTGTTCATTGGCCATTGATGTTTCTTCAACACCACCCCATCTACTCTGCAGTGCATTGAAGTGCCTGGTTTTGCTGATGGCAAGATGAAGCCCTGGTTCTATTACACACCTGTCAGCGAGACACTGAACAGAAAACAGAAGAACCGGATTGGTGTTTTGCCAATAATAAACATGCAAGGTGTTTCTGCTCTCGATATCAAAGAGGCGAAATGATTTAATGGAGAGTTTTGCCATTGCAGATGTTGTGCTACGTGACCAAGGCTGCAATGTTCAGTCTTCTGTGGCTATAAGCAATCTGTCCTTCAGCAAACATCTTCTTTTGCCAAGAGGCCACGGTTGTCTACTTCAGTGTATTTTTGCAATGCAGATGAACGATAGGATAAAAACTACATTTATATGGCACTTTCGGACATTCGTTACAAGAACTGAGCTGAGTTTGATTTTGTATCCCTCTACCCTCCCAATCTGTTCCCCTTTCATGTGGTGTGTTTTAGAGTCCAAGCCTTTATTATTATTATTATTATTATTATTATTATTATTATTATTATTATTATTATTTGTACCCCACCCATCTGGCTGGGTTCCCCAGCCACTCTGAGCAGCTTCCAACAAAGATTAAAAATACATTAAAATGTCACACATTAAAAAATTCCCTAAACAGGGCTGCCTTCAGATGTCTTCTAAATGTCAGGAAGTTGTTTATTTCTTTGACATCTGGTGGGAGGGGGTGCCACTACCGAGAAGGCCCTCTGCCTGGTTCCCTGTAGCTTTGCTTCTTGCAGTGAGGGAACTGCCACAAGGCCCTCAGCACTGGACCTCAGTATCCGGGTTGAACGACAGGGGGTGGAGCTGCTCCTTCAGGTATACTGGACAGAGGCCATTTAGGGCTTGAAAGGTCAGCACCAACACTTTGAATTGTGCTCGGAAACGTACTGGGAGCCAATGTAGGTCTTTCAGGACTGGTGTTATATGGTCCGTCACTTTCTTACCATATACAGTGGTACCTCGGGTGACATACGCTTCAGGTTACAGACTCTGCTAACCCAGAAATATTACCTCAAGTTAAGTACTTTGCTTCAGGATGAGAACAGAAATTGTGCGGTGGCAGCGGGAGGCCCCATTAGCTAAAGTGGTACCTCAGGTTAAGAACAGTTTCAGGTTAAGAACGGACCTCCAGAACGAATTAAGTTCTTAACCCGAGGCACCACTGTACATTTCTAATCTGCTGTGGAAGACTCACTTTTCTCTTTTGGCCAAAGAGTCAAATATAAATGCTGGGTGTGAGGGTAGAAGTAATAAAGAACACCATGAAGTTATTTCTCTCTATATAATAAAAATGTAAGAATGTTATCATCCAGCCTACATTGTAGGATAGGTAGTGCTTCATCACAATCCTAGATTTACATGAAGTCAGGGCAGAATAAGGGAACGAAAGTTAAGGCAGGTTGCAGAACAGCAGCAGTCATGGCCTGGGAGCAAGATGGTAGGGATACTGAGAGAGGAAAAGTGATGGCACATTTGAGGGCTCCTCAGCCTTTATCTCTCTCGCATGAGGCAGCCGAGAAATGGACGAGGAAAAGGTTTGACTACAGTGAGAAGCAAGAGGCACTGAAAGGAAACAGAGCGACTGTTGTAAACAATGGCAGAAGCCTGAGCAAAATGTGGGGTGGAGGAACACTGAGGGGGGAAACGGTGATTTTAAACGGTGGCAGAAGTTTGTGTAAAAGCAGAGATGGACGGTCACAGAGAGAGAAAATGTGATTTTAAACAACTGCATAGGTTTGAGTAAAGCAGGGTTGGAGTGATACCGAGAAGGGAAAAATGGCTTTTAAACAATGACAGAGATTTGAATAAAGCAAGGGGGAATAGCAGGGGGATTGGTGGGTGGAGAAAGCAGGGCTGCACCCCTAATACTTAAAATATGTGTAAACTGCTGTCAGGGAACTGCCATCGGAGCTCAGGGTGGTGGAGAGGCTCTCGGATGCTGGGAGACCCTCGGATGCTGAGGAGGGAACCAGCAGGGGGAGAGGGAGAGTTTCCGCTGAAGAAGGAGGGGAGGAGGCATAGGCGCTGACTCCATGGGGCTTGAGGGGGCCCGAGCCCCCTCAAAAATTCGTTTGGGGGGGCTCCGCCCCCCCAATAATCTCCGGCGCCCCTCCAGCAGAGCGCCATCGCCGCCCCTCCCCCAGCCCAAAATGCACAGGGAGGGGCGGGCTGCATGCCTCCTGCCCTCCCTCCCGAGCAAAAGCTCCACCCAATTTCCTTTGGAGCTGATTAATAGGCGCAGCACGCTCTCCCCTATTCGCTCACGAGGAGGCGGTGCCACTTTATTTGCATATTCATGAGCTTATTTATTATTCATGAGCTTTCCCGGGCCCCCCCAATATTTTTTATAAGTCCGCGTCCCTGGGAGGAGGAGACAGTGTTGGAGGTGAGGCGCAGAGACGCTTCAAGCGAGAGCAGTGGTGAGAGCTCGGGGCCTCCCCTTGGGACGCCCACTCTGCGCAGAAAGCTGTCGCGCAGAGAATCAAGGAGGAGACTTTCTGTCAAAGAACTTTTATGTTGGAAGAAATTCAGGAAACGCCCACTGGCGGATTCTGCCAGTGATTAAGGCAGCCACGCACTCATGGCTGTCCGGTTAGAGAGAGTTTAAAACTAACCACAAAACTGGGAGCGTTTTAGCGCTTATGCACAAGCAACCCCTTATCCCATTACAACTGTCTTTAAAGATAAAGCCCACTCAAGGCAGCTAGCAAATTAACAGGTAAAACTATTGTTTCTAGCAAGTATTATATTCATACCTGTTTCAGTTAATCTAGTTCAGGAGCACCCAACATGGTGTCCTCCAGATTTTTCCGGATGCCAACTCCCATCCTTCCCTTTGGAGTCCCACAACATCTGGAGGTCCACAAATTCCCTGTCAGGCTTCAGGGAATTGGCTCCCCCGCCACCCCACTCCAGTGGCAGTGTATAAGAAGAACAAAGGGAAATGGGTCTTCTTACCAGTTAGAAACTTTAATAACCACAGCGAGAGAACAAAGAACCCAGCTCCTAAAAATGGCAGTGCTCCCAATTAAGGATTCCGCCCCTTACGTCCCTATTAATCTACGCCCCTTCTATGTCTTGTAATCTGAGCTTGTTCCCTCTGTTCTTTGTGTGCTTTCTTCTCTGCCACTTTCTGAGCTCTTCTTGACCTTGGGGAGAGCGGATGAATGCTTTCCAGAGACAGTGAATCTGTTAACCCTCTCTCCCAGTGTTTCTTCTCCTAGTTGTTGCGCATACAGTATTTCCCAGCTTTTGCCTTCTGAACGATCCCCCTCTGGAAACCAGTGTTCCAAATCTATACTGCATTTCTGCTCCTGGGGAAATCCAGATCCAGATCAGGAGCAGGGGGAGGCTCCCACCATTTCTCCTCCATGGAGCCCTCCTCAGCACGGTCCCTGACATTCCCCCATCCTGAACTAAGCCACGCTGTTGGTCAGCCTTCCCAGAGTCGGTGCCCTGCAGTTACTGCTGGACTTCAACTCCCATCATCCCTGACCTTTCACCATGCTGGTTGAGTCCAACGGGAGTCCAACAGCAACCATGTCATCTACCTTTGATCTTGTTCTTGTTTTACATCAGAACTTGGCATCAGCCCTGCTGGCAGGGGTCTTTCCCAGCCCTACCTGGAGATGCCAGGGAGTGAACCTGGAACCTTGTGCATGCAAAGCAGTTGCTCTAACACTGAGCTATGGTTCTCCCCCTAGTCCATGGTGACTGCTGGCTCAGTCAGTGTGGTGTAGTGGTTAAGAGCGGTGGACTCGTAATCTGAGGAACCGGGTTCATGTCCCCACTCCTCCACATGCAGCTACTGGGTGACCTTGGGCTATCACACTTCTTTGAAGCCTCTCAGCCCCACACATCTCACAGAGTGTTTGTTGTGGGGGAGGAAGGGAAAAGGAGATTGTTAGCCGCTTTGAGACTCCTTAGGGTAGTGATAAAGCGGGATATCAAATCCAAACTCTTCTTCTTCTTCTCAGTCTTCAACCCATCTCTCATAAATCACAGCTATTGAAATGCAAGCTCAGTTTCCTAATGTCTGAGGTGCATGTGCTTTGCCAAATGAGCCAATCCGTTCGGGGCATTGCATTCACTGTAGGGAGAGGGAGGCATGCATGAACTTCAGCTGTTTACCTCTTTTGCGGAATTTGTTTCTCTTTAGGCAAAATTATCCCGTGTCGCTCAAGAAAAGTCCCATTGATTGCCGAGCTGAATTAGCATTTCCTCCCGCATGCTGCTTGACAGCCACCCGGGCTGATACAAAAGCAGGCTGTAAACATTAACGCCTTTGAAAAGAGCAAATTGCAAGCTTGCCACTTTCCCCCCTGGTGGCGCCTGTCTAAGCAAAACCCATGGCCTAATTTCAGCTCACTGCTCTGCCTTTTCGCTGCATCCCTTTTCGGGGCAAAAAATAAAATAAAATTTTGAAGTGGGCCATTTAATGAGTGACATGAGAAAGGACTGTGACAGAAGGGGAAGCCTCAGGTCAGAGACACCAACCTTTACACATTATCAGAAGTTGCAGTGAAGGGCATGAGGCAGGAGTTGATAATTCAGCTGAACAACGCACAGGTGAGCTGCAAGCAAGCTGCCGGCCAGCTCTGTGGATGCTCCTTTTATTGACACAATATGCAAACCCAGGCAGATACATTTTGGGCTGTGACCTTTACACATCTTCCAGTCCTGCGATCGTGGGGTGGTACAAAGTTATTTTGGCACCTGTTTCCACCATGTCATTTCCCCCTTGCACAGGGTATGACGAAGGAGACAAAGGTATCAGAGACAAAGGTCACAGACAGGACACCGCAGACTACTGAGACCGCAAAAGGTTAGACAGAGGGCAAGATGTTCAGACAGCTGTGGCCTTATCTGTGAGGGGGAATGTGCCCCGCACCCCAAGGTCACGAGTGCAGGCAGTTGAGGCTGCCCACGGGCGGGGAGTGTGCTCCGCACCCAGCGATCATTCCTACAGAAGTAGTAATATTTAAACTGACTGCAGTACATTGGTACCTTGGTTCTCAAGCTTAATCCGTTCTGGAAGTGCGTTCGAAAACCCAAGGCACACTTTCCTATAGAAAGTAAGGCAAAATGGATTAATCTGTTCCAGACTTTTGAAAACAACCCCTAAAACAACCCCTAAAACATTTAACATGAATTTTACTATCTAACGAGACCATTGATCCATAACATGAAAGCAATAAACAGTGTACTGCAGTCATATAATCAATCAATCAATCAATCAGTAGCTGAACTGGGTTCCACACAGTCACAAAAACAAAATGAAAAGAGCCGCAAAAACAAAAACGCAAAATAAATAGCAAAAACAGACAGACCTCAGCGTAACACTCAAAACGGAAGTGTGGCACTTAAATCGGAAGCGTAACACTCAAAACGGAGTACGTTTGGCTTCCTAAAAAAGTTCGCAAACCGGAACACTTATTTCTGGGTTTGCAGTGTTTGGGTTCCAAGTTGTTTGAGTACCAAGGCGTTTGAGAAACAAGGTACCACCGTAGTTGCTTTCTTTGCCAGAGCAAATAAATACATAACAGACATAAATTCCCACATGAAACAGAGCATTAAAGTATCTAAAACCCATCATAAAATGCAGGATCAAAACTTCCCAGCCACTCAAGAAGGCCATAGACAATTAAAAGCCAAAGGCCTGGAAAAAATATATATTTTTCACCTGGTGTCTAATGCTTTGTATAGTTGGCACCAGGTGAGCCTCCTAGAGAATGGCATTCCACAGGTAGGGGGCCATCACTGAAAAGGCCTGCTCTTGTGTTGCCACCCTCAGGACCTCCCATGGAGAGGGCACACAGAGAAGGGCTTCAGATGGCAAAAACACAAGTAGTTTGCTCGCTGGAAAAGTAATGGTTTATGTACTGATATTGGAATACAGGCACAAGTATCCTTTGTCTATTATGAAGAGCACAGAATGGTTAAATCTGCTAAAATAAATAGAGATTATTTTTTTTGCTGTGTAACTTTAAGGAACAGTGCCAAAGTAAGTGTGCATGTGCTGTAGGTTACTGTAAAATTATATATTTTATACTGTAGTTCCAAACAAAAGTTAGCCACAGATGTTTCATATCCTTGGGTCATTTCTCTAGGGTAGTCTATTTTAAAGTTTTTATGTGTTTATATGCCTATCGCACTTTTAAACTTAAAATTTATTGTTGTATATTGTTTTAAATGTTTGTTTTGCTGTTGGGATTGTAGTTCCATTTGTGTTTCTCAAGCTGGCCTCTGACCATAATAAATTTCATGTTCACCCTGGGAACTCGAGTAGCTTCTCATCTCCCCATATTACGAGACACGATTTCATTGAACTTGCAAATGTGGCAAAGAGGGCTTTCTTAAACGAAGGATTTTATTTTGCAATTTTACAGTCCATTTCATTCCTTTTGGTTTCCCCTGTATGTGCCTCCGATCAGCATTATTGGGCCACTCTGACTTCCAGAGTTTGAGGAAAGGGAGAACATTTTCCCTCCTTGCTGTCCTTCACCACAATTTCACTTCTGCCAACTTCTGCCACATCTTACAGATGAGAATTTCATAGAATCTTCCCTTCTTTATCCTCCCAAAACTAAAAAGCCTTCCAAAAAAAAGTGGTGGAAAAAGAGCTTTAGCATTTCCTTGTAGGAAACCTGTTCTGGTCCCTTGAGGTTTCTATCACCTCCCCAAACTCTTCTTCCATATCTTTTCATTTCCTCCCCTGTCTTGCGACAGTGGCAAACTCCTCTGTGCAGTCCTCTGTGCAGCGGCTTCCCGCCTTACCTGCAATCTTTGCCTCACCGCTGCGAGCTTTATGACCTGTGAAATTGGCTTAAGTATCGATCGGTTGTCCTTGTTTACAATGGCGAAGGCAAGAAAGGGAGCATTTCCGCCTGCCCGCGCTGCGACTTGGAGGAGACCCACTGCAAGGCCTGAGCTGAATGCTCGCCGGTCACTTTGCCTGTTCATCCTTCGGCTTGATTTACCAGGCTGTCAGGAGTGGTGGTGGACGGAGAGAGAGAGAGAGAGAGAGAGAGGAATAGGAATCAGTGGCAGTGCATGCAATACTCCAGCAAGGAGATAATGCCTGGCTAGGTTAAAGATAACTGGCTAGAGAGCAAAGAATAGCCCCTTGCTGTGATCATGTCATCACAGAATGGTAGAGCTGGAAAGGGTCCTGAGTACCATCTATTCCAGGCATCTCCAAACTCGGCCCTCCAGATGCTTTGGGACTACAATTCCCATCATCCTTGACCACTGATGCTGTTAGCTAGGGATGATGGGAGTTGTAGTCCCAAAACATCTGGAGGGCCGAGTTTGGGGGCTGCCTGATCTATTTCAATGCCCTGCAATGCAGAAATATGCACCTGTCCCGTACAGGGATCAAACCTGCAACCGTGGCATTATCAGCACCACACTCGAACCAACTGAGCATATGATAAGTGCTAGGGAGTTTCTGGCCACACAAGGTCCTCCACGAAGTCTTCCATGTCTCAGGATGGCAATGCCCCATCCTCTGGCCAGAGAAGTGGTCTCACTGGCCCTGCAGGCTCATGGGATTGCATGTCCTGTTTGCCCTACTGTTTTGGAGACCTCCACTTCATCACCCGGAGAGGACCCCGTCTCCTGGACCCTGACAAAGCCAGCCCTGGGATCCGCCCTCTTGTTCTCCTGCAGCTCCTTCAGGCCAAAGGAAGGGGGCTCACAAATCGTCCTTTCCCTTATCAACAAGCAGGCCAGTCACCTAGCGACCCCTTAGCACGATTTCGTAAACGTGCCTAACCCCTGCGAAATCTGATGCATTTATTTTCCTGGTCGAGAGCACCAGCTCCGTACCTGGATAATCCATCATTTTAATTGCTTTCCTGAAAGCACAGCCATCAGAGCCTGTGGGCTGCCGGCTTACTGTCCTGCACAGCTGGAATGTGGGGCATGCGTGTGTTTGTGCGCCTTCTAAAAGCATACAGATTCTGTTTGCATGTTACGCAGAGGGGTATTATGCCTGCAAACTGTTGGGTAGCATTAAAACACAGCGGGGATCAATTGGCTTCCAGTATTTCTCTTCAAATATCCTACAGATGTCAGGGCTAGGAAACTCCATGGGTTCTCCCCTTCCCCATGTTATCTTCACAACAACCCTGCGAGTAGGTTGGGCTGAGAGATGGCCACTGGCCCAATATCTCTCTCCGTGAGCATTCCCAGGACTGAGAAAGGATGTGAACCCTGGGCTCCTAGGTCCTATGCAAACCCTTGTCTGCTGCAGGGAGAACATATCCACTTCTGATCCACTAGGATCAGGTTTAAGGTGCTGGTTTTAACCTTCAAAGCCCTATACAGCCTAGGACCCTCATACCTACGGGACCGCCTCTCCTGGTATGTCCCACAGAGGACCTTACGGTCTTCAAACAAAAACATCTTGGAGGTCCTGGGCCACAGGGAGGTTAGGCTGGCCTCAACCAGAGCCAGGGCTTTTTCGGCCGTGGCCCCGATCTGGTGGAACACTCTGTCACAAGAGACTAGGGCCCTGCGGGACTTGACATCTTTCCGCAGGGCCTGCAAGACCGAGCTGTTCCACCAGGCCTTTGGCCAAGGCACAGCCTGACCCCCTCCTTCGGTAATCCTCACAGAACTCTAGCCCAATGGTTGCCATTAATTTGATTGGAATTAATTTTATAATGAAATGATTTTAGAATGTTTTATCGTTTTACTGTTGTTAGCCGCTCTGAGCCCAGCTTCGGCGAGATATAAATAAATTTTATTGTTGTTGTTGTTGTTGTTGTTGGCATCTGTCTGTCTCATGAGACAATGGAGTGTGCCTCCAGGGGTGACATCAAACCGCTGCATTAGTAGTGCCGAAGTGACCTCCCTGGGGCAGTGTGTATGGGGGTCCTGGGATGCTCAGATGACATGAGCCCTGCCCCCCACTCAGTGTCGCTGATGTGGTCCAAAGGACAGCAGAGCAAGATGTTTGGTGCCATCTTGACTGCAGGAGTTGCTGGAAGGAGGTGTACAAGGCACCATCCAACCACTTTAGGGACTCCAGAATTGTGCAGAATTTACTCCTGAGCCTTTTATTTCTCCCGAAGATGTCCCACAAGGCAGCAGAAGATTAGGACCCAAGATTTCCTTCTCCTGCTGTATATGAGGGACCTTCCCAGGTTGCCAAGCCCCATTTGCCCCTCACTTCCCTCCCTGAGCATGTGCAGAAGCCACCTTCCTGACTGTTGGATCCGCTCCTGGTCTTGTCCGCTCAATATGCTGGAGCCTGCCTTTGCATGCAGGGGAAGTCCCTAACTTGTTGAGGGTTAGAGACCCATCGGCTACCTTCACCTGGTTTAGCCGGCCAGTCAAAGCCATTCCCAGGGTGTGGCCGCTGTCACATGCTGACATCTTCTAGGACCCACAGGTGAGACTTGAGTCCAGGGTGGGGAGGACCAGAGGTGGACAAGCTACCCCAGAAGAAGCACAATGTGTCTAATAATAATAATAATAATAATAATAATAATAATAATAATAATTTATTATTTATACCCTGCCCATCTGGCTGGGTGTCCCCAGCCACTCTGGGAGGCTTCCAACCGAATATTAAAAACAATACAGCATCAGACATTAAAAACGTCCCTAAACAGGGCTGCCTTCAGTTGTCTTTTAAAAATAAAATAGTTGTTTATTGCCTTGACATCTGCTAAGAGGGCGTTCCACAGGGCAGGCGCCACTACCGAGAAGGCTCTCTGCCTGGTTCCCTGTAACCTCACTTCTCGCAGCAAGGGAACTGCCAGAAGGCCCTTGGCGTTGGACCTCTGTGTCCGGGCTGGATGATGGGGGTGGAGACGCTCCTTCAGGTATACAGGGCTGAGGCTGTTTAGTGCTTTCAAGGTCAGCAGCAACACTTTGAATTGTGCACAGAAAGGTACTGGCAGCCAATGAAGATCTTTCACCCAACACAGGTGCCACCCCTCTCCCAAGACCCCATACACCCCACACAGACATCTATTAGGGATTATTAAAAGAGCAGGGTTGGAAGTGGCACAGAGCAGGGTAGGCTCAGGGAACACACCGGCCCCACTCCTCAGAGGCAAGAACCCAGTGATGGTTCTTGATGTTCCAGCCTTGCGAAAGAACAGTGTGCAGCTGTGGGTGGAAAAAGGGGCAGTAACTTTCCGAGGAGGCTAAAATGCCATGGGGCACGGCGTTGGCGTCAGTCGGCCCCCTAAGCGTGATGGTGATGAGAGCGGCTCATCTGCAGCCTTGAAGATAACGCCGGATCTTTTCCACTCAGTTGCCATGGCATGCTTCTTACTGTTCCCCTTTGTTCAAACAGCTCCGTGGGTTATTTAAGATAACGGTTGATAAATCCCTGCGACTTGATTGGCTGGCTTTTCTCCTTTTTTTCCATTTCCTTTCTATTTATTTATTATTTTTGCTCGGCAATCTGCTTGTAAGCCGCTCAGACAATAGTGACTTTTATTTCTTCCTATCTTCCATAGCTGGAAATCAGTTTGCATCAAGAATCTAGGAGGGGGGGCAGCGGCTCTACTGTTAGGCAAAGTGAAGCGATGGCCTCAGGCGGCGGGTGCTGGGGGAGGCAGCAGGCCCCTGGCCGATTCGCCAATCCCACGTTCCCCTTGGTTAGGGAACAGAGCTGTGTCTCTGTAGTTTAATACGTTTTTCCCTGTCTGCTTCATTGGATTGCTTCACTGGCTACTAGGGTGGCCTCTTCATTCCACGCATACCCAATTTTGGGAGCACTGCACAGCCAATTTGGGGGTGGCGTCATCCTGAGCTGGAGGAGAAAAACAGCCTTGGAGCAATCTGCTCATTAAACAAGGGTGTGTTTTTGCATTCGGCAAGGTATTAGAATGGGGGTGGGGTGGGGACAATCATCTCATGAATCTGAGGGGCAGGGTACTGTTAAAACTAACGGACTAACAGAGACATGTTTAATCAGAGGAAAAAGTCATTGGACTCAGCTACACTAGTAAAAGGGACGCAGGTGGCGCTGTGGGTTAAAGCCTCAGCGCCTAGGACTTGCCGATCGAAAGGTCGGCGGTTCGAATCCCTGCGGCGGGGTGCGCTCCCGCTGCTCGGTCCCAGCGCCTGCCAACCTAGCAGTTCGAAAGCACCTCCGGGTGCAAGTAGATAAATAGGGACCGCTTACCAGCGGGAAGGTAAACGGCGTTTCCGTGTGCGGCTCTGGCTCGCCAGAGCAGCGATGTCACGCTGGCCACATGACCCGGAAGTGTCTCCGGACAGCGCTGGCCCCTGGCCTCTTAAGTGAGATGGGCGCACAACCCCAGAGTCTGTCAAGACTGGCCCGTACGGGCAGGGGTACCTTTACCTTTTTACACTAGTAAAGAAAAAGCATTTTACATGCATTATAACACCAGATGGCGCTGTGGAGTTCCATCTTTCACCAAGGTGATTTCCCATCATAAAGTTTACAACGCCTTTTACTGAAACGCTTTCTTGATGTGTCTAGACCCAGCCCCTTTAAACATTTGTTAAAGATTGGACTTTTTGCTTGAAAAAAGGAAATTAAATAATGACATTTGGATTTGAGGATTGGAGGTGATGTTTGTTCGTAAAAAGAGGCTTTCTTGGATGTTACATTGGAGTGGATGATGTGAATATTACTTATCTATGGTGGAGAGATGAAGAATTGGAAGTCCTTTACCTTCTGAATTTTATTTCTCTCTCTCTCTCTCCCTTTTCTATTTCTATTTCTTTATTTTTCTCTTTCTTTAATTCTTTCTCTCCCCCACTTTCTCTTTATGTTTTTATTGTATTTAGATCAAAGTCTTAGTTTGAACAACAAAAAAGGGAAAAGATATTTGATATAAAGTTTTGCATTTTTCTCTATAACCCCTAATTTATTTATTTCTTTTTTTAATGAATCTGAGTGGCACAAAATGCAAGCCAGACAAATAAGAATGATTATTATTTTAATATTAGGCTGTCTATCACTATGCTTTTATTATGTTTTTTATCATTGGTATTTTGTAATGTGTTTCTAATGTTGTTGTTTAGTCGTTTAGTCATGTCCGACTCTTCGTGACCCCCTGGACCAGAGCACACCAGGCACTCCTGTCTTCCACTGCCTCCCACAGTTTGGTCAAACTCATGCTGGTCACTTCGAGAACACTGTCCAGCCATCTTGTCCTCTGTTGTCCCCTTTTCCTTGTGCCCTCAATCTTTCCCAACATCAGGGTCTAATTTCCTTCAGAATGGAGAGATTTGATCTTCTTGTAGTCCATGGGACTCTCAAGAGTCTCCTCCAGCACCATAATTCAAAAGCATCCTTTCTTCGGCGATCAGCCTTCTTTAATGTTGTACAGTGCTCTGATATCTTTTGATAATGGGTGGTATATAAACTGAACTAATTGTTGCTTATTGCATTAAGAGCCCACCTTTTTCTCCACGGAGCTCCATGTAGTCTCCATGGTCCTCCCTCTTCCTCACTGAATCCCGACAACAACCTTGCGAGGTAGGTTTGGCCAAGAAGCAGTGACTGACATCCGAGGTCACCCAGTGAGAGCTTTGCAGCCAAGTTCAGATTTAAACCCCAGTCTCTCCCTGGCACTATGCCACGCTGGCTCCCTTAAAGGCACCAAGAGTTATTAGGAGACCCCTCCATGGAACTACAGTTCCCAGCACCCTCAACAGCGCCTGAAATTCTTTGTAGCAAGCCCACCCAGCACTTCCTGAAAACTGGTGCCCTTGTCCTCAGCTGACTTCCCCCCTTCTCCAGCTGCAGAGCTACAGCTGTTTCACATCCCTTTTGCCTTGGAAGGAGGAGAAATATTATCTTATCTTTCTCGCAATGGGATCTTTTTGTAACGGGAGGCTTTTTATTGCCGTTTAAAGAAACACAATAACATTCCTCTGAATATTAAGCATTTGAGATGGGGGTGCCTGTTCTGCTCCTGTTTTTTTCTTTTCTTCTCTTTCACCCGAAGTTTTGATCTAAAGCGAATGAGAAAACACGGTTTAAAATATGCTATAAAATAGATCTTTGTTTCCCACTATGTTTATGAAGGCAGCGGGGAAGCAATTTTCCCTGTCACCTGTAAACAGGAGATGGATGGCTTTGTTTCTCAGATGATAGTGATCTAAGGAGGGAGAATGGGAATCGCATCACTAAGGAAGGTCTTTATCAGTAAGCACTGATGTCTCACAAACCCTTTTTTTAAAAAAAGAAAAGCTCTCATTTCAGCTCACCAAACCAGCTAAATTCATCCAAGACATTAACTCTTGAGCACCATACTATATTCCCACTCTCTGGATTCAGTGGGATCATAGAATCATAGCATTGCCTCTCCCGGTATGCCCCGTGGAGGACCTTAAGGTCCACAAATAGCAACACCCTAGGTCCCAGGCCCTAAGGAAGTCAGATTAGCCTCAACCAGAGGCAGGGCCTTCTCAACACTGGCTCCGGCCTGGTGGAACGCTCTGCCTCATGAGACCAGGGCCCTGCAGGATCTGATTTCTTTCCGCAGGGCCTGTAAGACAAAGTTGTTCCACCTAGCCTTTGGCTCAGAATCAGTTTGATTCCTTCCCCCTTTTTCTTTTTTCCTTTCGCCTTCTGTGATGGAACTCCTATTTGGGGACTTCCCTGGCTTTTTTCTGGCCCATGTAGGACCAGTCTGGATAGTTGGCCTTGGTGAAGACTTGACGTTTTCATCCCCAAAAAGTTTTTGATTTGAGTTTCTACTGAAATGAGGCTGCATCTTAATGTTGTATTTTAATCTTGTTTTTTAGTTGTATTTTAATCAATTGCTTTTATATCGGGTGTTAGCTGGCCTGAGCCCAGTCTTGGCTGGGGAGGGCGGAGTGTAAATAAAATTTATTATTATTATTATTAATTATTACTGTAGTTGGGAAGGGACCCTGGGGGTCTTTTAGTCCAACCCCCTGCAATGCAGGAATCTCAACTCAAGCATCCATGACAGATGGCCATCCAACCTCTGCTTAAAAACCTCCAGTGAAGGAACCCTGTGATGTTTGGTCTGACTGTGAATAGGCAGGAGAATTACTTACTGCCCCTGCAGGCTAATGACTACAAACCCCATGATGCAGTTCACCCATGAGGGGGGAGGGGAAGTGAAAAGCACCCAAATAAAATAAGCAGAATTCTGCATGCCATGGAAAAGAGAGATATTCTTTAATGAAATGGAGCCTAGGGTGACTCCCAGGGGTAGAAGGTGTTCCCCGATGTTTCTTGCTCACCCAGTTCATTCTCCAAGCTTTCGGTCGCAGGTCATTAAGATGTGGAGGACTTTTGGCCCTCCAGATGTTGCTGAACTCTCACCATCACTGCTTGCTGTGCCTAGTGGTAGTTCAGCAACATCTGGGAGGCCAAAGATTCCTCACACCTGCCCTATGGAATGGATATTATATGTGGTCCCTAAAAATAGCCTTTGAACCTCTTTGCTTGTGTGAACTCAAATAACGGCTAAGGAAGACATGATACAATGGAACCTCAGTTTTCGAACATAATCCATTCCAGAAGTCCATTCGACTTCCAAAACATTCAAAAACTGAGGATCAAAGGGCTGCAAGCAAGTTCAATGGGAGAAATTGAGAAACGCACCTCAGAAGCCATTCAATTTCCGAGGCACGTTAAAAAATGGAAGCATTCACTTCCGGGTTTTCGGCGTTCGGCTTCCGAAATGTTCGGCAGCTGAGACATTCAAAAACCACACACCCACATATTCATATATGTAAATATCAGCGAACTAATTGTAATGGAAGGGCTATTCCACAAAGCATATAATTTGGGGAACTCACTGCCACAAGATGCAGTGAGGGGTTGCAGACTTAGGTAGTTTTAGAGGGGGTTCGGACAAGTTCACCACAGATTATTAGACATCATCGCTGAATGGAGCCTCATTGATCAATGGCAGTATACGTCTAAGTACAAGGTGCTGAAGGTCAGCGGCAGGAGAGAGATGTTGTCATCACACCCTGCTCCTTAAGAGGGCTGAAGGCATCTGGCTGGAGGAGGTTGGAACTTGGTCTGATCCACCAGGACTCTCCTTCTTGCATCCTTAAGGATGACCCTGAGACCAACAGAGTGGAAAGCAGTTCTGAGCCACGGGACCCAATGTGCTGGGAGGTTCTGCCTCCTAAACCGCATTGAAATGAAGGAGCAGAGTTGGCACACAGCAGAAGTGTTGCGGGGAAGGAAAGGATTTAATTTTGCTACTGAACGATTACTGAGCCACAGGAGAGCTGTAGTTCAGGGGTAGAGCAAATGCTTTCCCTGCCAAGGGTCCTGGGTTCGATTCCTGGCATCTCTACATGCAACTGGGAACAAACCTGCCTGACACTTTTGAGAGCCGCTGCCTCTTAGGGTAGACAATACTGACCTGGAGGGATTCAGGGTCTGATGGAGGGAAGCTTCCTGTATCCCATCTCCTATCTCTCCCTTGCTTTGATCTTGGCTGAGGAGGAAGGGTGGGAGAAAAGCAATGTCAAACCTAGACAGCATCTTAAAAAGCAAAGACATCACTTCGCCATCAAAGGTCCGTATAGTTAAAGCTATGCTTTTCCCAGGAATGATGTGTGGAAGTGAGAGCTGGACCATAAAGAAGGCTGATCGCCGAAGAATTGATGCTTTTGAATTATGGTGCTGGAGGAGATTCTTGAGAGTCCCATGGACTGCAAGAAGATCAAACCGATCCATTCTGAAGGAAATCAGCCCTGAGTGCTCACTGGAAGGACAGATCCTGAAGCTGAGGCGCCAATACTTTGGCCACCTCATGAGAAGAGAAGACTCCCTGGAAAAGACCCTGATGTTGGGAAAGATGGAGGGCACAAGGAAAAGGGGACGACAGAGGACGAGATGGTTGGACAATGTTCTCGAAGCTACCAGCATGAGTTTGACCAAACTGCAGGAGGCAGTGGAAGACAGGAGTGCCTGGCATGCTCTGGTCCATGGGGTCACGAAGAGTCGGACACGACTAAATAACAAAGGAGGAAGGGTGATCAAAGGGGACCCAGGATCTGCTTCCACAAAGCCGTACCTGATGCAATAAATCGAGAAAGGTGCCAGCATCCAGACCAGTCTAGCCACGCTAACAGAAAGTGCTCAAGCGGAATAAAGATCAATAATTCCGCCACAGAGGTGATTAGGAAAACTCCTTCTGGCAGCCAGGTTCCATTTAATTTAATTAGGGAGTCTGGCCACAAGGTTCCTAAAGGTTGGGCTGCAGAGGAGGAAGGGAAAGTGAGGGATTGTTTAGAGAGGAAAAAACAAGGTTGCTTCTAGTAGAGATGTCCCAGGAGGGAAGGATCTCTGCCTCCACAGCTGGAAGCAGCAATGCGTCCCCTCTCTGGACATGGATTCTCTTGTAACACTGGTTTCTGGGAACTGCAGGTGAAGAGAGGGCTCTTGTGCTCAGGTCCTGGCCACTCTGAGAACAGGATGCTGGACTAGGTGGGCCATTGGCCCGAACATGCAGACTCTACATATGTTCTTTAAAAATTATATTGTGAGTAAATATAATCCAAGCTGCTGATTGGGGGGGGGGGACATATTCCCGCAGAGACCCGAAAAACTGCCTTGAGTCAAACGCCTCATTTGGCCACATGGATTTAATCAGTGTTACTGTAGCAAGGAGTCAGGAGAAACGTGGCTGATCAGCAGCACTGAGATCCAAAGGTGTGTGTGCCTTTCTGATAAGGTGTGTGTGTGTGTGTGTGAGAGAGAGAGAGAGAGAGAGAGAGAGAGAGAGAGAGAGAGAGAGAGAGAGAGAGAGAGAGAGAGAGAGAGAAGGGCTTCCAAATACCAGGCTCAACTCAATCTGTTTCCTGCTGTGAATGGCTGAAAGACTAATTGCCGTATTTTTCGCTCCATAAGACGCACTTTTTTCCTCCTAAAAAGTAAGGGGAAATGTCTGTGCCTCTTATGGAGTGAATGCACTGGACAGCAGAGGGATCCCCGGCTACCACTGTAGTCGCAAGCTGAGGGATGCCTCATGGCTCCCATCTGTCCGGCTCTTGCTGGCTTTACAGCAAGGTGGGAGGAGGGACCTTCGGGAGCCCCTTCCGCCCCTTCTCCCAGCTCACTGTGAAGCCAGCAGGGCAAGAGCTGCTGACATGCTCTGCGCAACTCTCACTTTAACGCATGTCAGCGGCTCTTGCTGGCTTTACAGTGAGGCGGGAGGAGGGACGGATGGGAGCCATGGCAAGCAAAGCACCTGTCCCAGTGTCTCCTCTGCCTCTTCTTGCTCCGGCATCACCTCACTTTACAGCAAGGCAGGAGGAGGGATGGGCAAGCAAAGTGAGAGCTGTACAAAGCAGGACAGAAGCCATGTAAGCTGCTCTCGCTTTGCTTGCTTTGAAACAAGAAAATCAAGAGCCGCTTACACGCTCTGCGCAGAATATATTTTTTCTTGTTTTCCTCCTCTAAAAACTAGGTGCGTCTTATGGAGGGACAAATATGGTACTCAGCTGATAGACCTCTGGAGGAAATGGGAGGATCAGGAATTTGCTGGGGGAAACAGGGAAGCAGTGTTGAGAAAGAGGGAGAGAGAGAATAGCTAGCATTTGTTGTTTAGTCCTTTATTCGTGTCCGACTCTTCTTGACCCCATGGACCAGAGCTAGCATGTACCCCCCCCAAAGCCTGCCCATGGGGGAATTCTGAAAAATGTTCCCCACCCCAGGTGGGGGGTCTTGTATTCTTGGGGGCTACAATGACCCACCAGCCGCTGCGGAGGCCTTTTAGTTACAGGTCCTTGTGGGGGTCTCTGTCTCTTCTCCAAATGGCATCCTTCCAGCCTGTTTAACTGCAATGACAGCAGTTCAGGTCACCCAATCATTGCGGCCTTGTTGCCTACAGAGATTATTATGATTTGGGGACTTTTTGCCTTGCAAACGACAGGGCCTTGAGTTATTTAAAGCAGTTAAGTAGGAAGTCGCCGGTGGATAATAAGAGCCCCGTTCAATCGGAGCTCATTTGAAGCATCGAGTTAAACTGTCCCTTGAATCAAAAGCTGCTTAGAGTACCCTTTGGAGGGGAGGGGGGAGGACTAATAATTGGCTCTCTTCATCAGATGGACATTTAAACTGTGCCAAGTTTAGCATGGAGGCTTGGACTGGGGAATTATTCCTTTTTCCATCCACCACCATTCCCAATTTGGCTTTGCATTCCGATGAAGTCTCTGTTGATTGCCTGGAGTTCCATCTTCCGACAGAAGGGTTGATTTATGAACGTGGACAGGACACAGTGGGAAAAGTTATATGCCACTCGGTAGGCAGGTGTAACCAAACCCTCTCGGTCTAAAGCTACTGGAGGTTGTGGAAGGAATTAAAAATATTTCTCCATTTGGGCATCTTGGAGGCATGCAACCCTCTCTCCTTGAAGAAAGTCCCAATGTTCTTCAACCTTGACTTCCCAGAATGTACTGGACTATAACTCCCATCGTCCCTGACCATTGGTTAAGCTGGCTGGGGCTGATGGATGTGAAATCTAACAACATCCAGGGAAGTTGTTAGACAGGATCTAGGGGTCTTAGTGGACCACAAACTCAGCATGAGTCCTGTGATGGCCTGGGACTCGGGCTCAGACTTGGAACCAGAGGAGTCTCAGTCCACACCGGATCCTTTGCCTCAGGTGGCATCTGAACCAAGTTTGGGGCCTGATTCTGAAGAGCCCCAGTCTGCACAGGTTCCCCTGCACCAAACACCAGCTGGGCCAAGTCAGGGGCCTAAGCCTGCCCTGGCTCCAGATGCAGGGATGACCTCGTTGCCTTCAGCTGGGCCATCACTTACAGCTGCTCCACTACCAGTTGTGTCAGGAGAGACTGAGGCGGCCTCTGGGTCTAGTAACCCACCAACATCTCCCGAGCTGCAGAGACTCAGGTCTGAGAGAAGGAGAGACCTTAATACTCGCAGGAGGAGTGCTTGCCTTCGGGCGAGTCAGGGAGGTGAGTCACTGGGGGATCAGGACCAGCCGTTACTCCGATAAAAGGCTGTTGAACCCCACCCCAGGTTGCAGGAGCAACATTGCTGTTTGCCAGAACCTGCCTGTGATCCTGTGCCTGGTTATCCTCGTGTTCTGCCTTGACCTGCTGGACTGACTCCTCGCAGAACCCTTGGATTTGGGACCAGACCTGGACCGTGCTACTCGGGTTACCGGGCCCAGCACAAGTCCACAGTGTGATGCAGCAGCAAAAAGAGATAATGCTCTCCTAGGCTGCATCAACAGAAGTATAGCGTCCCGATCAAGGGAAGTCCTAGTACCACTCTATTCTGCCTTGGTCAGACCACACCTGGAATACTGTGTCCAATTCTGGGCACCACAATTTTAGAAGGATATTGACAAGCTGAAACGGGTGCAGAGGAGGGCAACCAAGATGGCCAAGGATCTGGAAACCAAGCCTTAGAAGGAACGGTGGAAGAAGCTGGGTATGTTTAGCCTGGAAAAGAGGAGACTGAGAGGAGATATGAGAGCCATCTTCAAATATCTCAAGCACTGTCACTCGGAAGATGGAGCAAGTTTGTTTTCTCCTGCTCTGGAGGGTAGGACTCGAACCAATGGGTTCAAGTTACAAGAAGGAGATTCCTACTAAACATCAGGAAGAACTTTCTGATGCTAAATGTTGTTTGACAGTGGAACAGTCTCCCTTGGGAGGTTGTGAACTCTCCTTCCTTGGAGGTTTTTAAGCAGAGGCTGGATGGCCATCTGCCATGGATGCTTGAGCTAAGATTCCTGCACTGCAATTCTATGATTTTAAGTTCCATTTAGTGGCCTTCGTGATCAGCTGCCTAATCATCAATTGGAGCCATCTAAGCCAGGGGTAGGCAACCTAGGGCCCGTGTGCCGGATGTGGCCCAATCGCCTTTTCAATCCGGCCCGCGGCTAGTCTGGGAATGAGCGTGTTTTTACATGAGTAGAATGTGTCCTTTTATTTAAAATGCATCTCTGGGTTATTTGTGGGGCCTGCCTGGTGTTTTTACATGAGTAGAATGTGTGCTTTTATTTAAAATGCATCTCTGGGTTATTTATGGGACATAGGAATTTGTTCATTATTATTTTTTCAAAATATAGTCCTGCCCCCACAAGGTCCGAGGGATGGTGGACCGGCCCCTGACCCCTGATCTAAGCTAATGGCCACCCTTGCCTCTGCTGGCCATTGATTCCATTGTGCTTTGTGCTTTGAAGGAGCACTGGCCTCTTGAATATCCTTTGCATGTGGCTAAGAAAGAAACAGAACAGGAAACTTGTAACTGCAGCTCTTGTGCAATGTTAATGAAACCTAATGGGATCTTGCTGTCCTCTAAACCTGTTCCCACCCAAGCGTTAAGTGAACATTCATTAAGGAGAGCTTTGGGAGTCCTTGCTTGGCTGAAAGAGATCTAGGTCCCTATTCGCACTTTATGCCGTTAAAGCAGTACCGTACCACTTTGAACAAGCATGGCTTCCCCAAAAGGATCCTAAGAACTGCAGTTGGCTCAGGGTGCCAAGAGTTGTTTGGAGACTCCTGTTGCACCCGCAGAGCTACAGTTCCCAGAGGGGTTTAACAGTCAATCGCTCTTCCCAGGAAATTGACCAGAACCCTGCTAATGATCCCCACCCCATTCCTGTCTCTCGGCACTGTCTCCCATTCAATCCCAGTGTTGCTGTATTGTTCCTATGTTCTGATGTTACCCAAACAGCATGTGATGGAGACACCGGGACTCAGAAGGCAGCTACAGAATCAGTCCCTGCTTATGTAGCTCTTTGAGGTTCATGCAGTGAGTAGTGGGAAAGAAGGTAACCTTAATGGGAAGGCATAAGCCAAGGGTCAGCAAACTTTTTCAGCAGGGGGCCGGTCCACTGTCCCTCAGACCTTGTGGGGGGCTGGACTATATGTTGGGGGGGTGAATGAATTCCTATGCCCCACAAATAACCCAGAGATGCATTTTAAATAAAAGGACACATTCTACTCATGTGAAAACATGCTGATTTCCAGACCATCCATGGGCCAGATTTAGAAGGTGATTGGGCCGCATCCGGCTCCCAGGCCTTAGTTTGCCTACCCATGGCATAAGCCACAGGGGTCAGCAAGGTGTTGTGTGTGAGAGAGAGCACATGCACCCACGATTTCCAGCATCTGCGTCCACACAGACGCAATTTCCGGTGTCTGTGTCTGCACAGACACGATTTTTGTCATCTGCGCATGCGCAGACGCAATTCCCAGCACCCCAGAAGCAAGTTCCCGTGCCTGGTTTAGCGCAGCACGCGGGGACTTACTGACTGGGCGGCTCAGTTCAGGGGCTGCTCGTGGGCTGGTTAAATGACCCCCGTGGACCGCTTGTGGCCCATGGGCTTTAGGTTGCCTCCCCTGTTATAAGGCAACCCAGTTAGCTGTGACACAATGGTCAACTTCTGCCATGCTGTTTCAAGCTGCTGTCCAAGGTACTGAACTCTTTCAAAAGCCACCCTTGAGCTTTCTCATTCAAACTCAGGTGGGGAACCTTTGCCAACCCTCCTAGGCAACCTTCTGGTGGCCTTATGTCAGTGGTGGGCAGCCAGATGCAAAATGTGGGTGGAACTGCAGATATGATTCTTTCCCTTTGTACCATCAGCTATATTTCAGACATGCAGAAGTCAGAGCTTTCTGTGTGTACACAGCTGCCCATCATCCAGGCAAGCTAGAGGCATTATCACAGTTAAAATACATATTCCAGCCAGGCAAAAAACACTCAATGAGAGCTTGGAGCAAGGCTAGAGATAGGCATGGCTTGGGGGGAAGTCCTGAGGGCCAAATACAGAGCCCTAAAGGGCCACATTCAACCTGGGAGCCTCAGGGTCCCCACCTGCCGTTCCTGAAGAAGAATTCTGTGATGCTTGTGTGCTTTGCTGCCAGATCAGACTCGCCCTATGTTGCAGAAGAGTCGGGGCAAGGAAAGGCTGAGAGACTGGAAGGGGAAGGTCATTCCATAGCTAATAATAATAAT
Source organism: Podarcis melisellensis (assembly GCF_964234715.1). Classification (NCBI taxonomy): domain Eukaryota; kingdom Metazoa; phylum Chordata; class Lepidosauria; order Squamata; family Lacertidae; genus Podarcis; species Podarcis melisellensis. Next base: position 6,949,157 of record NC_138546.1, on the reverse strand, counting down.
AATAATAATAATAATAATAATAATAATAATAATAATTTATTTACACTCCGCCCATCTGGCTGAGTTTCCTCAGCCACTCTGGGCAGCTTCCAATCAAGTGTTAAAAACAATACAGCATTAAATATTGAAAATTTCCCTAAACACCTAGTTGCTCTGACTGATAAGCAAACTTTGGCCAAAGGTCGTGGCAGGGATGAAGGCACGGCACCTTTTCCAGCCTTCAGGTGCAGAGAGGCTTTGTTGCTGCTGCGTTTGGTCTCTCTACAGTTCCTTCCTTTGGCCGGAGCAGGGTGGTGGTCTGCAAACTGCCCCCCTTCCTGACATGCCTCAGGCCACCCATTCTGGTGGGTTTGAGTCCTGACACCCACCCATGCCAACGGAAGCAACTTTAGTGCTGGGAGTCACCGGCCTTTCAGTCTCTGAGTGGCACCTTAAACGCCTCATTCCAGCTTCTCGTAAGTTAATTTCTCCGCCCAGCAAAATGCAATCACAAATTTGCCGGCTGTGTTTGCCTTGTCTGTCTTGTTCTCCCAATTGCTGGATTCCCTTGGCTCTCCCCATTACGCTTAAAGCTGATGGATTTCAGTCCGAGGCGAGGGGTTCATTTGCTCAGTGCAAGGAACCTCTGCCGAAAGGAAGGAAAACAGAGACAAATCAAAAAGGAGCTGGACAAAAACCGTTAAGTTAAGAGTCCTCAGGATAGGGCTCAGTTCTGCAGCCGATCATTCCACACACACGCACACACGCACACCGCCTGCCCTGCAGCCTTCTGGAGTTTGAGTATTTACATTCCAGTGGAAAAACTTAGTCCTCTTCATCTTCAAAAAGATATTTGCCTTTGAACATCCAGCCTGCAGCTGATTCAAATCCTGAAGCTCGAGGGTGGATCATTACAACCATTTTGATCCCTCTTCTGATCTGCAGAATGTGTGTGTGTGTCTCTCTGTGTGTGTGTTTCCTGCAAATTGGTCAGCTCTCAGGTCCCATATACATTTTCTCACCCATCTGTCTAGGGTGTCAAAAAGTGCTCCAATGTCATGGCTGCCTGTTGTGCGCATGTGGGTGATAGTTCAGAAATAGGATTAATTTTTTTTAACCTGTGTTATCTCAAGGATTTGAGGCACAACAAACTATTAAAATAAGGCTGCCTCAGTGTGAGAGGAAGAAAAGACACAGCCGAATGAAGTACAGTAGTACCTCAGGTTACAGACGCTTCAGCTTACAGATGCTTCAGGTTACAGACTCCGCTAACCCAGAAATAGTGCTTCAGGTTAAGAACTTTGCTTCAGGATGAGAACAGAAATCGTGTGGCGGCAGCAGGAGGCCCCAGTAGCTAAAGTGGTACCTCAGATTAAGAACAGTTTCAGGTTGAGAACGGACCTCCGGAACGAATTAAGTTCTCAACCCGAGGTACCACTGTACACGCATATCTACAAAACTGTGCTTCTGATCAGATGATACTGAATCATATTAATGTCCCTGCTGCTCCTTCCACTCCTCCTGAAGACTGACTGCAGCTTTGGAAAGAGGGGATTTGAGACATGGAAATGATGTAATGAGGAGGGTTATGCCCCACTCCCCTCATGTCACAACCCCAATCCAAATCACAGCAAGGTACAGCTGATTTTCATGAAGGACAAAGACTTGGGAGATCAGAAGATGGAGCACCCAAATCACTTCTAAGGTAAAGGTAAAGGGACCCCTGACCATTATTAGGTCCAGTCGTGACCGACTCTGGGGTTGCGGCACTCATCTCGCTTTATTGGCCAAGGGAGCTGGCGTACATCTTCCGGGTCATGTGGCCAGCATGACTAAGCGGCTTCTGGGGAACCAGAGCAGTGCACAGAAATGTTGTTTACCTTCCCGCCAGAGTAGTACCTATTTATCTACTTGCACTTTGACGTGCTTTCGAACTGCTAGGTTGGCAGGAGCAGGGACCAAGCAACGGGAGCTCACCCCGTCACGGGGATTCGAACCACCAACCTTCTGATCGGCAAGTCCTGGGCTCTGTGGTTTAACCCACAGTGCCACCTGCGTCCCTCCAAATCACTTCTAGCTTGGCCCTAACCCAGGGCTGGGGAACCTTTGGCCCCCCGCAGGTGTTCCTGAACTACAACTCCCATCAGTCCCAGCTAGCATAGCCAGTAGCTAGGGATGATGGGAGTTGTAGTCCAGCAGCTTCTGAAGGCAAGAGAAATCTGACTCGCGTTTCTCTGCCATGACCTTGGCTTGTTTTACAAAGTCTTTCATTTCTTTTCTTTTACTTATCGGTCATAGGGAAGTTGCCCTACAGCAGGTCAAACCTGCAGGCATAGAATCATAGAATCATAGAGTTGGAAGAGACCACAAGGGCCATCGAGTCCAACCCCCTGCCAAGCAGGAAACAAGCATCTGGTTGGCCACTGTGAGAACAGAATGCTGGACTAGATGGGCCATTGGCCTGATCCTGCAGGCTCTTATGTTCTTTATAGGCCAAAATCTGGTGCCCCGAAATGGATCTTCTCATTTATGGAGTTTCTTGATTTTGTGCTCAGGTAGAGGAACTGCCCACACCACCTTAAATCCATCACTGGTTATGCCTCATCTGGAGTCCCATTTCCAGCAAACATGCATTAAAGATGAATTTGGAGGTGCTTCATTCTGTCCAGTACTTGTAGACTTTTCTCTTTATCTGCAGTCAACAGAGCATTATAACTTTTTACAACAATTAACAATGAACGACGTTAATAAAAACTGAAAAATACAGAACTTTATTATTATTACTGCCACAGCTAATTTTTTAACTGTTTTCTAAACTACCGTCCCAAGGAGATTTACATATAAAATGATTTTTTTAAAAAACAGTTAAGAGAGCAAAAGCAAAACGCGTGTTTAAAACCAAAGCAAAACTCCAATAAGTGGACATTCATGGCAAAGGACCGTTTATCCAACTGTAATACTAAACTATATGCATCCATAAATCAGGCGATCCTTAATCGTCTAATATGGATGGCCATATTCAAAAACATTGTCACTCTTTCTGTGACTGACTTATTGGAGCCCTGAAGCAAAGTGGTCATAAGAGACTCAAAGGAGCAGCCAGGGAGGGACTGAATAATGGGATGTATTAAATCTTCCCCAGCCCCTTGGTAAAAACTACAGTTTAAAAGGGACGCGCAGGAGAGACTCAAAGCGAGCTTTGTTACGAGGGCAGCGTCTGTTGATCACTGGGGTTTTATTGCCTCTGCCGTCTAGTAAATTAGGAGGGAGAACATTAAAACTTGCCAAAGAAAAGGGCTTTCCTGTGTTTAGAGGCAGTTAACCATCCCAAGTGTACCATTCCATCTTTGCAGGGGAGACAAAGTAACACCAGCGACTGAAGGGGAACAGGATCCCCATAAAGTTCCGAGAAACTCTTGAAAATCCATATCCAGTAGCCTCTGTTTTCAGGGGTCAGCAAACCTTTTCAGCAGGGGGCCCATGCCCCACAAATTCCTATGCCCCACATTCCTATGCCCCACAAATAACCCAGATGTTGTTCTAGCTTCTGAGATTCAGAATTTTTTTGTTTGTTTTCCTCCTCTAAAAACTAGGTGCGTCTTGTGGTCTGGTGTGTCTTATAGAGCGAAAATTAAAATGTGTTTTTTGTGGGGGGGTATTGGGTTGCTTTTTTAAAAAAAACTAGTAGGTATTTTGTGGTTTTATATCTGGATTTTATTCTGTGAACTGCCCTGAGACCCCCCCCCCCCGGGTATACCTTTTTATGGTGAAATCTGTGCTGGAAACATTTGGGAAGTACAAAAGCTGATGGAAAGTTAACTTCTGATCCAAGCCAGAGCTGTGGAGGTGCAGATCAGGTTGGCTCATATGAACAGCCAATTTCTCACACATCCCTGGATCTAATCCTTTCTAGCATCGCGGCGGAAGGCACCTCTGCTCCCCTGCGCACATCGCCTTGACGATGGTTGCCTCTAATCGCTGTCTGTTCCCCACCTGCCTTCCCAGAGCAGGATGGAGAAAATTAAGTTTTCCATTTAAGTGAGCACGCTGTAGTAATGCGAACTGAAAGAATTCCGAGACAAGCCAGCCTTGGTTTGATCCTTTTAAACTGGTGTAATAGCTCACTGCCGTTTCTTGGGGAATAAACGTCATCTGCAATGAATCTGTGGCATTCTCTTTGCCTTCGAGTCCAGTAATGAGAGCGGGAGCCAAGCACAGGTATTCTTAGTGGGAGACTGCGTTGAAAAAGGGAGCAACCTATTCTGTAACCTCCAACATTTTCTCCAATGGAAATCGGGACATCCTAAGGAAAAGGGACACAGGTGGTGCTGTGGGTTAAACCACAGAGCCTAGGACTTGCCGATCGGAAGGTCGGCGGTTTGAATCCCCGCGACGGGGTGAGCTCCCGTTGCTCGGTCCTTGCTCCTGCCAACCTAGCAGTTCGAAAGCATGTCAAAGTGCAAGTAGATAAATAGGTACCGCTCCAGCGGGAAGGTAAACAGCATTTCCGTGCACTGCTCTGGTTTGCCAGAAGTGGCTTAGTCATGCTGGCCACATGACCCAGAAGCTGTACGCTGGCTCCCTCAGCCAGTAAAGCGAGATGAGCGCCGCAACCCCAGAGTTGGCCACGACTGGACCTAATGGTCAGGGGTACCTTTACCTTTATCTTTACCTTTAAGGAAAAGCAGGGTCCAGGATCAAATCAGAAACCGTAAATTCGAGACTGCCCCTGGAAAATAAGGACACTTGGTGGGTCTGTGGACAGACCCAGTATACCTGAAGGAGCAACTCCATCCTCATCGTTCTGCCTGGACACTGAGGTCCAGCTCCGAGGGCCTTCTGGTGGTTCCCTCCCTGCGAGAAGCAAAGTTACAGGGAACCAGGCAGAGGGCCTTCTTGGTGGTGGTGGCGCCTGCCCTATGGAGCGGTCTCCCGTCAGATGTCAAGGAGATAACTTTATTTTTAGAAGACATCTGAAGGCATCCCTGTTTAGGGAAGTTTTTAATGAGTGATGTTTTAATGTATTTTTAATCTTTTGTTGGAAGCTGCCCAGAGTGGCTGGGGAAACCCAGCCAGATGGGCAGGGTATAAATAAATTGTTGTTGTTGTTATCTATCCCATAATACTAGAATGTACGGTCACCCGACAACTGCATTACTGCAATGCACTCTTATGTGGGGTTTCCCTTGTGTTTGATCCGGAAGCTGCAGTTAGTGCAGAATGCTGCAGCACAATTGCTGACAGGCCTGGGGGCTTGTCAGAATATAATGCCTGCACTGGTTGCTGATTCAAGGGGTCACTGTTACTACTATAAGTTCCACTATAAGAGCCAGTGTGGTGTAGTGGCTAAGAGCAGTGGACTCGTAATCTGGTGAACCGGGTTCGATTCCCCACTCCTCCACATGCAGCTGCTGGGTGACCTTGGGCCAGTCACACTTCTCTGAAGTCTCTCAGCCCCACTCAGCTCACAGAGTGTTTGTTGTGGGGGAGGAAGGGAAAGGAGACTGTGAGCCGCTTTGAGACTCCTTTGGGTAGTGATAAAGCGGGATATCAAATCCAAACTCTTCTTCCTTAGCAACTTGGGACCAGTTAACCCACATCGCTCGAGCACTTTGATCAGCAGAATTGGCACTATTACAGGCTCTGCTTAATGCCCATTCCACATTTGTAAGAACTCGATTATTCAGTGTGGCAATGTCTGCCCTTTGGAACTCCCTGCCTATTGATCTCAAGCAGCTGCCTTCACTCTGCTCTTTTCAGCACCTGCTAAAAGCATTCTTGTTCAGATAAGTCTATCTGGATGCTTTGAAAGTGGAGGTCATTTAAATTTGTTTTCACTTTGGTATGTTTTAAAGTATGGTTGTGCTTTTCTCTTAATTCTATTGTCTTCTCTTTTTGTAAATCTCTTTGAGAGTTTGTTTTAATAAATAAACATCAATAAACAAACAAAAACAACATAAATTGGCAGCACATTCAAGACACACAGATCACAAACTTCCTTTGCACGAAGAATAATTAACTTATGCCAATAATTGCCCAAAACTCCTGTAACAACCCCTTGGTTTTGATGGGTTTTGACCAAGGATCTAGCCACATTCATGGAATCTAATTCTGTTCCTGGACACCTGCCATAATAGTTCCTTATTTATCTGTTTCTAGAAATATTTCTATTCTGCTCATTCATAATGAAAATATCAAGCAACCGCCTGTCACAAATTCATCAGGATCAGACCACGAATACACTCGCTCAACGCCATAAGGCATATATATATATATATATATATATATTTGCTTTCGTAGATTTTCACGGGTACAGGAATGCAGGTTTTGGTGTCCTCGGGTGTCTTCCCGTGTAAAAGTTGGGGTGTCTAGGCGACGTTTCGACGAGGTCTCACTCGTCATCTTCAGGCTGGTGCTTTCGGCTTCTTGTTACTGGAACAGAGCAGGATCTCAGTGTTTGAGTTCCTATAAATACTGTTGAGGGGGTGTGGTGTATAGCCTCCAATGTTCTGGGCAGAGAGGAAGTTCCCAGGCACTATATATGCAGGTTTTGGTGTCCTCGGGTGTCTTCCCGTGTAAAAGTTGGGGTGTCTAGGCGACGTTTCGACGAGGTCTCACTCGTCATCTTCAGGCTGGTGCTTTCGGCTTCTTGTTACTGGAACAGAGCAGGATCTCAGTGTTTGAGTTCCTATAAATACTGTTGAGGGGGTGTGGTGTATAGCCTCCAATGTTCTGGGCAGAGAGGAAGTTCCCAGGCTAGTGTGCCTTTTCTTCTTTTGTTCCTTAATTACTTGAGGGATATCTTGAGTGATATCCTCAGCCAATATCCTCAGAAACCCCAAGGATAAAATCCAGTTGGAAAACCAAAGGGTCTATGAAATACCCTGCAAAGTCTGCCCAGCCACGTACATTGGACAAACAAACAGACGAATAAATGCACGTATCGCAGAACACAAGAATGCCGTCAAAAAAGAAGAAAAAACTTCCTCTCTTTTCCAACACATGAAAGAAACAGGACACGAAATTAATTTTGCAGATTCCAAATTGCTCTTTAACATGGAACATCACCACAAGAGAATAATCATGGAAGCCATCGAGATAGAGAAACACCCTCACAACATGAACAAGCGTGACGACACATCCCGCTTGCCAGACATCTGGAAATTAGCCCTCCCCACAAAAACTGACACCAGATCCAGAGGCACACAGAACGCCATCACCAATCAACCACACCAGACCCAAACCCAGACCCTCTCCACAGATAAATTACAGACACCATCCAGTAGCCAAACCATGGTGGCACCTCCGGATGCTGCACCCCCCTGCAATCCCTACACAGATCTGGCTGACACAGGCCACAAAACCACAGCTCGCCCCTATACACGAAGCCAAGCCAGAGCACAACTAAGTGCAGTACAGCCATCTTCTCAGAAAAACTCTTCACAAAGTTCAAGAGGTCAAGACACAAAGACTTTAGCAACTAATCCACACCTAATGACCCACCTAAGTGGTACTCAGGATATCACTCAAGAAATCACTCAAGATATCCCTCAAGTAATTAAGGAACAAAAGAAGAAAAGGCACACTAGCCTGGGAACTTCCTCTCTGCCCAGAACATTGGAGGCTATACACCACACCCCCTCAACAGTATTTATAGGAACTCAAACACTGAGATCCTGCTCTGTTCCAGTAACAAGAAGCCGAAAGCACCAGCCTGAAGATGACGAGTGAGACCTCGTCGAAACGTCGCCTAGACACCCCAACTTTTACACGGGAAGACACCCGAGGACACCAAAACCTGCATTCCTGTACCCGTGAAAATCTACGAAAGCATATATATATATATATGCTTTCGTAGATTTTCACGGGTACATATGATTTGTGAAAATCATATACACAAATGCATTGTATTAGGGGGAATTGCTAGCAAGAATGGGTAGCCCATTCACAACTGGATTTCTTAAAAAATGTGTTTATTAGGAGAAATCCTAAAATGCAAGCGAATTTGCATTAGGGGTTTTTTTTAACAAAGAAACAAAAACCGCAGATTTCTGCAGGGCTTAATTTAAGAACGGAAGAATGAGAAACAGGGAGGACTGAAATTGAGAGAGCCGTCCGTTCCTAAGCAGAACCACATGTCCAGATTGTGGACTGCCTTCACCCAGAGCCTGCCAGCCTTCTTCTGAGCTTTCATCAAACTGCCATTCCAAATTCTTTGGCAGGGCAAGGGACTTAATCCGTTACATAAGGATGTGCTTGGCAAAGGGGAGGACTGCCTTTGCCGTGCAGGGAAGGGAGCAGGCCGGCCGCTCAGGGTATTGAAGCGCATTCCGGATCGCCGGCATTGACCTAGTTTGTCGCCAGTGACAAATTGTGACAATCAATGTAATTGCGAGCCTTATTGCATTCTCTGGAAACCGATCCCATCATTAAGACAAATGAGTCCAGGAATGCTGAGTCATGTCACGCTTTCGGAAGTGCAGCAAGCCGGTTCATTGGAGAGGATTGGGGATGTGGGGAGAGAGAGAGAGAGAGAGAGAAATAGAAGAAGCGGCCCCCTCTTTAAATGGCATCATCACTGCCATCATCAGGGCCCCGATCCTGCCCAGTCCAAAAGTCAGCTTATAATGACTTGGGACGCAGCATCTCTAGGAATTGTTTGGAAGCTTGAAGAATCAGGCTCTTACCCTTTCTCTTCTTTAGCGTAATTTTGATAAATCAATGACTTTCATTAGATTTTTTAAAAAATAATATTTTATACCAACCACCAAAACACAAACAGTGAAACCCCCCAGGCGGCTGATACATTCGGTGTACATATTCAATAATAACTTATTCAAATCAACCATATGTACACTTCTATATACCTTAACACTCCTCCCTCCACAAGGTTTATTTAACTTTTAGCATTTTAATTGCCCCAAATTGTTCAAACCTACCCAAATAATTCAATTTCTTCTCAAACCAATCCTCCTCTTTCTCACTGACCTTAAGCCCTTTCATTCTATGTATCTTCACAGTTAGGTATTCTAAAATTATAATATTCAGTTTTTTCCTCCATTGGTTCACCCCTAGCTCTTCTGCCTTTTTTCAATTATTCGCTATAACCTGTCTGGCTGCAATTACCATCAATTTTACCCATTTACATTCCCCTTGTTTTTAACTTGGTACTACTCAGGGTAATAAGAACCATTAATTTAGATATTTCCACATTCCTTCCCATAATTCCTGATATTTCTATACCAATTTGTTTCCAAAATTCATTAACTAATAGACAATCCCACCACATATGACTGTACGTTCTCATCACTCCACATCTCCTCCAGCAATTCTTACTTCCAGATTTTCATTAGATTAGGACTCTTGGGCAATACCGACCACTATGCTTATAAAATCATAGGGTTGGAAGGGGTCCCCAGAGTCATCTAGTCCAACCCCCTGCAATGCAGGAATCTCAACTAAAGCATCCATGACAGATGGCCATCCAAGGTCTGCTTCAAATCCTTAAAATAAGGAGGGTCCACCACTTCCTGTGGGAGATAATTCCACTTTCAAACAGCTCTTACTGTCAGAAAGTTCTTCTTGATGTTGAGTCGGAATCTCACTTACTGTACCTTGATGCCCTTGGTTCATGTTGTGCCTTCTGGAACAGCAGAATGCCCTCTTGGCTGTAAGTTGTACCTGGGTTTGTTTATTTTTTTACCCTAATTAAACATTAGTCCCGCCTCTGGATCTGAGACGGGGCAGCTGGTCCCCAAGTTGGATGAGAGTGGATCCAGTGACGTCGCAACGGGGAGCGGGGGGCGGTGCACCCCGTGTTCCATGTCTGCAGGGGTGACAAGAATTCACCCTGTGGGGGCTTGCAGTAGCCACAGCCGAATAATAATAATAATAATAATAATTTATTTATACCCCAGTACAGAAACCGAGCTCAGGGCAGCTAATAACAAATTTAAAACACTTAAAGCAGAGGATCCTGGCACTGGTGGCAAACCGCTAAGTACAGCACATGTGCGGCGGCGCACACATGCGCTGTACGTAGTGATGCCGCACATGCGCTATATAGCAGTTTGTACTTAGTTCCTTATAACATTTCTGCTAAAGCCATATAACTTCATTCCAACATTTTTCTAACATTCATTGATTTTACAGTATTTCTGTAAATAATCTTTAATTTTTTTTTCCAGTCTCTTCTCCCTGGTCTCGGATTCTGCCAGTCATTTCCGCCAGTTCCATGTAGTCCATCAACTTAATCTGCCATTCTTCCCGGGTGGGTAAATCTTGTGTCTTCCTGGAAAATAGGGACACTTGGAGGGTCTGCCATCATGCCCTGGTTATGTAGATCAGCATCCTTCTCCTGTGCCAGCCTGTTTTAAAAAGCCTTGGTTAGGCAGCATCCTCCGTCACACTCTGGGGAACGGTAATTTAGACTTTAAAACGGGCTGCAATCTGAATGTTAAGCGTTCGCTTCCCCTCTCCCATGCTCCATTAAACATACTTTGCGAGTCCAAAAGGAAAACAAAACTCTATTCGTGTTGGAGGGTGGGCGATTGGAAGCCTGTTTCACGCTGGCTCCTGCTGCCTAAGGCTGCCCCCCTCCTCCCTGAGAGCCCAATGCAGGTATTGGGCCAGGTTTGCCCCAGGTGAGGAGACAGCAGCCTTTATTACAAGCTCATATACCTGTAGGTTTAATACTCATAAAGGAGCAAGGGATCATGCGCCTTTTGATGATGCTGTAGCGACTTAATCTTCTGTAGCGGGAAAGGAAGCTTATACTTGCGAAACCCGAGGTGCCCATTGATTGATTGCAGCTGCTGAAATGTTCCATTTTATGTTTTATCTTTGTGTCAAAGCTCCCAAAGACCGTTTGAAAATAACAGTAATAATAACGAGGGCAGGCAAGAGAGGAAGACAGTTGCCTTAGGTGCTTTTAGGAAAGGAATCTGCAGCCAAGACTGAAGGCAGACAAAGGGAAGGATCTCTCTCTCTCTCTCTTCATGCAGCAGTGTGGTGTAGTGGTTAGAGTGCTGGACTAGGACCCGAGAGACCAAGGTTCAAAGGCCCACTTGGATGTGAAGCTCATGGAGGCCATTCGCTCCCTCACTCTCAGCCAAACCTACCTCACAGGGTTGTTGTGAGGATAAAAATGAGGCAGGGCATCTGTAGGCGTTATCAATCAATTAAAATTTTATGACTGCCACAAGATATTGTGATGGCTGGGCTTACGTGGTTTTACTAGTGGAGTTAGACAAGGCGTAGGCAAACTCAGCCCTCCAGATGTTTTGGAGCTACAACTCCCATTATCCCTAGCTAACAGGACCAGTGGTCCAGGATGATGGGAATTGTAGTCCCAAAACATCTGGAGGGCCAAGTTTGGGGATGCCTGAGTTAAACAGTGAGGGAGGAGGAGGAGATTGAGTGCTGTTGTGCTCAGATCCTGTTTGCTGGTTTCCCACAGGCATAGGATCATAGAGTTGCAGAGTTTTAGAGTCGGAAGAGACGCCAAGGGTCGTCTAGTCTCAACTGGATCATCCATGACAGGTAGCCATCCAACCTCTGCTTAAAAACTTACAAGCAAGGAGAGTCCGCAACCATCCTGAGGGTGTCTGTTCCACTCTTGAACTGCTCTTGCTGTCCTGATGTTTAGTTGAAATCTCTTTTCTTTAACTTGAATCCATTGGTTTAGGTCCTACCCTCCAGAGCAGGAGAAAACAAGCTTGCTCCATCTTCCATGTGTCAGCCCTTGAGATATCTGAAGATGGCTCTCATATCTCCTCTTAGTCTCCTCTTTTCCAGGCCAAACTTACCCAGCTCCTTCAACCGTCCCTCATCAGGTTTGGTTTCCAGACCCTTGATCATTGAGAACAAGATGCTGGGCTAAATGGGCCATTGGCTTGATCCAGCAGTCTCTTCTTATGTTCTTTTGGTGGGCACAACTCAACCCACAGACTCAAAGTTGATCAATGCTGTCCTACAGCAGTGTTCTTCAACCTTGGGGCAGCGGTGGAGGAAGTTCTTCGGGCGTCTGGGGCGGCGCACCCAGGGGCAGGGCGATCTGCACATAGGGGCAGGGCAATGGCTGGGCAAGCTGCCCGTAGGGGGCTCCAGAGTCTGCCTGCCTCCTCCCACTCAGCTGCCCTACAGCTGGGGGAAAGCCAGCAGGCAGACAGTTTGGGCAGTGTAGAGCCTGGGTGCACCCAAGCCACCGTGTCTCTCCCTGGAGAGACACATGGCTCAGGCACACTGAAGGCCCTGCGGTGAGTGCTGCCCGCCATTTTGTCACCCCCATCAGTGGTGACATCCAGGGCAGACCGCACCCACCGCACCCCCCCTTCCTCCGCCCCTGCCTTGGGTCCCCAGATATTGCAGTATCACAACTGCCATCACCTCCAGTCAGCTTGGCCAATGATCTGGGATGATGGGAGTTGTAATCCCAATAGCATCTAATGTGCCGAGTTCAAATAACACTGTCCTATAGTAAAGGTAAAGGGACCCCTGACCATTAGGTCCAGTCATGGCCGACTCTGGGGTTGCGGCGCTCATCTCACTTTATTGGCTGAGGGAGCCAATTCTTAACCACTACACCACACTGGCTACTGGTTACAGGGGTCAGACTAGGACCTAGGAGAGAGACCAGGGTTCATATCCCCCCCACAGCCTTGAAGTTCTCTGGGTGAGCTTGGGCCAGTCACCAACTCTCATCCTAACCTACCTCACAAGGTTGTTGCGAGGGTAATGTGGCTAGGGGAGAATGATGCGTTCCTTCGGTGAGATATAAAATGCAATCAATAGGAAATAAGTAACAGACAGCCACCCTTTGAAATTCAAAATCCTCTGAATTTTGCAATGCAGTTCTCCAGCCAAGTGATGAGTGCAAAAATGTGTATACACCAGGGTACAGTGTCCATAGAAAGGCATGCATTAGTGAAAGTAGCATACAAGAATTCACTGTATGCAGGGAAATGGCTTTGCACCATTGTGTACCTTGGACAATAAAGGTAAAGGTAAAGGAACCCCTGACCATTAGGTCCAGTCGTGGCCGTCTCTGGGGTTGCGGTGCTCATCTTGCTTTATTGGCCGAGGGAGCCGGCATACAGCTTCCGGGTCATGTGGCCAGCATGACTAAGCCGCTTCTGGTGAACCAGAGCAGCTCACAGAAACGCCGTTTACCTTCCCGACAGAGTGGTACCTATTTATCTACTTGCACTGTGTGCTTTCGAAGTGCTAGGTTGACAGGAGCAGGGACCGAGCAACGGGAGCTCAGCCCGTCGTGGGGATTCGAACCACCGACCTTCTGATCAGCAAGTCCTAGGCTCTGTGGTTTAACCCACAGCGCCACCCGCTTCCCTGTATCTTGGACAAAGCTGCATACAAAAAAAGAGCGTACTAGAAGAAATTTGCACTGAAATGCTGATGAATTTTCATGAGGACTTCTAAATGGTGTGTGTATGTGTGTAACTGCTGTGGAAATATGGAGAACTGAATTTAAGATTGGAAAAACGAGAAACTTGAAGAAACCCAAACTTACAGATTCGTTCCTCCTTAGCCGTTTACCTTCCCGACAGAGTGGTACCTATTTATCTACTTGCACTGTGTGCTTTCGAAGTGCTAGGTTGGCAGGAGCAGGGACCGAGCAACGGGAGCTCACCCCATCGCAGGGATTCGAACAGCCGACCTTCTGATCAGCAAGTCCTAGGCTCTGTGGCCCTAATAAGTCTTCTTTTCCACTCCTTGTCTCTGCTTCCAATCTCAACAGAAAAACAGAGCCGGCACCTTCAGAATAACTTCCTCTCCTCCCCATTCAAGTCTGGCAGGGGGGAATGTTTGCCTGTGAGCCTCGCCAAAATCTATCAAGAAATAAAGCTATTACTTCTGGGTCAGCCACCCACCCCCCGCCCTCCCCAATTCATTATTCCAGAGTGGCCCCTTGGCTGGACTCCAAAAATAACTGGAACTGTGAATCAGCTTGCACCATTCTTCATACAAACAAATAAATCACCAATGCGGAGTGTATTGTGGGATGAAAAGGAGTTGTTTATGGAAATGCAAAACCCTCCTCTCATCCAGGCTTTCCTCGTACACAACCTCCAGCTCGACAACAACTGTATTGCACAATTTGCACTGAGGTTCGTAGAGGTCGGCTCTCCCTTTCCATTTGTTAAACAAAACAGCTGGATGTAATTATTGAGTATTATTTTCATGGCAGAAAGGCTATCAATGGCTAATAGCCATGATGGCTATGCTTTGCTTCCACGGTCAAAGGCAGTCATGCTTCAGAGTTCTTCTTCTTCTTCTTCTTCTTTTTCTTCTTCTTCTTCTTCTTCTTCTTCTTCTTCTTCTTCTTCTTCTTCTTCTTCTTCTTCTTCTTTGGCAATCACTCATAGCTGAGTAAGATTGTCTTCCATAAATCCAGTTTTAACAGTGGGCCTGTAAGTGACTGTGGAGGCCAATTCTGGATCCATATGTCCTTCCACAGTGGGGATATAGATTTCCAGGCAGGAGTTGATCATGGTGAGGGTTTGCCAAGCATGCCTTCCTCCTAGTACGTTTCTCCCTTTCATCCTGAGGTTGAGTGTCTTCAAAGCCCATGACACCTTTGGTAAAGGCTGTTCTCCAACTGGAGCACTCGCAGGCCAGTGTTTCCCAGTTGTCAGTGTTTATACTACTTTTTTTTTTTTTTAGATTTGCCTTGAGAGAGTCTTTGATCCTCTTTTGTTGACCACCAGCAATATGCTTCCCATTTTTAAGTTTGGAATAGAGTATACCTGAAGAAGCGTCTCTACCCCCGTCGTCCAACCTGGACACTGAGGTCCAGCACCGAGGGCCTTCTGGCAGTTCCCTCCCTGTGAGAAATGAAGTTACAGGGAACCAGGCAGAGGGCGTTCTTGGTAGTGGTGCCCACCCTGTGGAAAGTCCTCCCATCAGATGTCAAAGAAATAAACAACTGTATGACATTTAGAAGACATCTGAAGACAGCCCTGTTTAGGGAAGTTTTTAAAGACTGATGTTTTAATGTATTTTTAACCTTCTGTTGGAAGCCGCCCAGAGTGGCTGGGGAAACCCAGCCAGTTGGGCGGTGTAGAAATAATAAATTGTTGTTGTTGTTGTTGCTTTGGAAGACGATAATCAGGCATCCACACAACATGACCAGTCCAACGAAGTTAATGCTTTGACAATGGAGATCTTTGCTTCTTCCAGTGCACTGGCACTAGTTCACCAGCTGCACTGGCTCCCGGTGGAGAACAGGGTTAGATTTAAGGTGCTGGTTTTGACCTTTAAAGCCCTATGCGGCCTAGGACCCATGTACCTACAGGACCGCCTCTCCTGGTATGCCCCATAGAGGACCTTAAGGTCCATAAATGGCAACATTTTGGAGGTCCCAAGTCGCAAGGTGGTTAGATTGGTCTCAACTAGGGCCGGGGCCTTTTCAATACTGGCCCCAACTTGGTGGAACGCTCTGTCACAAGAGACTAGGGCCCTGTGGGACTTGACATCTTTACGCAGGGCCTGTAAGATGGGGCTGTTCCGCTTGGCCTTTGGTTTGGACTCAGCCTGACCCTTATGTTTCCCTCCCTCCCCTTATGGTTTTAATCTATGGGCTACTTTTAAAATGAGGCTGCATTTAAAATTGCATTTTAACCTGTATTTTAAATTGGGGTTTTTTTTCCTATTATGTTTTTACTATAATTTTGTGGGTGTTAGCCACCCTGAGCCTGGGGAGGAGGGGGTATAAATAAAAAAATTATTATTATTATTACCTGTCTTCCCAAGTGAAGTGTACAGTTTTTCGGAGACACCATTGATGGAATCTTTTGAGGAGTTGGAGATGGTGTTTAAGTGGTCCACGTTTCACAAGCATACCATAAGGACATTCGCAGGGAAACTAACATGCTTGTTTACAAAGCTATTGTACTACCAGCCTTCCTGTATGCTTGCTTCAGAGTACCTGATCTTGTGCTCAGATCCTGCTCCCTGGTTTCCCACAGGCATCTGGTTTACCACTGTGAGAACAGGATGCTGGACCAGGTGGGCCATTGGCCTCATCCAGCAGCCTCTCTTTATGTTCTTAAGTGAGATAGATTGATCCTTTTTCAAACAAGAGCCCTGTGCCATGGCCTTGCGCCAATGTGTTTTCCATTCAAATTTATTTTTGTTGCAAGTGAGCGGACGCAAGTTACTAGTCCACAAAGAAGTACCGTATTTTTTGCTCTATAAGACTCACTTTTTCCCTCCTAAAAAGTAAGGGGAAATGTGTGTGCATCTTACGGAGCTATGTGGGCTGTGCAGCTATCCCAGAAGCCAGAACAGCAAGAGGGATCGCTGCTTTCGCTGCGCAGCGATCCTTCTTGTTGTTCTGGCTTCTGAGATTCATAATATATTTTTTTTTGTTTTCCTCCTCCAAAAACTAGGTGTGTCTTATGGCCTGGTGCGTCTTATAGAGCAAAAAATACGGTACTTTCCTTGCAGCCATGTAGGAGAGTGAGTGGGAGAGCAAACCGCAGCTCTTTTCAAGGTTTCCAGAGCTTCCCTTTTTCATTCCTTGCTGATGATCATTATTTGGCGCAGGTGACGGCATCTGATTAGATTAGATTTGTTATATTTCCATGCAACTTTTCATTCAAATGAATCCCAAAGCGTCTCATAGACACCCACTTTCCCCTCTGCCCCCCCACCACCACCACTGGCCTATGGCCCTCAGGAGGTTGTCTAGAAGGAAATGTGGCCCTGGATCTGAAAAATGGTTCCTTAGCCCTGCTGTTGCCTATGAGGTCTGTCTTCCCTGCAAAACTATGGTTTTTATAAAGCATTTCTCGAGTGGCAAGCGGTGTGTTTCTGCAAAAATGTGTTTCCTTGTAAACATTTCGCCGGAAGCTGATCTTGAAACGCCATTGGTTTTATCAGAACGAACCCATCCTGCTGCCTTTTCCCCTTTTTCCATCCCCTGCCATTGAAAATGGCATTTAATTCATCTGAATTCTTTGAAGAAAAAAATGTCCCTTAACCGGCACTCTTGCATTATTTAATGCAATGTTCCCTGTGGGGATTCCTCTTTAAGTCATTTTTCCTAATTTCCTATCCTGCTGTTGCTAGCACTTAGCAAACAGGCTGTTTTTTATCCGCTGTTCCCCATTTTGTATTAGCAGAAGAATGGGGAAGTGGCTCATTCACAAAATCGTTAAACCTTCTACCAGCCTCCCACTCCATCCCACAATCATCAAATTAAGGAAGGTATGTGAAGGCTGATGAACCAGCTGTGCCACCTTCCTCCGACTCGCTTCCTACCCAACCCACTCGAAAAAAGCAAAGCAACAGGCTCTGTAAACAAAGTCACTTAGGTAACATAGACAGAGTCCAGAGAGAAAATAAATCCTAGTAACACTTTACTGTAAAGGTAAAGGGTCCAATTGTGACTGACTCTGGGGTTGCGGCGCTCATCTCGCTTTATTGGCCGAGGAAGCCGGCGTACAGCTTCCGGGTCATGCGGCCAGCATGACTAAGCCGCTTCTGGCAAACCAGAGCAGCGCACGGAAACGCTGTTTACCTTCCCGCCAGAGTGGTACCTATTTATCTACTTGCACTTTGATGTGCTTTTGAACTGCTAGGTTGGCAGGAGCAGGGACCGAGCAACGGGAGCTCACCCCGTTGCGGGGATTCGAACCACCGACCTTCTGATCGGCAAGTCCTAGGCTCTGTGGTTTAACCCACAGCGCCACCCGCGTCCAACACTTTACTGAGAAAACTGAATAAAAGCAGTGTATAATTCGAAAAGAATGGAACAGAGAGGTTTTCTCTTTTTTTAAAAAAAAAGTTCCGGCCTAGTACATAGCAGGGAAACATTCAACCAAACATACAGAGGGAAAACTCCCTCAGCAGACATCACCTCACTTTGCCTGGTGCTTGTGGAGTAATTATATAATATAATGAAACTGGCACAACGTCTGAAGCATGAAGACTCCTTCGGAATTGAGTGGCACAGTTTTATTATGCGCAGGGCTAAAGATGAACATGGAGGACTCCCCTCACCTTGTACAACTTTTTGGTTAACTTAAACCGTTTACCGCCTTCTATATGAACAGTAAACTGGGATAAGAACTTATGTTATTTGGTCGTTATTTTGCATCTGTTGCCTAAACACCAGCTTCTAGGTTAGGGTGGGATGTTTCATTATTTATCGGCATGTTGTTGTGATGTGTTGAAACAATTTAATAAAGAACAGAAAAAGTGCAATGGCAACAAAGCCTGTCGCTCACATCTCAGTTCATGCCCAGTCAGGTCTGGGGGTGGTTATTCATCTCTGCAGGAGCCCCTGTCTCCTGGGAACATCAAATCCTCCTGCATCATCTCTCCTCCATCCCCCGCATGGTTGCTTGTGGTTCTTTTGTTGTTCTTCTTCTTCTTAAGGCTGGGAGAGGGGCTGTTTGATATGCCAATGCCACCCACATCCCTTCCCTTTGTTTCCTGCCACCACTTTCCTGTTGATAACGCAGCCCAAGTTGGCTTCCTTAACTCCTTGTGCCCACCTGGTTCGAGCACGTCAGCATGCTGGTCATCCTCCTGAACTGTGTCACCCTCGGGATGTTTCAGCCTTGTCAAGATGACAAATGCAAGTCTGAGAGGTGCACCATTTTGGAGGTAAGAGAATATCATCTCTCTCTCTCTCTCTTTCCCGCAGTGCCCACTGGAACTGGTAGGGCAGAAAGCAGGGAGACTGACAGTAGGTGGCGCTAGAGCCAATGACAGGCAGAGCCAATTGATTCTAACCTTGCCTCTATCCTCCTTCCAACTGAGTTCTACAAAGGCAGCTCTGAGGTTTCCCACAAAGCATTCTGGAAGTTGCAGCTGGTTACGGGTGCTGAGAGTTGTTAGGAGACGTCACAGAGCTATGGTTCCCAGAGTTCCCTGGGAAGAGGGTGCCAGGCCAAAATGTTTTTACTTACCCAAACATGTGGTTTTTAATCAGGGGTGGATGGGTAGTTAGCTATGTCAGTGGTCTTTATTCGCTCATCCATGAAACTTGGTAAATTTTGTCCCTTTTGAATGAGTATATTGGCCTCCATTAATTGCTGCTTTTTTATGTTAATGCCTTTGTTATTTTGGTTTTTTGCTGCAGAAGTGGCTTTGCAGCACTTGAGTGGAAAAATGCAACTAATAAATCTAATTGTTAATTGTAGTAATAGTGAGCTTATAGGTGCAGGGCAAAGTTACGTTCCAAAACCTCACTGCCACCTCTTAACACCACCCGATGATAGACTCATCTCTGTGTCTGCTGGAGCATTTTGGACACTTCCAAGATGTGTTTTGGACAAGTAACAACCTTAAGCCCATGACATTTCCTGCAGACCCCATTTCTCTATGATTTCGTACCACCACATCAGTAGTGACTGAAGTCTGCCCACCGACTGGTATGGAACAAGTTGGTGGTCCTGTTCCCCCTACCGAGACCTAATAAAATTCAGCCTTTGTGTCAAGGCTGTTGGCAGAAACCCGCCATCTCTTTGCTCATAATGCAACGCCACATAACCACCCTCTGGGGAGCGTGTTGGGGCCTTGAGCTCATCTTCCATTGCTTATCCTGCAAGCTAATGACACCCTGGAGCTTGCAGGCTGAATCTTAGCCGCTAACTCCCATTCCTCCCGAATCCTGGCAATTATTCAGTTGACAGGGACCCCAGGGAAGACCTGGTTGGAGCTTTTCAGCACAGAGCAGAAACACCCTGGCGGCAATTGGGGTGAGCAAGCGCCCTCATAGCTATGGGCTTCCTCTGGTAGTTAATGCAATTGCCTTCAGGCCTGGCTCTGCAGAGTTCTGCTTTATGCAAACACATTTCGTAAGACAACCATACATCTCAAGGAAGCCTCTTCTGTTTAACCCAGCCGTTCCATTAAGACTATCCCATTAGAATCCCATTAGACTCCAGTTCGCTTTTGGCTGCAGGCCGGCCATTATTTATCTGCTTCTATTCCATTTATGGATGCTGTGGGATTTAGGAGGATGGGTTTGTAAAAAAAATACTGTGTTGGGGGTGTTAATGGGATTGCCTTCTAACAAGGCTTGGGTTTTCAGTTCCCACCCCCACCCCCCACAAAAGAATAAGGTAAAGGTAAAGGGACCCCTGACCATTAGGTCCAGTCATGGCCACATGACTTGGAAAGCTGTCTGTGGACAAACACCGGCTCCCTCGGCCTGAAAGTGAGATGTGTGCCGCAACACCAGTCACCTTTAACTGGACTTAACCATCCAGGGGTCTAAAAGGTAAAGGTAAAGTACTCCTGATAGTTAAGTCCAGTTGCAGACGACTCTGGGGTTGCAGCACTCATCTCGCTTTATTGGCCGAGGGAGCCGGAATACAGCTTCCGGGTCATGTGGCCAGCATGACTAAGCCGCTTCTGGCGAACCAGAGCAATGCACAGAAACGCTGTTTACCTTCCCGCCGGAGCGGTACCTATTTATCTACTTGCACTTTGATGTGCTTTCGAACTGCTAGGTTGCCAGGAGCAGGGACCGAGCAACAGGAGCTCACCCCGTCACGGGGATTCAAACCGCCAACCTTCTGATCGGCAAGCCCTAGGCTCTGTGGTTTAACCCACAGCGCCACCCACGTCCCTAATATAAATGTTACTGAAAAGTAAAATAGGTGGCCACATGACCCGGAAGCTGTACGCCGGCTCCCTCAGTCAATAAAGCGAGATGAGTGCCACAACCCCAGAGTCAGCCACGACTAGACCTAATGGTCAGGGGTCCTTTTTAACATTTATATTGCACCTTTCCTCAAAGGAACTTGTAGTGGCATGCATAGTTCTCCTCCCTCCCCCCTTTCCATTTTATGCTCACAACATCCCTGCGAAGTAGGCCAGTCTGTGTGACACTCTGACTGGCTCCCAAGGGAAGATTTGAACCCCAGTCTCTCCCAGATGCTAGTCCAGCACTCAATTTGCTACACTAAATGACAGGGATGCACTATGGGACTAATAGCGACTTCTTATTGTTTTCCTCTTTCTTTTCCACTCCAGGCGTTTGATCATTTCATCTTTGCCTTCTTCGCTGTGGAGATGGTCATCAAAATGATAGCTCTGGGAATCTTCGGGCAGAAGTGTTACCTAGGAGACACGTGGAATCGCCTGGACTTCTTTATCGTAATTGCGGGGTCAGTAGACAAATTGCTCATCAATCAGTGTTGTGGGCTGGAAGAGAAAGTGGTGTAAAACTTGTATCTATAGGAGGGGGGCATGATTTAAAAGCCCATCAATTTTGCTTGCTTGTCTCAGGGCCTAAGCAGAAATTACTTTAACCGGGTAGCAAGATGCTGCTTCTGTTGCGGTTGTTTCTGTGTACTTCCAGCTGATGCAATGCACGGCTATATTCTCTGCTGTTTTCTGAAACCCTGGAGAGTGACTGGCAGCCAGAGTATAAGGCAACTACCTATGTTCCTGAGGACCCACCCTGTCCTATAGTTTCTGAGAAAGGGTGGCAAATATTAAAAATGAGTCAAGCGCTCTCTTAATCACTGCACCACACTGGTTCAAAGATCTAAAACGTTTGAGCATCCAAATTAAAATGTCTATTTGTTTGTTTGTTTGTTTTTAAGCATCCACAAAACTCAGACAACTATGGGATGAAATGATTGGCATGTTTTTCCTGTCCTTTTTAAGTTTTACTCTCTGCCGCCCCCGCCGCCCTGTCCTCTAAAACGTCAGTCACCCCCTTGATAATGGAGCTATTTTAGTCCCCAGAGGGATAAGGAAGTGAGTGTAGAATGTGCAGGACCCAGTTTTACCCTTTTGGTGTCCTCGAGTCAGTTAATAGAGCGACGAGTGCTTGTGGTATCAAGCAAAAGGCTGCAGTAACCAGGGCAGTTCTGATGCAAACAGAGGCTCAAACTGGCGTGAAAGGACGGAACTGGATATTTTCTGCCCAGCACCTCTGTGTGGAGTAGACAGCTAAGTGTCCCCCATAAGTAAGACACAGGCAGCCTTATCAGATAAACTTCCTCTGACTTTGATCATCGGGACGGCTAAAAGCAGGCAGCGTGTTCGCCCAGCCTGGTATCAAAGGTCATATCTGCATATCCTTCATTTTCTAGACAACTTTTAATTAAATCTCTATGCTGCCCTTCCTCCCGTAAGAACATAAGGAGAGCCTGCTGGGTAAGGCCAAGAGCCCATCTGGTCCAGCACAATGGTCAACAATATGCCCCTCTGCAAAGGCCACAAGTAAGACCCAAGCAGAAGATTGCTCTCCCCTACTATGGTTTCCGGGACGCGGGTGGCGCTGTGGGTTAAAGCACAGAGCCTAGGGCTTGCCGATCAGAAGATCAGCGGTTCGAATCCCTGCAACAGGGTGAGCTTGGTCCCTGCTCCTGCCAACCTAGCAGTTCGAAAGCACATCAAAGTGCAAGTAGATAAATAGGCACCACTCTGACGGGAAGGTAAATGGCGTTTCCGTGTGCTGCTCTGGTTCGCCAGAGGCGGCTTAGTCATGCTGGCCGCATGACCCGGAAGCTGGACTCTGGCTGCCTCGGCCAGTAAAGCGAGATGAGCCCTGCAACCCCAGAGTCGGTCATGACTGGACCTAATGGTCAGGGATCCCTTTACCTTTACTATGGTTTCCAACAATGGATATTTAAAAGCCTTACTGCCTCTTAGTGGTCAAGAGTGACATAGTGGTTAAGAGCGGTGGACTTGTAATCTGGTGAACCGGGTTTGCTTCCCTGCTCCTCCACATGCAGCTGCTGGGTGACCTTGGGCTAGTCATACTTCTCTGAAGTCTCTCAGCCCCACTCACCTCACAGAGTGTTTGTTGTGGGGGCGGAAGGGAAAGGAGATTGTTAGCCACTTTGAGACTCCTTAGGGTAGTGATAAAGTGGGATATCAAATCCAAACTCCTCCTCCTCCTCTTCTTCTTCTTCTTCTTCTTCTTAACAGCAGAGGCAGACCATGGACCTCTTGGCTAGAAGCAATCAATATCCCTCTCCTCCATGAATTTGTCTAATCCTCTTTAAAGCCATTAAGTTGGTGGTCACTGCTGCCTCCTGTGGGAGAGAGTTCCATGGTTTAACTATGTGCAGAGTGAAGAAGCACTGCCCTTTGTATAATAATAATAATAATAATAATAATAATAATAATAATAATAATTTTTTATTTACCACCCATCTGATTGAGTTTCCCCAGCCACTCCGGGCGGCTCCCTAAAAAAGATTAGAAACACATTAAAGCATCAAACATTTAAAACTTCCAATATTCAGCTTCATTGGGCATCCATTATATAGGTATTTCCCATGCTCATTAGAAAAGAAGTGGGGAGACTTTATGCAGCTTGGGGGCCATATTCCCTTCAAGTGGGGGGGGGGCACACTCCTGTGATGTGCAGGGCCAGAAGTGAAAGCGAGCAGAGGAACAAGTGATTACCTTTGTACGGCGGGCAGGTTTCTGCTTACGCACTCAGCTCTGGGTCCAACAAGAGACTTTCTCAGAGTTCAGGAACACATTCCAGCCAAGCAAAAACACAGAGCTGGTGAGGGATGGGGCCTGACGAGAGGGGGTTTAGCTATGGGTGGGGACAGTCCAGAGAGCCAGAGGCAAAGGCCTAGATAGGGTCGCCGGGCCAGGAGCATCGCAGACCCAGAGATTTCAGAACGCAAACCCAAGACCCCAGGATGGCTTTAGGCATTGTCTGTGCTCCCTGAGACCACTGAGCCCTGGAGATGGAGGTTAATTGGGAGAGAGGCAGAAGCATAGGAGCTAATTCCTAGGTCCTGAGGTCCCCCAGTAAAATATTGTAGTGGGCTGGGGGCCCCAAAGTTTATAGGCATTGCCATTCAAATGTTGGGTGCATGCCACATTTTGTAATTGACTATGTGGGGGAAGGGCCCCCCCGTATATATATTTTTCAATTTGGGATGCTGGGTGGAAGACAGACCTCACCCCCACCCCCAAGAGTGTTTTGCGGTAATTTGCAGCCTGTTCTTGAGAAGCTGAAGCTTGCAAGCTGCATGCACAATCTCCTGAGTAATAATCGTAATCATTCAGCATATTATTATTAAGGGATTCCCACCCACCTGGAGATTCAAGCACACACACATCCTCTCACATGGTGGGGGCCAGCAAAACCTAGAGGCTTTAGGTCAGACCTGGAGGTTCTGGCAGCCCCAGGGCTAGATGGCTGAATTTGGCCCCTCTCAGCCTGGACAAATAAAAAGATGATAAACAGATAAATAGCTGCATCCATTTTACGGTGGAAGCTGTAATAAACTGGGACTGTCGCCAGGCAGCTCTTCAGGATCCTACTATGTTTGCACAATGGTTTTAGACAATAGCTTGTATTATTCCTGGAAAGCCGGCTCGGTTCACACACCTGGCTCTTGGCTCCTGGCCTGTTCGCTCCAACTGGCAGGTGGAAATTGGTGTTTGCGATATATATTTCCTTGCCAGGTGGCCCTTGAATCTGCTCCAGTTGTTTCTCTCGTGTTCTGCAGCGTGGCAGCGACAAAATAAATCCCAGGCGCTTGGTTTCAAAACGCTGAATGCAGATGTGGCAGCATTATCCAGAAAGCATATTACGCCATCGCATGGAAGCCAAAAAGCCCTGGAAAACACCCCACAAGACCTGTGATTCCATTCCAGAGAATGCTTTCTTTGGTATATATCCCCACTGCTAGAAAACGGACAGAAATTACTACTGATGAATGCATTTTTTCCTCAGGCCATATTCTGATCCTAAGGACATATATGGTTCTTCTCTTCCCCATTTTATCCTCACAAGCACCTCATGAGGTTGGTTAAGCCAGGAGAGGCAGTGACTGGTCCAAAAGGTCACATCCAGTGAACCTCATGGCCAAGAGGGGAATTTGAACCCTGGTCTCCTGGGACCTAGTCCAACACTCTAACCACTGCACCATGCTTGAAAGGTGATTGAGGGTGATTTGAGTGTGTTTTTCTTTCCATGAAACATTTCTGCAGCCTCCCCAGGTGCCTTAACTGAAATGCTTCATCGGAGGAGTTACTGTATGGCATCATCCTCTGAGCTTTCAATTGACAAATTAAACTATTTCCACATAAATCATCATAAGATCTAAAATAAAGAGACAAAAAATAACAACCCCAACAGCAACAACACCTCTCCCCCCAAAAACCCCCTCAATCCCCCAGCCCAAGAGTCTGTTCAGCAGCCTCAGCATTTGTAGCTGGAGTCAGTCCAGGCTCCGCCCTTCCAAACCAGATGGGAAAAGGCCTGCAGGGCAGGGAGCAGATCTTCCAGGACTCACAGCCAAGTGAATGGAACTACATGGGCCGTTACTAATCTGATTGTCAGCTTCCCCTTGACACCGAGAGAGGATCAAGTTGTGTTTTGTTTTTCATCTAATTTCCATCTAGGTCTTAATGATATTTTATTGAATGTAGCCAAGCGTTTATGCAGAGATGGGTGCTTACTTAGAATTAAGTGCCCATTGTGTCCAATGGAACTTCTTCTGTTACAAGGAAGCATCCATTTTCGCAGTGGTTCTCAACCTGTGGGTCCCCAGATGTTGTTGGACTACAACTCTCATCATCCCTGAGCTCTGGCCTTGCTAGCTAGGGGTGATGGGAGTTGTAGTTCAACAACATCTGGGGATCCACAGGTTGAGAAAGGCTGGTTTAGAGGATGTTTGAGAACTTCATTCTCACCTGTATATCTCTCTGTGTGTCTCTCTCTTTCTCTCCAGCATGATGGAATATTCCTTGGATGGACACAACGTCAGCTTATCTGCCATCCGTACTGTCCGTGTACTCAGGCCTTTGCGAGCCATTAACAGGGTGCCAAGTAAGTCCATTGCGCCATTAGCTTCACTTTCTCCCCACCCCCACCCCCCGCTCTCCAGTGAGATGAAGAAAATTAACATCAGGATCCAAGTCTTCCAACTGGGTCTCTCTTTTCCCTTGTTCCTTGACCACTTGGCTGATGGCAAAACAAAAATTAAGAATGCAAGCAGAGCCCTGCTGGGTGAGGCCAGTGGCATATCGGGTCCAGTATCCTGTTCTCACAGTGGTGAAGCCCACATACAGGAACTGAGCATACCTTGCAACCTTGTGGTTTCCAGAAACTGGTCTATACAGGCAGGCTGCTTCCCAAAGTGGAGGCAAAACATAACCATTTGGGCTAGCAGCCCTTGATAGCCCCCTTTGCCACGAATTCCCCAAATCTTTTAAAGACTTCCCATTTTGGTGGCTGTTGCTGCCTCCCGTGGCAAGGAGTTCCAAAGCTCAACTACCCTCAGTGACTTTTGTCTGTCCAGAATCTTCAGGCGTTCATAGAATCATAGAATTGGAAGGGGTCTCAAGAGTCATGTAGTCCCATCCCCAGCAATGCAGGAATCACCTTAATTGGATGTCCCCAAATCCCAGTGTTATGAGAGAGGGAGAAAAACCATCTCCCTGTCCATTTTCTGCACCCTGTGACTTATTTAAACACCTCTGTCACATCCTCCCCTTACAAGCAAGCAAAATGTACCTATGGGACCCTCATACCTACAGGACCGCCTCTGCCAGTATGCCCCACAGAGGGCCTTAAGGTCCATAAATAGCAACACCCTAGAGGTCCCAGGGCCTACGGAAGTCAGATTAGCCTCAACCAGAGCCAGGGCCTTTTCAACACTGGCTCCGGCCTGGTGGAACGCTCTGTCTCATGAGACCAGGGCCCTGCAGGATCTGATTTCTTTCCGCAGGGCCTGTGTCAGAGTTGTTCCTCCTGGCCTTCAGCTTGGAATCAATTTGATTCCCTTCCCCCTTTCTTTTTTCCTTTCTCCTCCTGTAATGGAATTCCTATTTGGGGACTTCCCTGGCTTTTTTCTGGCCCATGTAGGACCAGTCTGGATAGTTAGCCTTGGTGAAGACTTGATGTTTTCATCCCCCAAAAAGTTTTTTATTTGAGTTTCCATTGAAATGAGGCTGTATTTTAATGTTTTAATGTTTTAATGTTGTATTTTAATCTTGTTTTTAAGTTGTATTTCAATCAAATTGTTTTTATATCGGGTGTTAGCCGCCCTGAGCCCGGTCTTGGCTGGGGAGGGTGGGGTATAAATATTATTATTATTATTATTATTATTATTATTATTATTATTATTATTAAAATAGGTAATTGCACTGTGGCCAGTCGTTTTAATGTTACTTTTGTACTGCCTTAAATGTTTTTATATTGCTGCCCTGATATTGTATGAGAGTAGCCTTTGATACCATCGACCATTACATCTTTCTGGACCATCTAGAAGGGCTGGGAGCTGGGGGCATCGTTATACAGTGGTTCCACTCCTTCCTCCTGGGCCGTGTCCAGAAAGTGGTGTTGGGGGATGAGTGTTCAGACCCCTGGGGTGTCTCAGGGTTCCGTCCTCTCCCACATGCTTTTTAACATCTACATGAAGCCACTGGGAGCGATCATCAGGGAGTTTGGGCTAGGTGTTCATCAGTATGCAGATGATACCCAGCTCTACCTCTCTTTCATATCGGAACCAGTGAAGGTGGTGAAGGTCCTGTGTTAGTGTCTGGAGGTGGTTGGAGGATGGATGGCAGCTAACAGATTGAAGTTGAATCCTTATTGTGAGCCAGGTTGCACAGTGTTGTCTACCCCAGATTGAGGTTGAATCCTGACAAGACAGAAGTACTGCTCTTGAGGGACAGGGGGTAGGCGGGTATGGAGGACTCCCTGGTCCTGAATGGGGTAACTATCCCCCTGAAGGACCAGGTGCGCAGCCTGGAAGTCATTTTGGACTCACAGCTGTCCATGGAGGTGCAGGTCAGTTCTGCGTCAAGGGTGGGTTAAGTTGAGACAAGAGTAACAGACCTCAAGATCAACCACTGGTCTTCATCACAGAATGGGGATTTGAACTGTGTCAAGCTAACTGCTTCATGGTATAGTAGTGTTTCTTCCAACTTGGTGCCCTCCAGAAGATGCTGGAGTTCAAACCCCTCATCCTTGACCATTGACCACACTGGTTGGGGCTGATGGGAGTTGCAATCCAGTGCCACCTGGAGGGCAGCAGCTTGGGGAACACTGCTATACTGTCTTAAATCAATAGGGATGAGACTTCTTAAATCTAGCAGCTAAAGAGTTGGTGATTTGTGCCAGCCTTCCCCAACCCAGTGCCCCCTCCCCAGGTATCACTGGACTACAAGTCACATCATTCCTGGTCATTGGACATGCTCACTGGGAGGCAATATTTGGAGGGCACCAGGCTGGCCAAAGCTGGTCTGTGCTAATAATAAGGGAGAATGAGTGGATGTAGGAAACTTTGGGTGATTTTTAGACCTCTCTGCAGACTAAATGTTGCATTATGGGGGGGGGTGGACTAGATGACTTCCTTCCAGCTTTACAATTCTGTAATTCAATTCCAATCTGCTTGCTGGCCCTGAATGGCATCTGGGTACTTTCTTCCAGCTTCCTTTATTTATTTCCTCCTTTGGGGCTTTTCTTTGAAGATGAGTGATGGGTTTAGGAAGGGAGCGTTGTCATAAACATGCACCTCAGCTATTTGTCTCTGGGTTAACATTGGGGGAATTTTCTTAGCAACCTTAATATTTGTTTCTCACTGTTACATATTATTCTTCTGCAGGGGACAAGGCCGTGGGAGTGAGGGAGAGAGACAGCCCTCAGTAAAAACTAAAAATACTAAAAAGCAGCTTAAAAACATGAAGAGCTGCCTTAGAGCAGCCCAGGCTCTACGTCAGTCCTACTCAGAGTAGATCCATTGAATATAATGGACATCATGTAGGGTTGCCATATTTTGAAAAGCAAAAAAAAAGGACACATTTGCCGACTTCTACTTTTAACTATGGACTCTACCCATGAAAAGGAGGGCGTTTCCTGGGAAAAGAGGACATATGGCAACCCTATAAGGGCTTACCCAAGTCTTTGTGTGTCAATGCAAGCACCTTGAATTTGACTTGGAAGCACCAGCACAGGCCTCAGAGAACTGGTGTAAGTTGTGCCCACCAGGGTCTGCATTCTACAGACATTGCAGCTTCTGAACAGTCTTGAAGGGCAGCCCCACATAGAGTGCATTACAGTAGCCATGTGCACAGTGGTGGGCACTCACCCACACCATTGGAGCTTGTATATCTGCAGCTTTCAGCATTCCTGCATTCCCAAGACTATTGCCAGCTCAGCCTCTGTGTTTGCAGGGAAACGTTGACGCGGCAGTGGGGGCATCAACGGCAAAGGCGAACCAAACGGTCTGTCTGCTCTCGGTGATTTGAGTGGGCCTTAAGCCCCTTCCATGATTTGCTTCAGCTACGTCTGTCTTCAATCCAATTTGGAAGATAAGCCCACCAGTTGAATTCATTTCCTGGTAGCGATGACACGCTGCCGTGTGATCCTTTCCTGATATGCTAATATCTTCTCTGAGCCCTTTTATCGCTTTTTGGTGGAAACCTTCATCTGCCGAGAGCTTGTGTAATTGCAGAAAAATAATCAGGTGCCCGTAAGAAATGATTTTGCCTGCTCTTTCACTTTGTTTCAAAAAGGTATTAAATTGTCTGGGACTCCCAGTAGTAGCCATCTACCTGTAAAGCTTTGATGGTGAAAAATACATAGGGACTGGAAGCTAATTCCAGTGTGCCCAGTTCTGCTGAGGGTTAGACTCCGTGCGGGGAGTGGAAATAATTTGAAGGGCCTCTTCCAGTCCAAAGCTAGGTAATTCAGCACCCTGGTCAGCTCCCAGAGGGCTGCTCTAGCGAACCTGGGAAGATGTTGTCCCAGCAAAGGCTTGGGGTCACTTGAAGCTTTTAAAAAGTTGTCAGGGCTTGACTCTGCTGTGTCTCCACCCCTTAGTAAAGTTATTTGCATATTGGAGGGGCCTATTCTGCAGCCACAAAGAGCAGCATACAGAGGAAATTTAAAATTACAAGTGGGATTGCAGCACAAATACTTCTGAACACTTTTATGGATTCCTTTTTAACTTTTTTTTCTCACCAATAAATCTAATGTACAGTGGTACCTTGGTTCTCAAACTTAATCCGTTCTGGAAGTCCATTCCAAAACCAAAGCATTCCAAAACCAAGGCGCTCTTTGCCATAGAAAGTAATGCAAAATGGATTAATCCGTTCCAGACTTTTAAAAACAATTCCTAAACCAGCAATTTAACATGAATTTTATTAACTAACGAGACCATTGATCCATAAAATGAAAGCAATAAACAATGTACTGCAGTCACACAATCAATCAATCAATCCGTAGCTCAGGCATCTCCAGTCTCGGCCCTCCAGATGTTATGGGACTACATTTCCCATCACCCCTGAACACTGGTCCTGTGTGCTAGGGATGATGGGAGTTGTAGTCCCAAAACATCTGGAAGGCTCAGTTTGGGGATGCCTGCAGTAGCTGAACTGGGTTCCACACAGTCACAAAAACAAAATGAAAAGAACCCCAAAAACAAAAAGGCAAAATAAATGGCAAAACCAGACAGAACACAGTGTAGCACTCAAAACGGAAGCATAACACTCAAAATGGAGCACATTCTGCTTTCAAAAAAAGTTCGCAAACCAGAACACTTACTTCCGGGTTTGCAGTGTTTGGGTTCCAAGTTGTTTGAGAACCAAGGCATTTGAGAACCAAATTGCCACTGCATACTGCATAGAGGTTTTGATAAGATGAATTTTAACAGGGAGAAATGGAAAGTATTGCACTTGGGCAAAAAAAATGAGAGGCACAAATACAAGATGGGTGACACCTGGCTTGAGAGCAGTACATGTGAAAAGGATCTAGGAATCTTGGTTGACCACAAACTTGACATGAGCCAACAGTGTGACGCGGCAGCTAAAAAAGCCAATGCAATTCTGGGCTGCATCAATAGGAGTATAGCATCTAGATCAAGGGAAGTAATAGTGCCACTGTATTCTGCTCTGGTCAGACCTCACCTGGAGTACTGTGTCCAGTTCTGGGCACCACAGTTCAAGAAGGACACTGACAAACTGGAACGTGTCCAGAGGAGGGCAACCAAAATGGTCAAAGGCCTGGAAACGATGCCTTATGAGGAACGGCTAAGGGAAATGGGCATGTTTAGCCTGGAGAAGAGGAGGTTAAGGGGTGATATGATAGCCATGTTCAAATATATAAAAGGATGTCACATAGAGGAGGGAGAAAGGTTGTTTTCTGCTGCTCCAGAGAAGCGGACACGGAGCAATGGATCCAAACTACAAGAAAGAAGATTCCACCTAAACATTAGGAAGAACTTCTTGACAGTAAGAGCTGTTCGACAGTGGAATTTGCTGCCAAGGAGTGTGGTGGAGTCTCCTTCTTTGGAGGTCTTTAAGCAGAGGCTTGACAACCATGTCAGGAGTGCTCTGATGGTCTTTCCTGCTTGGCAGGGGGTTGGACTCGATGGCCCTTATGGTCTCTTCCAACTCTATGATTCTATGATTCTATGATTTTTAAAATAATCAAGTGGGGTGTGTTACAGTTGGTTTCTAGCAAAGGCAGCCTTTTCACTGCAGTCTCATCATAGAGCATCTTAAATTCTGGTGCCAAAGGGCAGGGGGGCCACTGAGAATCCCAAACGGAGCTCGGTCAAGGATAAGTGCTTTGATCTGCCCACCTGGATCCCCCACCGGCTGCATCTGATTGTATTAGTTGGTGGAGGCTGACAGCAATAAATTTGCTGCAGAGACTGACTGCTAAAAAAGAAAAATGTCCTTGCAGCATAGGCATTGTCTCCACTCAGAATTGTTCTTAGAAACAGCTGGGTGAAGAATCCCTACAATTTGTGTGTTTGGCAGGGCACTTAGTTTTTCTAAGGGTGGAGGAAAAGATGTTTCCTCTAGCTTTACTCTTTTTCCCACCCTTAGTTTCATTGACTGCTCAAAATCCACTTCAGAGAGATAGATGAGATAGATGATAGAGAGAGAGAGATGATAGGTGTAGATAGATGAGATAGATGATAGATAGATATAGATGATAGATATAGATAGATAGATAGATAGATAGATAGATAGATGATAGATAGATAGATAGATAGATAGATAGATAGATAGATAGATAGATGATAGATAGATAGATAGATAGATGATAGATGATAGATAGATAGATAGATAGATAGATAGATAGATAGATGATAGATAGATAGATAGATAGATAGATAGATAGATAGATAGATAGATAGATGATATAGATAGATAGATGATAGATAGATGATAGATAGATAGATAGAGATAGATAGATAGATAGATAGATAGATAGATAGATAGATAGATAGATAGATAGATAGATAGATAGATAGATAGATGATAGATAGATGATAGATAGATGATAGATACATAGATAGATAGATGATAGATACATAGATAGATAGATAGATAGATAGATATAGATAGATAGATAGATAGATGATAGATAGGTAGATAGATAGATATAGATAGATAGATATAGATAGATAGATAGATAGATAGATAGATAGATAGATGATAGATAGATAGATGATAGATAGATAGATGATAGATAGATGATAGATAGATGATAGATAGATAGATAGATAGATAGATAGATAGATAGATAGATAGATGATAGATAGATAGATAGATAGATAGATAGATAGATAGATAGATAGATATAGATAGATATAGATAGATAGATGATAGATAGAGATGATAGATGATAGATGATAGATAGATAGATAGATAGATAGATAGATAGATAGATAGATAGATGATAGATAGATGATAGATAGATAGATAGATAGATGATAGATAGATAGATGATAGATAGATAGATAGATAGATAGATAGATAGATAGATAGATAGATAGATGATAGATAGATAGATGATAGATGATAGATAGATAGATATAGATAGATGATAGATGATAGATGATAGATAGATGATGATGATGATGATGATAGATAGATGATAGATAGATAGATAGATAGATAGATAGATAGATAGATAGATAGATAGATAGATGATAGATAGATACCTTCTAATCATATTTTCCCCATGTGGAACATAAGAAGCTGCCTTATACAGAGTTGGGCCATTGGTCCAACTATCTCAGGATTGTCAACACTGACCAGCAGCAGCTCTCCAGAATTTCAGAGAGGAGTCTCTCCCACCCCCACCTGGAAATGCCAGGGATTATACCTGGGTCCTTTGTGCATCTCAGGTGTTCAGATTAAACTGTGCACCTTCTGCTTGCGAATGAGGTGTTCTACCACAGAGCCTATCTCAAGGCACCTCAAAGTATCTTAAACTGAGCGTCAACTAAGAAGAGACTAGACTGATCCTCCATTGGGTTATTTCCTTTCTTTGAATCTCATGTGGGGAACCTTGGGCGGTGATTGCCACAAATTCAGGTGGCCTTAGAAGGAATATTGGACAAATTCATGGAGGACAAGGCTAACAAAGGGTCCTAGCCATGGTAGCTGTGTTCTCCCTCCACTTTTCAAAGGTCTCACACTGAAGAAAAGAGGGGCTTTTTTAAGGAGTAATTGACAATGACAAAGGAGGCAAAGCGAGGATTGTTCAGCAGAAGAAAAAACAGGAGGCTTGTGGAGAGATTGCAGCCGAGCCAAAATGGCCCACTGTCTCCAAATTGGGCCACTAATGGGCACGGGGGAGGCATTGAAGCCAGCAAAAAGCTTGGTAGGGCAGAGCTCTCAGGAGGACGCCACTTTGCACAGAGATGCCTTTTAGCAGGATGAAACGTCCCTGCAAAGTCTTTATTGCCAGCAGCAGATTCACCAGGCACATTGATTGGCACCGGAGGGTAAGAATGTCCCCACCCAAAGAAAACTCATTTTCCATAAAGTGCTGCGGTCACCAAAACTTTTCTTCTCTCCTTTGTAAGGCTGCATCTGCACCAAACATTCACCGTATTTTTCACTCTATAAGACGCACCCGACCATAAGACGCACTTAGTTTTAGAGGGGGAGAACAAGAAAAAAAACATTCTCTCCCTATCTGTGCAGTGCCCCTTCAGCGAAGCAGCAGGAGAAATGGAGCCCCTTCCATTTCTCCTCCTGCTTTACTGAAGGGGCCCTGCGCAGAGAGGGAAAGCTGCACAGCGCCTCTCCAGCAAAGTGAAGCTAGGAGAACAAGAGGGATCGGTGCGCACAGACCCCTCTTGCTCTCCTGGCTTCAGCGAAAGCAATGTGAAGCCTCCCGAGCGCAGCGGGAGTGCTCCCGCTGCACTCCAGAGGCTTCACGTTGCTTTTGCTGAAGCCACGGAGCCTGCATTCGCTCCATAAGATGCACACACCTTACTTTTTAGGAAGGGAAAAATGCATCTTATAGAGAGAAAACTACGGTAGATGGCTTACTCCTTAGCAGCACCAGGTAACATGGTGGGACGACGGCACTCGCCTGACCTCCCAACAGCTGTTTACACGAGGGGAGAGTTGCTCTTGGGCTCAGGTCTCTGCTTGCAGGTTTGCCACGGGGTATCTGGGTGGCCAGTGCAAGAAAAAGATGCTGGACAAGATGGGGACACTCTGCTTATGTTGTTTATGGCCAGGGTTGGTGGTGTGGCTGGGGAAGAGGGCTGAGGACCAGAGAGGGGACTACATTCATCCCTGAACCTCTCTGCTCTTGGTTTGGGAGGTACTGAGTGAGCTGTGAACTACCCGATTAGCTAAGAGATGTTTTGCTTGACCCCCTGCAACAAAAACACAAAAGCAGGCTTAGAATTGCCGCTGTTTGTTCGTTTGCTTTTTCACAACGGCTGCTCACCGTCCCCTTTGACGCGGGGCTTAGTTCCACCGCTGAAAACAACAGCAGGTCATTCCGGTGCCAAACAGCATATCGGCAGCGATCGGGGTTGCAGACTGCAAGGGTATAATGAATCCCAGATAGCATCAGCCATCCAGGTAATCCCTTCTGATCCCTCAATTCGCAGGCAAAGTCTTAACATTCACTCGCTGTTTCTCTCTCTCTCTCTTCTGGCCGGTTCTCATCTAAATTACTTTGCCACCCTGCTCTGCTTCTCCCAGGAGGGGCTTGCTTCCCTCCCACCATCGCCATGGGTTGAGTTGTACCCTTGACAAAGGCGGTCAGTCATATCGCCCGAAGGGTGGCAGGGGAAAAGATGTCAACAAACGAATTTAGTCCTAATCCAAGGGCCCCCTAGGTTGTGCCACCCGAAAGTTGCTTTTGGACTACAGTTCCCATCATCTGTCATGGACTGGTTGGACGCAGAGCAATAGTGGGAGGAACCAGCTGGGGAAATACCTAAAGGAAGAAGGCACAGAGCCCACGAAGTGGTGGTGGGACAATGATGAGTGGACAGAAGGAGAAGGCAGGGAGGAGGAGGCATCGGAAGCTGAAGAAGGCAACAGGGCGTAGTGAGCTGGGAGAGTCTGTGGCAGACGGCAGTCCAGAATTAGAGGCAGAAGCAGAAGCAGAAGCAGGCTGGTGGGAGGAAGGAGGCCAAGAGGCCGAGATGGGACAGGCTGGTGAAGAAGTGCAGGTGTTTCCTGGTCCTGTTGCAACGAACTTCCCTCCGTAATGCAGACGTATGTGTTTTAAATGTGCTTTAAATATATGCAGGCCTGGGTCACAGGAGCTGTGCATCTGAACCAAGTGGATCCTGGAAGGACCTGCCAAATCTTTTTATCAGCCACTGCCTGCCTGCTTCGTGCCCTCCCTTCATCTCCCTTTTTCCTTCTCTCTCCCTCTCCCCAGGTATGCGCATACTCGTCACCCTGCTGTTAGATACTTTGCCTATGTTAGGCAACGTCCTTCTGTTGTGCTTCTTTGTCTTTTTCATCTTTGGGATCGTCGGGGTGCAGCTGTGGGCCGGGCTGCTGAGGAACAGATGTTTCCTAGACACCAATTTTCAAATGTAAGTACTCGGAAGTCAATCGGCCATCTCCTTACATCTGCCCATGTGCTCATGTGTGTTTAATTAAAGAACCGCAGAGTTGGAAGGGATGCCCCCCTGCAATGCAGGAATTGCAGCTAAAGCATCCCTGACAGATGGCCGTCCAACCTGTGTTTAAAAACCTCCAGCCAAGGAGAGTCTGCCACCTTCCGAGGGAGACGGTTCCACCGTCAAACAGCTCTTACCCTCAGAAAATCCTTCCTAACAGAATCTTCTTTCTTGTCCCTGTGTATACTGCCACCTGAGGCAGTCCACTCACCTTGCCTCATGGGTGGGCCGGCCCTGACAATTAGAGTGCTTAGAGTGTCAGATGAGGATCCAAGAGACCAGCCTTCAAATCCATCACTTGGCCATGAAGTTCACAGGGTGTGACTGTGGTCCTCTCAGTTTCAACTATCTAAAAGGCTTGTTGTGGGAATGAAATGGGGAGAACTGTCTACACTACGGGACTAACCCGTAACACTAACCCTCGTTCCTAAGGGACCACCTCTCCTGGTATTTCCCACGGGGGACCTTGCGGTCTTCAAACAAAAACATTTTGGAGGTCTTGGACCACAGGGAGGTTAGGCTGGTCTCAACCAGAGCCAGGGCTTTTTTCAGCTGTGGCCCCTATCCGGTGGAACGCTCTGTCACAAGAGACTAGGGCCCTGCGGGACTTGTCATCTTTCCTCAGGGCCTGCAAGACAGAGCTGTTCCACCAGGCCTTTGGCCAAGGCACAGTCTGACCCCCTCCTCGGGTAATCCTCATAGAACTCTAGCCCCATGGTGGCCATTAATTTGATTCTGAATTGGTTTTAGAATGAATTGATTTTAGAATGCTGTGTTACTTTTATTGTTGTTAGCCACTCTGAGCCTGGCTTTGGCTGGGGAGGGCAGGATATATATAAATTATTATTATTATTATTATTATTATTATTATTATTATTATTATTATTACGCCACCTTGTGTTCCATGGAGGACAGGTGGGATATCAATGCAATAAGTCAGATAAATAAATAGAATTAGTTGGCTGTGCCTGTGGCAGGCTCTAGGGCCGTATTAACACCATACCTTTAAAGCACTATGATACCATTTTAATCATTCATGGCTTCCCCCAAAGAATTCTGGGAGCTGGAGTTCCTTGGGGCTGCTGAGAGCCCCTTTATTTCCCTCACAAAGCTACAATTCCCAGCGTAGTTTAACAATCAAGCCCTTTTCCCAGGCAACTCTGAGAACTGTAGCTTCATAAGAGGAATAGGGGATCTCCTAACAGCTCTCAACACCCTCAACGGATTGCAGCTCCCATAATTCTTTGGGGGAAGCCTTGACTGTTTAAAGCACCATTGTAGTGTTTTAAATATATGATGTGGATAACGCTTATATTTCTTCCTGTGAATGGCTCTTAATCCACCTACCATTGGTCTCTCTGACTTCGGTTCTACCAATGGACACCAGTCATCGCTGAACAATTGTCACCTTTCAGTTGCCAGCTGCCCAGTGTCAAATGTCGTGTTGTCACCGGAATCTGCTACACAACTCACTAGAACCCCTCTCTCTGCTTTCTTCTCCTTGATCAGCTTCAATCTTCCCCCATTAAAACACCTCCAGCGTATACATTTGTCTCTATCACTCACACTTCTGTCGGTGCACTCGTTTCTGCCACAACCCGTAAACAAATTTTCCACCTTGCCACGCTCTTTGCAGAAATGTTAGGAAAGGGAAGAGAGTTTGGGTATCGAGCGAATGGCACGGGACAGTCCTAAATGGTATTGCTTTGGTTGTCAATTAAAACTCCAAAGCTGCGGAGCTTAGTGGTGCTGTTGGCAGCCTGGGGTGCTCTCCCCACACAGTTAAGTTTATTTTTATTACTAAGATGCTGCCCGGCAGTATAAAAATGTAAACAGAGAGTTCCAGGCGGCTTTGTGTGTTTAAGCGAAAGGTGTTTGGAGGGCTGCCTAATTTCCTCCTCCTGACTTGGATTGCATCTGATGTTTGGGCTTCTGAGAAAGGATGTCCAACCCTGAGGAGAAGGGCTTTTTTTGGCCTGCAGGCCTCATTCCATTCTAGGGGGTCGTTGGGAAAGCAACTGGAAACAAAGCCACCATTGTCATAATGCCATTACAGTGGTACCTTGGTTCTCAAACTTAATCCGTTCCGGAAGTTCGTTCCAAAACCAAAGTGTTCTACAACCAAGGCATGCTTTGCCATAGAAAGTAATGCAAAACGGACTAATCTGTTCCAGACTTTTAAAAACAACCTCTAAAACAGCATTTTAACATGAATTTTACTATCTAATGAGACCATTGAGCCATAAAATGAAAGCAATAATCAATGTACTGTACTGCAAAATAAATAAGACTGTATTGTAGATGATAAAAATAATAAAAAAAATTCTTACTTGCACTGATGATAGTCGTTGTTTGGATAGGGTTTTTTTATCCATTTCCACAGTCACACAATCAATCAATCAGTCAGTCAGTAGCTGAACTGGGATCCACACGGTCACAAAAACAAATTAACTGAAAAGCATCAAAACAAAAAATGCAAAATAAATAGCAAAAACAAAAGCACCAAATATCAGCTCTAAATATCACCTCAGAACACTGCAAACAGAAATGGAAGGCTTGAATTACAATTGGGGGATGCAAATTAGCAGCGCAACAGGAAACACGGGGGCACTCAAAACTGAGATTCCGAAAAAAGTTTCGAAAACCAGAACACCTACTTCCGGTTTTGCAGTGTTCGGTTTCCAAGGTGTTTGTGAAGTAAGCTATTCGAAAACCAAGGTACCACTGTATATGGATCTATGGTACACCCGCATATGGTGTCCTGTGTAAAGTTGGCAAGCATTCAGAAATGGCAGCCAAAATGATCGTGACGATGGAGCTCCTTAAGAGTCAAGGTTAATGCAGTTGGGACTTTTCAGCTTAGAGAAAAGGCAAGTAAGAGATTATAGAAGTTTGTAAAATTATGCAGGGCATGGCAGAAGCTTTCCTCCCTCTCTCATAACACAAGGACCCATGGACTTCCAATGAGGCTGAAAGTTGGGAGATCCAGGGCAGATAA
This sequence comes from Podarcis melisellensis, assembly GCF_964234715.1. Classification (NCBI taxonomy): domain Eukaryota; kingdom Metazoa; phylum Chordata; class Lepidosauria; order Squamata; family Lacertidae; genus Podarcis; species Podarcis melisellensis. The sequence continues at coordinate 6,910,298 of NC_138546.1, read as the reverse complement.
AACAAAAGTGCTTCTTCATGCAGAAAATAGTTCAAATATGGAACTGTCTTCTGCAGGAGGCAGTGATGGCCATCAACCGGGATGGCTTTTAAAGAGAATTCAGCAATTCCATGGTGAATAAAGCATTCAGTGGCTACTAGCCATGACTGCTATGTTCTTCTTTCATGGTGTGAGGCATCAGTGCTTCTGAATACCAGTTTCTGAAGACCACAGGAGGGGAGAGGGCTATTGGGCTCAAATGAGCACCCCGCAGCACAACATCTTGTGCCAGTTTGTTTCCTAAAGACCAGCTCACTTTTCTCATCTTTGGAGTCCCAAATGACATTTGCTGGAAGTGACTGAGGCATTTCCAAAGACCCACTAGCAGCCATTTGGGCACCATCTCCCTGTTTTCCAGCTGCTGATAGCATCTTATGAGGCACTGGAGAGAGTCTCAGTTTGCCCATTAAAGAGCCTGGTTCATTCCAACACCCTGCGCATTAACCTCTAGCAAGGGCAGCATCACATGTGACAACTCTATGAGGCTGAGGACAGCTCAGCTTCCCCTCCACCCCAAATATGCGAGGACAGGGCTGAGCTCCTCCAATCTAGAAGAAGGCCTCCCCGGGCCTCATGGCCAACTCCCAATGCATGTGACATCACATGTGTGTTGCACGTGTGACATCACATACACACAACAATGTTGCATGGAACTCGGTGCCTCTGAGCAGCATTTTCCCACAGTGGTCATTTTAGGGATGGAAAATGTCGTGCTCAGATCTAGCCAGCAAGAGTCTCACCATGGTCTTCTGACAGTCATGCAGGTGGGGTCAGAACCAGGAGGCAAGGGTCATCCTAGGCCTCGAAATGTTGTCAAACCAACTTTGTTTTCTTTCTCTTTGTTTACTCTGATTGCATTGCAGGTTTTTGGCATGGCAACAATTCCCTAATGTACGTTTTGGCCCAGAGACACTGGAACAGTATAAGAGGAAAAACCAAACATGTAGGAGTGAGTTGCCCTCTTCTTAGTCAGTACAGAATATCTTGCCAAAGGCAATTTAGGCTGGAAATAATATTTGCTGCCCCTTGCTAGGCAGTAGCAGCTGATCAGTTCAGAACTGTCCCCTCACTACATAAAATACAACAGTCCCAACTCACTTCTCAAAAATAATAATTTCGGGGGGAAATTATCATCAGCTGAACGCAGCAAAGTTTTGACTTGGTATAAGAGAGTTTCCTGTGTCTTCCTTCCCATTCAAGGACGTACAACTTGACTTTCCTGAATCCCTACTATCGGCCAGAGGAAAGCGAGGAGAATCCGTTCATCTGCTCGTCCCACCGGGATAACGGAATGCAAAAATGTTCCAGTATCCCGAACCGGAAGGAGTACAAGGTGGAATGTACTTTGAGCATGGACTCTTACAACCAAAATTCGTACACCCTGGACTTCAGCAGCAGAAACGCCTGCATCAATTGGAACCAGTATTACAACATTTGCAGGACGGGGGAGCTCAACCCGCACAACGGAGCTATTAATTTTGATAATATTGGCTATGCTTGGATAGCTATTTTTCAGGTAAGCCTCTTTTTATTCTCCATTCTTTCATGGGGTACCCAAGTGTGTTTGAGATGCATGTTTTTGCCCAAGTAAGATAAGTAAATGAAGCAATCCTCAAATATTACATCAGCAGCTGGCCAACTCTGACGCTCTGCTTTTGCGCTGGTGGTTATCAAGCTTCCTGCCTCTGAGCACTTTCTGTTGTTTCATGTTGACACTTTGGGGGAAGATCCAATTGGGGTGGGCTAGCTCTCTTTTTGTGGAGGTTTTCCGTTGTTAGTTGTTGTAGCTCCACCTGATTCCCATTGCCCAGCAAGCAAACAGGGTCAGCAAACTAAGGTCTGCAGGGTAGATGCAGCCCACTGGGCTCATTAATCTGGCCCGCAAACCTTGCAGACCCTGCTGCCTCTCAGTCAGTCCCTGCGCTAAACCGGCACGGAGGCCTCGCTGTGCGGTGGCTGACTTCTGTGGCGTGATTTCTGATTGGCTGCAGAAGCTGCGATTGCTGAAGACGAGGTGATGTCGGTGCCTGAAGCGGCTGCGGCGTGAATGGAAGTGGCGGGGTCATTGGGGGTGGTCTTTTTAGGAGGGGGGTGCTTTGGGGAGAGGGTGGGTTTGGCCCCCCACAAGGTCTGAGGGACAATGGACCAGCCCCCTCCTGAAAATGTTTGCTGACTCCTGGGCTAGAGGTTAGCAAGGAACACTTGCCTGAGAGCAGAATCCACATACGAAGCCTAAGTCCCAACTCCCTGGGGGCCCGAGCACTCACAAAATTCCCCATAAAGGGGCAGGGCACCCACAAATTTCAGTGCCAGGACCATGCACACTGCATGGCACCCACGGCCCTGGGGCCAAGTTGGCACTCCTGATACAAAGTCAGACAGTCCAGAGGTCAGGGAATCCAAATGATCACAGAGCCAAGGGTTGAGCTGGAGAGCAGGTAGCAGCAAGGTCGGGCCAGGAACTACAGGCCTTGTTTCCAGCATCTGACTGCTGCTGAAAGCTGTTTATGAAGCCCAGAGCCAGCTGGTTCTGATCAGTGTCTTCTGCTCTGTGACCTTGAAGGTTGATCAGGTGAAGGTGGAGTCACTCCCGCTTCTCCCCCTTCAGGCAGCATGTTCAGCAGGTGAACCTGTCTCCTGGCCCATGACATTGCTGGTCTTCCCATAAGCCTTTGGCTTGTTTACAAAGAGTTCCATGTATTGGAAAACGATTGGGAAACCAATTCATGGAGGAGGACAAGTTTATCAATGGCCGTGTGGCTCTGAATGCCAGAGGGATTTGCAGAACTGTCATGGTTGCTAGAGACAATGGCTGTGTTCTAACCTCCATTGTTCTTCCTCTGAAGACCAGTTGGTGGGAACTGCAACTGGGCAGAGTGCTATGGCCTAATGCCCTGCTTGCAGGTTTCTTATAGGGGCATCTGGCTGGCTGCTGTGAGATCAGAATGCTAGGCGAGTTGGGCCATTGGCTTGATGGAGCAAGGCTCTTATGTTTATACGACAGAGCAATCTACTTCTGGTCCTTGTCAATGCCACATATTTCCATCCCCGAGTTTCCTCTGCTGCTCTGTTTTCATATCAATCTGCTCTTTCCATCAGAGAAAAAGATGTGCCAAAATTGCATTTAATGGCAGCTCAAGGCACACAGTTCTAAAAAAAAATCCTAAAATATAAAATTTTTAACACATTTTGGTGCTTCTTGAGCTGAGTTCTGTATTGTAGGCTTTTGAGACGTGTGGAACCTGAAGGATAATTGCATTCTGATCTGCATATGTGTCTGGTAGACACAAATTGGGACTGTTTGCTTAAAAACACAGAGCGAGCAAAACCCAGCTCCATCCCTGCCAGCTGCCAGGCCATTAAATGGTGTCCATTCCCTTAGCCATGGAGTATAATCGAGGCTTTATAGAGAGCACATTTTCTTCTGGCCGTGACTGGAAAAATGAGTGTCGGCTTGCATCTGATGCTCTCTTTATGTACGCCTTTCTCCCCAGTGCCACATATCTGCAGATGTGATGGAGTTTACCTGTGTATATAGAAACAGCCCTGGGTAATTTTGACGTGGGATGCTATTTAGGTACAAAGTTATTTGGAGTTAGCTGAAATGTTGAAGACACAGTTGCATCAACTAGGAAGGGGGAAAGGGAGAGGGTTGACTGTAAAACCTGTGGGAAGAGGGTGGAGAACCTCATGCCCAGGGGATAAATGTGACCCTCCAGAGGTCTCTATCCAGCGCTCGGGACTCTCCTCCAAGCCACACCCCTTTCCAGACCACACCCACCTCCCCAAGCTCACGCCCCTCGCTAGTCCTGGTCTGCATCCTCCTCATGGTTTTGCCCAGCAGAAATTGTCCTTGAACTGCTTCTTGCTCACCTGAATGGAGAGAGGTGACACGTGTGTGTGTGTGTGCATGTGTGTGTGTGCGTGTGTGTGTGTGTGTGTGTGTGTGTAGAAAGCACTGACTATTGTATGGCTGAAATGTAGCTGGCTCTTCAAAGGTGGCGGTCATATCCATTGCCTCCACCCAAACCACTTCTTACCTGCAGCACTTGCCCATGTGACTTGCATGTGGCCCCTGGTGGGCTCCCAATGAGGTCATGTGGCCCTTTGACCTAAAAAAAAAGGTTACACACTACCAGGAATCAGACAGAGAGGTAGATCCAGGGCTGGATTTAGGTTTGATGAGGCCCTAAGCTACTGAATGTGGGTGGTGCTTGTTGGAGATAAGCAGTGTCCAGTGCACAGCGGAATGATGAGAAGTATGAGCCAACATGCTCTATACTACTTTATTTACAGTTCAAAGCTGGTAAGTTACAGAAAAACATTTTCCCTCTGCCGGAGCAGAGAAAGCGTCATCTCTCCTCTAAAGCACGGAGAGAATCACAAACTGAAACTGCAAAGAACAGTGAAAAACAGGAAACCAGTGTACGTCACATCCAGTCTCCTTTCCCGTGGGAAAACCTCCAACAGTACATCCTGTGGAATGTAAACATTGTCTTGTGACAAGCACTTCGCTGCACAGAGAAGAAAGCAGAAACCAACATCCTCCCCCTTTCTGTGAACATCTCTGGGCAGCGTGTTCGTACAATATCAGTACAAACCCAACTTCTGCACATAGGTACAGTGTTGATCCCTTGATACAATCTTGGACAATACATCAGCAGGAATTTCATTACCTGGCATATAGGACACCGTTACGAGTCCCTTCTGAATACGTTCCCTAGCATGTTGCAACTTCAATTGCAAGTGCTTCGTGCTTTGCTTACAACCTTCAGAATTTAGCAAAGCCAAACATGCTTTGTTGTCCTGGTAAACCTGGATTGGACATTTGACAGGAATTTTCATGTCTTTGCACAATTGTAACAACCATTCACAATCTTCAAGTGAATAAGACAGTGCATTCAGTTCAGCTTCACAAGTACTTAAGCTAACTGTTGTTTGCTTCTTGCAAGACCAATCAAAAAGACCCTGATTGTACATATAGCAAACTCCAGACGTACTTTTCCTGTCTGTAGTGTCACTTCCAAAACTTGCATCTGCAAATATCTCAAGACCACCAGACTTCTGATTGTTAAATCTCAGTCTGTAATGCATAGTGCCTTTCAAATACCGCGCTATGCGTTTCAGAGCTTTCCAATCCTTAACAGTAGGATTGTTGACTTGTCTGCTTAGCAAATTACAGCTAACAGCAATGTCTGGTCTTGAACATCTGGCAATGAAGTTTAGCTTGCCTAGCACACTTCTGTACAGTGTAGTGTCAGAAAATGCTTCTTCAGTGTCATCTACCTGATAACCTGTTATCATTGGTGTGTCCACAGGGTTAGCATCCATCAGGTTTAGTTTGCTTAACACATCAGCAATTTTCCGTGACTGGTGTACTAGAATGTTACCATCTTGATCTTTCTCTATTTCCAGAGATAGGTAGTTGTTTACCTCACCAAGATCTTTCATGTCAAAGTGCTCTTTCAGTTGAGCTAGGGCGCAATTGTACATTGTGACATCTTTCCAAAAGAATAAAAGATCATCAACATAAAACAAACAATACAGTTTCTTTTGCCCCTCCTCTTTGACAAACACACATGGATCAGCTTTCCCTTGCTGAAAACCTAGAGAAAACAATACTTCAGTGAGTTTTGTGTGCCAACACCGTGCACTTTGTTTGAGACCATAAATTGACTTTTTCAGAGCACAAACAAATCCCTGTTTTACCTGTACGCCATCAGGTGGAAGCATATAAAGTGATTCATTTAGAGATCCGTACAGAAAAGCTGTATTCACATCATGGTGACTAATGTGTAGATTTTCTTCTGCAGCTAGCTTGAGCATAAGCCTAATGCTCTCATACCTCACTGTGGGTGAGTAGGTCTCGTGATAGTCTTCACCTGGTACCTGAGCAAATCCTGGCTACCAATCTGGCTTTGTGTCTGACTATCTTGCCATTTTGATCAGTCTTTGCTTTGAAGACCCATTTGCTTCCAAGCAGTTTCATTCCTGGAACTACTGGAACTAGGTCCCATGTTTTGTTCCTTTCCAAGGAATCAAGCTCAGCCTTCATGGCATTTAACCATGGCTCAGCTTCCTTTGAATCCAAATCCTGGATTTCTTGGAAACTTGAAGGTTCAAAAACCTTCTTGGAGCTTTTAACAGCTGTTACTGCTATGTTAGCAAACTCATCAGCAAATCTCTTTGGAGGTCTGCCTTTTGTGGCTCTCTGTGACCTACGAATTAGCCTTAGGTCTTCAACACTCTCCTCTTCCTTCTTAGGAGAAAAGTGACCTATTGTGAACAATGGTTCCTCCAATTCTTGATCAGAGCTTTCAGAGGGTCGCATAGAGGCTTTCGCACTCTTGAAATCCTCTGAATCACCCGATTCAGTTTCAGTTTCAGACTCAGAACCTTCATCAGTGGGTGTGGGTTGTTGCAGTTGCTTTTGACTATCCTCAGTCTCATCACTGTAATCAGGATAACATTGGAAAATTCCCACATTCTCCCCCCACTTGGCATTGTACTCAACACTTCTTGTGAGCTTAATTTCCTTAGAGTCAGTCATCATTATTCTGTAAGAACCTTTCTGATAACCTAGAAAGATACCATGCAAACCACGCTTGTCTAACTTGGAGTTTTGTGGTGAGTGAACCCACATGTCCGAACCAAAAATTTTCATGTGTTTGATGTATGGCTTCTTGCCAAACATCTTCTCATAGGGGGTACAACCAATCGCTGAAGATAACCTGCGATTATAACTGTAAGTGAAACATGAGAGAGCTTCGGCCCAATAACTCTCTGGAAGATTTGCATCATGCAGCAAGGTTTTTAACCCTTGAAGCAATGTCTGATTTGCCCGTTCCGCAAGTCCATTCTGCCATGGCGAGCGAGGACTAGACAAATCGTGTTGAATTCCTTTCTCAGCCAGAAAAGCTTCAAACTGCTGAGAAGTGAATTCTCCCCCCCGGTCAGTAAAAAGAATCCTTATCTTCTTACCATGCACATTTTCCAACCAAGCACAGAATTCCTTGAACCTAGGAAAAGCCTCTGATTTCTGCTTGAGATTGTACACAAAAATATACCTGGAAAATGCATCAACAAGAACCATGAAGTACCTATTCCCACCCAAAGAGGGCGCTAGTGGTCCAACCAAATCAGCATGAACAACCTGGTATGGTTCTGTAGCTTGCCTACTAGACACCTTACCTTTCGCAGCCATTTTCACCTTGTTTGCTGCGCATGCCTTGCACTTCATGTGGTACCTGCAGGGTTTAATAGTCATACCTTCAACCAAGGCAGGCATTTTTGATACTGCCTCAAAATGCAAATGACCAAATTTCCTGTGAAAATCGTGAATACATTCTGCATGCAAACTTTTGTTAGAACCTGCAATGCAACAAGTGTCATCCTGCACAACATCATCATAATACAAAAGAAACAAACGATCAACAAATTCAGCGTACAATTGATAATCATTTCTCTTGGTGATGATGCATCTATTGTTTTTAAAGGAAACGTCAATCTTCTTCTCAATCAGCTGTCCAACGCTAAGCAGATTATGTTTCGCATCCGGCACATAAAGCACATCCTGTATCGATAAGTCCAAACTGTGAAGAACAACAGTTCCGTAGCCTTTACTGGGGATTGTATGGTCATCCGCCTGGTGAATTGCACCTTCCTGCGGTGTAAAAGACACGAACAGTCGCTTATCGTTGCACATGTGATGCGTTGCAGCTGAATCAACAACGAAGAAAGATCTAGATGTCTTCTGGACCTCTGCAACCTCTGCAACCTTTGCAACCTTTGGAGCGAAGCGTGAGACCATTGCCTTGTGCTGCGTTGTCCTGGACACCGGACCTTTGCCTTTGCTCTGGCCTTTTCCACGCGATGAGCTTCCGCTGCGCTGCTCTGTCTTGGCCCTGGGATATTTGCATTCCCTCTTCATATGGCCTAGACGTCCACACGAGTAGCATTTCACTGCCTTCAAAGCTTTGGCGCCATCTGGTGGTTCCACTGCACTATGGGATGACGTCTGTGAAGTCTCCCCCTTTCCCATGCAGCCAGCACCCCGCCGATCTGCTCCATTCTGAATCATGGCAGTTTCACAGGCTACTGTGAGTTGAGCATTTGGCTGATCAGTGGTATCAAATTCCCCACTTGCCTCATCCAGCCTTCTGCAGCTAGCCATCATGACTGCTTTAAATCAAGCTGCTTTATACATGCTGCGTTTGTGTACAGCTGCTTCAATCCAAAGGCAATTTCAAAACAGCCTCTGCCTTTGAGCCTGCGCCTTTCTGTATGCTACGTTGCTTATCTGCAGCTGTTTCAAACTGCATTCCAAAAGCAAGCTCAAAAGTGAAAGTCCCCAAGTGCTTTCTCTATGCTGTGCTAAATTCTTGCTGCGTCATAGAGCTGCAGCTGCACTTTACTTTCGTTTTCCCCCAGCACAGCGTCCCTTTGAGCCATTTGCCTGTGCCGCGGCAAAACCGGCTATAAAAGTTCAAAGTCCAGCCATAAAGCCATTAATTAGAAGCTGGCAGGCTGCCCGGAGCAGTAGCACATACCTTCATCAATCATTTTGACGCGCAGAGCAGATACCGTGCGTTCCGTCTCTCTGCCGCTGTTCCGATACTTTGCCGGCACTTCGTCTCTGTGCTCCTTTGTTCCTTTGCCAGGAGCCCGACTTCTGAAGCCCATCCTCAAAACACTGCGTCCTTCTGGGCCCATAATAACCAAATGTTGGAGATAAGCAGTGTCCAGTGCACAGCGGAATGATGAGAAGTATGAGCCAACATGCTCTATACTACTTTATTTACAGTTCAAAGCTGGTAAGTTACAGAAAAACATTTTCCCTCTGCCGGAGCAGAGAAAGCGTCATCTCTCCTCTAAAGCACGGAGAGAATCACAAACTGAAACTGCAAAGAACAGTGAAAAACAGGAAACCAGTGTACGTCACATCCAGTCTCCTTTCCCGTGGGAAAACCTCCAACAGTACATCCTGTGGAATGTAAACATTGTCTTGTGACAAGCACTTCGCTGCACAGAGAAGAAAGCAGAAACCAACAGTGCTGTGGGTTAAACCACAGAGCCTAGGACTTGCTGATCAGAAAGTCGGTGGTTCAAATCCCCGCGATGGGGTGAGCTCCCATTGCTCGGTCCCTGCTTCTGCCAACCTTGCATGTCAGAGTGCAAGTAGGTAAATAGGTACCACTCCAGTGGGAAGGTAAACGGCGTTTCCATGCACTGCTGTGGTTCACCAGAAGCGGCTTATGCATGCTGGCCACATAACGCGGAAGCAGCACGCCGGCTCCCTCGGCCAATAAAGCGAGATGAGCGCCACAACCCCAGAGTCGGTCATGACTGGACCTAATGGTCAGGGGTCTCTTTACATTTACCTTTTAAGCTACTAAAGGTAATGGGGCCCTTTATATGTCCAACTGCCCTTATATGTCCAACTGTCACTTTTTTGTGTTGAATATATGCTATATAGTAATTTATGGACCTACTAAGTATCTAAAGCCATTTTATTTGTTTTTTATCTTATATTTTGGAAATGTACATCCAGGTGTTTTTTCCTTTAATTTTTTGGTGGCCCCCCAGAGAGTGGGGCCCTAAGCTGTACCTTGTTTAGCTCATACGTAAATCCGGCACTGGGTAGGTCAGCAATAAAGCACCGGACGTCAGTGAAGCTAACAACTTGGTTGAAGCTGTGCAGGTCTGAGTCTGGACAGCGCTTAGATGTGAAATGATGAGAACATCAGTGCTGGTTGGGCAGGGAGTAAACCTCAAGAGACTGACTGCTGGGAAAGCCAGTTTGAGATTCCCCCATTCTTGCAGCACTTGCAAAAACTAAACCGCAATGTGTGAATTGGTCTTGAAGAGAGTTAGTTCTACCCCATTGTGTGTGTGTGATGATTCTGGGGGAATTGTGTTGTGCCAATCTTTATTTGCCTGCCTCATTCTGTTTCCGAGAGCCTAATCGTTGCTCTTGTCATCCTACGAATTACACATGTTTCAGCGCTCCTCGCTTATTGTGTAATGGGCTAACTCTTGCATCTATTTATTAGGCAGGCGCATTCCGTGGCAAATTATGGGAAGTAATTATCTTATTATGGGTAAGAAAGAGAGGAGATGGGGACCTAAATTAAATGTGAGTTATTAAGGTCCCTCGGTTGCACATGATGTTCAGAGAAAGAAACGGAAGCTGTAATTAAGGGGGAGGGATGAAGCCGCTCTGGGTGAATTGCCCACCTCTCTAAATTCCTAGTTTGATTGGCGTTGCTAGCAGAGTAAGGAGGAGCAAAGGCCACGCTTTCAGTGAGAAATAACAAGATCATGAAAACAGGAAGCTCGATAAAGAGACATTCACCGGTGTTCGGTGTGCGACTGGGCCAAGGTCAAGGGGTTACTATCGGTATACAAAGCCCTTAATGGTTTGGGACCAGTTGAGCTGCGAGATCACTTGGCTCCAAATAGACCTGCTCAACTGCTTCAGTCTGTCTCATAATACCCAATCTGCATTTGTAAGAGACTGATTATTTAGTGTGGCAGCACCTGGACTCTGGAACTCCCCTCCATTGTCCTCTTTTTGGCACCTGCTAAAAACATCTTTGATTAGACAAGCCTACTCAGGTGTGTAGTTTATTGCTGGCTTTAATCTTCTGAACGTTTTAATTGTTTTTACTAATAATTTTTATTGTTTTGTTCTTTTTGTAAGCTATTTTGAGGTGCTTTACAATCAAGCAGTCTATAAATGTTATGAAATGATAGATAGATAGATGATAGATGATAGATAGATAGATAGATAGATAGATAGATAGATAGATAGAGATAGATGATAGATAGATAGATAGATAGATAGATAGATAGATAGATAGATAGATAGATAGATGATA